>NC_056664.1:98221654-98839868 GCF_018350195.1 Panthera tigris | reverse complement strand
GTGGGGAAAACAGTGACAGAGTCAAGGAAGGGGAGAGGAAGGTTGGTTTCCAGTTAGAGTGGGGGGCAGGAGAGGGGACGTGGGGTTCAGTCATTCAAACTTTTTGTCTTGTTGTTATAACTAAAATCCAGTTTGTAAACGGTAAGAGCTGAGTTCTGAATTTGCCCATGGGTCAGGTTTCTCAGCGGCTGTTCCTCAGGAAGCTTCTGGGAGTGGAGACGGCATCTCTTCTGTTCTTGTCTGCCTTCCTAGACTGTGCCCAAAGGAAAAGTGGTTTAGGAAGGGGCTGGAATGAGTAGCAATTTCCCCCTAAACCAAACCTATTTACCTGTCATGTGCTCTAAAGGCAACTCCAGGCTGGTTTTGGGCTAATGTCTAACACTCCATCGAGACCTTGTTGCCCATACCCCAACATTTAGCAGAAACAGAGCTTATGGGGAGTTCTCTTGGTCCCATGAGAAATGCTGACAGGAAAGGCGTTATTTTGAGAGGCTGCGGACCTAGGAAGAGAATCCTCAGGGCCGGACTTTATACCGGATGCAATGACCCTTAAACAAGGTTTATAGCTCACACTTTTTCTCCTCACAGGTCCATGGACCCGGTACGGATTGCGGTTGTGGGGGCAGGCGTGGTGGGGCTCTCTACTGCCATGTGCGTTTCCAAACTGGTGCCCCGATGCTCCATTACTGTCATTTCGGACAAGTTCAGTCCTGATACCACAAGTGACGTGGCAGCTGGAATGCTTATACCTCATGTTTATCCAAGTAAGAGGGATTTTAGCTCCTCTGTCAGATATGATTCCTCAGTCAGAATTCTGTTGACAGAGACAGTTGGATATGCATGTAACTTAATGTTCACTTTTTAGAAAAAAAAATCTTTTTAAATGTTTATTTATTTTTGAGAGAGACAGAACACTAATGGGGGAGGGGCAGAGAGAGCCAGAGACACAGGATCCAAAGCAGGCTCCAAGCTGTCAGCACAGAGCCCGACGTGGGGCTCGAACTCACAAACCGTGAGATCAGGACCTGAGCCAGACGCTTAACCGACTGAGCCACCCAGGCGTCCCCTTAGTGTTCACTTTTAACATCGTACTGGTTCATCTGTTAGGAAATGCTCAATTATGCTGTAAGGCAAACACAACCTCCAAATCCTAGCAGCCTAAAAAGCAAAGGTTCGATTCTTGCTGGGACCGCATGTCAACTGAGCATCGGCAAGGGCTCTGCTCATCATACGTGATGGGGCAGCCACTGTCTTGGATGTCATCAGTACCTGTGCCTGAGGGGAAAGCAGCTCTGGGGAGGTCTCACCTCAGCTGGCTCTGGCCAGGATGCAACTTTCATTACTTCTGATGGCCGGTCATTGGCCAGCACGAGTCACATGCTCCCACTCCTCAGAAGGTGGCCAAGAAGTGCAATCCTATAAGGCTCCCAGAAGGCAGACAGTCAGAAGGATTTGGTGAACCACTCTCATGACTACCACAACTGGTAACTCTAAGTCTTTCCACTGATACCAGTAATGACCACAAGGTCAGAAATTACTTGTAACGGGACTAAAATTATCCACACTTCTCAGCTGGTAGACAAACAATCAGTCAGTATGTATTTGGGCCTAAAGATGCATTGACTGTTTTTTTTAATGTTTATTTAATTTTGGGACGGGGAGAGAGAGAGAGAGCACAAGCGGGAGGGGCAGAGACGGGGACAGAGGATCTGCAGCGGGCTCTGTGAGCTGGATGCGAGGCTTGAACTCACGAAGCACGAGATCATGACGCGAGGCAAAGTGGGATGCTCAACCTACTGAGCCACCCACGTGCCCCTGCATTGAGTTTTTAAAACATGGTCACACGTCCTTTCCAGCTGTATTCTTCTCGTGAAATGGAATAGAATAGAATAGAATAGAATAGAGGAGGGAAACAGCATTAAATAAAAACCCAAATCACTTTGCAGCCAATGAGGTTTATACTCACTGTCTCCACTTCCTCATTCCCATGCTTTTTATTCCCCTTTAATTTTAGCTTTTGTTTTCTTTTCATCAAAGTTACACATGCACAGGATTAAGCACAGGAACGTGGCGTGTTTGCAGAATGCTAGTTCACACTTCCTGGGCACCTTTCTTGTGACCAGAGTTCTTATGTCCATTGTCCAGGAACCCCTTTGCTTGCATCAGGCCTGGGTGAGTGGTCAGAAGGCTGCATGATAGTCATGGAATCATCTTCAAAGAAGGAGGCTCGTCTAAGAGTTCCTCCAGGCCATTGAGGCCCGAGCTCACCCTTTGGCTAGGTGGTTGGGGCCCCTGGATCAGAGAGCGTTACTCTCTGGTGCTTCCAGATAAGGACTTTAGTCTTCTCTTTGGGCTTGTTTCAGACCAGCCTCAGTGATAACAGTGATATCTTCTGTGCTCATAAATATCAGTACCGTATGGGGACCATACCTATCTGATAGGGTTGCTGCGATGATTAAATATATTTATACATGTAAAGCATTTAGCACAGTGCCTGGGACATAGTAAGTGCTGTATCAGCAATTGCTATTTTTACCACTACTCCAGCTACAGCTTTCTTTTACCAGCACTTGAACATAGAGTAGATCACCAGGCTTGCTGGCTCTATCCACTGCTGAATTGGAACTGTCCATTCTTTTGGGATGACTCCTACAGCATGTGAGGCGCAGCCAATATTTTGTTTCTAAAGTCTGAAATGGCAACAAGGGGATGCGTTTCAATACAGCCCCATACACTGGCTTAGATTGTTGGGGTATAATCCAATGTGAGGTCTAATTTAGCTCATTTTGCAGCTTATTATTTCTTCCTTATTTCTAAACCAGTGGCCCAGTGTTCAATTTTGGAATACAGTGTTGAGTTCACATGGGCACGTGTTTAAAGATGACAGCACAGATCCACTATTAAAGAAATATTTATTGGCACTTTAACAAGTGAATTGTTACAAAACCCTGCTATTGAAATGCCCTCATTGACTTGGGGACTTGGTCTGGGGGAGAAGGATGTCTCCAGGGGCCTTTTCATCTCTACTGTGAACTCTAGGAACATCTCTCCAAGCAGAGCTTACCCAGTGTCCTCTCTGCCTCAGTTCCTTCACCTCCTCTCTGGCTCCCCCCATAGCAGCCCCTTGGGATTTTCATTCCCCAGTCCCTCGCTTGACCCTGGATTCTCCCTCACGACCCTTCCATAGGGATTGGATGGCCAAATTCTTCACCCCATTTGGATTTGTCTGCCTGTCCAGATTATGCTTGTTTTCTGTGCCTACACTGGACACTATTATTTTGGGGCTTGAACCATGACCCTTCTTTCAACCCTGACCCTTATTTCCTCTCCGATAAGTCTGCACCCTTCCAGAAGCTGGATGTGGGTCCAGCCTCTTGTGCTCTGGCAGGGATGCCTGGGTGACAGGAGCACTGATCCACAGGACTCTGCCAGAAAGGTGTGCTTCGTGTGGTCCCTGCATGTTCTAGTGACCTGGGGAATGCTACTCTATGCTATTGCATGATTCCACAGAGTGGAAGGGGATGGACACAATGGCAGCCTTGGATGGGACTGCAGGGAGTCCTTCCTGAGGAGCTCGGCTCCACAATGCAGACCTTGTCTCCTTGTATCAGAGGGTGAGCAATCTGGGCTTTCTCTTGATGTTCAGTTATTCTCTGTTCTGGTTGACCTGGGCCCCACAGATCTTCCCTTATCACCCACCATGTTTTCAGGACCCATGAGAGAAGTTCTGGGTTCTTTCTCCTATCATCTCAACTGTGTGGCCAGCTGGATACCTCGGCCATGAATTCACTTCTGCTCAGATTGGTTATGAACCTGTCAAGGTCTGGAAAATATCTAATGCCAAAGACTACCTTCCAGATGGCTCATATGTCAGATTTTGTCCTGATCGGCCATTTTACCCTCTGATGATTAATCTTTACCTGAACAGAAGTCAACAGCATGTGTCAGCATTCAAAACTCAGGTTGCTGATAGATTCTCCACTATAATGTGGTACCTTATCTAAATGTTCCTCTCTGCCTCTTTATTTTCTCCCGGCTTCTAGGAAGGAGATTGTCTGAAGCATAGTTATCATCATCACTTCCTTTCTGTTCTGCTTTGTTCCCCTCCCCCCCGCCCTGATTACAGACACACCCATTCCCACGCTGAAGCAGTGGTTTCGAGAGACCTTTGATCACCTGTTTGCAATCGCCAATTCTGCAGAAGCTGAAGATGCTGGTGTTCATCTGGTATCTGGGTAAGAGAGGATATCTGAAGTTATTTTAGAATTTAGAATGATCTTAACAGACTTTAAAATTCAACATAAAATTGGGGCGCCTGGGTGGCTCAGTCGGTTAAGCAGCTGACTTCGGCTCAGGTCGTGATCTCACGGTCCATGAGTTCGAGCCCCGCGTCAGGCTCTGTGCTGACCGCTCAGAGCCTGGAGCCTGTTTCAGATTCTGTGTCTCCCTCTCTCTCTGATCCTCCCCCGTTCATGCTCTGTCTCAAAAATAAACGTTTAAAAAAATTTCAACATAAAATATTGTTGGGTACTGCTGTGAGCAGAGTGCTGAATTCAATGCAGGAGGATTTTGAAAAACATTTTCAGCTTTACTCCAAAGAACTCAAGAAAGACAAGTTATTAGTATAGTAATTGTATATTACATATCAGTATATATAGCATTCGACTTTTAAACAACGATTACAGTGTCTCATCACCAATACTAGTGTGAGTTTCCTCAAAGATTTTGCAGGGATTTGCAAATATGGCTAAAAAAACATGCAGCAGGTAAACACTGAGCATGGGGATGATGTGGCTGATGGAAAGCCAACAGGTGTGATATTGAAGAATGAGACATCCCCAAAAAGTAAATGTTGTAGGTCACTAAAGTGACTTTTGAGGTGCCATTTAGGAACTATATTTCTGAAATGGTTAAGGCACTTCTATTTGATTCTTAATATGTGATTTCAGGGGACATGCATAATTAAATGAAAGAGTTAAAAAATCCTATTTGAGGGGCGCTTGGGTGGCTCAGTTGGTTAAGCGTCCGACTTCGGCTCAGGTCATGATCTCACGGTCTGTGAGTTTGAGCCCCGCGTCAGGCTCTGTGCTGACAGCTCAGAGCCTGGAGCCTGTTTCAGATTCTGTGTCTCCTTCTCTCTCTGCCCCTCCCCTGTTCACACTCTGTCTCTCTCTGTCTCAAAAATAAATAAACGTTAAAAAAAAATTAAAAAAAAATCCTATTTGACATTTCTGGCACAAACCAGCACTTAGAATATGACAATATCTTTCTTTATCTTCTTTTAAAAAATATTTATTTTTGAGAGAAAGAGCATAAACGGGGGAGTGGCAGAGAGAGAGAGGGAGAGAGAGAACCTCAAGCAGGTTCTGTGCTGTCAGTGCAGAGCCCAATGCAGGGCTTGATCTCACGAACCATGAAATCATGACCTGAGCCAAAATCAAGAGTTGGACGTTTAACAACCCAGGTGCCCCTCTTTCTTTATCTTCTTAAAAAAAGATTACTAACCCTTCTATCACTTTTAGTTTATGACATAACACGTATGTCATCTGTGTTACCCCACGTGCTAACACAGTAATGCCCTATACCTTTCTGAAGAGCAGAGGGATGTTTGCTTTTTACTAAGTTCTCACACCACTGCATCCTTTGTACTGTGTAAAAAAACCTGTCCTCTCTCCTCCTTTGTGATCAGGCGGTCTGCTTACATTTCTGGTAGGAAACACACCTGCAGCAGGCAGGTTTCTATCCTTTTCCTCTTCTTGCCCTCCCTCACCGTCATTAATGGTGTTGACATCACTAATTTCCCCCAGTCTATACCCAAAGTAGCAACTTTTACTTCTCCATCTTCTGAGGATGAATTGATACTATAACTGTCCCCAGATCCAGCCGATGAGTCACAGAGAAAAATTGTCCTTATTGATTTATGGCCACACTTCATTTTTGCTCAAAACCAATTAACTCACAAACGTTGTCTCTAAGTAATTTTTGAAAACAGATGTGTCTAAAATTCAAATGTCCTTTCAAGACTAAGATTTTGCCACCATTAAGGATATTAAAAAGAATATACTTTAAGCTAGCCTAAAAGAGAGTTATTTATTGCACTCACATGAATGATTTTTCTCCCATTTGCTTCCAAAAAGACAATTTGAATCAGTCAAATGAAGACAAGGGCCTGCACCTCTTTGGCATAAGTGTATAGCCTTATACATCTGTTCGTCTATACATTTCTTCAAAACAATTTATTCAGCATTCACCTGTATCAGGTACTCTCTTAGATATTGGTGATATAGTGACGAGCAATTTAGCACATACTGTTTGGCATATGGTAAATGCTTAATAAATGTATGTTGAGTGAATTTTTAAGAAAAGAAGACACGGACCTGTTCTCATACAGCTTATGGTCTGTAAGGAATGTCCTAAACTTAACTAGCTGCAAAAGACACGAGTTACCAAGGGAAGCGTACAGGGTACTATGGAAGAATATACTTGGAGAATAAACTTGCTCGGAGGAGTTATGAGAAGCAACCTGGAGCAAAGTGACATTTCAGCAGAGACCATCCGGATGAGTGTAGGTTAACGTGGTGACATTATAGAGGTGAAGGGGACAGAGACAGGGCCGGGGACACAGGAGGCAAACCATTCCAGGTAGAGAGAGCAGCATAGGCATAGACGTGAGTCGAGGGCGACTGTGGTGTGTTGGAGATACTGGAGGTCATCCAGATTGATGGGAAGCCATTGAGGGATTTTACACATTGAAGTAACTGATCATGTTTACATGTCAAAAATATGCCTACAGTGGGGAGAACAGGTATGTGGAGAGAGAGATGGTGGTGCAATAGATTAGGTGTTGGCAGTGGGGACAGAGAGGAGACGGACTTGAGAGAAGCCTGAGAGGAAAGCTGATAGGGCTTGAGACTTGGTGGTTGATGGCATGTGGGCTTGTGGGGAGAGAGAAAGTCACTGTAGGTCTGGGTCTGGTTCGGGAGCTCAGGAGAGAGAGAGGAGGGCTGGAGGTGGGGCCCCCTGTTTGGTCTATCGGTGATGGTGAAGATATGGAAGGGGAAATCTAGCCCAGGGAGAGTGCACGGAATGAGACAGTGAGAAGGCTCTCATGGAGCCCCACAGCAAACATTTATACTTTCGCCGGGGACTGCTTTGAATAAATTACTTAGAGGTATATGAATTCTGGTGTGTTAATGACCACATCATTAACAACCACATACAGCATTCAGGTGATTTTCCTTGCTCTTTTAGAGCAGCCATGATTTATAACACTTACTCCGATTGATGAAAACAACCCAATACTTACAAATCCAAACATATGCCCAGCAGCTATCGGCAGCACGATTCGGGCTTGTTAACAACCAATATCATTCCAGCCTCACCCATTCCAGCCATGCTGGTGGCCTAACAGTAATGGGGTTCCTCCTGACAACCCAGTTTTTCTTACCAACAGTGTGAGGTGATGACCCACATCTTAACCGAAAATTCACACTTAACTCATAATTCACAACTTAACTCGTAATTCACACTCCTGCCTCCTGTACACCCACCACTGCTCACTGTAATTTAGATGTTTTGTTCAGAATTGAGGCCAACCTTTAAACTTTTGATGGATGCTTACAATTTATGTGAAATGTTATATGAAACACAAAAAACCTTCATCAAAAATGCATAGTCATAAGTAAATAAAATCTGAGCAACAGATTTTTAGGAAAAAAAAGAATTAAATTAAATTTTTAAAACACAACTTTTTAAGTGTCTTATCCTCCCCAATCGTGACTATTTTATTTATTTTTTATATTTTTTTAATGTTTATTTATTTTTGGCAGAGAGAGAGAGACAGAGCATGAGCGGGGGAGGGGCAGAGAGTGAGGGAGACACAGAATCCAAAGCAGGCTCCAGGCTCTGAGCTGTCAGTACAGAGCCCGATGTGGGGCTCGAACTCACAGACTTCGAGATCGTGACCTGAGCCAAAGTCGGACACTCAACTGACTGAGCCACCCAGGTGCCCCATCAATCGTGAATATTTTAAAGTGTTCACTTATTTATTTTTGAGAGAGAGAGGGAGTGCATGAGTGTGGGAAGGGCAGAGAGAGAATCCCAAGCAGGCTCTGTGCTGTCAGTGTAGAGCCCGACGTGGGGCTCAAACTCACAACCAGTGAGATCATGACCTGAGCTGAAAGCAAGAGTCGGATGCTGAGCCACCCAGACCCCCCCTTGAATATTTTAAATTTAGCTGCTGAATTATCTGAACCCAAGGGAATGGAAGAAGAGATCTTTTTCTTTTCTTTTTTTTAACGTTTATTTATTTTTGAGACAGAGAGAGACAGAGCATGAATGGGGGAGGGTCAGAGAGAGAAGGAGACACAGAATCCGAAACAGGCTCCAGGCTCTGAGCAGTCAGCACAGAGCCTGATGCGGGGCTCGAACTCACGGACCACGAGATCATGACCTGAGCCGAAGTCGGACGCTCAACCGACTGAGCCACCCAGGCACCCCGATCTTTTTCTTTTTATGGGTATAGGAAGTGTGTTTTAAAAATGCTTTAGAGAATGTCTTGCAGGGTTCACCGGAAATGTGTTATTTCACAAAATTTCAGGAAATTTTCCCACTTATGTATTTGAGTTGGCAGATATTTCAGAGCATTCCTGCTGAAGAAGTGCCATTCTGGGCTGATGTGGTTCTGGGGTTTCGAAAGATGACCAAGGCTGAACTGAAGAAGTTCCCCCAGCATGTGTTTGGTCACGCCTTCACGACTCTGAAATGTGAAAGCCCTGCCTACCTCCCATGGTTGGAGAAGAGGTCAGTTGAAATGGCTCTTTGCTGCTTCCTTTATCCTTCATAGCATAGCCATAAATAATTGCATAGCTACTCACAAAATATAGATGGAAAATTCCCTGTGGTTCCTCAGAGCTCTTTTGCATTGTGTCTTGTTGCTCACCACGGCTAGGGTTTTGTCAAACAATCTGAAGACAGTGCTGTGTCCGAAGGAGTAAGTCATACCACGCTTGTAGTAACACACCCATCTTCTTCTTCTAGTGCTTGATGCGTGATTCTTCTTTGTCATGCATGGTTTGGTTCCCTGCCCACCAGTAAAACCCACTTTATTGAAACAGTGTCTTAGTTTCCTCATTTGTAAACTGGAGAAGTTTGGGGAGTATGCTTCCAGCTATAAAATTATATGATTTGCTCCAGTTCTTTGGATGGAGAATCTTAAGCTTATTATAAATTGTTTTTTGAATTTTTTTTCTCAATGGTGATTAAGAAAATGGCTTCGTTATTTTCTTTGTTATAAATAAGATCTCTAAACCTGAGAGGTCTTAGCTTATCTAAATCAGGTAATTGCTTCCTCACCAAGTCCAGTCCAAAATACCTTGAACTTGTATTTTGGCTTGGTTTTCAGGACTTTCTGATTCCAGTTAGTTAGGAAATGCATCAAGAGCATCTTTATTTGAGATGTATCAATAAATCTCTCTTTAGTTTAGTCTGGAAATTGTAAGCATATTGAGGGTTGTAAAACATTGGCCCTTTCAATCCCCAAATGTGTGTATTTGGTAGGTAAATAGGGGCAATGTGAACTATTGTGTAAACATTGGAAGAGTGACTTGAGGCAAGCAGTGGCCATGATGATTGGTCCCAGATGTGGGCTGTAAGGTAATTGATTCAGACAATTCATTAATCCCACAATTCTGTGTTGAACACCTACGTCTGAACTTGGCACTGTGTTAGAAGCTGGTCAAAAAAGGAGGATAAAAATATGATCACTTTTCTTAAGGAATTCACAGTCTAATGGCGGTCATGGGGTGTATGTATGCGTATGTGTGTGTATGCATGTGTTTGTTTATATACGTTAATTAACAATCACAGTAACACACATGATATGGGGTTGTACCGATTTTGAGGGTGGATTGGGAGCACAGAGGAGGCAGGCTGCATCTATTAGGCACATGTCAGGAGCACCATGATACATTTTTGTAGTCTTATGAGTGCTCTTCTCATTTTTATCTATTAGCAATTTATATGGGACATTATCCTTTTGTAAGTTTCAGTTTTTCATAAAACCCACACTCTTATGCTTTGTTCACTGGGCCCTAAAGCACAGTTGCATGCCAACCTCGAACCTAGACATCAGCCGATACTCGAGCATTTTGAGCTATCACGGGATGAAGTTGCCCATCAGTCAACATTCAAGTTTCAGCAGCAACACAGTCTTTCCCTCAGTGGCAATACCGTGTAGTTTTCACTTTTGTCCTTATAGTATAAAAACGACTGGAAATAGGAAATTGGAAGTGTTAATGCTAGTGATTTAAGATGAAGGTGTCATATACTTTATCTTAATTAAATTCAGATAAGGGGAATTATTAGGCTGCCATAAGGGGCAGCGCTTTACTCTCATTATGGTACATAATTCTGTTTGATTACAATAAAAAATGGAAGAACATGTACAAAATGTTGGGTATAAAAAGGTGTCATTACAGAGTTTTATAATTTGAGGCTAAACTTTCATTATTACTCCCAAGTCTATTGTTTGGCTCCCTCATCTTGGACTTTTTTCTCCATGTTCAGGAAGGTCTATAGAAAACCTGGATGGATCCCTGTGGTCTTTGGAAGATCAGACAGAATCAGGGAAGGGAGGATCCTGCAGAGTGTTCCACACCACAGAGACTATCAAGGGCTTCCCCTTGGCTTCCCTGTGTGGAAATGGCTGGGGATCAGGCATGATGATGGACATAGAGACAAGGAAAGTGGATGAATGAGCTCTTATAATGCTTTATGCAGATGTCTAACATTTTCTTTATCATTTTCTCTCTCTCTGTCTCATATATATGTATATACATATATGTGTGTGTGTGTGTGTGTGTGTGTGTGTGTGTATTCCCCCCCCCAGAACGATTTAAGAGTAAATTGCAGACATGATGCCCCATGATTTCTAAATATTACCATGTGTATTTTCTAGGAACAAGGATGCTCTTTTACATAAATAGGGAGGTATGATAAAAATCTAGATATTTATACTGATACTGTAGTCTATGGATCTTATTCATATGTTGCCCAAAAAGGACACAATTAGGTCCTTTATATAGATATATTTGGTTCATGATCCAATTTGTAGTCACACATTACATTGGTTGTCATGTCTCCAGTCTGTAGTCTGTCTTTGTCTCTTATGACCTTTACAGCTTTGAAGAGCACAGACCAATTGCTCTGGAGAATGTCTCTCAGTTGGGGTTTGTCTGACGTTTCCTCATGATCAAATTGAGGTTACACATTTTGGTGGAACCCCGTAGAAGGAACGTTGAATCCTTAGTGCATCGTAGTAGGAGACACGTGGTGTTGGTTTGTCCCCTTCCAGTGATGTTAACTTTGATCACCCAGCCTGCCAGTTATCTCTAATGTGAAGTTACAACTTTTTTCCTTTGTAATTACTAAATGCTTTGTCAAGATACACCTTGAGGCTGTGTAAATATTCTGCTCCTACTAGTTTTAGCATACATTCATGATTCTTGCCTCAATCATTACTATAATGTTTGCCAAGTGATAATTTCTTTAAAAATTTTATCTTGGGGCGCCTGGGTGGCTCGGTCGGTTAAGCGTCTGACTTCAGCTCAGGTCATGATCTCACAGACCGTGAGTTCGAGCCCCGCGTCGGGCTCTGGGCTGATGGCTCAGAGCCTGGAGCCTGCTTCTGATTCTGTGTCTCCCTCTCTGTCTGCTCCTCCCCCGTTCATGCTCTGTCTCTCTCTGTCTGAAAAATAAACATATAAAAAAAATTAAAAAAAAAATTTTTTTTTCTTAACATAATTTTTTTTGAGAGAGAGAGTGAGCAGGGGAGGGGCAGAGGGATGGGTTCCCAGCTCATGGGCTGGAAGTGAAGGAGGAGGACTCTGGCCGGGTGCTCCCTGTGGCCCCACATACTCATTTCTCATGCACAGCCGGAGAAGGGCCGGAGTGGGGTCCTCTAAGTGGCCCAGTGGAAGGAACGTACAGCTCAGGTTAGCCAGGATCATGTTTAAGTCCTAGAAATAGTCTTGAGCTTACAGTAATCGTATGCATATGTTTGTGTGTACGTGTGTGTGTACACGTAGTTTCTCCTGTTTTTTCAAAGAAGCATTGGCTATAAAGTCTAGACAGAAAACTGAAACAGAAATTCTTCCTGGAAGAGAGCATACATTGCTTTCATGAGTAGTAGAGAAGGTTCTTGGAAGATGGGGAGTTATGATGGGGCAGAGAGGGAGCCTGAGGGCCCAGGGCACCTGAGTAGGTGGTATTGCTGTGGGAGGGGGCAGAGGCAGGGAAGCCAGCATCACCCCCAGTGTACGTGTTCCTTCTCTGAGGGGTCTTCATAAGTCTTGCAGTTTGCCTGGGGCTGCCCTGAGCAGTGGGAAGCTTCCCCCTGGGTGGGGGAGGGGCATCCCCAGGAAGACTGTGAGGGCCAATCCCCAGCATGGCCACCATCCCAGCCGCCCTCCCACTCTGGCTGAGAATAAATGTGTTAGCTCTGCAGGCCACCCTCAACCACTTTCACAGGAAAACAAATATTATCTGAACGATTTGTTCTGCCTGCTTCTAAAGTTATCACCTGGAAAACAGGCCCCTGTTTCCATAATAACGTTATTTTCAGGCCTAATTTCTAACTGTGGGATGAAGACCTGGGAAAAATCCTGCTACCTTCTCATTAGTCGGAAGCCTGGTGTCAGCATTTTACTCTACTTAAAATAACCCCGAGTCAGTGGTACTTTGTGCCAGTGGGAGCCACCTCCTGACAGCAATGCCACTGGCCTGATGACCAGTCAGCTGGGGTTCGTGTCTTGGAGCACGTTGCTTCCTGTCTGTTTTTAGGTGACAGTCAGGGAGAAGAGGCCTGAGGGGCTGCTCTTGTCCTGGGGAGGTCTTTTTCAGTCCATTTCTTGGATATACACATCCACCATGACAGCGGGCTGGGACGTGAGTGCCTCAGACAGTGTATACACGCCTTTGTCCCACCAACCCTCCCGTCCCAGCTTCTGTGCCCTGAACCTTCCTCTTCCTCCTGGCCCCCAAAGCAGGGCCTGCGCAGATAGCACACAGGGTCTCCTCTCTGTGGAAATTAGCGGTCTTCTCTTCTCTCAGGGCCTGGCATCTGGCCAGAGGGCCAACATGGGGGAAGAAGAGAGCCACATGTCCCTTGTTCTCCTGAGTGAGGCTTTGTGGGGTAGGGACTCCTCTACGCCTAAAGCAAGGTTTTCAGGCAAGGATTTCAAGCCAGGTGGGAGGCAGGGCGGCACTGTGGTGAGGGGGTGGGACCCCCAGGGTTCATTCTGTGGGCTGTCACCTGCTCTTCTCCATCAGGGTGAAGCCAGCTGGGGAGCCACACAATCCCTGCTTGTTCCTCACCCCCGGGGTCTGTTGTATTGCCTCCTACGCCCCTTCTGCACAATGTGAGTGTTCAGCCTACAGTGTTCTGACTCAAAAACAGGCATTTCACTCAGTAAGCCACACAAAAATGTCTCCAACCTAAGCTCTATCCTTCTGAAATCATATAAATTTCCAGGAAAGGGAAAAAAAATGTTTTTAACCACAAATCAAATCTTCAGCTTTTTTTCAAAGAACAGAAGGGATCATCTCACTCTCAAAAAAAGAAACAATGCCCAATAATATCCAGAACAAACAAAAGAATAAAAACCCCTCAGAGGTTTAATCAGCCATGCAGATCATGTTTTATATCCTCAGCCAGTGGAGTCATATTCTGCTGCTTTTTACTTGCCCCTTCCAGGAAATGAATCATAGAGGCAATAATTCAACTGAGACTGCTCTTCGCCAGACATTCTACCTAAATAAATCATCCCAGCAAGACCAGGCTCATCCTGTCTTTGACAACATCCAGAGAGCTGGGTGCCTCATTTCAGTGCCAGGGGCCCTGTAACTCGGGTGCATTTCTTTCTCAGGAGGCCATGCTTTATCCTTTGGTCTTGATAAGTCCCACACTGACCACAGCACTCACCACACTGAGCTTCTCTCTCTGTACTTCCTTCCCACTGGTCTAATAAGGCCTCGCTGTTACTTTCCCTGTCTCCCATCTCCCTAGCTTTGTTCTCCCACTTGGCCTGATTCACAGCAGTGCCTCTGAAAGAAACTCATGTGGCTCTCCCTGCAGTTGGACAGAAATATGGATTGTACATCAGGAACATGACAGATAACCCTGTCTTATAAATGCCTAACTTGCAAAGGTGCCTTGCTGTGCACAGCAGCCCCCTCGTCCCCAGGACTAACACACACCTTGCTGCTGGAGCACGGCCATCCTTCGCCAAGCCTCTAGTTGTTTCTGCCCCCCCTCCTGCCATCTGCCAGCTCTAACCAGAGGAGCCGGGGGCAAATGATGGTCCTGGACACAGGTCGAATGTGAGCACCCCATTTTCTGCCCAGGTATGCAAGGATAAAGTGGGAGGGTACCAGTCAGGAAGGTGCAAAATGCTGGTATTTATTTTTTCCGATGATGGCAATAAGGTTAGCCAGAAATAGATGGAGGCTGTGCGCTAGCCTTAGGAGCCTCCACTGGGCCTTCAGTAGCTGCCCCAAGGTGGCTACACAGGTGAACTTGTTCCCCAAAACCTCACCTGCTGGTCTGACTCAGGGTACACAGCTGCTCCCCTCCAGGACCACCCTGCCCACAGAAACACTGAGCCTCATCCACACCCCCTTCCCCAAAGGGACCAGAGGCTGCTCTACCCCTGAACGGAACTTAGAGCCATCAATACAAGTTTGTGGAGTGGTCAAAGTGAGGATAGCTATTCCGAGAAGTGGGGAATAGAATGCACTTGGTTTTATTGGAATAGGCATTGCAAGGAAATGAGTGAGGAATGTGGTCATCAGGGGAGATCATGTTGTTAGGTCAAAATCAGACTATATATAAAAATACAAGAAATGCCATGTATTCTTCACTCAGATTCCCCAAATCTTATACTTAACATATCTGCTTTATCCTTTTTCCTCTAAATATATACTTTTTCCCTGAACCATTTGAGAGTAAGCTGCAGATGTGATGCCCCTTTACCCCAAATACTGAATATGTATTTCTTAAACTCATGGTCAGTCTCTTATATCACTAAAGTCAACTCATCAGAATGAGGGCATTATCTTAACACAGGTATATTTCTTTTCTTTTCTTCTCATTTCTTCTCTTTTCTTCTCATTTCTTCTCTTTTCCCTTTATTTGTTTCAGGAATAGAATTTAGTGATTCATCACTTATATATAACACCTATCACTCATCACAAGTACCCTTCTTAATACCCATTACCCATTTAGCCCATCCCCCTACTGAGCAACCCTCAGTTTGTTCTCTATAGTTAAGAGTCTTTTATGGTTTGCCTCCCTCTCTGTTTTTATCTTATTTTATTTTTCCTTCAACATGGGTACATTTCTGAAATCTACAGACCTTATTTGGATTTTGCCAATTGTCCCAATAATATACATTGCAGCAAAAGAAAATCCAAGATCATATGTTGCAAATATATATATTATGGATATAAATATTCATGAGAAGCAAGTGACTAGGTTCAGCCCACATTCAAAGAGAGGGGCATTAGGCTTCAGCCTTGAAGGGTTCAAAGAATTTGTGGATATATTTTGAAAACATCACCATTGACCTTCTGAGTACAAATTGTTTACATTCCTATCACATGCAAAATATACATATATACGTAAGCATATATATGTACATTTAAAATCTAACTCTTGTAAGCTATTTTAGGTATAGCTACATCAAGTATCACTATGAAGAAGAGTAGACTTTTTCTATGAATCCGTGTGCATAGTTCTATTTGCCAAATGAGATTTTCTTTTCTTTTTTAAAAAATATAATTTATCGTCAAGTTAGCTAACATACAGTGTATACGGTGTGCTCTTGGTTTTGGGAGTAGATTCCCATGATTATCGCTTACATACAACACACGGTGCTCATCCCAACAAGTGCCCTCCTCAATGCCCATCACTCATTTTTCCCTCCCCTCACCGCCCACCCCATCAACCCTCAATTTGTTGTCTGTATTTAAGAGTCTCTTATGGGCTTGCCAAGAGGGCTTGCCTCCCTCTCTGTTTGAAACTATTTTTCCCTTCTCTTTCCCCCAATGTCTTCTGTTAAGTTTTTCAAGTTCCACGTATGAGTGAAAACATGATATCTGTCTTTCTCTGACTGACTTATTTCACTTAGCATAATACTCTCCAGTTCCATCTATGTTGCTGCAAATGGCAGGATTTTATTCTTTCTTATTGCCAAGTAGTATTCCATTGTATATATAAACCCCATCTTCTTTATTCATTCATCAGTTGATGGCCATCTGGGCTCTTTCCATGATTTGGCTATTGTTGAAAGTGCTGCTATAAACATTGGGGCCAAATGAGATTTTAAATTAGGTTTCCTTTTTATCTTATTTTCAAATAGATTGAACATAGTTAATTTTCTGATCATTGTCATTAAGGTGTCATGATTCAGTCTTGAAGCAAGGATTACTTTTATTATTATTATTATTATTATTTATTTTTATATTTGAGAGAGAACGTGTGAGCAGGGGAGAGGGGCAGAGGGAGAGACAGAGAGAGAGAGAGAGAGAGAGAGAGAGAGAGAATTCTAAGCAGGTTCTATGCTCAGCGAGGAGCCTGACATGGGGCTCCATCCCATGCCCCTGGGATCATGACCTGAGCTGAAGTCAAGAGTCAGATGCTCAACTGACTGAACCACCCAGGTGCCCCAAGGATTAATTTTTTTTAATTGACTGCATCTAATAGTTCATACATAATACATAACCAAGTGCTTCTCAAAGCCAGCCCCCCACCATGTTCTTGGCCACCATCCTCTCCCAGCCTCCCTGCATCTCTCCACATCTTTAGCAATGTCTTCCTAGCTCTTCACTCTTTCTCTCCACTCCAAGGCATCCTCACATCAGTGATGCAAAAACTCAATGCTCTTTTCCTCATTCTAATGAACTTTGAACTACAGCAGCCATGGGGAGAATTGTCTTCTTTCCAGCTCTGACCCTGGGGTTCCACTGCATGGCAGTCCTGCTCAGGCTCAACCCTCACCAGTTCTCCTCAAAATCAGCGCCCCCAGGCTCTGGTCCTCAGGCTCAGGCTCTTGCGCCTTGGTGAGGATGTTCCAGCCAGTCTGAGGAAGCAGCTGGGGAACAGACACTGAGTCATCCCCTCTTCCCTCCTTACTCCTTGGTGGGGACCAATTTTCCAAAAGCAGTCTGGTTTGCAGAGAAGTATCCTGGCTTTCATGCAGAAATTGTGGACCCTCTCACCCCAAAGTCATCTTGGACCCTTAGAAGAGGGTTTTTACTTTGTATTTGTGTAATCCACAGACCTATTTGGATAACATTCCCAGAATAAAGGTACAAGCTATTAAAATGTTACCAAAGGAGTGTTAAAATGTCTACCTTTGGCAAGCGCTTAGAAATTTTAAATGACAAAAAGAGTGTTTTCCCCCAGTTTCTACTCATTAGGTATCCCCCCCAAATTTAGGGTGTGTCAGCGGGTGAATTCCAGGTATGCATGGGTTCCAGGACAGTATCTTGGCTCTGCTGCACCCCTCGTTCTGTCCCTGTTGGGCTGCACCCCACATCCTGCCCTGCCCTCCCACTCCCTGCAGCCCTGCTGCCCAATCCTGCTGTCAAACCAGCCCCATCCCTCGTTCTAGAGCCCATGTGTACCCCATTGCCCCCAGTGGGTCTCCACACTGAACCCCCACTTCCCTATTTCATGCTGCCCAGGATTTCTCTCTTATATGGCTTAGGCTGCAGCAGACAATGGGAGGTAGGGTGCAGGAATGCCTCTAGTCCCAAGAGAAGGGAGAGGGTGAGAGGACTCCCCTTTGCTCCTGGGATGTGGAGTGTGTGTGTGTGTGTGTGTGTGTGTGTGTGTGTGTGAAGAAGCACTTAGTGGAACCCCCATCCCTCTCAGGGCCACACCTACTCAAATTCCCTCTTGCTAACACACCCAGAGAGTTAAGGAAGGGCTCCAAAGACAACCATCCCTCAGGTTTGTTGGACAAGCTGACTTTTAGGCTTGGTGAAAATGGGCACTCTTGGGTTTTAGTGTGATGACCAGAAGACATTGGTCTGGGGCTATTTAGTGAGCACAACTTCTTGAGTCCCCCATCCCCCATTTCCTCATGGGAGGTTGGGACAAGGCATTCTCCCAATCTAGAATGAGGTCTTGTTCAGTTTCAGGAAGCCCTACGGGGAATGTCATCAAGTTGATATCCCCGACCATGTCATTCAAAACCTCCAGAATAACTACCTCATATGGTTGTAGAAGTGCTTGGTTTAACGTCCAGCTTCCACGTAAGGTTTCCTCCTACACCCCAGTGCCCCCTGATACATTGCCCATGGGGTACACAATAATGACTGGGCATCGTCACATGGTTGTATTGCAGCAGTACAAGGATGCCAGGTTCTGGCACGTTCCATAAGTTCCCTCCTGGGGTGCAGACCTGTGAGGTATGCAGCACAGCAAGCCTTCCAGGGCCTTCCCACAGCCCAGCTGCTATGATCATTTCAGAAGTAGAAAGTGGACTTTCATCAGTACCGACCAGCAGGGGCCCCTTGAAAAGGAAAAGAAAGATATCTGCATGTGTTGAATTCTTTTTTTTTTTAAGTTTTATTTAGAGAGAGAGAGAGAGAGAGAGAGAGAGAATGAGCAGGGGCATGGGGGGGGGGTGGGCAGAGAGAGGGAAAGAGAGAGATTCCCAAGCAGGCTCCACACTGCCAACATGGAGCCCAATGTAGGGCTTGAATTCACAAATCACGAGATCATGATCTGAGCCAAAATCAAGAGTTGGATGCTCAACCAACCGACCCACCCAGGCACCCCTGAATGTGTTGAATTCTTACAGCATTTTTATAAAAACCCTGTAGTCTCAGCATTCTTATCCCTAGGTGATAGTTGAAGAAACAAGTTCAGTTCAGTCATGCCCCAAGGCTGGTAAAATTCCTTTATTTCTGTGAATTAGGAGAATAATTCTGAGTTCTAACTAGAAGAGTTGGAACACAGAACATCATGTTCAACTTTCAACACGGGGAATCTCCAATCTGTTAAAAGCAAAGCCAAGATAGTGTTCAAATAATAACCAATGTAAAACATTTTTTCGAGGTCCAAATGTCATTCTTACAAGCTGTTAAGCCATTGGATGCCAGTGATAGATGGGTGTGGAAAATAGGCATACCCCTATGTGAGCTACTGGCTCTTGCATTTTATAGGAGCATAGCAACTACAGCCTTCCCCCCATTAGAAAAGATTACTGAGGAACCACAGTGCGTTATGGGCTGCAGCAGGCATTTTCCAAATGCTATCTCATTTCATTTTCACAAGGACCCTATGAAGTCAGTATTGTCTCCAAATTACAGATGGAAGATTAAAAGTCCACAGAAGTTAAAGAACTTGACCAAGGTCTTATGATTGGTAAAGGATAGAGCCCTCCTAAACTCTTTTTAAGGGACTTTTCTTGGGGTGGCTCAGCTGCTTGAACACCAACTTCAGCTCAGGTCATGATCTCATAGTTCGTGGGTTCAAGCCCCGTATCGGGCTCTGTGCTGACAGCTCTTAGTCTGGAGCCTGCTTCAGATTGAGTGTCTCCCTTTCTCTCTGCCCCTCCCCTGCTTGTGCTCCCTATCTCTCTCTCTCTGTCTCCCTCAAAAATAAACATAAAAAAAAGACTTTTTTTCATATTCACTGTTTTAAAGAATGTAAACACACGGCAATATGTTAGTGTCACCACAAAATTCATAGGTGAATATATTAAAACTAATGCCATTGAACTATATACCTAAAAATGGTCAATGGAGTGAGTTTTATGTTATGTGTATTTTACCACAATTAAAAAAAAAAGATTTACAGGGCCTAGATAAGCCATTTATTTTTATTATCAATATACTTGGTCCAAAATAACATTATTAACCATAACTGTCAATCCATGAGCTGCAAATACTTTGCGTTCCTCTCATGCTATCATCCCAGTGGTAGACATAAAAAAGTGACTGCTGTCCCAAACAGCTAGTTAGGGAGACCAGAGTTACAAAGGAACATGCAAGAGTTAACAATATGACACAAAATGTCTAAGGCTACAGATTTAGGCACTAAATATGACACAAAAAAGATATGCTCAGGGATTTAAATGACTGATTAAATTAGCATTTATTTAGCATCTAGTATGACATAGGAACTTTATAAAACATAAAAAGGACAAGACATTTCTTTTGTTTTGAATTTCTGAAACAGGTTTTTATTTAGGTTGGAGTTTAGGAATCCCCAGTTTGGGATGCGAGGTAGTTGATGGCTGGAATTTGGCCTGTTTGGGCCCTGGATGTGCTCATGATCTTGTGCATCATTTCCTGTGAGGGGCAGCACAGGAAGCTGCTAAGGCTTCCCTGATGGTCCCTCTCTTTCTTCCAAGGTTAAAAGGCAGTGGGGTCCTGATACTCACCCGACGAATAGGAGACCTGTGGGAGCTTCATCCATCCTTCGACGTCGTGGTCAACTGCTCAGGCCTTGGAAGCAGACAGCTTGCACAAGACTCGGAGATGTTCCCCGTGCGGGGCCAAGTGCTCAACGTTCGGGCTCCCTGGGTGAAGCATTTTATCCGAGATGGGAGTGGGCTGACATATATTTATCCTGGCACATCCAATGTAATCCTGGGTGGAACTAGGCAACAAGGAGACTGGAATCTGTCCCCAGATGCAGAAATTAGCAGAGGTATTTTTTCCCGGTGTTGTGCTCTTGAGCCCTCCCTCCAGGGAGCCTGCGACATAAGGGAGAAGGTAGGCTTAAGGCCCTTCAGGCCTGCAGGTGTGCGGCTGCAGACAGAGTTCCTCGCCCAGGACGGCCGGAGGCTGCCCGTGGTCCACCACTACGGCCACGGGAGCGGGGGCATCTCCGTGCACTGGGGCACTGCTCTGGAGGCAGCCAGGCTGGTGAGTGAGTGTGTCCAAGCCCCCAGGACCCCCACTCCCAAGTCAAACCTGTAGGTGACATGACATGACGGCAAATGGCCCCAGACACTATGGATCGAAACACAATTTAAGCACCAGAATGGATTCCAATAACTTTTCCACTGCATGAAAAGTTAATGAGGTCTATCTTTGTTTTCAAAATTAGAAATGATGCAATATGAATCAGTAGCCTGAGACTGGTACTCATCTGTAGAACTAGACTCAAGTCTAGTGCTAATGACATAGAGCATAAAGTTCTATTTTTGTTAAAAAGACTTGTTACAGAATAAGATTTCTCTCAGACCTGGCGTTCAAAGATCTGTGCTAATTTTCATGGATGCTGGAAGCTGTAGGGATGTTGAAATTTTGGGGGCTAATAAATCCCCAGGAAGAGACAATGTACAGAAAACACCTAACTCACTGTTGCAAAGCCGCCCATGATGTTTGTAGGTTGCGCTCAAGTGAGCATTATAATCCCTCTAAATAAAACACACAGTGATCGTGTGGCACAGGCTTATTCCATTTAATGGCAGACAAAGCATGATTCCTGCCAGTACCCGAGGCAGCCTCTTCCACCCCTCAGCTGGTCATGATGCTTAGAAGACAGGGATCAAGTTACCTATGGACATGCCATCAACCCAACGGCTGCCTGGGGTCAGTCACCTAAGGGTCGTACTCTCCATTACCACAAATGATGGAGCGCTAGCTTGTTGTGTGGTTGACTTTGCCTAAGCGTTTTTGAAGATTGAATAGCAGGTGCAGCCAGAGAGCTAATTAGCTGATTAGGATGGAACAATCGTTCTGAATGAAATATATCCAGAGTTTTCCGCAGGTTGTTAAAAAAAAAAAAAAAAAAAAAACAACTACTGGGGAGGAGGGGCCATGTGTCATGATCAGATGAATTTGGGAATTGCTGATATAAATCAATCTAGCCTGATTTCTTGACTCCGGCCTGCTCAGAGGCTCTAATCTGTTCACGTGTATTGTGGACGGTCAGGAGGGTTTTGGCTTTAGTGAATGGTAAAGGAGGAGCTCCTCACTGAGGTAAGGAAGCTTTGGAGAATTGTACGGAACTTTAATTTTAATTTTGGCAGGAGATGGCTTGTGCTTAGTGATAATAATTCTCGTTTGGACATCCCAGGGGTGGGGGTGGGGGAGATAATGGGGTTGGCAATGAGAAGGTGGGGAAGAGAAAGTCCCCAGCAGAGCTCCATTTGATTGTTTTGTTCTTTGAGCTTCTGCATATGATTTTCTCTAGGAGAACATTCTGCTGGTAAAAAGAAAGAGGGAGAGACAGAGAGATAAGGAGAGAGAGACAAGGGGATGAGAAAGAGAGAGAGAGAGAGAGAGATCTTAACTTCCTTTGCGGTATTAAAAATTCTCCCTTCAGTGTGCTTCTTCCCCATAGATTTCCACCAGGGGGTGATATTGTATCAGAATCAGGTAAATTGGTAAATTTGAAAATTTAGAAATGACTAGAAATTAAAAAAAAAAAAAAATAGAGACCAGCCTGTGTGGAGTGAGTGTGTGATTCTTTTAAGGTTTTGGAGTTTACATGCCCCAGATGTAACTGTTTCTGTTTAAAGTGTTTGAGAGACGTACAAGCGTAGACACAGTTAAGAGCACGCACCCGTGTGTGTGCTCATCACAGCCTGTGAGAAATAGTAAGTTACGTTAACAAGGCATTTGAAAAAGATGCAACAAGCTGCTTAATGGTTAAAATGAAAAGGAAGGCTGCTGCTCGAAATAGGTAGGGCTCAGCTGTGTTTGCCGTGGTTTTAAGCGCACACGTTTGCTCCTCACGCCCTCGGTTTAGATCCTGCAGCGTTTTCATTTCCCACACACAGGCTCACGCTCCATGCTTCTGTCTATGTGCTACCCTGTTTCAGTCCGCATTTGATTTTTCTAGTCCAACATTGCAAGACTGAGAGATTGGAGGCTTCTTGAGAAAGTGGTCGTGGCTCCATGCCCTGATTTCATTGTCACTAATAGCTAAATATTCGCTCCCAGCGTCACTCAAAGGTTTATTCATTGTGGTCAGCAGCTGCCAACGTGGGCTGCACAGTCACATCACCGGGGAAGTTTTGAAAAAAATACTGGTTTCTGGCCTGCTATATTAAATTAGAATCTTTGGAGGGTGGTGTGGGACCCCGACATCAGTATTGGCTCATACCTGCCCACGGGGTTCTAACCTACAACGGCAGCTGAGGGCTACTGAGCCCTGTTCCCTCCTCTCCTCCTAGGACTCCGGTGCTACCATAACCACTACCCTTCCCTTCCTTCTTCGTCACCTTGGGGCACTGAGTTCAGAGGGATGTGTCCACGTTCAGTGGTGTGCCCTTAGCACTTCTGGGCAAGGTGGCCTGTGGAATTAGCTATCTCTCTCAAAGTGGCTCTCTAGAAACGCTGGGAGTTACCTTGCTGGTTGTAGGCCAGCTGCCCAGAGTCAGCTGTCTTTGAAAGATGAGAAACTGAATATACAAACGGATGATGGCCAGACTACATATAAAAATAGAGCTCTGACCTACAACCTGCAGCAACCCGTGCAGGAAGCCAACCCCCTTAATCTACAATAAGCAGCCCAGGGAGCCTGCCTGCGATAGGTCAGCCTCCCAGGGGGCCAGATTACTATCTGCATCGTTAGACCCAGAAAACTAAACAACCATTTCTGAAACAATTGGCCCCAAATGGCCAGGGCTTGATTATTAATTGACAGCTTCCCTAATTTTCGTCCCACTTGCAACTTAGGACCAACTAGAGAAAGCCAATACTCACCCCTAATCAATGACACGGGATGCCCCATTTCTACTTAGCTTGCTTACAGTTTCCTTGTGACAACAGTGTCTATTTAGGGTACACCTACAGTCTTCTCTTTTTTCCTACTATAAAGCTTTCCCACTCCTCAGCCTGTCTTGGAGCCATGGCGGCTGACTCCCTTGCTGTAGCAAACTCTGGATAAATCGTCATTTTTTTCACATTGGTGGTCTTCATTTCCACAAACGTTTCCTGTTTCTTTCTTTTTTTTTTTTAATTTTTTTAAGTTGATTTATTTATTTTGAGAGAGAAAGAGAGACAGCCAGGGAGGAGCAGAGAGAGAGGGGGAGAGAGAATCCTAAGTAGGCTCTGTGCTGTCAGCACAGAGCCCGACGTGGGGCTCGAACTTACAATCTGTGCGATCATTACCTGCGCTGAATCCAAGAGCCGGACGCTTAACCTACTGAGCCACCTAGGCGTCCCACAGGTTTCCTGTTTCTGTGAGTTGTCTTCTTGGGGGATCTGTGCTGAGGCCAGAGAATAGAGTATTTCCCTCCCCACCCACCCCCCATTTTCTATTACAGACCATTTAAACATTTTTTTCTGAACACGGAGAACAACCGATTTCTTTCTTAAATCTCTTCTTTCAAGTGTTTGACATTTGTGGCTAAGCTCGGGCCTGCTGTGCCTGTGACCCAGAGGGACACGGCCACTTGAGGGTACGGGCATTGCAAAGCTAGGTGCTTCTTCACCATCAAAGGTTACGTACATACTTTTAGGATTTTATCCACTTGGGAAGAAGTTAAACAGAAAGACCACAGTCCAGAAGGACACGGTTGTATAGAAGAAAGGCTACTTTTAAAAATGGCATACCTTGTTCCTTTTACTGAATAGATGCATTCAAACCAATTGATATTTGAACCAGTTTTTTTCAGTTCATTAAGAGCTTTTAGAGAAAAAGAAGAAAAATAATGGCGGGATCTGAGTCCTCTGGGAGTTGTAGTTCTGTTGAAAACCTGTTCCAGGACTCTCCTAACTTGTCAGATATTTCAAATGAATGTAGCGCTTTTAGTATTTTTTTCTTGGTTCCTCTCATCTTTCTTCTTGAGGGTGTGAATTATGGAGACACATTTGAAACCTGTTTCCTCTGGGTATCATTCGCTCAGGAAAAGCCAATTGAGATGTTTTTTAAGTGGTCCCTTTCTTCTTGAAAAATCTCAGCAGTTTCCTACCAGGCCTGGGGGCTTTATTATCCTAAGTGACTTTGCTGCCTATAAATTACAGCCCTAAGTAGCCAGAGGGAATGAGTTAACCAGATCTCTGAAAGAATGTAACCAACGTTTCTTCAATTATTAGCAGAACAGTTGACTTCCATCTGCTCAGGGCACCTGCCGACCTGGCCCGCAGCCATGCTACCCACAATTCCATCACTCAGAGTCTGTTTCTTTTGAATTATAATTTTTACCTTGGTGCATGTTCTACGATATCAGCCCACCCCCAAATTTTATATGTATCCTAGTATGTCCCTCCCTTACAAAGCCAAGTGGGCCGGCAGTGGACCTCAGCCAGTGTTGCGAATACTCCACATGGTTTGCTTGCTCTGCCCAAGCCCACTTTCCCGGGAAATCTGCTCAGATCTGGGGGCTCACTATCTGGGCAGTATCCCCCATGACCTGCCTCTCTGGTCACAGCTTATTGGATCAGAGGAAACTATCAGGTTTACGTTCAGTTGCAAGTAACAGAAACTTCCCCAAATAGTTGCTTTAACAAGATGGGCATACATTTCTCTCACATAAAATATGCCTGGATGTAGGCAGTTCAGGGTTGGTGTGGGGACTTCCTCAGTAACCCAAGCTCAAGGATGTGGCTGTTGTGCTCTTGGCCACCACATCATCACATCTAACCCCAAGGAAACTTCCCAGAAGACTTGCTACACTGTTGCTTCTATCTCCTTGCATAGGATTTAGTCTCAGGGCTACACTGAGATTCAAGGGAGGCTGGAAATGTCGTCTTTTGGCATAGTGATAATGTAAAGGTCAAGGTTTTAGCAGGCTCTTCTAAAAGTATCCAACTATAAATTGGATTAAGCCAGTCAGATTCTTAAGAATTTACACCAAGGGATCCTAACACTGTCTCCTGGTGATGGCAGGCTCTGGAGACATGTACGCTTGGGCCAATGGGCTAGGTTGTTCAGATTTTGACAGAGGAAGCCAGGCAAGAGAGGATGCAGGGGAGAACAGAGAGGGAAGCCCAATGGGCCGTGTACTTCTGGGGAAGCATTGAGAATGACCTCAGGTCCTGACCCAGTTCTACTCCTCATGAGGTCTGACTGGGCAGTCAAATCTGCATTCCTCAGAAACCTCACATTTTAAAAAACTGTTTTTTAAATATATATATATATATATATATATATATATATGAAAATGTTTATTTATTTTTGAAAGAGAGAGAGGGAGCAGGGAGGTGCAGAGAGAGAGGGAGACAGAGAATCTCAAGCAGGCTCTGCACTGTCAGCACAGAGCCCAGTGTGGGGCTTGAACTCACAAACCGTGAGATCATGACCTGAGCCAAAATCAAGAGTCGGATGCTTAACTGACTGAGTCATCCAGGCACCCCTTCAAAAATAGCTTTTTAAATATCATTGTATTAAGGAGGGAGAATGAATGGGGGGTGGAGAGTTTCAGATTTGCCCCAAGAGAAGTTATTTTTTCTGCAGTAATTTCAATAATAAGGATACTTTTATAGCTATAAGAGTAAAATCTAAACATCACAGAGCAAATTCAGCATTTGGTCACTTTTAGCTTTTGCTTAAAACTCTTGTCCATTCTTTTCTTATCACTAAGAGGGGACATTTTATATATCCTTAATCTCCTTTACCATTGTTATCACCTATTGTTAGGATAAACAAAGTCAAAACTACCCAAACAAAGCTCTTGTGTCTCTCAGGCAACAGTTTTTCTTGTATCAGTGCCAGCTCTTGAATATGTTATTAGTTCCTGGTCAAGATCTTATTGTAACCAATGGTGTTCTTAGTAATGCAGATGATGTTCTTTAATTAAAAGAATTGAGTTATGGCCAGTTTGTATGGCAAAAGCTCAAGCTATAGGAGCAATGCCTATATATAATTTCTTGTCCATGGATTCCATGAGGAAAAATCCCCCTTTCTCCTTGAACCTAAGTAGATTCTCTCCTTTCAACCAAAATCCCTTGTCTAAGTCAGCTAACAAAAACCAAGTGTTTCCTTGAAATGGGAAAACATATTTCAACTATCCAGTAGACCAGGGATTGGCCAACTGCTTCTGTGAAGTGCCTAGTAGTAAATATTTTAGGTTTTGCAGACCATATAGTCTTTGTTACAACCACTCAACTACTCAACTTTGCCACTCTAGTCTGAGAGCAGTGAGATAATTTGTAAACAAATGGTCATGACTCTGTTCCAATAAAACTTTATTTACAAAAACAGGCAGAGGGCCAGATTTGGCATCAGGGCCATAGTTTGCCCTGCCCTAGACTATAATCTCCATGTGGGCAGGAACATGTCTGATTCATTTAACATTTTCTACCTGACTCTCAACACCAGGACTGGTACTCGATAAACATTTGTTAAGCTACTGGGTGAGTAAACTATCCAGGTGACGTTAGGAGACAGATTATCCCAGCTTAAATGTGAAGAAAAACTACTCAGTCTCATTCAACACTCTTTTTTGTTGGTTTTCTAATTGATTTTCCTTAAAAACTGTGCAAACCTATCTACTAGTAATATCTTGCAGCTTGAGTATACCGCAGAGAATACATTCATGGCCTGGATTCTCAGACAATTGAATGATTTAACCAGCCAGAAGGCGTAGGGCAAAGAAAATTTTCTTAGGAGCAGAGCCATTACGTCAGTACCCTCATCCAGGCCTGCACATCCCAGTGGCATTATTCTACTAGGCTGGGAGCAGGAAGGAGAATAAGGATGTCCTCTGGTAAGGGAACAGATTAAAGCTATGTCTCCTCCCTGCTTTTGTGGTTTCTGCAAGCCTCCAGCCTGCTGTGCCTGGGATTTGGTTCCTAGTAGGAGAAGAATGAGATAAAAAAAAAACATGGGCCTAGAGTCAGGAAACTACCTCAGCAGAAAGGCTTCTGGGTAAGCTTGATACCTTGTCTGAGCTCGGCCCTTCCCACATTGACCCCTGCATCTTGCTGTCTGCCTAGCCCACCGAGAGCACCCAGAGTATGTCTGGTCTTCTCCCATGCCTGCCTTACCTTTGCACCCACTCAAATGTGAGCTAACGTCCCCGAACAAAATCCCGTTTGATTGTCTGGACCAGAGGTCTTCAACCCTGACTGTGCATGGGAAAAAACAAAACAAAGCAAAACAAAAATTTGATACCTCGGCCTACCACAGACCAACAGAATCAGAATCTCTTGGGTGGGGCTAGCTGACATCAATATTTTTTAAAAGTACCCCCCACTCTCACCTTGGCGATTTTAATGTGCATCCAGGAGTCAGACACACTTACCCAGATTTCCAACACTGCCTGTACATCAGAGTCACCCGGGAAGCTTTTAAAAAATATATATATTCCAGACCTAATAAATCAGAATCTCAGGGGGCGGTGGGATCTGGGAATGTATATTTTTGAAAGCTCCTCCGGGAGCTTTCTGATAAACAGCCAGGGTTTAGGCCATGCCGAGCACGTGCTGTTGTTACATGCTGGGATTGGGCACAGAGAGAGGGCACCTCAGCCTTCTGAGCCTGTGGGAAGGGCAGAAAACAAGACTAGGTCAAAAGATGGAGGTGAGTTGTGGCCTGTTCATGGTAATTCAGCCCACCCTGCTCAGGCCCCAAAGACCTCCGACCTGGACTCTCAACTTCAGTCCTTCAGCTGATTCTGTCCAAGCCTGATAGTGTAGGGAGGCCCACCTTCATCCAAGCTCTGGGATGTTTAAAATGACAGACTTGAAAATGCTCAAGTTTCCTGGAAGAAACAGAGTGGGAGAAACTGAAGATTCAACCACAGAGAGTTAATTGATGTACAGATTCTTGGAGAAGACAGGGGAGGGGATGGTAGAGACCACTCTTCCGCTGAGACAGAAGGCAAGCCAGAACGGGGACGGGGTGGTGGGGGTGGGGAAGAGGGTATGTTTGTAGGTGTGGAATTCTCATTTGATGACCTTGCTTGTTCCCAGTCTTTTGCTGATAACAAGTGAGGAACTGCAGGACAGGGAAAGAGCTTGAAGATGGGGGGGTGGGGGTGGCGGTGGGTAGTGTTAGAAGAGGCATATAGAAGAGTTCTGCCCACAGGTGCATGAGATAGATCACTAATGCTTGGAGGTTGGTGACCCTAAATTGATGGTGCTCCAAATCTGCAAAATTCATTCATTCATTCATTCATTCACTCAAGGCATATTTATTAAGTGCCTACAATGAGTCAGTACTGTTCCTAAATTGAGGGGGAAAAAATGGTGAATGAGGCAAAAATCTTGTCTTCATGGAACTTATATTCAATTGGGGTAGACAGAGTACAAAAGTACATACCTTAATGTACAGAGGTGTTTCATGCTAAGAAAAATAGTTTTTTTTTTAAACAGGGAGGATCAAAGTCTACTATTTTATATAGAGTGATATGGTTAGACCTCTCTGAGCAGGTGACATTTGAATGGAAGCCCGAGGAAAGTGAGGGAATTACAATCCATGTGAGCCTCAGAAGTCTCTCTCATGCCTCTCCCACTTTACATCCCTCCGAAAGTAACCACTTGTGATAGTGAATTTTTTGTGTCAACATCATGGGATGCCCAGATACCCGGTTAAATACTATATCTGGGTGTGTCTGTGACAGTGTTTCTGGAAGAGATTATCATGTGAATCAGTAGTCTCAATGAAATAGATTGCCCCCCTCCCCAGTGGGTGGACATCATCCAGTCCACTGAGGACCTAAGAAGAACAAAAAGGTACAGGAGGGGAGGCATTGCATTCCATCTCTCTCTTACTCTCTCTCTGTCTGACTGCTTGAGCTGGGATATCAGTCTTCTCCTACCCTTGGTGCTCCTGGTTCTCAAGCCTTGAGACTGAGACTGGAATCTACACCATCGGCTCTCAGGCCTTGAAACTACACCACTGGCTTTCTTGGGTCTTCAACGTGAAGAGTGCAGACTGTGGGACTTTTCACCCTCCATAATCATACAAGCCACCAGTCAGACTAGGGGCTTATGGACATCAGGTGATCAATGGAGTATTAGCTCAGGTCTGTTTCACAGTGGGCCCAGTAGATCCCCAAACACACCCCATGATTATGTCCCCAGTTCTGGAATGCATGATTAGAATAGATCTGCTCAGCAGCTGGTAGCATCCCCACATAGGTTCACTGATCTGTGGAGGGCTATTACGGTGGAAAAGGTCAAGTGAAAGCCACTGGAACGGCCTCTGTCTAGGAAAATAGTAAACTAAAGGCAATATCACATTTCTGGAGGGATTACAGAGATTAGTGCCAGCCTCAAGGACTTGAAAGTTGCAGAGACTGTAATATACTCCTCATTTGAGTGTTACTCTGGCCCATTTACTAAGCGACCTGAAAAGCCATTAGTTTTGAGTGGGTCCAAAAACAAGAGAAGGCTCTGCAATAGGTCCAGGCTGCTGTGCAAGCTGCTCTGTCACTTGAGCCATATAATCCAGTAGATCCATAGATACTTGAAGTGTCAGTGGCATAGGGATGCTGTTTGGAACCTTTGCAGGCTCTTAGAGGTAAATCCCAGCACAGGACCTTAGGATTTTAGAGCAAAACCCTGCCATCCTATCGATATAACTACTCTCTTTTGAGAAAGAGCTCTTGGCTTGCTACTATGGTGTAGTAGAGGCTGAAGACTTAGCCATGGGCCACCAAGTTACCATGTGACCTGAGCTGCCTAACATGAACTGGGTGTTACCTGAGCCACAAAACTATGAAGTTGAGCATGCGTAGCAGTACTCCATCATCGAATGTAGGTGGAATGTAGGTGATCGGGTCTAAGCAGGTCCTGAAGACACGGTAAGTTACATGAAGAAGTGGCCCAAATGCCAGTGGTCCCCACTCCTGCTGCACTGACTTCTTTTTCCCAGTCTGCACCTATGGACTTACGGGGAGGTCTTTCCGATCTGTGGAAGAGAAGATTTAGTCCTGGTTTACGGAGGGTTGTGCATGGTATGTGGGTACCACCGGAAAGTGAACAGCTGCAGCATGGCAGCTCCTTCCTGGGACAGTGGTGAAGAGAAATCCTCCCAGTGGGTGGAATTTTGAGCAATGCACCTAGTTGGCCACTTTGCTCGGGAAGGGAAATGGCCAGATGTGTGATTAAATACTGATTTATGGGCGATGGCTAATGGTTTGGCTTAATGGCCAGGGACTTGGAACATGACTGGAAAATTGATGGCGAAGGGATTTGGGGAAGAGATATGTGAATAGACATCTCTGAATGGGCAAAAAGGGTGAAGATATTTGTGTCCCAGGTGAATGTTCACCAAAGAGCACCAAACCTCAGCTGAGGAGGATTTTAATAATTGAGTTGATAGGTTGACCTGTTCTGTGGATACCAACCCACTTCTTTCTCCAGCCATCACTGTCATCTCCAAACAGGCTCATGAACAAAGTGGCCATGGTGGTGGAGGTGGAGGTGATACATGGGCTCAGCAACATGGACTTCCACTTACCGAGGCCAACCTGATTATAGCAACTGCTGCAAGTCCAATCTGCCAGCAGCAGAGTCCAACACTAAGTCCCTGGCGTGACACCACTGCCTGGGGGTGATCAGCCAGCCACCTGGTAGCAGGTTGATTGCATTGGACCACCTCCATAATGAAAGGGGCATGTTTTGTTCTTACTGGAATAGACACTTACTCTGGATATGGATTTGTCTTCACTGTACACGATGCTTCTGCCAAAACTACCATCTGTGGACTTACAGAATGCTTCATCCACCATCACAGTATCCACATAGCTTGCTTCTGATGAAGGAACTCACTTCCTAGCAAAAGAAGCATGGCAATGGGCCCATGTTTCTGGAACTCACTGTTCTTGTCATGTCCCCCACCCATCCCGAAGCAGCAGCAGAATGGCCTTTCAAAGACTCAGTTAGAGTGCTGTGTAGGTGGCAGTACCTCGCAGAGCTGAGGCAAATTTCCCAGAAGGCTGCCCTATGTTCTGAATCAGCATTCAGTTTATGGTGCTATTTCTCTCATAGTTAGGATTCACGGATCCAAAAATCAAGGGGTGAAGATGGGAGTGGTAGCACTCACTATTACACCTAGTGACCCACTGAAAAAAGTTTTTGCTTCCTATTCCCACAGCTTAGCCTCTGCTGGGTTAGAGGTCTTAGTAGTTCCAGAAGGAGGAATGCGTCCATCAGGAGACACAATGATCCTTTTGAATTGGAAGTAAAGACTGCCACCCCACCACTTTGGGATCCTCATACCTCTGAATCAACAGGCAAAGAAGGGAGTTATGGTATTGCCTGGGGTGATTGATCCTGTTTACCAATAGGATAAATAGGAAGAGCCATCCCTTATGGATGGAGGGAAAAGTATGCTAGGAAAATAGGAGATCCTTTAAGGTGTCTTATTATTACCATCCCCTATGATTAATATCAGTAGAACACTACAACAACCCAATCCGGGCAGGACTACTAATGGATCAGACCCTTCAGGAATGAAGGTTAGGGTCACCCCACCAGGTAAAGAACCATGACCAGTTGAGGTGCTCTCTAAAAGCAAAGGGAATATGGAATGGATAGTGGAAGAAGGTAGTTTTATAAATGCCGGCTTCAACCACGTGACCAGTTATGGAAAAGAGGACTAAGGGGCGCTTGGGTGGCTCAGTCGGTTAAGCGGTTGACTTTGGCTCACGTCATGATCTCATGGTCCGTGAGTTCGAGCCCCGCATCAGGCTCTGTGCTGACAGCTCAGAGCCTGGAGCCTGCTTCAGATTCTGTGTCTCCCTTTCTCTCTGACCCTCCCCTGTTCATGCTCTGTCTCTCTCTGTCTCAAAACTAAACATTAAAAAAAAAAATTTAGAAAAGAGGATTAAAATAGTCATGAGTATTCCTCCTTATATTGTTATCTATATTCATATATACATCCATGTATATATATATACACACATACATATATACATACATGTATATACATGCACATATATACACACATATGCACACTGGTATTTGCAGCACAGTAAGCGATGTTTATGGTTATGGTTTTGGATCATTGAGAACAAAATAAATTGACTGTGGTCCTTTTTATCATTATCTGAGGCTGGGGAAAGTGGAAAGCCCTTGAAAAAATGTTTCACAGAAAGTAGTTGTAAATAAAGGGATTTAGTACTTCAAGATTGGTCTTCGGTCTTACTGGAGCTTCACTCATTAGAAATACAATGTAGTAGATTTTGTGAATTGTTCAACACTTCTGTACCGTAGAGTCTTGAAAACCAAAAACTGCATTTCCTAGACCATCTTACAGTGAGCATTCCATATGTGATTTAGGTTCTTTTGGACTGACGCGTTTGCGTGACACTTGGATCTGGAACTGAGTAGAGTGTTGGAAGAAGCAGGACCAGAAACATCCACTCCTGCTGGAGCAGATGGTGGCAGAGGCATCACAGTGCAGAACTTGCCACTTCCTGATTCTCTTGCACCCGATAGCAATGGCAGCTACTCTTCCAACAATGGCACAGGCAGTTGTAAGTTGTTCTCCGTAGCTCAGTCAGCGCCTGTTCCTCTACTTTTCCACGCTTTAGGAAGCCACATAATACTTGGAAATAAGTACCTTTCTGCTTACGTTAACTCATAGGTAGCATCTGTTGTCTGCAACTGAATGCTGTATACCAAACATGCCCGTCCCTGAGAAGCCATCACCGTGTTCTGTACCTCTCAGTCCCTGGTGCCTGGAAGCATGCGGCCCTGTAATCGGGGTTAGGTTAGCCTCTAGGTGGAACAGGGAGCATCCAAAGTGAGTGACTTCAGGGGATGCCCCCTGTTCCCTGAGTTTATGGCCCTCAAATTTCACTCGAAATTCTACTCTTAGGATTTCACTTAATTTAAAGCCTTCCCGCACTCCCCTCCAAACCGTTCCTATGTGCGTCACACCCCTGTTGGACCATCTCTTATAATACATAATGATTTTTAACAGTAATGGAATTTCCTCTCTCTTCTGCTCACTGGGGATGATAGGTTGTGGGAGAGACTATACAAGCAGGACCGGGAGAGAAGGTGTATCAGAGTCTGAAGGAGAAGAATAGGAGGTAAAAATATTTAGGAGGGTGTAGCTCCCTAAACAGATACTAGTGACTTAGAACTGAATGTGAATGTTTTGCAGGTCTTATGTGAGAGTTGGTTTTGATAATGTAGAATTTGGGGGAATTTAGGTGGGAAGGGCTCTGGAGTGGAAGGTAGAAATATTTGGGAAATCCACATATATTGGGTCAACAGAAGTGTCTGTTGCCAAGGATGCAGAATCCCGGGCTTTTAATTGGGAGAGGGCTGTGAGATGGGATCATGATGAGTATTTCAAAGTTCCAAAGAACAAGCTTATCCACAAAGTGTGCCCCCAAGTCTTCCCTAAGGAGAGTTAGAAACACTTTCACAATTATCTAATTTTAATCTTTGCAACATCCTTCTGAGGTAGGTAAGAAGATAGCTTCTGACACTTTTTTTTTTTTTTTTAACAGATCATAAAATTTCATGACAAGTAGTTTCCAAAGAAACCACGTGGGGCCAAAGTGTGAAGCCAGCTAGAGCAGTCTGTTTTCTGAGAGCAGAGTTACTATTCTTATTGAGGAAGCATTTTGTGTAGCCTGTGCTTTCCTCTTCTTCTTCTGATCGTGTGGCCATTGACGGCCTTCCGTGCAGTAACGCAGGGCTTAGCATTGACCTATAACAGATTCAAAGAGTGTTAATTATGAAGGCTTTCCTATGGTTCTGAGACTAGACTGCATATAGAATCTTTTTTTGTTTTGTTTTGTTTTGTTGATAGGCACTTAGGTTTCAGGGTTGCAGAAAATTTCCCTGGTACGTGAAGCTGTTCAGCCTAGGAACTGTCTTTTGTTCAGCAACTCAGAAAGCGTTTTCTGGAGCACAAACTGCTAATGAAAGGCAGAATTTTTTTTTTTTTTAATGACATTGCTAATCATTATCTTCCTAACTTCTACTGTCTGAGGAGAGAAATAATTCTATTGATCTGCCCAGCTAAGATTTACCCCTGTCAGTAACAAAGACTTAATTTCTAACAGTGGCGGACAGATAGTAGACAAACAGCCAATTTATCCTGGGATGTTAAAGGCTGAAAGATAATGGAACCTCTCCCCTTTGTTTAACATGGGATTTGAAACGAGCCACACAGAAATAGTTGTATTTCATTAAAGCATGGTGGTCAAGACGATAAGGATTTTTATGGTAAAGAGGGTTTCTCTGTTTTAAAGAGATCTGGTGGTGACAGATTTCGGATTTAATTTTGAGTTTCATTTTTTATCCATGAAACCATCAGTCATCTCCTTTTCATATTTAATTTAATTGTTAAAAAAGCTTGGGGCTGGAGGACTCCTGTGAAATCAATACCCTTTTGCTTTCAAATCAGCATTAGGCAAAATGAAGGACTGGGCTGGTTTTAGGTAGGTACCCAGTGCTCACCAGTTGTAGTAATAATCTCATCCTTGTTCTGAAATTGAATGCTGGAATAGGATTGCATTCTGCGGCTTACAAACTAGTTTCGTTACTGTCCACCAAACTTAGGAGTGCTCTAATCTAATATATTCAATACACGAAACCAAGATTTCCTTAAAATGTCATCAACTTTTAAGGGTTTCAAGAAAGATACTATAGGAGGCGCCTGGCTGGCTCAGTTGGTACAGCCTGCGACTTTTGATCTGGGGATTGTGAGCTGGAGCCCCACGTTGGGGGTAGAAACTACATGAAAAAAATAAAAAATAAAATCTTAAAAAAAAAAGGACACTTTGGATATACGATAGCAGCGCTATGAGGGTATTCTCAGGGCATTCTCTGAAGCTGCAGCCAAAGTGAGAGGATTTATTCTGAAGCAATTATGCTAAACCATCTCCTAGTTTTGTGTGAAGAAAATGTATAGTTGGGCAGTGGCCACTTAATTTTGTTAGATCTCTGTGTTTGAACCTTATAAAATTCTGTAACTATTGGGGAGAATGAAGAAAGAGATCATGGCAGCCTTGGATGGGAAGGAAAAGCAGAGACAGGCGTGGAAAAGGATCCTGTTTTCTGTTTTCAGAATTTTGCATTCAGAAGATACAGAGTTGAGTTTTTTCAAAGTCAATATATCTGATGTTTTGTGTTTCACCAGTTGGTACTGTTTTCACTTTGAAGCATATAAGGTGAAGGTTTGGGAGTGTCGTGATCTGCATTCTCAGGGTCTATAAAGGTCTTCATCACATTCTACCTTGAATCCATACTAATGTCTCTGGTTCCAAAACCATCAGTGACTCCCCACTGCTCGTTCAATAAAATCCAAATCTCTCAGCCTGCTCTTTTCCAAACCTGCCCACGACCTTCCCATTTCCAGAACAGCGCGATCCATTCAGGCAGTAAGAATAGCATAAGCAAAGGCCTAGAGGCAGGAAAGTGCAGTGGGTGTTTGGGGCATAGCCAGTGGGGGGGGGGGGAGGGGGGAGAGGGGGTGCCTGGAGATTGAGTTCATATATACCACGTCCAGCACCACAGGGTTCTTGAAATCCTTGGTTGCACACATTTTCCTGAGCCCCTCTCCGTGCAAGACACTGGTTCCTGCGGGGAGACAAAAATAAATAATTCCCCACCCCCACCCCCACCCCCACCCCCATCCCTGCATCTGCTGTGGGACTTAGGCTGGTGAACCTTTGCTGCAGAGCTGGGAGCTGGGATACCTGGTTGGCCACAGTTACAGCAACAACCGGAATTCGCTTCTTGATTTTTACCTACAACTTCCCCGCATTAAAGGCTGAATTAAAAACCCACAACGATGTTAAAATAAGAGCGGCAGCAATTAAAAACCTATTCCACTGATCTCATACTTTGAGGTTAAAGCAGCTAATGGTAAGTACACACCCACAATATTAGCAAGACACAGAAACCCCGGCCCCTCTTCTTTGTCCTCCGGCTTTGAGCCGCTTTTCTCCTGGCTGCCCTTTGTGAGGGGAACTGTTTCTCCTGCTTCCTCTCCTGGCAACAGCAACATTCTTTCAGACAGCATTTGTCTCCCCTCTCTGAGCAACCGTCTAAGTCTCAGGGGAAGGTGGGGGACAGAGGAGGAGAAGGAGGGGGAGGGGGAGGGGGGTGGAGGGAGAATAGCTCCAGGCTTTCTACTCCCCTCCAGGGGCCCTCCCGGCAAATTCTCAGTGGGCCTCTGCACCAGAGAACATTCCTCAAAGAGGTGTTGGGGGATGTGTGCTCTGCGATTGGCGTCGTATCTAATACTGACAGTGCACGCTCCGGGTCAAGTGAGCGGGACGGGCGCTGTTCCGAGGGGCGGATGACAGGCAATCAGCAGCAAGGGCACTGGCACTGTGCGGAGCGCAGTGTGCAAAAGTGAGCGCGACCAACAGCTTGAGAAAGGTCAACTCGGAGAGGAGAGTGGCCTGTGGTTCCATGGCACCCCACGCCCGCAGAAATCAGAAGCACAAGGGAGAAAGGGCATGTTTTGGAACACTGCAGGTCAAAGTGGGAAGGAAAAGGCCCGTCAGTCAAATCGGATCAAGATGCCTTCCCAGAAATGGTGGAGGGGCGCCTGGGTGGCTCAGTCGGTTAAGCGTCTGACTTCGGCTCAGGTCATCATCTCACGGTCCGTGAGTTCGAGCCCCGCGTCGGGATCTGTGCTGACAGCTCAGAGCCTGGAGCCTGTTTCGGATTCTGTGTCTCCCTCTCTCTGCCCCTCCCCCATTCATGCTCTGTCTCTCTCTGTCTCAAAAATAAATAAACGTTAAAAAAAAATAAAAAGAGAAATGGTGGAAAGCATAGAAGGTATGCTGGTAGCTGATGGCTAGGTACCCAGACCTGGTAGCTGATGACTGTAAAGGAAAAAGACAGTGGGCTAGGTAGGAACAACAGAAGCAGAGGTGTGGGTTTCGTTTCCCCGCTTATGTCGGTGGAGTCAAGACCCAGTGGGCCCAAGCCCCAAACAAACAATTCAACACGAAGGCAAGAGGAATACACACCAGTGCAAAATGAAAACTAATGTCCTTTCTGACTTTCAATGAACGATAAGAACACATTACCAGACACGTGAAGCACTTACCGTGCACCAGGCACACTACTCCGAGTTCTTTATTTTTTAAATTTTGTTTTAAAGTTTATTTATTTAGAGAGAGAGAGGGGGGAAAGGGGCAGAGAAAGAGAGAGAGAGAGAGAGAATCCCAAGCAGGCTCTGCACTGTCAGCGCAGAGCCCAACTCTGGGCTCAAACTCACAAACTGTGGGATCATGACCTGAGCCAAAATCAAGAGGCACCCCAATTCCGAGTTCTTTAAATATAGCAATTTATATAATCATTACATAGGAAGTTACCATTATTATGCCCATTTTACAGATGGGGAAACCAAGGCATAGAGAGGAAAGGTAACTGGTACAAAGGCCACACTGCCAGTGAGTAGTTTAAGCTTAGAGTAGGGTCTTCTCCTTCCTGCTGACTTTTTGGCTATGTTCTTTAATCTACCTTCCCGAGACCACGTCTCTTTAACTCTCTGGGGTCCTCTAGTGAGTTGAATGCCTTTGCAGCCTCACTAGTGATGCGGATTTCCAGGTGCTACAGAAACAGGGGAGGGAGGGCAGGCAGGAACGAGTCATGGGGAAGAAGAGAATGGCTGCCATTCTCTTCTCATATGAAGACCCTTTGTTAATACGTAAAACTTTCTTAGTAACTGTACTTAGAGGCTTGAGAGAGAATATTTGCACCCATGGATACGTGGACACCGTGTAAGAACCGGTGACATTCAACTATTCACCCTTGACAGTCAACTATTTCCATGGCTGGGGAACTTCTGTGCCAAGACTTCTGACAGTTTGATCATGGACCACCTGAAACACATTAAAATAAAGATTTGGGGGACTCACCTCTGACTGCCTCTCTGGAGGTGGGGCTTCTGACTTATCTTTAAACAGCTCCCCAGGTGGTTCTCATGCATGCTTGAGTGTGAGCATCCCCGCATCATGATCTGAAAATAATATGGTTTCTATACTTTCTGTAGGGCTAGAGCAGTAATGTGATGAGAAAGTAAAATGGCTTTTGACCTCTGGATTTTTAATATATTCACAAGCTCAGTTGAAATGACAGGGCCTGGAGATTTTTGCCTTTGGGCATGTTGTGCTTCACTTTACCCTGTCAGCTCCCTGGTGATCTTTTTCTGACCTTAAAAGATTTTTTTTTAAGCCCTTGACTTTGGGAAAATTTCAACCAGGAATGTTTCTGACTTCAAAGTGATCTGTAGCTTGGGAGATTATTTCTGGCATGTGTCATAATGATAAGATGAGCTGAGGGTGAGGGAGGGTAAATGCTCCATAGGTGGTCCTATGAAACAGGCAATGTTTTGATAATTCTTCACCTGAGCTGCTTTATTGTCATGAAATCCAGGACTGTCTCATTAAATAAATCTACCTAATAATATCTCAGATGTGTTTTCAGACTCCAGGAAAGTGTGTGTGTGTGTGTCTTTTATGAACTTCCTGTCCAGGTTGAGAGTTTACCTAAGAGCCATCAACCCCCAAAATTCCCATGCTGCCAAAGTACTGCTCTCCCCCCAGCCGTGTCTTTCATTTTGGTTCTTCTTTCCCAATGGCTTGTGTGAAGCATTCCGTGGTTCTTCCCAAGTCCCTTGGGTGAAAAAAGTACCAGGTTGGAGACATAACCTGTAAGCCATCCAGTAGAGGTTGGGGTATGATTCTTTTTACAGGCAGGATAGATGACAACAGGATCTGTTGGAAGAAATGTGGTATCTTGGGTCTGACTTCAGCCTGGTTGGGTGTGATGTCTGTTGTTTGTCAACAATTCCAGAGACGTGGCTGAGACCCATTCTATGCAGGGTGTTGCAGGGGTACAGAGGTAAGACTGCACCTGTATATTTGAGAAACTGCCTATGTAAAGGAAAGAGAAAGCAAGACCACAAATTCTAGAGTAAGTTGAATACCAGGAATGGGAGAACACAGTGTTAGGAGATTCAAAAGAGGCAGGAAAGACTCATGCTGTCTCTCCCCAGGCAGGCTAGGGCATTAAGCCATTCCCCAGGCATTTTCCATTAGGCGAGCTCTGAGCCAGCTTTATTAGGTTGTGGATCAAGCAGTGGTATGATTTTAGGCAGGGATGCCAGCCCTGAGCAGCAGTTCCAGTGTCTGTCATTCTATTATAACTTCATTCTGCTAGGTCTTCAAAGCTTTCATCTTGGTGAGTTCTTCCTTTAGCATGGATACTTCCGATGGGGCCTTAAGTCATGCTGAACTGGTATCTTCTTATTTAGCTACACGTTTAGGGTGGGGAGGATGAAACTAATTGACAGCCCCAGAAACACAATCCTATGTAAGATGTAGCTCGTGATGAGGGGGAATCCAATGTGGGATCAAGTATAGTGATAGCAGAGTGGAAGGGAACTAAAAATAAACTGCTTGGTTCATCGTTTGGCCAGAGGCTGGCTCAAGCTATTTTTTGAGGTTTCCCACTGATAACAAAGGAATACTTGATGGACTTTGAATGGGATTAATCCAGGCTTCCCAGGCTTCTTTGGTGGACTGAAAAATTAATAATAGCACTTCACATCGAAAGATCTATTAATTTTGCCTTAAGTTAGCAATTCTATTCTTAAGAATTATAACTAATTACAAATGCACACAGACTTGATTCATTTCTACTCTTTAACTCAAGCATTATTTACTGAGCACATACGACATGCCAGGGAAAGTTCTAGGAACTGGTATTGTAGAAATAACTGAAGAAAAGTCCCTGAATTTATGGAGCCTCCATCCTAGTTGGGAAAGAGGTATTAAATAAGTCATCATGTTTCCAAATCTCATGGGAAGTTTTCATCCCACATGTTATATTAGACCTTTTAGTCTCTTCCTTCTAGAAATACTTTCTTCATTTGGTTTCTGGGACAACACGTTCTCTTCCCTTACTGTCTACCCGCTGAATTCAGTATGCTTTGTTGACTCCTCCTCATTTTCCTGACTGTAAATTGGTGGATCCAGAGCTGTCTTCAAATATTTCTTCCCTCCCTTATTTGACATCACTGCGCCCATGATCTAAAATTTGTATTTCTAGCCCTCGCTGCTCCCCTGAATTCTAGTCTTTTCAATACAACTGCCTACCTGACACCTCCACTTACATATCTAATGGGCTTCCAAAATTTAACATGACCACCCAAATCACACTCTTGATTTTACACCCCAAACTACTCTTACTTTTAAGTCTTTTCTTTCTCTGTTAATAGCAGCTTCATTCTTCCAATTACTCAGGAAAGTCCTGGGAATCATCCTTGACCTCTTTCTTTCTCTCTCAGTCTACCTCTGATCCATCACAGGTAGCTATAAAGATGTCCATCACAGCATTGTTTAGAATACTAAAGCTTGGAAATGATCTAATTGTTCAACAGTGGAAGACTGGTTACGTTTTAGCACATATGGCCATTAAAAATGATGCTATAGGTTAATAGCTTACTGTTTAATGACATTTTTATCATGGAAAATTTCAAACATGCTCAATAATAGAGATCTGTGAACCCCATCATCCAGCTGCAACAATTATGGACTCAAAGTTAGTCTTGCTTCATTTATACACCCCGTTATCTCCCACCTCTTCCACTGGATTGTTTCTAACCAAATCCCAGACATCACATTGTTTAATATGTAAGTATTTGTACCATATACAAAAGCAGATTATTAAGAAATTCGTATAATGTGATTTCATTTTTGTAAACTATGTACCTAGGTGCATAGGAAAAAGTCTGACAGGGCAGCTATCTCTGAATCGTGGTACGTGACTGTTGACATCTTTTTCTCAATGAACATGTATTACATATAGAAAAGACGGTGGGGATGGGGTGCGTGGGGGAAGATGTTGATGCCAGACATTCTAGTTCTATTCCTTTCCAAATCCGATTACTTTAATTCAGGCAAGATACTTCATGTAGTGAAAGGGAAATAACCACTTCGTAGAGGTGAGGATCCCTGTCTTTCAGCTTCTGTGTTCTCTCCCAACAGTCTGTAACTAAAAGTTGCCATATGAACAGCTATTGTTACAACAGGGCTTCTCAACTTCAGCTCTACTGACATTTGGGGCTGGATAATTACTTGCTGTGGAAGGCTCTCCTCCGCCCTGGATGAGATCTCGCAGCATCCCTGGTCTCTGCTCATTAGATGCCCCTTGCATCTTCCCCTCATCCTCACCCATTGTAACACCCAAAAATGTCTTCAGAAATCGCCAAATGTCCTTGGGGAGGCAAAATTACCCTGGACTGAGAACCACTACACTTTACAGCATGTGTACTCATTTAAATGCATGGTGTCTGGGAGGTTAGTGGCAAAAATGTTCTGTTTTACTCATTTTGCTGGCTGAGACCTCGGGAAGGATATAATTTGTGATCTGATGAAAACTGCTTTCATGGTTTACTGACCTGCACATTTAAGTAACCAACCTATGACTCCGTGGTTAATGATTATCATTTTTGAAACATATCCAGAAAGGAACATGACAGGTTCAGCTCCATGAGAAAAGCAGATGTCGTGAATGAAAGATGGCTTGTCAGCTAAGACAGTGATCAGTTAGATTCTCCTCTGCCGCCTACCAACTAACCCATTTCACTATTCATTAAAATCCACGACACAGGGAAATGTGCGGAAGTTAAAAATGGGGGAATTCTTCCTAGAAAATTAATGATGCTACATACATATAAACAGTTCCTTTTTATTAGTAATAAACATGTGGGGACCATTGTAAAAGATGAGGGAAAAGGGCATTTAAATGTTGTACTTTATTTGGATTTTTTCTCATAATGGAAACATTATTAGAGAATCATAGAAATGAGATAAGGGAAAATATGAGGTCATCTTGCCCATTTTCTTCAAGAGCTATACTGTTCTGTGTGCCCCCTCCCAACCCCAGTCCAGAGCCTTATTAAATACCCCCATTTTCATAATATAGGATCCTCCTCATGTCCCCCCCCCCCCCCGCCGAGAGTAACTCAACAGATGAGCAGAGGGCATAAGTTCGTGGTTTTGTAATATTCCAAAGATTACCTCTTTAGCTAGCACTGTGTTGGTTGCATAGAAAATAAAACTTCTAGCAAAGTCTACACCAGACTTTGGTGATCCAGATTTATCAAGCACAATGTGCATCATGTCTTAAAACAGCTTTACTGGGGCACCTGGCTGGCATAGTTCGTTAAGTGTCAGACTCTTGATTTCGGCTCAGGTCATGATCTCACAGTTGGTGAGTTTCCCGTGTCGGGCTCTGCACTTACAGCATGGAGCCTTCTTGGGATTATTTTTCTCCCTCTCTCTCTCTCTGCCCCTTCCTTGCTCGCGTGTGCACATGTGCATGTGCTCTCTCTCTCTCTCTCTCTCAAAATAAATAAACATTAAAAAAATAGCCGTACACAATTATACAACTTAATGGAGTATATTTGTGAGCCTTAATCGTTGTTTCTTGCAACTGTTGGATACTCCTGATGCCAGACAATGTGTAAGATATTTATAAATCTCCTTATACTTTCTTACATTTACCTACTTTAGAATCAATGCTTAAATTTCATTTTTCATGATAACATCCAGGATTTTCTTTAATGGTAAAAATAATTACCATTAATTGAGTAGCTTCTGTGAGCCAGGCATTTAAGTTACTGAACATTTAATATTTTATGCAATCTTTGTAATCCTACCAGATATATAGGTCTATTTACACACGAGAGAATGGAGGCTGAGAGAGGTTAAGTACTTTGTCCAAAGTCTCACAGCTTCTGCAAGACAGGGTTCTGATCCAACACATAGGTCAAGTCTGACTATTTAAATAGTCACAGAATGTGAGATTTTCTCTAAAAATGTGTGTTAGGGAAATGTTACTTGCTTGGATTCTTTAAAACAAAGCCCATCTGCAATAGCCCCAGGGCTACATCTAAGAAAAAAAACAAGAGTCAATCATAATGAAACACTCAGGAGCCTGAAGACTGGTGTGGCCCAGGGAATGGACTCCATTGTGTTGTTAGATGTGGAGAAAAATAGCCCAAGTGCTTTGTACAGTGACAGAGAATAGACTGGCTCTTTCTTAAGCTACAGAGGTTTTAGAGAGGAGGGCTCCTTGTGGAAAATTCCTGAGATTCAGGGAGTGGGGGAAGGGGACTCCATATTTGGTTTCTGTTGTCCACCCCGTGGGTAGTTAGGGGAGAGGATAGGACTGCAGGGGTAGTCTCATGTATAAGTATGGAAAATAGAAGCATAGAACATAAAAAGAAGTGGCCACAGCTAAAGAAAACAAACCCAAATCCAAACCTAAACCCCAAGCCCAAACCTCAAACAGGTTATGGGAAAGAATTGTAACCATTGGAAATGAACAGTCAACACCGGACTTCAGGCTGTGAGCGTTCAGTCTGATTAATTAAGGTCAAGGTGGTGATGGAAACACCAGCTGGGGAGCATTTTGCCTAAAGATAAATTTGTCCCTCTGTATCTCTGCAAGACAGCAGGGAGGTGTGTGTTTGGAGCTAAATTAATTTGATTTACATCATGCCATGGTAACTTCTGTTCTCTCTCCCTGCTGTCAGATGTCTTAACTGGCTCTTTCCCTCTCCTTCACCCCCACACATTTCATAACACGGAGAGAAAGCATGGATTGGCTTCGGGCAGAATTTAGAAATGGAATAGCTCTAATTTGATTATTTTGTATCGAGTGCTATTTCCTCCCTCCCCCCCCCCTTCTTTCTTGAGGGAGAGAAGTTGTAAACCCGAACCTAAGTGCGATATATTTTTATGCTGTGCTTAATGGCACAAACTGCTTGACAATCAGAACTTGTTTCGTGTAGCAAAACCTAGCAGCTCACCTACCTCCTGTGTTTCTTCAACAACACTAATGCTACAAAATGAAGTTACCAACCAGGACCCCGTTAGGAATGCGCTTTTTCTGGCCATGTAGCTTTTCAACTCCGCCTGGCGACGGAGGCCGGGGTGGAGGCCCCCCCCACCTCCTCGGGGACCACCCCCCGGAGCCCGGGTTCTGGGCCCGCCGAGCCTCCTGCACCTCCGCGACCCCACCCGGCACGCCGCCCCTCACCCCTTCCAGCGGCCGGCGCGCTCGGCCGGGCAGGATAAGGTTACGCCGAGGCTTCCTTGGACCGCGGGGAGGGAGGCGGGTCCGAGCCCGCGCCCCGGCCCGCGGGGGAGTTCCCACCGTGGGCGGCTCGGGCCCGCGGGGCCACATCCTCGCTGCCGGCCGGGCGCGGCGTGCGGGCCGCCGAGCTTAGCCCCAGGCCCGGCCCCCCTGCCATGGCGCGGGAGAGGCCGCCCGGGAGGGGCTGCGGCGTCCTGCGCCGGTGTGTGGTCGGCGCCGCGCTGCTGCTCGGCCTGCGACTGTGCGCGGAGCTGCGCCGCGCCGGGCCCCGGGCCCCGGCCCGTAGCGCCCCGCCGGGCCCGGCTCCCGGGCCGCCCGGGCCGCACCTGCCGCCCGCGCCCGGCCCGCCCCGAGGCGCCAGCAGGAGGCAGGTGACCTACGTGCGCAGCGGGCGCCGAGCGCCTCCGGAGGGCGGCGGCAGCGGGACGCCGGAGCCGGGCTGCTGCGCCCCGCGCGGGCGTCCCCGCCGGAAGGTCAGTTGCAAACGGTGCAGTCGTGGGCCTTAGACCCGACTCCCCTCCCCGACCGCGCTCAGAGCCCTCCGCTCGGGCCCGCAGGCAGCCCCACTGGGACCTTCAGAGAAGTCTTCTGCTTCTCCCAGCTCTGCCCTCCCTGGAGGCTCCAGTGGTGGCACCCTCCAGCGCCCAGATACGAAGAGGGACTGAGCCGAGTCATTGAGTATTCCACCGAGCGTCCACCGCGTGCCAGGCTCCCTGCAGGCTCGCATCCAGCAGTGAGGGACCAAGTCCTGCTCTCAAGGAGCTTACATTCTAGTGAGGAGGGGCTACGAGTGATGGGCAGGGAAAGGAAAAGAAAGGTGTTGGAGTTTTACTTATATTCTGTGCTTCCCCCGGTTTTCTTCTTGAGGCCGGGCAAAGCGAGGTGGGTATCCACCGTGAGTGGCTTTTCCTCTCTGCCTTCATCGAGGCGATGGAGATCCACTCTCCAGCCGAATTTCCCTTGAGTTCCGCCGCAGACGTTGGCATGGTGGCTGGCACAGGGCGAGAAGCCGAGCCCCGGCGCCTCTTGATGGGAAGTTAATTGGAACCTCGAGGGCTGAAGTAATAACCTGGGTTTGTCTTACAGCACTCGACAGTGTTGCTCTTCCTACCGCATTAACTTCTTGGCTCACACCTCAGTGAGTGGTTCAAGTTTAACCTCTGGTTGTGAAGCCTCTGGCCTTCTTCCCTCCTTTTGGAGCTCAGTAATTTACTAGGTCCTTGAGGATGAAAAGATTAAGAACTGCAGGTATGAGCTTGCCTGGGCCTCACACCCATCAAGCCAACCACAGCCTCTAGGGCAACTTCTGTCTGTTGCCTGGCTCACCCTCTTTTCTTTAAAACATCCCCTGTCCCCCACCCCCCACCTCTTGGGGAGAGGGAAAATTCTTCCTTTGACTCTGCTGCTTCCTGTAGCTTCCCAGGCTAACCTACTTTTCAGGATCACATCCCTGCCTTCCTTTGCTCCAAGGCTTGCCTCTGCAGTGCCATACCCCTGCTGTACTTGCCTGGCCATCAGTGTTACCTTCCTGGATAAACTCAAATACTTTTTCCTATCTCTGAAACCTCACTTCCCAAATCTTTTTTTTTTTTTTTAAGTTTATTCATTTGTTTTGAGAGAGGGAGAGAGAGGGAAAGAAAGAAAGAAAGAGAGAGAGAGAGAGAGAGAGAGAGAGAGAGAGAGAGAGAAAGAAAGAAAGAGAAAGAAAGAAAGAAAGAATCTCAAGCAGGATTTGCACTGTCAGTGCAGAGCCTGACATGGGGCTCCATCCCATGAACCATGAGATCATGACCTGAGCCGAGACCAAGAGTCAGATGCTCAACCCACTGAGCCACCCAGGTGACCCCCCCACCATGAATGAAGTCTTAATTTGCTCTTCCACTCCCTTCTTCATGCTCCTAATGCACTTTCCATGACACCATGTTATGTCTCCAGCACATGTCTGCCAAAGGCTTTCCAGGTCCCAGATGCTGTATCAGGTGCCGGGCCCAAAATGAGTTCAAAGTCTGGTGAGGGCGGCACTCGGCTTGGGCCTCTAGTAATGTGACTAAAGTTGTAAATAAGGTCTTGAACTCCAGCTGAGGAGTCAAAAAAGGCTAACCCTGAGGGGACATTTGACTTAGGACTTGATTTTCCTTAAAGGTTCAGGTTCTTTTGTTTCTCTCCATGTCCTCAGATGTCCCCATCAGGCCTGCCCTGCAGTTTTCCTCTCACATCCGCCCTCAGCCTGTGTTGTTTCTGTTGTCACCTGTCCAAGAATCACTCTTAAATCTTGGTCACCACTTGAGACAACAGTGTCTGTAACTGGGGCCTGTCCTGCACATGGACAGGGTTGGAATGCACAGACTCCGAGGGTCGCTGGAGGGGAAGTTCACATCCATCCTTTTCAGGAGTCTGCAGCAGTGATGCAGGGGACAGTGGTGGCTTATACAGGCTGGTAGAAATGGAGGTGTGCAGAGTCTGATCCTGGATGTGTTTTGAAGATGAGGGAGGGAGGAGAAGTTTTTGTTGTTTAGCTTTGGGTTTGGGGGGTAGTGGACAGAAATCAGGAGGTTGGATTTAAACATGTTGAGTCTGAGGTAACCTTTAGACATCCAGGTGGAAATGTCAAACAGGCAGTTGGACGTATTAGTCTAGAGTTGGAGGAAGCATCCAGGCTGAAGACAGAGATGGGAGTCATCAGTGTACAGGTGGGACTAAAGCCATGAGACTGTAGGAGATCAGCTAGGGAGTGGGGGGTGGCTAACACAAACGAGCGATCTGGGTCTGAGCCCTGGAGCTCAGTTTTATTAAAATTAAATTAGAAACAAAAAAAACCAGAAGGAAATATGTGCATAGAGTCTTGCATGGGATAAGCACTCAATTAATGGTAGCTTTAATATTCACATATCTGTCCTGGGTCTTTAGCCTCAGCCGTTCCCCAAGTGTAATTTGTTGTAACCTATTTCCATTCCTTTGGCTGATGCTGATTCTCTTCCTTGCAAGCCTTCCATCCTCCCTTCCTGTGATTCATGCCCTTTCCATTCTTGACCGCTCAGGTCAAGGGTCATCACCTGGAAACCTTCCCATATCAATCCTACTTCCATGCCAATCTTTCCCCAACTGGGGATGATGACAAATGCATCCTGTTTTGTCATTTGCTTTGTACATGTCGCATGGTAATCCATTTCAGATTGATCGTTTTGTCCCCACAGTTGTGCTTGATGGAAAGGATTGTATTTCCCAAAATGACCCCTTGTAGATGCTTACTCCTGAGACACCGATATGTAAAAAAAATATGAGAATCTTACTATTTCAACCTATGATGTGTAACTCTAAATGACTTTGGTTAAAAATATATAAGAAAGGACTGAGCTTATTGCTATTTTTAAAGTACTGCTTAATTTTTTAGCCTCCTAAGGAAGACTCTTCCCTGGATTTCTTTTTTTCCCCAGCTCTCTATTTATTTACTCTTCTTCAAGATATACATTCTAACTTCCTGGCATTCCTAGCTAGTGGGAATCTTGAATGTGTTTCATTTTCCCTTTTTTTTTTTTCAGTTGAATTAAAATGTTCCTCAAAACCGGAAAGACCAGTTACCCAATCTGTTCTCCCACTTTTGGAAACAGAGTTTTCCATCCTTTATCTCCGTGGGGACAGATCTTACTCCTTTGTAGCCTCCTGTCCAGATGTGCAATATAAGCTGAATGCACCATTAAGTAATTGACAACTAAAGTTCGGAAATTATGTGTTAAAAACCGTGGATCTTATTTAAATTTTGCTTGTTGAGAATAACGGTAAACAATGTTATTTAGGTTCTTGGTTACTTTGTGGAAGGCACCTACCAGATCGGTGAAGGAGAAAAAGTTCCATTCTATTTTGAGGATGGCTTTTTGGGTGGATGAAACCTGCATGGAATAATTGGGTTGTGGAGGGTTTCTTGTCAACGTGCTTCCTTTGCAGGTGTTAGAGGCACAAAAATTCAGCAATTATATTGCCACTTTAATCATAGCTCGTGCTTCTCTTAAAGAAAATAATCTGTTATAAAAAAGAAAAGCAAAGTGCAGTCCTCATATAATTCTTTCCCTCTTTCCTCCTCCCCTTCTTTCAGAGTCATGCAAGAAACTAACTCTAAATATTACATCTGCTTTCACATTAGAGGTCGTAGCCTTGGAGCACTGTGAAATCGGAGCACATGATACATGGTGGATAAAAACTGTCTTTTTTCATTAGGACAACCCTAGAACCCATGCATTTTGGTGTAGACAGAAGCTTTCCATCAGAGCTCTTAGGCACTAGAATCTGCATACTACATATGAATAAAAATATCGATGTAATTCTTTTCCTTCCCCCCATTGCTGTGTTTCTTTCTGGTTTTTCTGTCTTTGACATACACTGTGATCACATGGGTGAAACCTCACATGGGTGAGGACTAAGATACGGCCTCCATGATTTATGCTGCTTTCCACAGTCTTGGGTAGATGTTTCTCTTACAGGTTAGCAATCCACCTAAAAGGCAGCACCACAGTACGTGGCTCATTTGCACAGGAGAAGCACTCACATAGGAGCCAAGCTTCCTGAAGAAATTTTTTCTGTCTTATCAGAGATATTTTACTTGACATTTAATATGTTGGAGAGAAAAGTGGCTTCTGAGTCACAGAGCCAGGGAACCAGCAATGTGCTAGATTGGTTTGTTAGTTACAGATCCTTTGGAACAATGTGTCAGAAAAGAAAAAAAAAAGCTGTTTCCTTTTCTGAATAACCATATGGAAAAATTCAGTCTTTCTTCCTCACTTCTCATCATCTTAGTTTTCTAATTCTGTGATTTTCATCAGGAGGGAAGAGGAAGATGCATAGTAGAGCCTTTGATATATCCAACTGCCTTCAAAGTCCTTACTCTTTACAGAACCCTTGAAGGTAGGTTTGAATGGCTTGTAAAATATGGCCCAACGGTAGTTTCCAGCTGCTTAGATTTTTGCTGTGCACCTTACAACTCCTGTCCTTCAGGGAACAACATCAATCAGTCCTCTCACACTGTCCTTAGGAGGCAAAGCATTTTCATTTTAAACAAAGTCATTGAGGGTAATTGAATGAGCTCCAGCAATATGTGGGTGTGAAATAGCAGTTGCTTGGTTTCACAGAGAAAAGCAGGTTTTGATTAAAACTTGGATGTGCCTCAGATGGAGAATAGACCTCCACACGCCTTCTAAACCCCCACAGTTCCTCAGAGAACATTCTGTGGGCAAAGGAGCTGGTAGTGGAGGCTCCACTGTTTGTCAACAAGTGGTGGTGGAGATGTTAGGTGCAGTGTGTCCAGTCCATTTTCCGAGGACGAGAAAATCCTGTCAGTTTTCTCGAGTGAGATTTCCCTTTTAGTCTGCGAAGAGAATCAAGAGTTGTGTAGTCAAACTGGAGACTGTCAAGGGTGATGGGCATTTGAGGTTTTCCATCTATGCTATGACACCTTTGGAGTACTTCTGCCTCTAAGGAGTTTGGCTCTTTATTCTGTGCTTCATAGAAAGTAACAGGAGCCTGCTTCATTTACCACGAGACACACACAAAAGCAGGAATCTACCAGCGTTGATAAGCTTCTTTTAAAAGCAGCCCTTGGGGGGTGCCTGGGTGGCTCAGTCGGTTAAGCGTCCGACTTCGGCTCAGGTCATGATCTCACGGTATGTGAGTTCGAGCCCCGCGTTGGGCTCTGTGCTGACTGCTCAGAGCCTGGAGCCTGTTTCAGATTCTGTGTCTCCCTCTCTCTCTGACCCTCCCCTGGTCATGCTCTGTCTCTCTCTGTCTCAAAAATAAATAAACGTTAAAAAAAATTAAAAAAAAAAATAAAAGCAGCCCTTGGGTTCTCTAGAGACCTCACGCGGGTCCCCTTCATGGCCTGTGGAGTTTTCTGCTAAGAGAGGGTGGGAGGATTTGCTGTACAAGAGCATTTTTATCCTGTCAAATGATTGAGACAAAATTTAGTTGTATGAGCCTCACGGTCTAGGACCATGGGTCATTTAAACTCATAGCAAGCTGGGTTGTTGGTGAATGGCTCAGGCGGTAGATCTCGCCCGTGAAGAATTTTATTTGAACCGTACAGTTTTTTAAGTATTTGAACATTAATATCATTCGATGGGGCCCACAGTGTCCAGTGGAACCCAGCACAGCACTCTCTCCACTTGCATTACCTGTCTGATCTCTGAACGCATTTGAAGTTGCAACCTCTTAGCCAGACGTCAAAACTGATCATCGTTTTTTCCTAAGAAGTGACCAGCAATGTTAATGCTGCTAAGCTCAATGACCACATGGCACAGAAAAACTAGATACGCAGAAACCAAAGGGCCTTTTTAGTCATTCCTAGTCAAGAAAGATGAGTTACTAAAGGCTAGAGTTGGATAATGGGGAGAGTAAGATGTTAGAGCAGTATACTTGGTTAATGTAATATTCTTTGGGTTATAAACAAGAGAGAATGGACTCTGACCTAACTTAAGCAAAAAATGCCAAAACAAACAAAAAAAATTAAAGACAACTTATTGGGAAAACCTTGAGAATTTCTCACTGAATTGGAGGAAGAGTTAAGTGACCACCATGTGCAGGGGGAAGGAGCAGGGTTGCCCAGGAAATCCCAGGTCTCCTTGACCTTTTCCCTAAAGTGTTACTGTAACAAGACTGGCCTCCCTCAGCTCCAGCTTACTGTCTTAGATACTCACCTTGGATCAGTCAGCTCTAGCCACAAGCCGTAATCATAGCCTGGGAGCCCCCTCCCTGTTCCAGAAGCCATTCTTGGAGAAAGGGGAAGCCTTCCCTCTGTTACCTCAAGAAGTCAAGTCCTTGGCCTCCTTAACTGTTTGGTATAGTTATTGTACAGTTTTATCCTTAAGGTTTTGCTTTCCTCATATTCTAATGTTTTAACTAGTCCAGTTCAGGGATCTTGAACCTGAGCACCCAGAAGCAGAGTTTAGGTTTTTTTGTTTGTCTTGCTTTGTTTTGTTTGTTTTTGTAATAAGCCTAGCATCTGTGGCTCTGTGTGTATGTATTTCTCTATTGGTTAACTATTTCTCTGTCTAGATATATTCTTATAGATAACCTTTTTTTTTTTTAATGTTTATTAATTTTTCAGAGAGAGACAGAGCATGAGCAGGGGAGGGGCAGAGAGAGAGGGAGACACAGAATCTGAAGCAGACTCCAGGCTCTGAGCTGTCAGCACAGAGCCCGATGTGGGGCTTGAACTCATGAATTATGAGATCATGACCTGAGCTGAAGTCAGATGCTTAACCCACTGAGCTACCCAGACGCCCCAGATAACCTTATTTCCATGTAGCGTTTGGCAGTAAGTTGGCACCTTCTGCATATTACTCATTTTTAAAAATTCATTTGGGTATATGCACACAAGATCTTTGTAGATGCAACATTTTTCCTTTTATTTTTTTTTAAGTAAAAAGTAGTTTGTGGGGACTTTTAATAGAGAAAGTAAGTGTAATCAGTACGTAGCCCATTATCCCAATTAGGGTTCTCAAACTAAAGCTAGAGTCGTATGTTTTTTGTTTCATTTTTTTTCTGTCAATGCAGAGAGTTGCTCTGCAAAAAAAAAATAAATAAATAAAATAAACAAATCTGAAAAATTCTTCAGAGCATCTAAATATTTACAGTCTTGTTTGCAACTGGCTAGTTTGAGTCTCTTTAATATACCATTACTTCTGTATCAGGAGTCTCTTGGTTGCAAGTGACGGAAGCCAACTGAAACTACTCAAAAGAGGGATTCACTGGAAGGGTACTTGGGTAGAACTGAGGGAGAGGTAAACCAGAGAGGCTCTGGGAACTTGACTGTGGACTAAAATGAACCCTAAAGACCTTAGTCATCCCTGTTACTTGGTACCCAAGATGTAGCGGGTATTAATCGTTCTTTTTGACCACACCTTTGAATTTCTCTCCTGTATTTGAGGAATTCTTCACCTTTCTAAGACAAAAAAAAAAAACAAAAAAACAAAAAAAAAAACACCAGAAAAGAATTTCCCCATTTTTCCTTGCACCGAGAATGCATTCATGCAACCGAGGCCTAGCATTCAGATATACCTGCATGAGAATATGGTTGTACCTTAGAGATTCAAAGAAACAAGTGGCGTGATGGCTGTGGAGTAGCAATGGTGGCCGACTGGAGGCATTCCGTGTCCAGGTTGGTGAAATGAGCCATAGAGTCTGTGCCCAGCAGTGGGGCAGTGTAGTCTACACTGGCGAGTAGGGTGGTGTTCCTGCCCTTGAGATTCTGCAAGCTAATAAATCTTTAATCAATTCCTTTTCTACTTAACTAGCCAGAGTGGTTTCTATTGTTTACAACTAAGAACCTTGACAGATCAATAAATTAGAACTGGCAGTTTGGAAGGTTACAACTGTAATTTTCTCTCTCCAATTTTGCTTGGTCTATTTAATTCAGATTTTAGAACATGATGATTGGGGTCCGAGCGAACTATGGGCCGAGGGATCTTTCCCTGACAAGATAATAACATTTAGCTTCAGATACTAAATTACACAGATCTGCTAACTTATCACGAGAGACATCAAGCCCTTTTTCATGGCACCATTTGTTCGGGGTGTCGGGCAGGAGGGGGCCAGTTTATGCTGTGATAACAAACAACCTTCAAATCTCAGGGCTCACACTAACAAAAGTTTATTTCTTGCTCATGCTGTGTATCTGTCACTGGTTGGCTGGGTTGGGGTGACTCTCAGTGCTGTTGTCATCCTCTCTCTGGACCCCAGGCTGGCAGCGCAGTCACCATCTGGAGGCTTGCCTGGCACCTTGGCAGAGGGGTGAATGCCCCGGAGGGTCTTGCATGGCATTATTAAACGTCCTGGCTGGAACCCACACCCAGCACTCATGCTGACAATCCAGTGGCCACATACCCGTTATGGGAGGACAGAGGCCTGTCCTGTGCTCAGAAATCAGAGAGCTGGAAATGTTCGGTGAGCAGCACTTCCGGCCACCACAGTATGGTAACCCTTCAATCATCCGTATCTAAACGGGCATCGTCTAGGTCATGTTTCTTGTTCGCCGTTCTGAACGCCTCACTGAGTATGCACATTTGACAGTATTGAATAAAGCACGTGAAGCTCTTTTCAGGAGGCCTGGATCTAAAATGAAGCAGACATCTGAATTTAGCAGAACAGGGGAAATAAAACGAGACTCCATTTACATCTTATAAACACTGCTGTGGCGTGTCCTGGAGCTTGTTAGATACAGTGATTCTCATTGACATTGTTTGTGTTCGATTCCTTGCACAGAGCAGTGATGGGATGATGGGCTGCAGGTCTTTTTTTCTGGGGAGAAGGCAAGCAAGTTTTGAATAAATAAAGCCATGCATCTAAATGAGCTGAAGGCCTCTGGGGAGATGACTCAAACTCCATGTTTAAACCTATCTTCATAGAGATCACTTACTTTTAGTTGGAGCAAGTTGAAAGACTTCCAAACTTCTTTTCAGGATCTGGCCCCAAATCAGAGGCAATATGCATGTTATACAGTGTTTGCTATTGTGCATAACACGACAGCAAGTGTTTTCAGTTTGTTTTTTATCTACTTTGAGTGGAGTACAACAAATCACTTACAAATCCTAATTCACAGAATGCTAATTGAGCACAGTGATTAGATCACATGTGGAGGGAGGCCTCCTCATTCAGCAGTTTTGGGGGTAGAATATGGGGAAGCCAGTGAAGGTAACGCATGAGATTCTTGGAGACCTGTTTCTGTGGATTTGCACTTGTCATGAAAGGACTTGATTATCATGCAGCCTCATCTGTGAGATGGGCTCATATTTTCATACTTGAGGCTGGAAGTTTAAATTCTGCTCCCGTCCTCACTGGATGTGTCATCCCTGGTCTAGTCTTTAGTTTTCTCCTCTGTGAAAAGTAGTAGTGCTTAATCCACATGAAAGTTGTCAAGATTAAACAAAAGCATGTAGGTAGAGATGCCTGGCCTATGGGAACAGCTCTGGAAATGAGGATGGTCTCTGTTCAGCCTTGCGTTTCTCCTGGGAAGCAGGCCCTTTGGCATCAACAAGGTATAGACATCCGTGTCTGGGGGGGGGGGGTATAAAGCCTAATATTCGTTGGGATATTTAATATTTTTCATTCTTGAAAATTTTAATTTAATTTTTGTTAAGTTTTAATTTAAATTCCAGTATTAACGTACAGTGTTACACTAGTTTCAGGCGTACAACATAGTGATTCAACAATTCTGTACGTTACTCGGCGCTCATCATGACAAGTGCACTTCTAAATCCCCATCACCTATTTCACCCATCCTTCCTCCTTCCTGCCCTCTGGTGACCATCGGTTTGTTCTCTATAGTTAAGAGTCTGTTTCTTGGTTTGTTTCTCTTTTTTCCCCTCTGCTCCTTTGTTTTGTTTCCTAAATTCCTCAGATGAGTGAAATCATATGGTATTTGTCTTCCTCTGACTAACTTACTTCGCTTAGCATTATACCCTCGAGCTCCACCCATGTCGTGGAAAATGGCAAGGTTTCGTTCTTTTTTATGGCTGAATGATACTGCGTCGTGTATATCTACCACATCTTCTTTATCCATTCTTCCAGCAGCGGACCCTTGGGCTGCTTCTATAATTTGGTTATTGTAAATAACACTGCAATAAACATAGGGGCGCATGCATCCCTTTGAATTAGTGGTTTTGTATTCTTGGGGTAAATCCTCAGTAGTGTGATTAGCAGATCATAGGGTAGTTCTATTTTTAACTTTTTGAGGAACCTCCATACTGTTTTACACAGTGGCTGTGCCAGTTTGCATTCCCACCAACAACGTTCAAAGGTTCCTTTTTGTCTGCATCTTCACCAGCACTTATTGTTTCTTGTGTGTTTGATTTTAGCCATTCTGACAGGTGTGAGGTGATATCTCATTGCAGTTTTGGTTTGTATTTCTCTGATGATAAGTGAGGTTGAACATCTTTCTATGTGTCTATTGGCCATCTGGATGTCTTTGGTGAAATGTCTGTTCATGTCTTCTGCCCATTTTTTAATTGGATTATTTGGGGGGGGGGTTTGGGTGTTGAGTTGTATCAATCCTTTATATATTTTGGATACTAACCCTTTATTGGATATGTCATTTGCAAATATTTTCTCCCATTCAGTAGGCTGTCTTTTTGTTTTGTTGGTTGTTTCCTTTGCTCTACAGAAGCTTTTTATTTTGATGTAGTCCCGATAGTTTATTTTGCTTTTGTTTCCCTTGCCTAAGGAGACATATCTAGAAAAATGTTGCTACAGCCAGTGCCAGAGAAATTGCTGCCTGTGCTCTATTTTAGGATTTTTTATGGTTTCAGGCCTCGCGTTTCGGTCCTTGATCCATTTTGAATTTATTATTGTGTGTGGTGTAAGAAAGAGGTCCAGTTTCATTCTTTTGCATGTAGTTGTCCAGTTTTCCCAAGATCATTTGTTGAAGAGATTGTCCTTTTCCCATTGCATATTCTTTCCTGCTTTGTGAAAGATTAATTGACCATATAATTGTGGCTTTATTTCTGGGTTTTTTGTTCTGTTTCATTGATCTATGTATTGTTTTTGTGTCAGTACCATACTGTTTTTGATTACTGCAGCTTTGTAATATAACTTGAAGACTGAAACTGTGATACTTCCAGGTGTCTGATTTGGGGAAGCATTTTTATCCTATGTTAATGAGGGAGAGTAAGTTAATTAGGATGAGCATCAGTGTGTGTGTGTGTGTGGAGGGGGGCGTTTAGAGGGGGGTGTATGCAGGGAGCAAAGCTTTGTGGCAGCTCCAGAAGTCAGAAAACTGAGCTCCAGGCCTGTGTGTGTGTGTGTGTGTGTGTGTGTGTGTGTGTGTGTGTGTGTGTATGCGTGTATGCACGTGTGCACATGGTGCAGGAGGGAAGGGTGAGGAAGCAGGGAAGGTATAGTTCAAAGGAGGCCAGTGGAGTAATCATGGGTTAAATAACTAAATTATTTTTCTGATCCTGCCTTCTATATTTTAGTCAATTAACTGCATACTATTATACTTGGTATTTTATATACATTTAAAAGATAAACTTAGTTTAACCAACACAAAAAACCAAAATTTAAGTATTGACCTTGGTAGTACAGGGAAGATAAGGCCTTCGAGAAGTTTACGATTTAAGAGTGGGGTGGGAGAGGCCCTGTGCTAGGGGAGTTGCAAGTGTTCTTTCATTTAATTTTCAGAAGAAACCGATGAGGTGGGAATTGTCCTCATTTTGCAGTTGAGGAAGCCCAGGCTCAGAGACATTTGCCAATTTGGGTAAAACAGAGCTATGTGGGATGAAATGAAGGGTTAAACTCAAAACCCATGACTGTTTCCATTTGCCTGTTGAGATAGGTAGCTAACAACCAATTCTTACATAAGGTAGATTACTTACCAGATAAAAATTAAAATCAAATTAAAAGACAATCATAGGCTGGGAGAGGATATTGAATATGTATCACCAATAAAAGATTAATATCCAAAATATAAAAACACTACCACCAACAAAAGCCCCCCCCATACACATAGGTTAAAAAAAAAAAGAGAGAGAAAAAAAAAAAAGAGAGAGAGAGATAGACAACTGAACAGAAAAATAAGGAGGGGATTACATTATATATATTATATATATACACATTATATTATAATTATATTACATTATAATTATAATTACATTATTATTATATACATTATATTATGTACGTCATATATAATATATATATATACACGTATATATATGTATACGTATATATATATATGAGAGAGCAATATGCGTATACAGACAGATGATTAGTTCCACCAATAAACCATGGAAGCAGATCAAAACACAGTGGGATTCTAGTTTACCCCCATCATACTGGAAAAAATCCAAAGGTCTGATAAAAAAGGTTGATGAGAATGTTGAGCAAAAGGAACTTCTTACTAAATGACTTTATCCAGGTAGCTCCCATCCACAATTTCTTTTGTTATGTCTTCTTACTTTCTCCATAGCACTCCTACTTGATCACAGTTTTTTCTTTCTTTTATTCTTTTTTTTTAAAGATTTTTTTTTTTAAAGATTTTTTTAAGTAATCTCCACACCCAACATGGGGCTTGAACCCACAACCCTGAGATGAAGAGTCCCATGCTCCACCAACTAGCCAGCCAGGGCCCCCCTCCTCCACCTTTCTTTTATTCTTGTTTGTAGTCTTATCCCCCATGAAGATCAGGTGCTCATCTGTCCTGCTCACCACTGCATCCCCTGTGACTATGATAGTACCAGTACATAGTAGGTGCTCAGTAAATATTGGTTGAAAGGATGGTTATTTCAATCATTGCAGTGCTAGACCTATGTGTTTGAGGAACATCTGAATCTTTCAAGAGCTACTCTAGAGTCCTTTTGAGGTGTTTAATTTCTGAATCAAGGTATTACACTACAGATTCTTGGAACGGAGCACCCAGCATTGACTTTGCTTCAAACATTGATGACTATAGAACAGAGGTCAGAAGCCATATCTGGCTGGCCTGTGCCTGTTTTTGTATGGCCCATGAGCTAAGAATGGTTTTTATAAATGAGCACTTGAAACCTACCTTATGATAGGAAACATTAACTTTGTGGGTTTTTTAAGTTTTTTCAATGTTTTTATTTATTTTTGAGAGAGAGAGAGAGAGAGAGCGTGAGCTGGGAGGGGCAGAGAGAGAGGGAAACACAGAATCCAAAGCAGGCCCCAAGGTCTGAGCTGTTAGCACAGAGTCCAATGTGGGGCTCGAACTTGTGAACCACGAGATCATGACCTGAGCCAAAGTTGGACGGTTAACCAACTGAGCCACCCAGACGCCCCTAACTTTGTGGTTTTTTTTTTTTTAAGTTTATTTATTTATTTTGAGAGAGAGAGAGAGAGAGAGAGAGAGAGAGAGAGTGAGTTCAAGTGGGGAAGGAGCACAGAGAGAAGGTGGAGAGAATACCAAGCAGGCTTTACACTGTCAGCGCAGAGCCCAATACAGAGCCTAATCTCATGAACATGAGATCATGGCCTGACCCAATATCAAGAGTTGAATACTTAACCAACTGAGCCACCCAGGCACCCCAGGTAACATTAACTTTGAATCCCAGTGAAGCAAAATGCCAAAAAAAAATTCCATTCTTCTCATTAGTGGATCTATATTACAAAACATGTACACAATTGTTATATTTTGAATTTAAGAAATAAAAATGTGTAAATTTGTCTTTTCTCTTGTTATGTAAGTATCTACTTAATATCTTTAACTTTGCTTCTTGGCTCACAAAGTCTAATGTATTTATTATCTGATTGTTACAGAAAACCTTTGCCAACCCCTGCTATGGAAGTGGACCCAGGGCCACTTAGCTATTACCATTCCACCTGGGGCAACCACTGACCTTCCTGAGAAGAATGGTCTTGACTTCCAACAGGGACCCTGAGAAAAAGTTTTAATCCTCTAACTATTCACAGGAATGTCATTATAAAGTCTTCAAGGTCTTTGTTTTAAGGCCATTGCCATGCAGTGAACATTAAAGTGAGTTAAATCTTGGTGTTTGTTTACCACTGCCAGTTACCCGCCTTTTCTAACACAAGTGTATTTTTTTGGAGCAGACTGTATTATGACAATCAAATGACTTTTCCAGTCAAAGATTCTTTTCCAGTATCTTAGGTCATAGCCCTTCCTACGTAAGATGGCTCAAGCCATGTGCTATGAGAGGTCCAGGACTTTTCCTGCCCTCCAGTGTTCTGATAATATCTGGAGCTTACATATTCTGGTCACTCTCTCTGAATTCCTGCTCAGTGTTCTACCTGGGGCCACTGCTTTCCCCTCTCTGCCCATTTTTTAATCCCCCAGTGTGACACCCACACAGGCCTTGCTGAAGGTCTCAGGGTAATGGAGGGAGATACTAATGCAGTTCAAAACAGAAATTGACTTAAAATTGATTGCTCAAAGTTTTCTTGGCCATTGAGGATTTCTTACTGGCTGTATTTGCTTCTTAGACTCATGCACCATTGATCCTGCCTTCCCTTGCCTATACTTTAATTCCTTTCTTCCCTTTTCAAGGCTTCAAGCTCCACTCCCATTCTACTCTGTTGACTTTCCAGAAAATTCCAGATACATGTCATTTTCTTACTCAGGCAGTTTATCTTCTTCTGGTTTTCTCTCTCCTTGCAGGCCTGGCCTAGAGATGAATTATGCCACTCTGGTGGGAATTGGCTGCAATCAGTGTTTGTTTTAAAAAATCATGTTTCCCCATCTTCTCAACTGGTAGACCACCCATGTAATGTGCCTAGCACAGTGCCTTGGATGTAGTGAGCACTCATTACATGTTGGTTGTTCTTATTATTAGGAGGATTGTGCCAAATTAGTTCCAGTGTTGGTCCCCTCATCCTAACTATGGCAGCTGCTTTTGTATGGTATGGGGAATTATATGATTAGGACATTTTTGGGACCAGCAGTGTATTGCTTCATGCAGAACTCCCCTTTTTCCTTTATGCATGTCTTCATCTCCTCCTTTGATTTTTTGGGCTCCCTGGTGAACTACATTGCCTTCTGTCTGCCATGAAAATGAGTTACACAGAGGGTGCTGACATGAATATTAGGGTTCAAGAGTTCCTGGAAATAACCCAGCCAGTGCATTCTTTGGGATATACCCAAGAGAACTGAAAACATAGGTTCACACAAAGCTTGTACCTAGATGTTTATAGCAGCATTATTCAGAAGAGCCAGAAGTGGGAAGCAACCCAAAGGTCCACCAGCTGATGAATGGATACTCAAAATGTGGTATATCCATAAAGTGAAATATTATTCAGCCATAAAAAAGAAAGAAGTCCTGATACATGCCACAATGTGGATAAACTTTGAAAACATTATGCTAAGTGAAAGAAAACAGTTACAAGAAATAACATATTGCATCTCTCCATTTTAATGTAATCACCTGAGTGGGTAAATTTATAGAGACAGGAAGTAGATAAGTGGTTGCCAGAGGCTGGGGGGAGGAGAGAATGGAGAATGGGGTTTCTTTTTGATGTGATGAAAATATCCTGCAGTTAAAAAGTGTTGATGGTTGAACAACCTGTGTATATATAAAAAACCGCTCAATTGTTTAAAATGGCAACTTTTATAGTATGTGAAATATACCTCCGGTAAAAGTAATGCCCAGAGGCCCATGGAATTTATGACCAGGGTGAAACTACATGCTTTTCTCTGTTCAGTTAAAGATACATTCACTGTGGGAGAGTCCTGGACCCTTGGCCTGTTGGTGCTCATTAATGGGGATGGGCGTGCTTAGCAGAAATGTAGTGTCTATGTGTTTGCTCCAATTGGGCATTTGTGTTAAAGAGAACAGCAGTTATACGGATACTTCACTTTTAAAGTTTTTTTAATGTTTATTTATTTTTGAGAGAGAGACAGAGTGTGAGCAAGGGAGGGGCAGAGAGAGAGGGAGACAGAATCCGAAGCAGGCTCCAGGCTCTGAGCTGTCAGCACAGAGCCTTGATGTGAGGCTCAAACCCATGAACCTCGAGAGCATGACCTAAGCCGAAGTTGAACGCTTAACCAACTGAGCCACCCAGGCGCCTCCCAGGATACCCCACTTATAAACAACTCTTCCCAAGCTTACAAAAGCTTGCTGCGTCATTATCCTAGGTGGTTCTCATAATAGCCTTATGAGTGAGATGGTTGTTATTTCCTTTCTACCAAGAGGCACTCTGTTAAATTACTGCTTCAAGGTAAATAGAGGTTTTAAACCAGGTCAGATTTAATACTCTTTATACTATGCCCTACATCCATGCTGAAATCTGGATCTCAGAAAAATATGTTGATTACTATAGATTTTAGGTTTGATATTAAGGCTTCTTAGATATTTTCCAAGTCAATTAATATATTTTAAAGCTTAATTTTAGCTATTTTGTCAGGGTGGAATCTCAAGCATGCTTTCCATTGCTTAAGAACAAATTTGAACTGATTGTATAATTATGATAGGGAATATTCTTTTGAATAATGAATATTCATTTTGTACAGAAATAGTAAAAAAAAAAAATGGCTTATTTAACTAATGTGCACTTATAGGACATTAACCTCAATCAGAAGCAGAGAGCTACATCAGTTTGGAAACCTAAGTGTTTGACTTCATTTTGGTACCCTGGATACAGAGAATTGTTTTGGAAAATCTGAATGCCTGGGCCTTATTCCTGGACAGGGAATGTTCTTATTTATAAAACCAAACCACTAGCATAGATTGAAGTCTGTTTACACATATAACATTGTGTCCTTTCTCATTATGGTGATATGTTGAGACAAGGAACAGGAAAAAAAAATACTATATATATAATTTTGTTACTTAAAAAATATAGGTAAACTAGGATGCTGATAATTAAAGGTACATATGTTTGGTCAAGCCATTAACTTAATAGAAAAAAACAGATCAAAAGTGCTCTTAAGGTTTATAAATTAAAAAAAAAAAAAAAACCATATAGGAATGGGAGAAGTGAGTAAGGGAAGTTGGAAATTTAATTTTCTGTGTCTTTTATTCAAGGAGTTTTTGGATTATAGTTATTTTGAAGGCAAAAATTTTCAATTTAAAAATAGAAGGGTAGAAATAGGAACAGATTGGAGTTTGGTGGAAAAAAAAATTAGAGACAGAGAAAAATACAACAGGGAGGCTCTGTGTAGGGAATTCTTATGTTCAGTTTCTTCTCAAATTTCCTGTGGCTTGTGTAGACAGGAGTTACAAAATTTGATGAAAACAATCCGATGGAAGCCATGGACAAGCATTCCAGAATCACGAACATCTGTTTGCACACACATTTGTTTGCAGTTGATTTCAGGGGGAGCATGGGCCTCATGAAGCCCTTAATCTGGGAGTGGATCAGAATCGGGCATAGGAGTTTGCAGAATACAGATACCTCTGCCTCCCCTGCCCCAGGCCTCCTGTGAAGGACCACTCCTCCCTCACGGGGGTGGGTGCCGGGTTAAGACTTGTCAATCATGATTGGGATGGTTGACTCCTAAACCTGGTGGAGAAGCATCCGCAGCAAGTGTTCAGGGTTTTTTTTTTTAAACGTTTATTTATTATTGAGAGACAGAGTCAGACAGAGCACGAGCAGGGGAGGGGCAGAGAGAGAGGGAGGCACAGAATCCGAAACAGGCTCCAGGCTCTGAGCTGTCAGCACAGAGCCCGACGCGGGGCTCGAACTCACAAACCGCGAGATCGTGACCTGAGCCGAAGTCGGACGCTTAACCGACTGAACCACCCAGGTGCCCCGCAAATGTTCAGTTTTAAGTGAGAGCTGCCCCAGTGTGATGGGCTTTTGTCTCCTGGAATCACCTCACTGCCAGCTGGGCTGAGCCGGGGTCCTGCCCAACAGCCTGGAGGGTGGGGCCCACACCAGCCCACGCCTGGAGGTGGTGCTGAGGCGGACAATCCTATCCATGGCCAGTTCTGCCTTCCTCGGTCTCCTTAAGCTGCACCTGGGAGAAGAACCATGTTTTGTTTTCAGGGTAGTAGCCAATGGCTCCTCCCTCGTATTGATTTTTGTGTTACCTCATTTGTAAATAAGTGCTTGTTTTATATTGTAAAAATGTTGAATGTCAAAAAAAAAACACTTTTTTTAAGACAGAAAACTTGGTAGCTTCTTGAGAAACAAACATAAAAGAAGTTGCGGTCATCTCTTCGACTCTTCTGCCTTGTCCACAGTCCTGCTTTATGTTTGTATTTCTCCAGCTACACACTGGCATTAGTCTAGCATCTAAGTTGATCAATAACGTCGCCCTGTCTCTGTGTGCGTGTGGAATCTCTACAACCATTTATTTAGCAAGGTGAGTAGAAGCCTCCTATGGAAAGTCACTGATTCGCAGTAATTGGTCAGTTATGTAGAAGGTAGTTAAAGCAGTGATTAACAAAAAGCATACACACAGTCTGCTTTAACTCAAAACACGCATGCACATTTGTTTGCCAGTCTTTTGTTGTGAGTTTGGCTCCTGATTGGAGTTCTGGTCTTTCTTGCAAAAACCCATCTGAACTGCATCACCCTTTTCCAATTTTGGTTTCTTCAAAGTGGGGCAAGAACTTAACACTTGTGAGGCAACCTACGTGCAAAACACCTTTAGATTTCAGTGATTTTGTTACTCCGTTTTACAGTTGCTTTACTCATACCTAACGCAACGGCATTTAAAAATAGTACCTAGCTTTTATTGACTTGGTTTCTGTAGAAAAGAGAACTGTTTTCTTTCTGTGCACAGGTTTCATCAGTTTACCTAATTTTAATTAAATTATAGGAGTTCAATAACTTGTGCAACTGATGTAAATTGGTTTGGGAACAAACCAAGTCACTCCTGGTGAAAATACAACTACACTGGTAGCAGCAGGAGAGCACAGGTAGAGACGATGCTGAATGTCCGTTGATCTGACAAGTTAGTTTTTTTTTTTATTTTTTTAATGTTTATTTATTTTTGAGAGAGAGAGAGAGAGCATGAGTGGGGTAGGGCAGAGAGAGAGAGGGAGACACAGAATCTGAAGCAGGTTCCAGGCTCTGAGCTGTCAGCACAGAGCCCGATGCAGGGCTCGAACCCACGAACCGTGAGATCATGACCTGAGCCAAAGTCAGACACTTAACCGACTGAGCCACCCAGGTGCCCCTGACAAGTTAGTTTTGTAGAGAGATTAAGAATGCTCCCACTGTAAGAAATGTTGAAGAAGAGCAAAACTTCACATGTTTTCAAGTATGTTGGAGTTACTTTATTTGTAAAATGAATTCCTACAAGGAGGAATGCATTTGTTTACCTTTAAGAGAATCTGCATGCATAGTTGTGCAGGTGGGATGAGGGGGACTGGAGCAGTTATGAACAGAAGGGGCATCCCTTCAAGGCTTTGTGGGATCGGCGTTTTGAGTCAAACATAGTTTTGCATTTAACAAATAAAATTGACTGTAGCAAGTGTTTATAGTTTCGAGGTTACAGGTCAACAGCTTTGGGATTATGAAAACAAACTTTATATAGTAGAAAAATCTCAGTTCTCTTCTTAACAAATAGGTTTGGATAACACCTAACTTGATGATTTCAAGGTATAGAATATATATGTACAGGTTCCGATTAAATTTTACAACTGGTACATAAATCGTTGTTGCCCTTTTTATCTATCACACATTTAAGGTTGATAACTTGATTCCATCTAAATAAATAAATAAGTAGTATTTATATTTGGCTAGATTGAGGTATTACTATGAAACCCAGCTAGTGGATATCCCTACTTTCATCCAAAGTTATTTAAAAAAATTGTCCTCAATCCCAAGAATTATGTCATGTTCTTTCCTCCCTGGCATTTAAATCAATATAAAAATGTCCCTTGGAATCATTTATGTGGGGGGACTATAAACGAAGTAAAATACATGGTGTTCTCATGAGGTTTGTAGTCTGGTTAGAGAAACAAGACCAACGTACTTGAAACAGATTACAGCAAACATTTGATTAAATATAAAATGAGAAGTGCAAGCAATAACTGCTGAAGAACCTGCTTTGCATAGTTTATCTTGCACATAGTTAAGGCTTGAGTGAATAGGAAGTTTGGGGGAAGTACATGAGACAAAATAAGTGGAATTTGAACTGACTAGTGAATAAAAGAGAGGATTGTTGGTAGGAGAGGAAAGGTATGTTCAGGACAAGATGCACTTAGGGAGCAGACCAGAGAATAAGGTTTGTTTTATAATCCTAGAAGGCCCTATAAAATCCTAAAAAGTTCCTTATAGTATTTATATGAGCACCTCCTAACTTCTCTGAGTCTTGGCAGTGAATTATCTTTGATTATACTTCTTTTCTTTCCCTGGGAATATCCATAAAACCAACGTTCTGTTATAGCCTACCATTCAATCTCTAACGTTGTGGCATTGGGAGAGTTCTGTGGGGATTCATATCCAACAATGATAACCATCTTTTACCTAGTGCCTTGTAGGTACCTGTATCAGTCAGGATAGGATAGGTTATGCTGCAGTAACAAACATCCTCAAAATTTCAGTGGATTAAAATAACATATAAAGTCTATACTAATAGGAAAAGTATAAACTTCCTATGGGGAAGATAAAACTCTGAGACCTGGGATGGGGGCTGCATAATGTAGCAGAGCAAGTATGGGACTAGTTGCCTAGAGGTCTGGCTCTGAGTCACAGCCCAACTCCTCCTACCTATGTGACATCGATATGTCATTTCATCTCTCTGAGCTTGATTTTCTTCAATTATATCTTGATATCTTGATTTCTTCAATTATAATATGAAGGAGTCTAGCTCATCCTTAAGCTCTCTTTGAATACAGTGATTCTCTGCATGCATAAAACAAGTAAAAATAAAAGCTAGAATAGTTTCTGTCTTCTAGATTCTAGAATGTATTTCCTTTTTTTTTTTTTCCTACATGTTTATGTATTTATTTTGAGAGAGAGAATGTATGTGAGCAGGGGCGGTGGGGGATGGCAGAGAGAGAGGAGAGGGAGATTCCCAAACAGGCTCTGCACTGTGAGTGCAGAGCCTCAGGAGGGCTTAAACTCACAAACATGAGATCCTGACCTGAGCCAAAATCAAGAGTTGGACGCTTAACCGACTGAACCACCCGGGTGCGCCTATAATGTGTTTGCTTTTTAAGCTCTTCCAAGATGTTTGTTTGTTTTTCTTTAACATAAGGACTGCCAGTCTTTTTTTCTCATACCATTAAGAAATATGGTCAACATTTTCATCAGTTTAGATCTGCTATATTTATTTGCCCAATTTGTCTCCTTTACTCTTGTTATTTCCAGTCTGAAATGGGGAAGGAAACTGGGCCAAGGTCGGCTGCCACATTGACGGCTCCACTTCTAACCTCAGGGATTCTTGCTCTCATTCACCAGAGAGCTCTGAGTCCAGAAAGTTCCATGGTGGCAAACCCAATTGACCTCTATAAAGGTCTGCTTCTTTCAGCAATGCTTCATGTTCCTAAAAAGGGCCAGTTAGTGATAAAGATTGTAGATCTTTCCTTCCATTTAGGTTTGAAGCTTAAGTGCTTTTGGTTCCAGAGTTGTGCAACGAGCTTGCCCTGCCTTGTGTTATACTGCTGGCAGCCTCCCATAGATGGAAAAGAAACATTTATTGGGCTGCTTCTGCTTGTCAGGCACTATAACTTACAGTGCATTCAGACAGAAGAATGTTCTATAAATACAGAATCATGAGAGGAATGTCCCAGCACCAGAGTCTTATTTTTAATTGTCAGTAGGATTCACTCAGGCTACCTAAAACTATATCACAATCAAAAAGGACCAGAGAGTGGCCGTATGGACAATATGAAAATGACAAAGATTTAATAATGAGTGAAAATGTATTGAAAACCCATAAATCATACATACGTATGTGCATACGTGTGTAATTGTGTGCAACTGATGGCTTGTATTCAATGGGGTGTGATAGCCTCATCAGAAAACTGATGATGCCCTTGAACCATGTGCAAAATGGTGGGTGGTTTGGCTGGGCTCCTGGACTCTGCTGTGCTCTTTTCCTTCTACCTACCCTGGGCTGTCCTACCCACGGCAGAGGACCTTATGCCTTGCCTGCTTATGCCCTTTCTCAAAGGCACCATACAGTGTCTACAATTGATTTCCAGGAAAGGTTTTGCTTCCCACCCATGTGCTGTGCCACACTCGGCTGCTGTTCCATGTGTCAGCCTTCAGGGTGGCTGCAGGGTGGCTGCAGGGTGCCGCAGCTCTGTGACTCAGATGCTCAGTGCGGCCTCTTGGATACATTCTCTCTGCCACGACCCCTGTTTCTCCGCACTTGGTGACTCTGGGTGACACATGTTAATTCTCTTTAGTAATGAAAATCACATCTTGTTTAGACTCTAGAACTGAAACCCTTTCTCTGTAAAATTGCTCAACAGCACTGAGCTTTACCATTGATAGGCATTCTGCTTGACATTATTCCCCAGAGCCTCCTTAGAGGCTCTAGGGCTGGGAGGCTAATGGGGCATCTGTATGGATGTGAGTGGAAGTCTTGGGATTACAGTGAGGGAACCATGGGGAGATCTGTGGGCTGGCCTGAGGATTGAGGACCAATGTGGGCTGAGAGGCACCAAAGAGGCCTTAGGCACCCCTCATGGACAACTCTGAGTCCCAAGTGACTTTGTGGGGAGGATAGAGGTAGCTATTCAGGTATTGGGGGGAGTATCCCCTCCTTCCTCTCGTAACCCCCTTTCCTGTCTTCCCTTCTTGATTCCTTGATTCCGTTCCCTCCATTCAGGTAGTTTTCTTGTTTTCCCCACCCTCTACTTCTCCTTTGTCTTTGACAGCTACTCAGGATCTAAGGATCCTTAAAATGGGTTTATAGGGGGTGCTGCAGACTTTCTATCCTGAGGCTGATGATTCAGGAGCTGGTGAATGGGAGATGTTAACTGGCTGGAGTTTTCTAACTGAAGTAAGTCCACGAACTCCTAGCAGATGTTGATTCAGATGATGTTAAGCTTCTAGGAAATTTTTGAGTTTATTTATTTATTTTGAGAGAGCGATTGAGAGCAAACAGGGAAGGGTAGAGAGAGGGAGAGATAGAATCCCAAGGAGGCTCTACACTGTCAGTGAGGAGTCCAATGCAGGCTTGAACTCACAAACTGTGAGATCATGACCTGAGCCGAGATCACGAGTCAGACGCTTAACCAGCTGAGCCACCCAGGTCCCCCAAACTTCTAGGATTTTGACTTCCAGAGGGTCTGGGTCCCCTATATGTTTTGAATAGGGCATGCATATATGTGGAAGTGTGTGTGCATGCATGTGTATATGTGTGTGTGTTTGTGAGAGAGCTAGAAAACACGAATCCTTAAAAATGTGGTTAGTGTTGTTTTCCAGTTCCTGTTTGATTTGTTAGGCAACCTTTCTTCTATAATCTTACAGACAAATGAGACTCCTCCCTCCTTTCCTGCTTATGTGTTACCCCAGTGAGAAACATGATTTGACATTTGAGTTCCTACTCGGCATGTAGATGCTGTGTAGTTTCTATATCATGAAACCAAATGAGAGCCTCTGCCTTTCACTGGATCTATCCAGGAATTTGGCTGCTCTTTCTACTGTCTATGAGAAAAACCTAAAATACAATATGATTTATTCTTTTAGCCATTCCCTCGGGGGTTCCAATCTCACCCAGACTTGAACTATTTTGACACACATGCACACACACACACACACACACACACACACACACACACAGAAAACACGGTGAATTTAAAGATGTCGGTTGAAGAACAAAACCCAGCTCAAATTTGTTTGGCATTTCTTTCCACCTTACCAGGGTAACTTAGAGATTCAGTCTAGAGCTGAGTGTCTTTTCTTCTTTGTCCTTAATCCCTTCCTAAAAGTTATCAGGGCCTGCTTGAATTATAGTGCATTTTTTCTTGTCAGAGTTGATTTGATTTCTGGTTCCCTTGCCTCCCAGCCTACACTCTGTGTAATGCTGCAGAGGCAGCAGATTGATGGGGAAAGGATTCAAAATGCTGCTCTGCATTTGGGTTTCAGCATGTGTGCCGTCTGCTGCCAGAGGCATTTAGCAGATGGACTTGGAGAGGTAGGACTGTGCCTCCACAGGGAGGGGACCTCTGGGGAAGAGGTCCCTAGGGGAGGGGCTCTGCCTTTCCCACCTCGCCATTCGGCTGACCCACCACCGAGTCGAGTCCATCACGAGGTGATTAGACTCGGCTTCTGTCGTCATGTTCAGTTTGGAACAGTTTGCTTATGATGTGTGTGGGCAGGGATTTCTTGGAGTCTGTTTGGGGCTCGCTGAGCTTCTTGAATCTTTAAGTTTAGAGCTGTCGTCAAATTTGGGCATCTTTTCAGCCATTCTATCTTTCAATTTTGTTTTTTCTTTTCTGCACTGCATTCTTACTCTTCCTCTTCTGGGAGTCTAATCTGAAAGTTAGACCTCTTGATATTGTCCTACAGGTCCCTAAGGCTCTTTTTACTACCCACCCTCCCCCGCCAAAAAAATCATTTTTTTTTTCTCTCTGTTGTTCAGATTGGATACTGTCTATGGATCTGTCTTCAAGTTCACTGACCTTTCCTTGTGTCCTATAAATTCTGCTGCTGAGTCCATCCATGAGACTTTTATTTTGGTTATTGCATTTTTCAGTTCTGAAGTTTCCATTTGGCTCTTTATATCTCGTATTTCTTTGCTGAGGCTTTCTGTCTTTCCACTGGTTTCAAGACTGTATGTCCTTGCTTCTTGGAGTTTTTCTAGAACAGTTGCATTTAATTTTTTTCAAATAATTCCAACATTTGTGTTATGCCTGTATTGGCATCTGTTGATTGTCTTTTTCCCACACCAGTTCGGATTCTCTTCATGTGCCGAGTAGTTTTGGGTTATATCCTGGACATTTTGCATATTGTATTATGAGACTCTGAGTCATAACTCATAAACTCTGAGATTAAATACCATAGATAAGGTTGATATATTTGTTTTCACAGGCAATCTGGTTGGATTGAGGCCTCACATTTCAGCCGGCCTTCTGTGGATCGTAATTTCAATATCAGTCCTGTTTTCAAAGTCTTTGCCATGTTTTTTTTTCAGACCTCTCCCACATGCATGCCACCCAGTGTCCAGTCTGGGACCCTGACCCAAAGGTCAGTCGGCTTGGCTCCCAAAGCCTTTGGTATGCTAACAAGGGTCAGATCCATGTTCCTACGGCCCAGGGCTTCATAAACCACTTTATGGGGTTGCTTTCCTTTTCCACGATTTTCCCAGTATTTTCCGGTTCCTTGTGGTTTCTGAACCCCTGACCAGAAAGGGTGGGATTTAGTTATTCCTGCTCTACTCATGCTGTACTGCATACCTCTGGTAACTGTGCCTGAGTCCAAGGCCAAGATAACAGAAGAAAGAGACAGAAAACACTCGCTGGGGCATTTACCCCATCCTCTTGGGGTGATAGCCACAGATAAAAGGGTGAGCTGCCCTCTCCTCTAGAGTTTTAGGTGCCTGTGGCCCCCTTGCTTGACTTCCATCACTGCAGTGGGATGGCCCAGGCATTGGGATGCTAGACTAGAGGGGGAGAAAAAAGAGAGAGAGAGAGGAAAATGAAGGATTTTCTCACTCTCTCTGAGCATTAGGAGGCCCCTTCTCTGCTGGAGCCTGAACTGGAGGGCTTTTCCCGATGCTCTTGGTCTGTGCCAATGCCCGCTTCCAGTGTGTGGCTGTCTCGAGCAGAGGCCAGGAAAGAGGACCTCAGAAGAAAAACAATGGTGACCTCACTGCTTGTTCAGTGGTACTTTGAATTCTGGTCTTCTTCTCCAATCTGCCTGTTAGTGTTTACTTTTCAGATTCCTCAAATCACTGCTCTGTGTGTTCTGTCCAGGTTTTAGTGCTGATTCAGTGCAAGACACAGGGTGGGGGTGTGCTTACACATCTTATCCAGAACTGAAACTGAGATTCCTTTGTTTGAATGACATTTTTGCACCGGGTACCTGAATTTTAAATGTCACCACAAAACGTGTAACTGACCCCTGCTCTTTTTGAAGCAGGACTGACTGAGAAAAAGGGCCAGAGCATGCAGAGGGGAATGCGTGTTCACTGCCACCCCAGAGACTCACAGAGCCCTGCACACTCACTCAGTCCAAGTCCTAAAGACCGTGATTATCTGAGGATGTTACAGAAAGGTTGTGGCTGATGCTTACACGCTCTCAGCTGTGCCTGGTCGCATGTCCTGCTGGGGACCAACTCTACAACTCCCACAACTCCCTTCTCCTAAAAAGGAATAAATAATTTCCTTCAATCGTTGTTTTCCTGCCCACTAACGGATGCTCTTAATTAGCACAAGATTGCAAAATAGATATATTTTTCTTGTTTTGGGCTTGTTCCTCCCAGAAAGCTTAGGCTTCCCCGACATTGACACATCAACACATGCTCAGTGGATGGTTTAGTTTGCCTCAAGGACTCACAACCTTGTTCTTTTCCACAGAAAAGACGCAGAGCTTCAGTTGTTAGCCATCTCTCCCGATATAAAATTGCTGGTTCTAAAACCTTTCTGGAGCTTCCTAGTTGGAGAATGTGCACTTAGGAGTATTGCAACTTTATAAAAATGTCCCAATCACTCTGCCAATTATCCAGCACGGTAAAGAAACACCCTTTACATCACTCATCCTACAATTTCATCCCTAAAGACCTGTCGCATTGAAGTACAGAGGAATGGGCCATTAGAAGCCTTCCTTTGGCTTATGTTTGTATTTTACACAAATATGTTGAAAAATGTGCAATAGTGGTACTGTTCCTTGTTTGACAATTTCTACGGGAGCTACTTGAGGTCATTCATGGGTGTGGGGAAACTGCCTACGAGAAAAGAAGCCGTTATTCCACATTTCAAGACAAGGAAAGCTTTTGCACCAGGCGGAATTGATGGCTCTCTTTTCTAGGTCATGGGTGGGTCTGCTTTTTTTGTAATAATTTTTTTTTAAATGCAGTCAGTTTTGCTTGGGGCTTACGGTCTCGAATTAATGCATTTCTATTATGTGCATACGTGTAGGCTGGTAGGCAAAAGAGCATGTTAAAACATTGCTTTATTTCTTGTATTATCTTTTAATAGTAAAATCTTGGAATTCAGCTCCTTTGGCTTGAAAGAATCATTTTTGTTTTCAAGAAACAAATTTAATGCCGAAATCATAAGTCATAAAAAATATCTGAAAGCCTCATGGCGATGCTTGTGGTCTTTTTGAGACTGACTCAGTGATCACTTTTTGCCCTGTGGAAAGCAGAATTTCAGATGTCTGCAAAATAGCCTGAGAGCGACATGAGTTCGCGGTGTATATCTTTTGCTGTCCTAAATCGTAACTTTTGGAAATGTTTTCTATGCACTCAAAACATATTAGAGGAGGCCGGCTCACTTTTCAATGCACATTGCCTGAAGAAAGTGGCAGATAGAGCCTTGACAAACAAAGTGGAGGCTGCTTCCTTGCCTCAGAAATCTGGGACCTTGTCTTCCTTGTGCCGCTTGTCCGTGCTCGGGGAGGGGCTCCTTTATAGGAGTGGCCTGGTGGTTCAGGGAGCAGGACCTTGGACTGCAACGGAGTAGAGGGACCCTCCTCCCTGGGTTGGCTCAGGAGGAGGCCTACTTCTTGGTGGCCGCTCATTGTGTGTGCCCCATTTGACATTTTAGCCCAGGTCTGCTGGGGACAGACAGACCAGCCTCAAATGACAGTACATCCACCCCCTTCTGCCGAAGCAGCTCCTTTCCCCATCCAGAGGGGAAGTGGGGGTGGCAAACAGGACTGGGAATCCGTGTTTCCACCTCCTGGGAGTGATGGGTGTAGCCTCGTTCTGGCCACATGATATTTGCAGCATGTGGGTAATAGTGTATCCTGGCATTTAGGGAATGGTTTGGGGGTGAAATCATGACAAATTTTCTTAAAACAAAAAGATTTGGTGGGTGGGTGTGTTTGCCTTGTTCTACTTAATACCGGCCATTGGTGTTCTAAGGTGCTCAGAGAGTTCTGCGTGTGGGATGTTTGGAGGGACAAATATTGATGTATGTACCAGAGAATTAAGACAAATGATAATTGAAAGAGATGATAAAAGCTAGTGGTTTCCTTGGGGTAATAATCACGAACTGCTGTCAGACTGATTCCAGGAGGAACATTACTTTATGTGAAGTGTTTTTTAAACAGCTCGAGCAAAGCATTAAGCCAGAGCATTTCTGGGGCATCTCTTTGCTGTATATTCCTATCATGTCTCCACTTGAGATTCCTCAACGGATAGTCACTGTTCCAGCTGCCATGTTGAGCTTCATCGGGGTCGACAATCAGTTGGAAATGAGAAATACGAGCTTGCAGTCAGGATCTTGTCTGTGGATTCTGAAGATAATTCTATAGTCCTGCTATATGGATTCACCATTATTGATCTGTGAAGTTATTTTTATGTGTTAGTGAAGGGTGAGTGGCTTCTGCTGTGTTTAAAGGTGTCTCTTTCATGAAGCCTTTGGGTTTCTTGCAGTAGAGACAGATTTCCGCAATCTGCACTTGTGTTTTTGGCATTTAGTTTGGAGCTATGTTTACGTCCTCGATCTCTTCGTGACCCCACTTACCCTATGGAAATTTCCATCAGAGCTCCTATGAACTTCATTGCATTTATTGGGTTATAGCTGTATTAAATTGTAACCCAGAGCCTGGCACAAGGCACAAATGCCCACTGAATCAATGGATGACTCCCTGGTCGAGTCTCATTGCTTCTTTCCGAAGAATGCTGTGCAGGAGACCTTCTATTTGTCTCTCCAGATCCACCATCCACTCTTCTCCTCCTCCTCTGCACCCCCAGAGGCTGACTTTGCATGGACAACCGTAGCCTCCCTCTTCTCTGCCTTCTCTTGGCTTTGACAGTTGGTGTGCATACATAATAGGACTGGATGTGACAGGATTGGCTATGTTCCTTTTTGAAAAAAAAATTTTTAATGTTTATTTATTTTTGAGAGAGAGACAGAGCATGAGCAAGGGAGGGGCAGAGAGAGAGGGAGACACAGGATCTGAAGCCGGCTCCAGGCTCCGAGCTGTCAGCACAGAGCCCGATGCGGGGCTCGAACCCACAGACCACAAGATCATGACCTGAGCCGAATCAGACCCTTAACTGACTGAGCCACCCAGGCACCCTGGATTGGCTTTGTTCCTTTATTAAATGCCTTCTCCATAAAGTTTCCCTCTCTGGGTTCCATAAATTCCTCTTGCTCCTTGCGGCTTAGGATTTGTAAAGTCTCTCTGGTGCTACCTGTCATAGATACTGCATTATTCGTTATCGGTTTCCTTAAACCCTGCCCACGCCTTTATAAATAGTCTATTGAATTCTTCTTGGATTAGCCAGTTGGAAGGAGCCTATTGTATCCTGCTGGAATCCTGGCTGATATTTGCCCAAGTCACCCAGATGACAAAGTTAGTTATAATCTAGATATCATAATCTTGCATTATTTCAAGTAAACAGTCTCTTCTAGGCCAGTCTGCCTCCAAATTCGAATCAAATATAGCAGGGGTCAGCAAACTACAGCCTGCAACCTATTTTTGTAAATGGAGTTTCATTGGAACACAGCCACGACCATTGGTTTACTCACTGTCTGTGGCTGTTTTGAGCTACAGCAGGGGGCGAGGAATTGCAGTGGAAACTGTATGGCCTGCAAAGCCTAAAATATTTGCTGTTTGGCCCCTTATAGAAAGAGTTTCCTGATCCCTGATTTAGAGGAAGACCATGATGGGTGAACTTTATCATTTCTATCAAGAGGCTCCTGGGCCAGATGCTGGCACACTTGTGAGTGGCCGCGTGAGAAAGACATGGGGAGTTTTAAACCCCAGACCTGGACAAGCCTGCCTGAGGCTCTGCGTTGCTGTGCAGACAGCGGGGGCGACCTGGAAAGGCACTTTGTCATTTGATGCAAGGACATGACCAGGCACAACTGGGAGGCATTTGTACTTAACTGTGCTTATAATTTATGATTTCATAATTCAGTACTTCCTGAAAAGAATTGCTCTCCCTAATTTTCAGCATTTACCTGCCAAAGTTATTTTGTGTGTCTGTCTCTGCCACCAGACTGTGCACTTCTTGGGAGAGTCAAGGTTTTTTGTTTTTTTTTTTAACGTTTATTTATCTTTGAGACAGAGAGAGACAGAGCATGAACGGGGGAGGGTCAGAGAGAGAGGGAGACACAGAATCTGAAACAGGCTCCAGGCTCTGAGCTGTCAGCACAGAGCCCGACGTGGAGCTCGAACTCACGGACCTCGAGATCATGACCTGAGCCGAAGTCGGTCAAGCGACTGAGCCACCCAGGCACCCCGGGAGAGTCAAGGTTTTATTCGTATCTGTGTTGACCAGTGTCTGGCACAGGGTGGCTGATGCTCAATGAATATTGTTTGACCACATGGTAATCACCATCTACTTCAGAGAAGAAAGGAAAGTAGGGGGGTGGCGGAAGGCATTACCTGGGAAGATATGTTAATGTTCTCAGGCTTTCTCTGATTAGACTCTCTGCCTGATCAGCCTTCACAGAACAAGACAGCTATAAGAAAAGGCTGCGTTCCCAGAAAAGGGTGCCCCTCAGGGCAGACTGGCTACATAATTTGTGGGGCTTGGTGCAAAATGAAAATGTGAGCCCTCTTGTTCAACATTTATTAATTTCAAGACAGTGTCAGCAGAGCATTGAGCCAAGCATAGGCCCTTCTTAAAAAAAAAAAAAATTTAAGATTTTATCTTTAAGTAATCTCTACACCCAGCATGGGGCTTGAACCCACAACCGCAAGATCAAGAGTCACACGCTCCACCGATTGAGCCAGCCAGGCGCCCCCAAGCGCAGGCCCTTCTAAGACTGCATAGGTTGCACGCCCATGAAACTGGCAGCTGAGAACAAGACAGCCTGTGGGAAATCAGTGAGGATTCCTTAAGTCTAGAAAGCTGCAGGGCACTTAGCTACTACAAGGAGGCACGGACCTGTCTAGATGGTGAGACTGTGGGCTCTTGGGCTTTGTGCCACGATGTGAGGCTAATCACATCTGACCTGGAATAACGCTTATCACTTACGAAGTGTCCACATTTATCTCAGACCCCCATGCCAGGGTGGGCTTCTCTTCCCCAAACTCACACACCTGGCTTGATGCTGACTGACCTGCTTGCTCCCCCACTCCTCCTAGCTTTTCAACCCCAGGTCACCCAGGCCACCCCATCCAGGGGCAAACCCCCCACATTTGCACTAAAGTATATCAGGGCTAGCCTGTTTAGGTTTTTTTTTTTTTTTTTTTTTTTTTTTTTGGGAGGGGGTGGGTGACAGACAGTTCCTGTCATAATACCTAGTCTTAGTCTGTTTGGGCTGTCATAGCAAAATGGCACAGACTGAGTGGCTTATAAAGAACAGAAGTTTATTGCTCACAGTTCTGGAGGCTGGGTCCAGGGTCAGGGTGCCAGCAGAGTTGGTTTCCAGTAAAGGCCCTCTTCAGGGTTGGCGCCTTCTCTCCAGGTCTTCACATTGTGGAAGGGGCTAGGGAATTCTGTGAGGTCTTTTTTAGAAGAGTACTGATCGCATTCAGGAGGGCCCTACCCTCATGACCTAAGCTATTCCCAAAGGCCCCACCTCCTAATACCATCACCTTGGTCATTAGGATTTCGACCTATGAATATGGGGGAGGGGAACACACACATTCAGATCCTGGCAATATCTGAGTGAAGAACAATGTGTATGCGTGAATGGTGCATTTATCTGTCCCTAGAACCTTCCCTTGCCTCCTTCTGCATCATAAAAGGGGGTTTAAAGGCCCAGTCTAAGCACTGCGGGAACGCCTGTGCCTAGACACCCAGCGTCTTTCCTGACTCCAGACATCTACCCTCCCAGCAGATGGGGCTTCTCTCCCCACCCCACCCCCTTCCCCACCCTGCACCCTGAGCTCTATTCTCCCCCTGAGAATCACAGCAAGGCTTTGGAAGGTTTCTAAGTGGTGATAAGTACAGGTGGGGGACTTGGAACTCTAGAAAGGACTTCATGACTAGTGCTTCCTTTTGACTAGAGGGATCCCACTTGCGTTTCTTCCAGACCACTGCGATCCCCCAGCCCTTCATCCCTCCCACCACCCTTGCTGCAAAAGGAGGCCTAGCCTTCATCTCTAACCACTGTGCTCATCGGTGCTCCTCACGTCCTCTGCTGAAAGGCAGCAGCCCCTTGCTAGGAGGCTACTCTTGTCAGCCTTGGTGGTGACAGCTCCGGGGTCCTCTCCCACAGGTGCACAGCCCCAGATGCTAGGCACACTGAGATCTGGAAGACTGAGTGTGGCTGCCCTTGTCTGCCTGTGCTGCGGAAGGCACCCAAGCACCCAAAGGACTTCAGGCTTTTGCCTCGACAACATAACTGGCCCTTAGGGAGGCTCATGGTTCTGAAGCTCTAAGCTTTGGAAACTCTAGTAGATAGAGGAGTTTTTCTTCGCATGGGGGAGAGGCACAGTAATACAAAGCCACAGTTGAGAGAGCCTGATGGGGTCAAGTGGAGTTTATTTTTGATCAGAAGAGTCAGACGTCCCCAGGCCTTTGCAGTCTTTTGCTTAACCTGGTAGCTGGGCTTTCTCAGGCCTTGCTTGCTTCCCTGTGACCGATGTGACTGTAATGACAGCAGCTCCGAACCCACTCCCCACCGCCTGTGCACAGACATGTTTGTTTTGCAGACAGTTAAAGCGGCCAAGGAGCCTAGCTGATGCTCTGTGGCCATCCCACCCCCACCCCCACCCCCAGTGCCTCAACACTTTACGCATCAACCTGTTTTCTGTTTTCTGTCTTCTACAGCATCCCCGGTGGCATATAGATCTCCAGCCGTGGGCAGGACCTGCTCAGTCCCTGGATGAGGAAGCCTTGAGGTTTCTGAGATACATCAGCACCACTCAGGTTGTATTTCAGATGCAATTGGATCTGGAGACACTCTAAAAGATATTGATCAACCCCCTTTCAAAAAGGATTCCATCATTGAGGGGGTAGGAAGATTCTCAGGGACTCCTGGTGGGGACTTGATAGGGACATAGTTTCTGAGGCCTCAGTGCTTACATTTATCCACTTGTTTGAAGGCAGATAAGATGCCTTCTATTTGCTTCAGCATCTTCTGCCTTCCAGGGGTATTGTCATCTTGAAATGTTTTAATGATTCATCCTGACGTGTTCTTAAAGATCCACGTTAGCAAATTGCTTTGGAAAACCATTTGAGGCGACAGATTCACACCCGTGAGTAGGCAGTCAAGTGTGTCATAAAACAAAACCATCATCTGGAGGTTCAAGTTCCATTTTGGATTTGGAGGAATCTGCCTTTTTGCTTTTCTGCCACAGATGCTTGGTGGACAGGGCCCCGCTAGGCCAGGGAGCAGAGGGGACATTGCAGGCGGTCCAAGAAGCTAATGAATCCAACAGTACTTTGTTCTTAGAGCATTTAAAGTCATTATGGAGCATCGGCCTTAGTGATGACTTAACACATTGTGGCAGCTCCTGCCGAGGCTGAGCCTGTGCCCCCGGCAAGTAAAGGGACTGTCTATTAAGGAGAGTCTATGGCTCTTGACACGTTAATCAGGAGGTTCTGTCCTCAAGTAGCCTGATTCTGGGGACAGAGAGACATAAGAGAAGATCAAGGCCTGAGGGAAACTTTGCCCTGGATTAAGTCGAGGTGTTAGTAAATTAGAAACTCACACTGCCTCTAAGGTACCTAGGCCAACTGGGGAGGTAGCCCGTGGAGCTCATGTGGCACTGAGGGTCTCAGGCTCTTTTGATGTCCCTTCAGCCCCCTGGCATCCCACTTCTTCTCCCAAACCTTGCTGGCAGCAGAGCCCGTTTTTCATCTGTGGAGAGAATATGTTTCAAGGTCTTTAGAAGACTGGGCGTAAAAGAAAGTCCCATTTCTCATATAATGCAGTCAGACAATTGGATTTTAATGGTTGTCACCTAGACATGGAAGTGAAAGCTTGTTGAATTAATCCAAGTTATGGAATGATAAATTGATCCCTGTGCTTTACATAATTTCATCTTGTTTTGCTGCTGCAAATTAATTTGGTGGACACTCACAGATTTAATTAAGGTGCTGAAATTTTAATTGTACAGTTTGGTTTTTCATGAAGGATGAGAAGCCCGACCTCTTGACTGTGACTTTAAGAAACTCTTAAGACACCAGAGGAAAACGAGAGGTGTTATACTTATGAGTTGGGTTTGAGAACTATGGGCTCCATCCCCTCCCCAAATAAATTGACCAAGTAAAAGCCTCTAGATTCCATTTTATATGTATTTCAGGTTAATGTTCTGTAACTTATAAAAGGCATATTTACTTAGAAGAAGCTTGTGAGGCACGAAAGGATTATTTCAAGCCCCTCTTGGATTTTCCCCCGTGAGTTATGAACTGAGAGGAGAAAAATTTTGAAAAGAAAAGCATCCCACAATGCAGTCTGAAGTGACTCTGAGCGATTTATTTTGTTTCTCTGTTTCTCAATGTTGCGATCTTGAAAAGGATCAAGCTATTAAATTCTTCCTTAGGTTTCTCCCAGTTCTGTGAGCTTGTACTATGCCGAGAGTAGTGTAGGATCAATATTGACAAAGTAGTTTTGAGCACCTGCTTCATGCCAGGGATTGTGGCAGGCCCTGGGGTACAGTCTCTGCCCACAAGCAGCTAACCAACTAGTTGAGAAAGTAGATACATAGACATCTTATTCAACTTGATGAGTGCAGTTGGTTTATTAAGTTCACTAGAAGGATTTTCATCCTCCAGAAAAACTGAGATAAAGCTCTAGACCTCACAGTGATTTTGTACCCAGGGGTCATTTTACCCAGGTGAAATGCTGTGCTTTTCTGCACATCCAGGTCACCGGGAAGCCAGCACATGGGAGCTCATCAGAGATGACATTAACTGACTCTTAATCAGAATCTTTTGCTAAACAGTGTTCCTTCCCCATCTCTATGTAATGCAGAGGTTTTTTTTTTTTTTTTGTCTTTTTTTTTTTTTTTTGGCTCTTTTAGGAGCTCAGGCTTCCCTTAGAATTCATCTCGACAATGAGAGCCTACAAAACTGGAAGAATATTAGAGCCACTATTACCTAAAATTTCCGTAGTTAGCAGTAGTGAGTCATAATGGCAAGGGGGAAAAAAAATCCTTCGGAAGGTACTAAAGCAAATTCCACCCCCATTCTCTTATGCTACTTAAAAAAAAATCATCTCCCTCAAATCTGTGTTCAAGCTTGTACAGCAAGGCCCAGCATTTGATGTGTTCATCATTGATTTACTCCTTCTTCAATTCAGCAGGCCTTTGCTGAGCACCTGTTCTGTGGTCGGCACTGCCTGGGGTATAAAACCTGAATTCAATACATACGCGTGCTGGCAAACAGCTAGGATGCAAGAGAGTTGTGTGTTCTCTAACACGGGTGAACAGATGGGTGGGGGAAGCTTGGAAACGGAAGCACAGGGCCAGGGACAGTGTGGCATTCGACTGCAATGAGATGGCACACTTGCGCGCTGTGTGTCCCTGATGGCATGATTGGGGACCTGAATTTTTAACGAAACACCAGAGGATACGGTGTTTGGTAGAGTGTGCACAACGTCAAGTGCAGTTTAATTAGGTATTGTTTTCTAATGTGAAAGACCACGATTACATCGCTGAGTTCTGGAGTCGATGATACACTGTTTGATGCTAACAAGAAATGGTTAAGTCATAAACACAGTGCTCTGTTCTAAGGGAAGGCTCCAGATCCAGCTTTTTATGGCCACCCCCAAACCATATGCCTCTGGGAAGCAGGCCTTGCGGCACAAAATTAATCTAAGCAACAGTTGCTGTTTTAAAAAAGAAAAAGTAGATTTTAAAACATTATCTAACTACCTATCTAGCTATCATCTAGCCAGCCAGCCAGCCATCTCTCCATCCATCTATCTCATCATCTATGCATCTATCTATTTGTAAAAATAACATAAAAATCCAAGCCCTGGAGATGCAGACTTTACGACTTTGTAACAGTAGTATCTGTTATATTTACTGGTACACACACACACACACACACACACACACACACACACACGGATAAAGGCAACAAAAATACAACTCTTTCCTTAGATGTTGCCTTTCAAAATAATGGTATTACATGAACATACAGTTGATCATTGAAGTGATTCTTGCCAGAAGTCCCCAAGTTTTAAGGGCTCTCTTTGCCAGATTTTACTTATGGGGTGCCAGAAATTCTATTCCATCTTTTGGGATGCCAAATGAAATGAGAATAAATTAATCCCTTTAAGCGGCACCTGGCTGGTGCCATAAGTGGAGTATGCGACTCTTGGTCTCGAGGCTGTGAGTTCGAGCCCTGCGTTGTCTGTAGAGATTACCTAAAAATAAAATCTTTAAAAAAAATTGGTTTATCCCTTTAAGTTAAATAACTAAAATGCATTTCAGAAAGCATTTTTTTTTTTCTGGAGTTTCTTCTCCTTTGTCTAGGCCTAATTTGCTTTTGCAGCTAAAATTACAAGGGGAATTAGAGAGAGAGAGAACGTAATTACTGGAGTTAGAGCTTAGCTAGGAGTTATTGCCCTCACTTATTTTGCTTACGAGAGTTTATTGAAGCCCTGGCCATAAATCTTAACAAGAAACTTTGAAAAATCAATATTTAATTAATTTTTAGGAGCTGAATTTTACTGAGTGCTTCTAGTTGTTTTGCAAAGCTAATGTCTATCACTGAGATAGTTAATATGGAAAAACTCCCGTGTTATGTATGTTTGAGCTAGGAGTGGAAAGAGGAACATTAGCAGAGAGATTGAATGGAAAAGAATGTCTTTCCAACAGGGGTATATCTGTGTAAGATGAAATCTTTGGAAGAAGAAGAAATGCTTAAAGGGTCACCTTTAGTGGAATAAAACTCTATTCCCCAACATCGGCAAAGTAAGGGCAGTTGAGCCTCAAAGCCCTGAATCTTGACCCTTAATAGTTATCGGATTCTTGGAGGCCTCTGGCTAATTGTCACTGCCTGCCTCTCTGGCTTTTTGTTAGGGGCCGGGTTGCAGGGGCTGCTGTTTTCATGTTAAAGCTCTGGCCCAAGCATAAGAGACTCTTAAAAACTGAGAACAAACTGAGGGTTGATGGGGGGTGGGGGGTGGGTGATGGGTATTGAGGAGGGCACCTTTTGGGATGAGCACTGGGTGTTGTATGGAAACCAGTTTAACAATAAATTTCATATTAAAAAAATAAATAAATAAAGCTCTGACCCAAGTGGAGCCTCTTCCCTTAATTTGCTAAGGCACAGATGAGGCCAAGCTGGAACCTTCCAGTGGGGCTTTACAAAAGGGTTCCTGTAAACTCACAGGACTATCCGCATACGAATCACCTGGGGCAGCTTATTAAAAGGCATGTTCGCAGGCATCAGCCTCAAAGATTCTGACTTTACAGAGTGGGACTTGAGAATCTGTATTTTTAGGTGCCTCCCAGGCCTGTCAGAATGTAGGTGGGCCATACCTTGGGAAACATGGTGGGAGAGGCGAGAGTTAAATTTTAATGGTGTTAGGAGGGAGTCATGAACAAGAACCTGTGAACATCTATATCATGTTCTGTCATTATTGAGATTCTTAGGGAGAAGTGCACACAAAGAAATGGGAATCGTCAGACCACTTTAATAAAAATACTCCAGGAAGCTGACCTAGAGCAAATGGTTCAGGCTTATGAGGTCCAGGTATGCTTTAGGGGCCTACAGAACTGCCTCCCTCCCTCCCTCCCTACTTACCTGCCTACCTGCAGGGGTGAGAGGAAGGGAGAGCATCGGACACAATGACGATGAGGGTGCTGATGTTTAAGGTGCAGTAACCCGCCCACTAGTAAGACAGGCCCACCAAACACATTGAACTTTAATTAAATTAGCAGTTTTTCCTCCCTTGGTGGGTGAGTGGGGACTAGGATATGGGCAGAGGCATAATTTCCATGTCTTTGTGGGTGAATCATAGGAAATGAATTATACAAATTAACATGCTGATATACCCAGTTAATAAATGTATTCTGTAATAGTTGCTTAAAATTCAGTTCCATTTTCTGTTATTTTTTTCCTTTAAACAGGGGTCATGGGTAGAGAAGTAGAAAGACATTGGTGAGGGGCAAGAATATATATACAGGGTTTCACATTTTAGACTTCCCTCTAAAATGTCCAAATCCTAGCAATACGCTCTCTCATTCATCTCTCTGATAAATAGTGCTGGATAATTTTGCCAGGCCAGTAGCCCTTGATCACAGCAAAAGTACGGGAGATGCTGTATCAGTTGAATAGGCTATATGTATATACTCTTTTCAGATTAGAATTCTGGAAACTCTGTTAAATAAAAGAATTGGGCAAACCCAGAATATCTTCTAAAACATTTTTATTTAAAAAAACTTTTTTTAATGTTTATTTTTGAGAGAGACAGTGTAAGCGGGGGGAGGGGCAGAGGGAGACACAGAATCGGAAGCAGGCTCCACACAGAGCCTGATGCGGGGCTCAAACTCTTGAACTGCGAGATCATGCCCTGAGCCAGAGTCGGCCGCTTAACTGAGCCACCTAGGTGCCCCCAGAATATCTTCTCTTTTTTTTTTTTAATTTTTTTTAACATTTATTTTATTTTTGAGACAGAGAGAGCATGAACAGGGGAGGAGCAGAGAGAGAGGGAGACACAGAATCTGAAACAGGCTCCAGGCTCTGAGCTGTCAGCACAGAGCCCGACGCGGGGCTCGAACTCACGGACTGTGAGATCATGACCTGAGTGGAAGTCGGACGCTTAACCGACCAAGCCACCCAGGCGCCCCCAGAATATCTTCTTAAGAAGAAAATCATTTGCTGTTATATTTTCCAATGAGTTAAAGCAATGAAACTCGGACCACCCTTTGCACCCAGAATGGTCTGTTGTCTGTGACGTGACAGCCAGAGCTGCTGCATGATTCATGGAGCATCATGATGGTGATGGGAGTTTTGAAGGATTAGGGGGAAATTGATGTTCGGTAAGGTGCTGCTGGCCACAAAAGAACACCTTGGCCACAGAACCTGCTTTCTTTGGTTCCAGCCACCTCAGCGTGCACACTGTGCCAGCCTCAATCACAGTGCATTTGCTAAATGTGCATTTGAAATCAGAGACTTGCTTCTGCTTGATTTAGATACATGTTCCCTTTGGTTTCCTTATCTAATTTTGATGGATGAGTTAAAAGAAGTGCTTTGGTTATAGCTCAGGAAGAGCTTCCTTTCTTCCTGCGTGGGGCTCTCACTCTTCTCCCCTAGGAGGAAGCTCATTAGAACAGTTTCTCACAAACAATACGGTCTTGGGAGCAGGGACTATGAATTAATTTCACTTGACCCTTGATCAGCTGTTTACCTCGGATAACTCGTGCTACCTTTCTGGACCTCGGTGGCCCCAGCTTATCTGCCTGAGATAAGGAATTGATAATCTGTATCCCTCTGAGACCCATGGCCACCATTGGATCTCACAACTTCTGGTAGAAACACCATGGATTACAGACCTCTGTGTTTTGCCAGCACTGTTCTCTACGTCTGGAATGCTCTTCTTGATCTCAGCATCTTGGTCAACTTCTGTTCATTCTCCAGGACTCACAAATCTCTGCAAAGCTTTTTGGGACCCTTCCTTTCTGCCACCTTTGCTCCTGACCTGTTATCCCTTACGTACTCTGTGCATATGGCTATAGCAGCTCTTAACTTCCCTTCAAACCTGTCTATAGTCTCCACAAGGTTCCTTATAATCCAGTATTTGGAGTTCCTCCGAACATTTGATAGCAGTCTTGTGTTTCCCTGGGGGAGAGGAGTAGTTGGCAGTGGAGAAGGACATAACTCTCCTGTTATGGCTTTCAGGGACTGAGAAAGCAGTGACTCCCCACCTGCCACTTATCATCCAGCTCTTTAAATTATTCACATTGATTTCCAATCCTTACAGATTGCATGCAATCACATGAGCACAGACAGCCTAGCTACTGACTCCAGCCCTGCAAAGAAGCCTTGGTCAGTCTGTCTTGATGACAGGTTTGGCTTAGCTCATCAAATCCGCAGCAAGCGATGCCGCCTCTACTCTTTAGGGTAAGTGCATTTTATAGCAGAATACCAAAACGCTCCTGCAGGTGGCCAAGGCTATTTCAGTAACACAAAGTTATGAACGTAACAATGTGTAACAGGTGCTATACTTTGCCTCCTACACTTTGTTTCAGACTCATGTGTCAGTTAGGTAACTGTGGGCACTTGCGGGTCACCAGAAGCCGCCAGGCCATTTTCTCTCCCATTCTGCTGGGAGTGAATTGGCAACTTCAGATTTCAGTATGACGATAATCCTCTTGGCGAAGCCCGTGGTCGCCAGCTAGAATTACAGCATCCTTACTATGAAGAGAGAGAATATTAAGAATTAAGGGGGGGGGGGGAGAAGAACAGCAAGCATATTAGAAATTTTTTACACATTTATGAGGAGTGACCCAAGATGAATGGCCACTGTTGGATTTTTATGGTTTGTGCCAATGGTAAATCTATGTGTACATTTACATTAAAAAGAAAGAAAAGGGAATTCTTGTGAAATCACTGTGATTTTGTTGAAACTGTAGGAAATAATATTCAGTTATTCAGGCTGAAAATGACCTAAGTGTACAAATGGATTTAGAGGGATTTTTGTAAAAGGGCGAATATAAAATAATGAGACTATTTCATGAAATATATTAGGACTTGCATCCAGTTCTGAACTTATAAAAATGTGTCTCAAAAAAAGGGGGGGCAGGAAAGAGTTGTTTTTATTGGGAACACCCTATTCCGTAGACTCTTTGTGGAAGCTGTGTGGTTAGGTTCTCCGACAAGGTCCCCAAGGTCCATTACAAAAGCACTGGGGACCCTAACAGGTGTCCTATGCCTGTTTCTCACTAATCGCTTTCATCATCTCGATGATTCACATTCAGGCACATGAGTGACAACTGCTAACCCAAATCCTAGATGATAAGGGTTGGGGGCAGACGTTTGGGTCTGTGCCCAGAGGATCACCATCAACATCAGACTTTATCAAACAAGAATTCTTAGTTGTAGTCACTGTGGACTTTTTGTAAAAATGAACGGTTCAAGTAAGAGTCTCAGGATAATGGAAATGTGTATCAGTGGAGCTTGGGACTCAGTAGGCACTCGATATATATTTGCTACATAAATGATTGCTCTAGGTAAGGAGAGCAGGGAGAGTCGCTGGTTATGCTGTGATTTAAACCGGGAGGCTGAGGCTTAGGAAATTAGTTGCTCAGCCACTTGATTAGAACAGAGGGGAGCCCACCAACTATGCTTCAAGATTGTAGAAAGGATGGGAAGTTTTGACAGTAGAGTTTATTTTCTATCATATTAAAAATGCATGAAAGTAGGTCATAAAAGTAATTGCAGAGTACCACATGCAAATTGGAGATCTCAGCTTGGTCCTGTTTTCTTGCTCTGAACTGCCTTTATAGTTTACTTATTATTTTACACCCTGGAATAATTTTATTTAAAGCCTATCACTGAGTAAAATGAAACTAGGAAAGCTGTTGCCGGGGGGTGGGGGGGGGAATTTTTAAAATTCCTTTTTGCTTTCCTTGTACTTCAGAGCCATTAGATAATTTTGTTGTTGTAAGATTTCAGATTACTTCCTGTAAAAAGGTGGTTTCTTATTTTCATCTAAATGTTCACTATTCAAACTCAACGTTGTGAAGAGCAGATAAGAACAATTGAATTCCACTGGGAACAGACGTGAATAGATTATAAGGGCCAACATTTGATTCAAAACCTAAAAATGCTTAATTGAAAACGGGGAACTAAAAATATTTCTGATGGGTAAAAAAAAAAAAAAAAAAAGAAAAGAAAAGATGTTTTGGATTGTGGTTGCACACGTTGATTGCACTGTTATTCAGGACTGAGGATCAGGACAAGCATACCCCCTTCTCAGGTGAATTGCTTGCCTGGGGGCAGGTAAATAGCCAGCTGACATCTCAATTAATAATGAGAGAAGAAAGAGACTCAGCCCAGAAGTGGCAGTCCTAAAAGGAGGCACAAGAACAGGGAATGTGGGTCATGGATGGTCAGCATTCGAGAGTAGTGGGGTAGTTGAGAGATGGGCAGGGAGGGCAGGTGGCAGGTGGGTCATGGGGTCCCTACACCAGGCAGTAAGTGCTCGAAGCCCCAGGGCTTTGGCAGCAGCAAGACTATGCCACTTCTGTGCCCAGTCATTCCCAGGTCAACCAAGGATGATTGATAAAGCCATAGCTTGGGGTGTCCTTCCTAGAGAGGAAGAAAGGAGTCGGAGGACAGATGGACCAGGAGACAAAGGCTGAATGTCCTGCCTTCTGATCTGTTCCCTACCTTTCCTCCACCCCAGGAACTGAAGCAGGAGTCACTTCCACCTTATTTCAGAGTCTGGAATGTCTTTACTAGGAGTCAAAGCTCTTTATTCCACGGTTAATGTAAAAGCATTTTTTCCGGGAGAGTGTACTCTATGTGAAGTTCAGTTGAAAATTAAAATCAGATCCTTTTCAACCTTGAAATGGGGTAGAATAGACCAATTAAGATAGGGGAAGTTGCTGTACAGGAAGGTTATGTTACAGAGGAAGGGGAAGAGAAGAGGAAGGAGAGGTTGTGTGCTTAGGTGATAATATCATGTACTTGACCTCTTCAGCGTGCGGTGGTGGCTGCTCTGTAAGTCTTCTCCTCTGTGACTTGGAGGGGGTGGGTTGGGGAGGGTGGTAGCTAACACGAATCGGGAAATATCCCCGATTTTATCCTTCCTTTCAAAGATTGTTTTTTCAGAGGTGGGAGTGAGAGTGGAAAAGAAAACTTGAGAAGAGACAATACATAGGTAGTAAATCTTCTTCACCTCTTTTTTTTAGTTCTCTGGCTGGTGGTACCATTTGGTTTCAAGACATAAATTCTCAGCATAAGACAGAAGAACATTTGATAAATGACACATGGTTAGGCAACAACTAGTATCTTACACAGAAAAGCTGGGACTTCCAGGTGCCAAACATTTTCAACTTGTAATAGTTTAACACAGCAGGTGCTCATAGTATACATGAATGAGGAATCAGAAAATCATGGACCCAAGGATCCTTTTTAAATAAATTTTTTTTCCTAATCACCACTCCCCCATGAAATTTTAATGCCAGAGATAAACTGTATATCTTTTTATGTAACATATGCATGTGTGCTTTATATGTAAAAAGAGGAAGTATTGTTGACTCCCAAGAATGGATTTTTGCCCCATTAGGGGTGATATCATTCCTGTTGATAATATATGTTTTGGACAAAATCTTGGCATTTCACGCAATGTTATTTAATAAAAATTAATAATTTATAACATATTTTTTATCTACTATTTAGTGTCATTTATGCTTTGAAAAACCCAGAACAGACCATGAAACTCCTGGGAAACACGATTGTCTTACTTCTTCCAACCCTGATGCCTTCAACGGTCACAGTTAGAAACCTTTCCTGTATCTGGTTTTATTTATTTTTAGCAGCTTTGTTGAGCTATAATTCACATACCGTACAATTCACTCTTGTAAGGCATACAATTCAATGGGTTTTTTTTTGTTGCTACAGTCAAATTTAGAACATTTTCATGACCCCAAAGAGAAAGCCCTACACCCAGTAGCAGTCATTTGCAAATTCAACACGTTTCCTGCTTTTCACCCCCTCCTCGTAGGCAACCACTAGTCTACTTTCTCTCTATGAATTTGCCTATTGTGGACATTTCATGTAAATGGAAGCACACAACATGTGGCCTTTTGTAACTGGCTTTTTTTCACTTAGCATAATGGTTTCAAGGTTCATCCATGTTGTAATATGTATCAGTACCTCATATCTTTTTACGGCTGAATAATATTCCATTGTATGGCTACACCTCATTTTATTTGCTCATCAGTTGATAGACATTTAGGTTGTTTCCACTTTTTGGCTACTGGGAATAATCGTGCAATGAATATGCACATGCAGGTTTTTCGGTAGACATTAGTTTTCGCTTCTCTTGGGAATATACCACTTCATATTCCCACCAGCAATGTATGAGGGTTCTCATTTCTCCACATTGTTGCCAACATTTGCAATTATTGGTCTTTTTGATTGTAGCTACCCTAGTGGATGTGAAGAGGTGTCTCACTGTGATTTTAATTTGTTTCTCCATGTTGGTGAATGATCATGAGCATCTCTTCATGTGTTTGCGCTAGGACGTTTTGATTCCTGGGGAACATAAAGGACGCTTACCTTAATACTCTTGGGAATATTTTTAAAAGAATAACCAAGACCTGAAACAGTACCACATCTATGCCTTCTGCCCTTCAGTAGCATTAAAGGGCATGCAGTTGCTAGCACTGTAGCTGGTCCAAAGGACACCTTTATATGACTTGGGAAGAGGCACCCCCTCAAGAACCCCTACCCCACCTGCTAGAAAATCATCATTATGGTGACTATGATGTGAATGGTACCGTCTAGAATTGTTGGGTGCACAACTCACACAACCACACTGAGGAATCTTGATTGTTGCTCTCTGAGCATCAGAAGAGGGGGGTCAAGATGGTTACTGTTATTCTGTGACCTGTGGAAATTTAGTCCTATAATTCTCCCTGTTCCTATTTCTTCAACAAATCTCTCAGATTTGATGCCCTTTCTGTGCTGAAGAGCTTGTCTCCATCTCAAACCCTGGGCTTAACATATGCAGAATAATATTCATAAGCATTAGTTATATAATTTTCTCTCTCCCCCGTGTAGAGATAGGTTATAGTCTTCATGAATGCTTATACATTTGAATACACCTATTAACTGCTTACCTATTTCAGAAATGGGTTGTAGCAGGAATTTCCAGTTGTCCTCCGATATCCATTCTTTCCTGTCTCCTTTGGTAACAGAACTCCTGAGTTTAGCAGGGCACCTGGCCACCTTGCTGAAGACTGCATACCCTAGCCTTCCTTGAAGCTGCAAGTGGCCGTATGACTAGCTTTGAGCAATGAGATATGAGCACATGTGATGTGTGCAACTTCTCAGCCATACCCTAAGAGGAAAGGACATGACCTTCATTCCCCTTTTACTTCTCCTGATGGCTGGAAGGCAGACGTGGTGGCAGGGAATGGAACAACTGTCTTAGATCATGAGATAGAAGCCTCTGATCTACATGTCTTGCTTCATGGAATACACATTAAGTAGAACATTCCTGTAAAGTAGGATTTTCTACAGTGAATTCTCTTTCTAGATAAATAAGAGCAGCAAATGATTTCCTTACAGACTAAATACATTTTTGCTGTAAGCAATATTTTTGTTTTGGTTACTTCATAATTTTACTATATTTATTTGTTCAGAAATCTCTCTTCATTACTACTTGTGAACTTCAGATCAAGGGTTATGACTAATTTATCTGTCTGTCTCTGGTGTCTAGTATAGTGCCTTAAACATATTAAAGTGCTTTATCGGTATTTGTTTATATACATGAAGAAGACAGCGAACCATAGCCTACCCCATGTCATGCTAGTTACTGTGTACTATGTATTCTAGGAATTCCAGACCCTATAATTTTCTAGTTTTCTCTCACTTGGAGCAGCATTTTATAGATTTGCTGTCTCTTTACTCAGCACTTGGGATTCAGAGATAAGCAAAAATGTTATGCTGTATGTTAACCAATTGGAACTGAAATAAAAACTTGAAACGAAAAAAATAAAAGCAAGCGGGACACAGTTCTCTTCCTTATGGAGCTTTACCCTCCAGTAACTGGCGATTTCGTAGATCCCCGAGATCACAAATATTCCTTCCAGGGTTCTGTGTCCTGTGCTCATTCACAGTGAGGTGCAGTAAAAAGAGCACATTTACCTGGATTGGATTTGACTCCTGGTTTTCCTACTTTGGGCCAGGTAGCGCCACACCTATGTATATTACATTTGCCTTTCCTGTCGCTTTTTACACCTACCACAAACTTGGCTAATTTAAACTAAGCTTGAGGAAGTACCATTTTGAATAAATGGAAGTAAGAATTATAGACATTGATTAAATTAATGCAGCTTATTACTTTCCAGTATAGTACACTTGTGTATTAAGTGTATTTTATTTACTAAAAGTAATATAAGTTAACCCCAAAATTACAAATTCAGTAGTTTCATTTTATTCAGTGCCTACAAAATAGTTCCTCACTATTTGATGATTAACTTAAATATGTATGTGTGTACTTATGATATCTCTAATAAAGAACACTTGTACATATCTAGAGAATTTCTGGAAAGATACACAAAAATTACTAACTGTGATTACCTCTGGAAATTAGTGGCCAAAATTTCTAAGGGTAGAAAACTTCCTTTTTATTTTATCTATTTCCTTGAACTCTTCCTATGTGTCTTTGTTATTTTTTCATTACAAAATTTTTTGTTTAAATTGAAAACATCAATATGTAATAAAGTGCCTTACTAAAAAAGTTAGTTACAGAACTGTATGTGGTTAATTTAATCCCTAAAAGTTTTTGAAGTCTTAATTAAAATACATGTTTTAGAGTAGAGAATGTTTCCTTGAAAATAATATTTTGAAAATTCACTTAGAAAGAAATTATTCAAATTTCTCTACTCTAGAAAGTTTACATATAAATTGTATTTAATGAGTACTTTGTTGACATAGTGTTCTCCTAGTAAAGCTACAGTATTGCCATTTTCCATTGGATGACCCATAGTAACACTGGTTTGCTCATCTCAGTTTCAACATATTCAGTTAAGTGAAAAATCTCTTGGGGCAGGTGAATGTGGCAACATTCTGATAGATATAGAAAGAAATCTGTCTACTAAAAAAAATGCTTTGTAGTTTTTGCTCAACTCTTGGATTTATATTTCATGGCAGGTTTATATGTTAGCTGTTGCTGTGTAACAAATCACTCTAAAATTCAGTAGCTTAAAACCATTATTTATTCTTGCTTATGTGTCTACAAATCAGCGGGCTTCCATTGACGGAGGCTGGGCTCAGCTGGGAGACTTTACTTCAAGGTGTGGTGGCTAAGGGAAGTGCTGCTTTTCATAGAAATTTGGCAACTTCGCTGGGGTACCACTGCCTCTCATGTTTCTTATTTTCCTGAGCCTGGCAAGTTATCTAGGGTATGTTTTCATCATGAGGGTGGTATGAGGATGTCCACGAGAGTGGACAGAAGTACTTAAAACCTCGGCTTGGGACTGGCATACTGTCACTTCCTTCCACAAAGTAAATCACCTAATCAAGCCAGAAAATCAAGGGGCAAGAAAGGACGCTCTGCTCATGATGAGCACAGCATGGCAGTAGTGTGGATGAAGGGGGACAGAATTAGAGCCAGTCATTCAGTCAGTCTGCCGTCTGAGTTGAGTAGGTTCAGTGGGACGTAAAAATTAGGAAACAGAATCTCTCAGGTAAAAGGAGTGATATAGTTTTGAAGGGTGCTACATCTTCTAGCCACAAGGGGAGAGAGAATTGTAGCTGAGAAACAGCAGAGGGTTGACATGCCATGCGTCCAGTGAGGGCAAAAGCAGTGTAGTAGGAGTGAAGGGAAAGAACAAGGCAAATAAGAGTCGTAAGAAAGTCTAGGTGGAGGGAGGATCTCTGTACTGAAGGCTTATTTTAATTGCCTAATGCCAGGTAAATAATTGTTAGCCAATGAGCTTGTACATGTCCAAATTATGAAATGTCTGCGATACTGGAGTCTAAGAGAATGAAGCATTTCTGCACTGGGTTCAGGTTTGGCCAATGTCTTATAGATACCCTTTGAGATTTTGGTATCTTAAACCATATCTAATTATAGTATTTTGAGCAAAGAAGCCATAAGCACCATTAAAAAAATTGTCTTTCATTTAATTTCATGTTTTTCATCCAAGCTGATGCTTTAATCAAAGTGATGAATATTACTCCACCAAATAAGGAATATGTCTGAGTAAATTAAAAATGTGTAAGTATATGAATGTTTCACATGACGTGCTACAAAGTGGATACTTAAGTACAATTCATAATTTCTTCCTCCTGTTGATGTGAATTTAGGTGAGGTGTCTCTTCTACTTCTTGAGTACTGGATCCAGTAGAACCGCACATATTTGCCTCTTCTTTAGCTGCACTATTTTAAAATGCATTTCCACTTCTAAGACAACAGATATTGTCTTTAAGTCAGGCTGCATGCATCATGGCCATTAGAATGGAGACAAATTACCTCATTAGTACACTGCACCTCTCCCTAAGGGAACTGATCCTGGAGCTTCTATTTTTGATGTATTCTGAGAAAAGCTCTTAAGATTACTGGATAGACTTGTTTCATTGCTACTATGGTTTACATCTTAAAAAAATTAATTTGCTATGTCTCTACACGTTTGAACATGTGATTCTCTGGTCTGCATTTAGCAGATAATTTCTCTGCTTGCTTTTTATCCAGAAGCTTTTAGCTATAATGCTTTTTGTGATGGAAGCAGGTTTATTGAAGGTGTACAGTTAGCCATGTGTTAAAACAGGAGAAAGCTTGATATGAATAAGAAAATTGTCCTTAGAATTGTCATTTTATCAATCTAGCACTTTTGCTTCATTATATTTGTGTTGTTACTGATTTCCACGCTCTTTCTTTATAGGCTGGGGAATGATGATACCCAATTTGAGGTTAGCATGGCCAACAATGGATGTGAAGTACATCGTTTTGATCCTAGTGTTAAATCAGCTCATATTCTGGAGAGTCCGCGCCTTTGGCATCACCGCTTGTCCATTGACTGGCGGGACCCCCATCCAGCTGTTGCTGCCCCCAAACTGCACAGCAACACCAGGAAACTGGGAACCATTTTGAATGAATTTGGGCATCACAAGGTGAGATTTTTTTCATTTGATTTTATAATTAAGTAAAGTGAACAAACGCGTAAACTTTAAAAAATGCAAACCGGGGCGCCTGGGTGGCTCAGTCGGTTAAGCATCCGACTTCGGCTCAGGTCATGATCTCGCGGTCCGTGGGTTCAAGCCCTGCCTCGGGCTCTGTGCTGACCGCTCAGAGCCTGGAGCCTGTTTCGGATTCTGTGTCTCCCTCTTTCTCTGACCCTCCCCTGTTCATGCTTTCTCTCTGTCTCAAAAATAAATAAATGTTAAAAAAAAAAATTAAAAAAAAAATAAATTAAAAAAAAATGCAAACCAAGAATTGGATAGTTGAGGATCCAGTTTCAGTTTTACTGATGTTCACCCACCATTATTTATAGCATCAGCTCTGTAGACATGAAGTTTTGGCAAGGACAGAGATCTTAAGTTGATTTGTAGATTGTAGTCGCTGTTGAGTAGTGCTAGGGTTTTGGCCAAGACTGGGCAAGGAGCTAAGAAACCTACTTCTGGCGTAGGTTCAAGAGTCCCATTTTCATTTGGCAATTGATTTAAAGTGTTCAGACAGAGCAAACTACTTATGTCGGCCTCAAATACAAAAAGTAATCAGAGCCAGGTTTTTGTTTGATAAGAGATTGCTCATGTATCATGTTTCTCACTGTTTTAACAACTATTTTGGGTTTCTAGGCTCTTAAAGGCCAGAAAAAAAATGTATATCTTTGATTAAAATGAACTTTGTAAAATTGAATGGACATTATGTGTGTTGCAACTGATATAATTGTGTCAAAAGTATATCAAATCCCTACAAGTATTTTATTGTGAACGGATAGCAAGAGGAAACTCAATCTTTGAACTGTGTTCCTGGAAAGAGATTTTTTAGTGTAGACCTGAGCCAATTGCATTCTGTAGGCAAATACTAGATAATTCTCCTGAGTGTGCTTGGCTTGCGTTTGTTTGCTAACCTGCCTGGGCTCGGCCTACTTTGCCTTCACGTTCTCAGCCAGAGATGGCATGTGATTTGGAACATGCCAACATGGGTGCCTCTGAAAACCAATGTACATGGAACTTAATTTTAAACCTGAGTTGGCTCCTTGATCTTTAACAAAAGGGCTTTTCCTCTGCGTTGTTCTTTTTCTTCTCCGCTCCCTCTTGCTCCACTTCCTCCTCCTCCTTCTTAAAACACACACACACACACACACACACACACACACAACTTCCCTTTAATTGGACAGCTGGAGCTTCTTCAAGAACGATTTCAAAGAATTTGCTGCTCTTTTGACATGTGATTAACTGTTGGTTTGTATTTTGCTCTGCCATTGACGGTCACTAGCATTTAATAATTAGGAGCCTAAATGAAACATATATAGGAGTTGGGGGGAGCGGGTACAAATCTCTAAACAGAAACTGATGTGAGAGCATTTTTCAGCACTTTATTTTCTTTTTGCTACCTGTTACCTTCAAAGACCTGTTTTTTGGCAGCTGAAAATTACAGGCTTGAATCTCTAATGTGTCAGCTCTCAGATATTCAAAGAGCTAACTACAGATTCTTTGTGTTCATTTGGGACTCTTGTTGCTCTACCATGGTGTTCTGTGCACCTTGGCCCTGTCTACCCTCACTCTTTAAAGACTGAATAGAGACTGCTTTTTTTCGCTAATATAGTAGCAAACGATTTGGTAAATGTGAGGATAAAATAGGGCTTTGAAAAATGACATGTGGATATAATTTATCTAAGCCACGTTTCCTATGAAAAGTGTGTTTTCAGATAACCAGGTATGCAATACCCAAATTGTGTTTGTTTAACTGCCTAGGAGCTGCAGTGGGCAAACCTTTAGGCTGCTGATGAAGCATACAGTCTTTTACACTGCTCCTAAGACAGTGGAAATATATATAGTGGTACCTAAAAAGGATAAATGTTCCAAAGGATTTTTTATATTCCTAAATCTACTTATTTTTTTTTAAAAATTAACATTAAAGCATTATTAAATGAAAAATATTCCGATAAGTACTTATTTAAAAACATTAAAAAAATTAATTTTTTTTTATTTTTGAGAGAGCGAGAGAGACAGAGTCTGAGCTGGGGAGGGGGGTGGGAGAGAGGGAGACACAGAATCGGAAGCAGGCTCCAGGCTCTGAGCTGTCAGCACAGAGCCAGACGCAGGGCTCAAACTCACGCACTGCGAGATCATGACCTGAGCCGAAGTCGGATTCTCAACTGGCTGAGCCACCCAGCCACCCCTATTTAAAACATTTTAAAACCTAAAAATGGTTAAGATGGTAAGTTTTATGTTATGTTATGTGTATTTTGCCACAATAAAAAATTTGGGGAAAAAAAAACCCATGAAAGTGATCTGGCTCAGAATTGCCAGGTATATATTTGCTGCTTTAAAAATTCCTTATTGAGGAATTGAAAAGATACTGATACACTTTCATAGGTGTGTGTGTGTGTGTGTGTGTGTGTGTGTGTGTGTGTGTGTGTATTTGAATGCTTTAAAACAAAGCAAGAAAAATGAAACCCACTGGTGACTGATTGCTTCCATTAGAAACATGCCTCTAAAAGCTATGCGGTGCCAGATAAAAGGAAACTGCATTTCTGGCCTGCAGCAAGCAAAGTCTGTTTTCATTTTTCTGCATGTGTACAGACACTGGTCAATAGGATGTGGCTCTGGCAGGAAAGCAAATAGAAAACACACACACACACACACACACACACACTAAAATATGTGCATGAGCCTTGCCTTCTTCAGTCATTTTTTTCTGCAAGTTATTTTAGAAACCAGAGGGTTTTTGGTTGTTTTGTTTTCACTTCACGATGCTAAACTATTTTACGTAGTTTGGCGATGTTCTCCATGTTAAGCTGTGATTTTTCTTCTTCTCTTTATCCATACCTAGACTCCAGCCCCTCAGGCAAAAAGGAAAGGCAATCCCCTGACATGGTGACAGAAAGATGCATGTGGCTTTTGTAGTGCTTTTAAAACCCTTTGGTAATTTTAATTTCAAACTATAAATCAAAGCCCTTTTGAAGCATCAGGTGAGAGCAGCAGCAGCAGCAAAACCATGTGAACCATAAGCCATAATAGCACCTGGATCCAGTATTATTAGCGATGAACTGTTTTCTCCTTGCTGATGTACTTGTTGCTGTAACTATGCATAAGAATTTTTCCAGGATGGGACTAGAAATATCGAATCTGAAATTTCTGCTCATATTGATTGTAACGTGTGCTTTTTTCCTAAAGTCTCTATGACACAGAGCATGCTAAATGATCCAGGCTGATGAAAGAGAAGTTACTACTTTCAGTCTTAGCCATGCTGATGATAATATGAATAACAGGACTGCCTTAGACTTTGACTCTGGAAGCTCAGTAATTTACATTTGAAGCGCTGGTTCTCGTGGTGGTGATTTTTGGCAATGGGCAAGTCGTTTAACCACTCTGGTGCTCATTTTGATCGCGAGTGTAATAGGGACAATGACAGTACCTGGATGGATTGTTTTCGAGAAGTACATCAGAGAAGACAGTACAATTGAAAAATGATGATTTAAATTCAAAGGATTTTTTAAAACAATTTCAGTAAGTTTTTACAAAACTCTATAGAAAACATTTCTGTTTTCTTTCTTTCTTTGTTTTCAGGGAAAATATATCAGATTTCCCTGGAAGTTGCTAACTGCACCTAATTCCACTCCAGAGTTTTTAATGAAAGCTCTGTGTGACACTGAAGGGCAATTGGTTCTTCAGACGTGGTGGTAGAGAACTGTTTCTGTCTACTGCCCTGGGGCGCTGAACAGCTTTGCTGGCGATTGTGTAGAAAGAAAACACTGTACTGTAGATAAATTAAATAAGCTGCTGAGAATTAATACAGAGCAGAAGTGGAGCATGGGGCCTTGGGCTGCGGGTCAGAGGGACCGGGTGGAGCTGACCGATGCCTGCTCAGTGCGGGTGCGGGCGCGGGCTTGGGTCCTCCCCTGGTGGGTGGGGCCGCTGTCTTGGGCTGAGTGGCCGCAGGTACCCTCACTGGAGGGGGCGGGGCCTGCTTCCCGGCCCTCCACCCCCTACCCCTCCGGCTCCCCAGGGATCAAGAGAAGTCAGCTCTGTTGTGTGATCCCCGCTGTGCTGGGGCGAACCTGGACTTTGAAATTGAACTACAGAAAGATTCCCTTTTCTTTTGCTTATCGAATCGGCAAATATAAACAAGATGTTGATACTGGCCTAGAGTGGAATGCGTCTTGGGAATAATACTACTGCTTTGCTGCTGGCAATGGAAGACGATAGATTCAGGAAGAAGATTCGGCTCCACGTGTATATCATGTCACTTTTCATTCCCAGAAATTTTCTTTACCTGAAATTCTATTTTGTCTGCTATTAGTTCTGCCGTGCCAGTTTTTTGTTTTGTTTTCTTTTTTGATAAATATTTATGTGAAATGTCATTCCACATTCCTGTCTTTTCGATACAGTTTTAGTTTATGTCCTTTGTGTTCTCTCTCTCTCTCTCTCTCTTATAATTTTCTCCTTTTGGTTTGTGTTTGGCGTGGGGGAGGGGTGCATCTTCCCTTTAGGGAAGAAAGAAGGAGGCACGTCAGCTTTCTTAGAATTATCTGGAGAAATAATATCCGTGGAACTCACTAGTAAACTGGCTTAGTTATGTTTTCTGAAGCATACTAAAAATACCTAACAAACAAAAGAGTTTGAAGTACTTATTTGTACTGACCCAAATCCTATTCCATGCCATTCTCGCTCATATTTACTGTGTATGTGAATCATCTGGGGATCTAACTAAAATGCAGATGTTAATTCCTAATTCTGGGGTGGGACCCAAGATTCTGCACTCCTAGCAAGCTACCTGGCCCTGCTGAGGCTGCTGGTTGGGGACCATACAGTGACTAGCAAGGCCTGTTGGCAGAGGATATTTACTAGCGGTTGATTTCCCCCCTGGAAGCCCAGCCCTGAGCCACTTTGTGTTCTGATGCCCTCCACTCTCAGCCCGAGTCTCTGCCAAGGGTGGCATGAGGCACAGATGCTGTGCTGTGCTCCAGATCATTTTCCCGTTCCCATGCCAGCCTATGCACCACATTTCTGTATTGGACTTGCTGTTTTCTTGGAACAAATTTGTTTTTCGCAGGAGGGAAGCTCTTCTGTAAAAATGTCTCATTGGGTGCCTGGGTGGCTCAGTCTGGTGAGCTTCTAACTCTTGATTTTGGCACAGGTCACGATCTTGGAGCTCCTGGGATGGAGCCCTTCGTCAGGCTCTGTGCTTGGGATTCCCTCTCTCTCGCTCTCTGCCCCTCCCCCATTCTCTTTCTCTCTCTCTCTCTCTCTCTCTCTCTCTCTCTCTCTCTCTCTCTCTCAAAATAAACATTAAAAAAAAAAAGTCTCCTAGTGGTCTCCCACACCAGTTCAAGGCCCAGACATGCCCGAGTTCTAGATGACTAATGGTTAAGCCTCCAGCTGGACCCCTGCATCTCAGATGTGTGTTCCTAACTAAGCAGTATATGGCTTAAGAGTGGGACTCATGTGGGATCCCATTCCAACCATCTAGTGAAGTGCTCAGGAAATACATGATACTTGATCTGACTTTCTACCTAGTACCATCCTAAATAAGATGCAGAGTATCAAAGTTTGAATGCTTTATCTTTTCACACAGCCTACTGCAGAATTAATAAGCAGCAGTTAGAGCATCCAGAGGCCTTAGCCACCGATGTTTCAGAAGAACATTTGGGTGGGAAATGCCATGGAAACAAGATATACTATGGTAAAGGTAGAAGTCCAGGTGATTCTTTTAGGGCCTGGTGCAATCTTCTGTTTAGACTTGTTGATACTCCTTTTTCAAAGAGAGGTGTGTATCTTTCTGTGTATTCGAAGGCAACTTCGTCTTGCAGAATTGCTATTTAATCATGACAAGGCTATGTGTCTGTGAAATAAGCCAGTAGCAATTTAGGAGTAATGAGTCAGTTACATTCCTGAATTGCAATTTGAAATGCAGACACATCTTTCTGTCTCCATCAACCTGTAGTGGTCCCAAAGGATGAGCCATCGTGAGAACGTGGGTTGAGAACTTCTGCACTCAATATGCAGGAAATGAGTGTCGGCTTTTTACCCTTTTCACTCATCTATAATGGTGAGATTTGCTGTGAGGCAAATTTCCGGGCCCTTAGTGATTTTCAAACCATTCAGTATTTAGCTAGCATATAGATTATAAAGCCTGTTTTGAAGAATGAGCTAGGTACATGTGGATTTACCCCTGGTTTGTTTTTTCTTTGATGTGTTTTCCTTGGGCAGAAGCCATGACTGGCAAGGTTGCGTGTGAACCGTGCTCTGGAATCCAGAGACCCACTCCCACCTGTACAACTGAGTGGTTCTCAGATCTCAGTGTTAGAATTGGGAACACTGGAAAACAAACCAAAAATAACAGCACAAGCAGAGAATCTGATCACCCAGGGACCTTGATTAAACTGTCGAACCCAGAGCCAACCTTAGAGATTCTCAGCTGGTATGGCATGGAGCCAGAGAACCTGCATTTTTGGCAGGGGGGGGGGTGTTAAATCAGGTGGTTTATTAAAGTTAATGCTACACCTGGTTTAGTTCTTAAAACTGTGGTTTACCAACATGGCTTGCATCATAGTTCTGTTGGATAGGGCTGGTCTAGAATTCTAGCTCCAGCTCTGCTTCTAAGGAAGCTTCTCCTAAGGAAGCTACTCCTGAGTAGGAGAGACGCAGGGTCACATGGAGTTCAGTGGGTTACTTGACTGCCGGGGTCTTTGCAGAGTTTCCTTGTCTTGTCTGGCCTTTTGAGATTCATCCATGTTGTGGATGTCAGTATTTTTATTCCTTTTATTGCCAAGCAGTGTTCGAGAACCTGCATTTTTAACCAACCCCCACCTAACTCTGACCCAGGTAATATGGAGATCACCCTGTGAGGAGTGTCAATGTGTAGAGAGGACTTCAGTGGCTGAGCCTTCCATTTGCAGATCCCCCTTCCCCTGCTGCATATAAAAGGACTAGTATCCAAAATCTATAAAGAACTCGCCCAACTCCACACTTGAAAAACAAATAACCCAGTGAAGAAATGGGCAGAAGACATAAATACTTTTCCAAAGAAGACATCCAGATGGCCAACAGACACATGAAACGATGCTCAATGTCATTTATCATCAGGGAAATACAAATCAAAGCCACACTGAGATACCACCTCACACCGGTCAGAGTGGCTAAAATAAACAAATCAGGAAACTATAGATGCTGGCGAGGATGTGAAGAAATGGGAACCCTCTTGCACTGTTGGTGGGACTGCAAACTGGTGCAGCCACTCTGGAAAACACTGTGGAGATTCCTCAAAAAATTAAAAATAGAACTACCCTATGACCCAGCAGTAGCACTGCTAGGAATTTACCCAAGGGATACAGGAATGCTGATACATAGGGGCACTTGTACCCCAATGTTTATAGCAGGACTCTCAACAATAGCCAAATTACGGAAAGAGCCTAAATGTCCATCAACTGATGGATGGATAAAGAAGATATGGTTTTTATATACAATGGAATACTACTTGGCAATGAGAAAGAATGAAATCTTGCCATTTGCAGCAACGTGGATGGAACTGGAAGGTATTATGCTAAGTGAAATAAGTCAGAGAAAGACAGGTATCATGTATTTTCACTCATATGTAGATCTTGAGAAACTTAACAGAAGACCATGGGGGAAGGGAAGGGGAAAAAAATAGTTACAAACAGAGAGGGAAGGACAGGCAAACCATAAGAGACTCTTAAATACAGAGAACAAACAGGGTTGATAGGGGGTGGGAGAGAGGGGAAAGTGGGTGATGGGCAGTGAGGAGAGCACTTGTTGGGATGAGCACTGGGTATTGTATGGAAGCCAATTTGACAATAAATTATATTAAAAGAAAAAAAGAAGAAGCAGCAGGAGGTTGAGTGCCTGTAAGCTTCTATGGCCTCCTTCTCTGTCTCTTCACCAAGTTCCTTTCTTCTTTGTGCCTCAGTTTTCCCTATTATAAGGTGTGTGATGTGACCCCTGCCATTTAGGAAGGTTGTGCAGGCAAATAAACTCATGTTGGTGAGAGAAATGAATGGAGTATTTTCATGAGCCTAGAATTGTGATTTTACATAAAACAGAGCATTTTGACTGATTGTCGCTTCTTTGAGATTTTCAAAGGGGTCCAGTATTATTACATAAAGGGGATGATTTCACACACAGAGGACATTAGGCTCCAGTGAATGGCATTTGTTTTTCTTCACTGCTGTGTCCCAGGGCGGGCGTACTTGAGAATTCTGCCATTTTGACAAAGTTTTGGGACGGAGAACCAAATGGATCCTGAGGAAGCAGAGGGGTTCTTAGCTTCAGGTGTCCACAAAGGTTTCCCTCTGTGTGACTCCCTTCCATAAAGGAGATTGTGGTTCGATAGAAGAATGTTATGTTTAGCATTGCACAGCTCGGTTTCGCCGGGTCATGACACTCTGCCAGTTATTTTATATGTGTTAAAAAGTGCTTAATGCTTTTTGGCAGTAAGAGGCCCCAGAACTTGTTATCATATTAGTGAATCCTCAGAGGGTGTGTATTCTTTAAATTTTTTTTTTAATGTTTATTTATTTTTGAGACAGAGAGACACAGCATGAGCAGGGAAGGGGCAGAGAGAGAGGGAGACACAGAATGTGAAGCAGGCTCCAGGCTCTGAGCTGTCAGCACAGAGCCTGACGCGGGGCTCGAACCCACGAACTGTGAGATCATGACCTGAGCCGAAGTCGGACGCTTAACCGACTGAGCCACCCAGGCGCCCCTTTAAATTTTTTTTTTTAACGTTTATTTATTTTTGAGACAGAGACAGAGCATGAACGGGGGAGGGTCACAGAGAGAGGGGGACACAGAATCTGAAACAGGCTCCAGGCTCTGAGCTGTCAGCACAGCCTGACGCAGGGCTCGAACCCACGAACTGTGAGATCATGACCTGAGCCGAAGTCGGACGCTTAACCGACCGAGCCACCCAGGCGCCCCTGAGGGTATGTATTCTTGAGCAAACCCTGTGAGGTCCCATCCTGGCCAGCCATTTCTGCCTGGGGAGCTCAGCCATGCCGGTTCTCTGAAGTCCGGTGCATAACCAACCCCCCATGAAAACAGGTTCCAGGTGCTTGGGGGAAAAGTGGGCATAGTTTTATGTGGAGGTAAAACTTGATTTCTTTTCCAGCCAGTGAAAATATAAGGAAAGGAAGGTTTCACTTGCCACTTTTTAGTTAAAAACATAAGGACCTTATAAAAACACTAATTTCCCAGCATGGAGTGGCATTCAACAGTTTTGCAATTAAAATGATAATGAAACATTTCTTACAAGAACTTCTCTTTAAAATCAGCACACCATTAGAAGGAATTATGTAAAGCGGCCTCTCTGTTCCAAGTTTTATTTTAAGCTTTAATTTATTCCAGATTCTGCAGGAAAAAAACCATCCATGTGACGAGCCTGCTAACAGATGTCAATTTAGTTTTATAGCACATGCCTGCACTCCAGAGTCAGAAAATGGAGATTATCCTTTTTGCCTGCTGTTTATTACACGACACCGCTTTATAACACTAAGCCCTGGAGGATAGCTGATTAATAACTTATGGGCAAGCAACTTATCATCTGCTCTCGTCTTCTGTGGTGTTGAGCGTAAGCTTTATTTCACATTACCCTTTTGGATTAAAAGAGGTGCCGGAAGGAGCAAAGGTGACAGGAAATGGATCTTTCTCTTTTGATTTCATCTAGGCCAGACAACAGATTATACTGTAGTGAAGAGAAGTAAGAGAAAAAAATAGAATTATTCAACTAGAAAGAATTAAATTTCTGGTAATTTTTTTTGTGCCTTTGGTAGATAACACAAAGTAGTTCTATATGGCAAATATTATATCAAAATCAAACATAACCACAATTCTTCCCTTCTTCATAGTCACAGGGTCCATTTCTCTATGTTCACAGGGCGTACTAATTATTGGTTGATGTTGCACCTCTGTTCATATTCCCATCTGTCTGTCCAGTCCATTCATCCGTCCATCCATTCCTCCCTTGTCATCTGTCCATTCAATAAAGACTTATTAAGCATCTTCCATATGCAAGTATGGTGCTTAAATAATGAAACTACAGGGGAAAAACTCTTTATGAAATTAGAAAAGATTTTAAAGTGTGGTAAAGTACACATAACATAAAATTTACCATCTGAACCGTTTTCAAGTGGATAGTAAGTACAGATCTTCCTCGACTTGAGATGGGGTTATGTCCTGATAAACCCTTTGTAAACTGAAACTGTCATAAGTTGAACGCGCATTTAACACACCTACTAAACATCATAGCTTAGCCTAGCCTACCTTAAGTGTGCTCAGAACACTTACATTAACCTACAGTTGGGCAAAATCACCTAACACAAAACCTATTTTATAATAAAGTACTGAATATCTCACGTAATTTATTGAATGCAGAAAGTGAAAAACAGAATCGTTGTATAGATACAGAATGGTTGTAAGCGTATGGGTTGTTGACCCTTGTGATCGCGTGGCTGACTGCGTGCTGGAGAAAGGGTCATACTACATATTGCTAGCCAGGGAAAAGATCAAAATTAAAACACGAAGTATGGTTTCTACTGAACGCGTATCGCTTTTGCACCATGGTAAACTCGAAAAGTCCTGAGTGAAACCACTGTAAAGCAGGAACCATCAGCATATTCACATTGTTGTGCATCCAATCTCTAGAACATTTTCATCTTGCAAAACTGAAAGTCTATTCCCACTAAACACTAATTCCCTCCCTCCTGCAGCCCTTGGCAACCACCACTTTATTTTCTGTTTCAATGGATTTGATAATTCTAGGTACCTCATATAAGTGAAATCATACAGTATATGGCTTTTGTGACTGGCCTATTGCACTCAGCATAATGTCCTCAAGGTTCATCCACGTTGTTGCATGTTTCAGGTTTTCCATGCTTTTTAAGTCTGAATAATATTCCCTTGCATGTGTCAGTGGACCATTGGGTTGTTTCTACCTTTTGCCTATTGTGAGTAACGCTTCTATGAGTATGGGTTTGCAAATATCTTTTCAAGACCCTGCTTTCTGTTGTTTTGGATATATACCCAGAAATGAAATTGCTGCATCCTATGGGAATCTATTTTTAATTTTTTGAGAACCTGACATACAGTTTTTCATAGCAGCTGTACCATTTAACATTCCCATAAACAAGTCTCTTCAGATTTAACATGTAGCGGGGCGCCTGGGTAGCTTAGTTGGTTAAGTGTCCGACTCTTGATCTCAGCTTGGGTCATGATCTTGCAGTTCATGAGTTCGAGCCCCACATTGGGCTCTTGGCTGATGGCATGGACCCTGCTTGGGATTCTGTCTCTCTCTCTCTCTCTCTCTCTCTCTCTCTGCCCCCCTCATGCGCTCTCTCTCTCTCTCTCTCTCTCTCTCTCTCTGAGACTCTCTCCCTCTCAAAATAAATAAATAAACTTAAAAAAAAAGATTTAACATGTAACTAAAAAACAGAAATGTGATCCTGTAAAGAGTGCTACAAAGAAGTATGATGTGCTATGGCAGTATTTAATAGAGAAATCCATCTAATATGCCATTTATTTTTGTATTCCTGATGCCTAGTCCATAGTGGGGACTTGATGAATGTTTGGTGGGTGGGTGAATGAGCCATTCAGACCCTTGGTGGTTAGACCCCTTTCCTTTGTTTGCTTCCTGATATTCAGCTCCCCTCTGTGCTGCAGGAATGGCATAGGAGGGCAGCAAGAGAGTTTAATAGATTACTAGCTTTTCCTTGGTTGCGTCTATTGATCTCCAGCGAGAGTATGGAAAGTATTTTCCAGTAGTGTTTCTTATTCTGTATCTCATCTAATATCCAGAGATGTTGAGATATTTCCACCAGATATGTTTCTGCCTTTTCTTTGGGGGAGAAAAAAAGAAAGCTGCCTGCAGATGTAGGATGGAAGTGTAGTGAAGTTAGGGAACGGTGGGGATATTCAGGGAGAAAATGTTCTTCCTATTCTTAGAACACTGCCTCTAGTCCCTAAAGAATTTTGTTCTATAAAGATAGCAAAAGGGCCTCTTGCTCATTTTCTCATTTGGCTTAAATCAGTAGCATTTTGCTCAATTCCATGCTATTTATAGATATCTTAAATTGCAATTTAATTCTTGAGATTTTTTTTAAAGGGAATTTCAGATATTTAAAATGTATAAGGCATTATATTCATAGACTTAAATTTCTTGTTTCTGGTTTTATGAAAGCAATCTGTTAACCTGATCCCCAACCCAATGAAAGACATAGTTATTATTCTACCCAATTTAAAAACAGTTTTGTTGGCAATTGAGGCATAGAGGCTGGCCACAAAAATATTTGGCACAGCTCTTTCCTTAGAAATTTTTATTGGTTTTGCTGTTTGCCACCGCATTATTATTCTGATAAGCTAGAGAAATCCAGTTATCTGTCTGAAATGAGTCCTGAGGTTTCTGTCAGTTGCTCTGGTCATGGTACTGGCCCAGGAACACACTGTTGATGACATTTTCAGAACGGTGCTCTGGAGGCAGGTGGCAAATACTGGGCCATGTTGTCCAGGGGAAGGGTCGCTAGCTCTCATCCAAAAACACCCTAGCGTTAGCTTAATCTCCTGTTAGTTGTGTGTATAAGCCCTCTTATTCACCTCAGAGGGTAAATTAAGCCCTCTGAGCCATGTATTATTTTTCTGTCAAATGGGGATGATAATCCCTTCTGAGAAAAACCATTGGGATTAAAGACAAAAAGGCCTGTAAGGGCCTAGAAGAGTGCCTGGCCAGCTGCTTCCTAGATGGGAGCTGTTTGTTAAATAGTTATTAAGTTGGATTGATATGAAATGTTTTAGACGAATATTAAAATACCTAGAATGGAATATTATGGTATGGACCATTTGGTATATTATTTTGATCTTTTGCTTTCTTAGTAATTAGTGAGGAATCTCCAATTGGTCAACCATTTACTCCAGAAAACATTAAACTGAATCCATATTCTGGATTGGATTATGGAAGCGTGTAGAACACAGCAGTATGAATCTGCTGTCCAGACACCACTGCAATGTCCTTAGGATCGATCTTTCTACAATGATAGTCATAAATATAATTGGTGTGAATTTCAAATAGTCCACCTGCTTCATGACATTGGTAGAAATCTTGGAGTTCCCATGTCCATCCCTGGGCATAAGTACTTAAAGTGCCACAAGCTTTTTGAGTAAATTTTTGGGAAATCATTTGGGTGGTGAGTATTGATGTCTTTGAAAGTGTTTTATATAGCAATGACTCTATAATACTTTCTATTACATTTGCCTTATGACATTGTATTTTCTTTAGGTTGACTTCTCAATCTTTGAAACACCCTGTTTTTATTTATTATTATTTATTATTATTATTTTGATTCCTTTTTGGAGACATATCAAATATAATACCAACAGTTGGCTAAACTAAGCGCTCAAGAATATTCTGGATAAGAATTTTCTGCCTAAATGAAAGAAGTGCTGTTGCCTGCCTCTGTCTTTATTGTTTCTCTCCTGAGCTACCTACTGTGTTAAGTATAAACATCTCAGCTGATGTGCAAGGTCTCAGTTCAGTTTTCCAACCTCCCTATTTTCTACCGCTTCCCTACAGGTATTCGGTTCTCTAACTTAACTAGACAGTTTTACTTCCAACTTGCCTAAAATTTCTCACCCCAAAGAGTTTCAGCCACAATTCCTTTTATCACTAATATTTTCTCTGTTTCTGAGCAAACAAAAATTTCACCTAGTTTTCTTTCTTTTTTTTTGTTTTTAATGTTTTATTTATTTTTGAGAGAGAGAGCGAGCGAGTGAGCAGGGGAGGGGCAGAGAGAAAGGTAGACACAGAATCCGAAGCAGGCTCCAGGCTCTGAGCTGTCAGCACAGAGCCTGACACAGGGCTTGAACCCATGAACCATTAGATCATGACCTAAGTAGAAGGTAGACACTTAACTGACTGAGCCACTCAGGTGCCCCTCACCTGCCTTTCAAATCTATTTAAAATGCTGTCTCATCCATGAAGCTGTTCTTCAAACCTTTTAATATTTTTAATTATATAAATGTTATTTGTTCCAGGAAGAAAATTTAGATAATAGAGATCACAGAAAGTAAAAGGATGAAAATTGAAATCACATGTAATTCTACCATTAAGATAACTACTATTAATACATGAAGTCTCTCAGACTTTTTCTCACTATGATAAATATATTTTAACAAAATTAAAATGAGATCGTACTATGTATGCTATGTGATTATTTCCCTTTTGTTATTGACTTTATTTTTTAGAGCAGTTTTAAGTTCACAGCAAAACTGAGGGGAAGGTGCAGAGATTTCCCATATACCCCTGCCCCCACGCATGCACAGCATCCGCCATTATCAGCATCCCCCACCAGAATGGTACAGTTGTTACAATTGATGAACCCACATTGACACGTTGTAATTGCCCAAAGCTCATAGTTTACGTTACAGTTCACTCTTGGTGTTGTACATTCTGTGGCTGTGGACAAATGTATAATGACATGTATCCATGATCATGATATCATAGGGAATATTTTCACTGCCCTAAAAATCCTCTGTCTCATCTATTGACCTCCCCCTCCTGCCACCCCAAACTGCTGGCAACCACTGATTTTGTTACTGTCTCCACAGTTTTGCCCTTTCCAGATTGCCATACAGTTTGAATGATAAAGTATGTGGTCTTTTTAGATTCACTTCTTTAGTCATATGCATTTGTTTCCTCCATGTCTTTTCATGGCATGATAACTCATTTCTTTTTAACTTTGACTAATATGCCATTGTCTGGATGTACCACAGTTTATTTATGTATTCAGCTACTGAAGGACCTCTTGGTTGCTTCCATGTTTTGGCAATTACATATATAATTGCTATAAACATCCACATGCAGGTTTATGTGGGAACATTCAATTACTTTGGGGATCGTATGGCAAGAGTATGCTCAGTTTTGTAAGAAACTTCCAACTGTCTTTCAAAGTGACTGTACCATCCCAGTATGCATCCCTCCCAGCAATGATGAGAGTTCCTCTTGCCCCTCATCCTTGCCAGCATCTGGTATTCCAGATTTTGGTCATTCTAATAGGTGCATGGTGGTGTCTCATCATTGTTTTAAGTTCTATTTCTCTGATGACATATGATGTGGAGGATCTTTTCATATGCTTATTTGCCATCTGTATATCTTCTTTGGCAAGTGTCTGTTCAGTCCTTTGGCTCATTTTTAAAGCTGGCTGTTGGTTTTTTAATTGTTGAATTTTAAGAGTTCCTTGTATATTTTGGATAACAGTCCTTTACCAGATGTGTCTTTTGCAAATGCTTTTTTTTCCCTAGTCTGTATCTTGTCTTTTCATCCTCTTGATGTTTTCTTTCACAGAAGTTTTTCATTTGAATGAAGTCCAGCCTATCAGTTATTACTTTCATGGATTGTGCCTCTGGTGTTATCTAAAAAGTCACTGTTAAATCCAAGGTCATCTAGATATTCTCCTATGTTATCTTCTAGGAGTTTTATAGTTTTGTGTTTTACATTTAGGTCTATCCTCCATTTTGAATTTTAGTTCTTGTGAGAGATATGTCTGTCCAGATTCTTTTTTTTTTTTTTTTTTTGTATGTGGATGTTCAGCACCATTCATTGAAAAATTCTGTTTTCCTCCAATGCTGTCCTTTGCTCCTTTGTCAAAAATCAGTTGTCTCTATTTATATGTGGGTGTATTTCTAGGCTCTCTATTTTGTTCCATTGATCTGTCTATACTTTTGCCAATAACAAACTGTCTTGATGACAATAGCTTTGTAGTAAGTTTTGAAGTTGGATACTGTCAGTCTTCAGCTGTGTTTTTCTCCTTCGATATTGCAGTGGCTGGTCTGGGTCTTTTGTCTTTCCATATAAACTTCAGAATAAGTTTGTTGATATCCATAAAGTAATGTGCTGGAATTTGGATTGGGATTGTGCTGAATCTATATATCAAATTAGGAAGGACTGACATCTTGGTGTTGAGTCTTCCCTAACCATAAACGTGGACTATCTTTCCATTTATTTAGTTTTTCTTTTATTTTGTTCATGAGAGTTTTGTGATTTTCCTCATGTGGATCTTATACATATTTTGTTAGACTTATACTTAAGTATTTCTTCTGCTTCTATCCCCTGAAAGAGATTGTCGGGAATTGGTATAATTTCTTCCATAAATGATTGGTGGAATTAATTGGTAAACTCTTCTGGGCCTGGTGTTGTTTTGGAAGGTTACTAATTATTATTAATTTTTAACTATTTGTTTATTTATAGCACACAGGAGAGGGGCAGAGAGAGAGGGAGAGAGAGAATCCCAAGCAGGCTCCACACTGGAAGGTTACTAATTATTAATTCAATTTCTTTAATAGAGGCCTGCCTATTCAGATAGTCTGATTCTGCTTGTGTAAATGTTGGCAGATTTTGTCTTTCAAAAAATTGGCCCATTTCATATAAGTTTTAAATTTGTGGGCATAGAGTTGTTCATAGAATTCCTTTATTATCCTTTTAATGTCCTTAGGATTTGTAGTGATTTCTTCTCTTTTGTTTCTGATATTAGTAATTTGTGTTTTCCTTTTTTGCTTAGCTAGCCCAACTAGAGGCTTATTGATTTTATAGATCTTTTCAAAGAACCAGCTTTTGGTTTCACTGATTTTCTCTATTGATTTCCTATTTTCAATTTCATTGATCTCTAATCTGATTCTTATTACTTCTTTTCTTCTGTTTACTTTGGATTTAATTAGCTCTCTTTCTAGTTTCTTTTGGAGGAAACTTAGATTATTGACATTAGATCTTTCTTCTCTAAATATGCATTCAATGATATAAATTTCACTTTAAGCATTCACTTACACAGTATTCCACATTTTTTTCTTTTTTCCTTTTTCTGCATTCCACAAATTTTGATAAATTGTGTTTTCATTTTCATTTAGTTCAAAATATTTAAAAAGCTTCTCTTGAGATTTCTTTTTTGATCCCTGTGTTATTAGAAGTTTGCTTATTAATTTCCAAGTATTTGGGGATTTTTCCAGCTATCATTCTGTTATTGATTTCTAGTTTAATTCCACTGTGATCTGAGAAAAGACATTGTGTGATTTCTATTCTTTTAAATTTGTTAAGGTGTGTTTTTTGCCTCAGAATGTGGTCTCTCTTGGTAAATGCTCAATGTGAACTTGAGAAGAATGTGTAATCTGCTATTGGTGGATGAAGTGTTCTATAAATATCAATTATATCCAGTTGACTGATGGAGTTGTACAGTTATGCGCTTACTGATTCTCTGCCTACTGGATCTGCCCTTTCCGATAGAGAGGTATTAAAGTCTCCAACTATGGTAGTGGATTCCTCTATTTCTCTTTGTGATTCTGTTAGTTTTTCCCTCATGTAGTTTGATGCTCTGTTGTCAGGCACATGTACGTTAAGGATTGTTATGTCTTCGTGGAGAATTGACTCTGTTATCATTATGTTATGCCTTTCTTCGCCCCTGATAACTTTCCTTGCTTGGAAGTCTGCTGTGTCCAAAATTAATATAGCTATTCTTACTTTCTTTTGATTAGTGTTAGCATGGCATATTTTTCTCTGTCCACTTACGTTTACTCTATAGGTGTCTTTCTATTTAAAGTGGGTTTCTTGTAGATAGCATATAGTTTGGGTTGTTTTTTGATCCATTCTGACAGTCTCTGTCTTCTAACTGATATATTTAGACCATTGACATTCAAACTGATTATGATACAGTTGGATTAATATTTACCATATTTATTACTGTTTTCTATTTCTTGTCTTTGTTCTTTGTTTCTGTTTTTGTCTGCCACTCTTTTTTTGCTTTTTGTGGTTTTAACTGAAGGTTTTATGTGATTCCACTTTCTCTTATTTTTTAGCATATTGATGATACTTCTTTTTAAACTTTGGTTTAGTGATTGCCCTAGAGTTTGCATTACACATGTATAGTTAATCTGAGTCCACTTTCAAATAATACTATACCACTTCCTGGATAGTGTGAGTACTGTATTATAACAAATCACCCTAATTTCTCCCTCCAGTCCTTTGTATCATTGCTGTCATTCATTCTACTTACATATAAGCATATGATATTTACATATGTATACACAATAAAATACATCATTGGTATGATTATTTTGAGCACACTGTTATCTGTTAGATAAGAAAAATATGGGGGCACCTGGGTGGCGCAGTCAGTTTGAGCATCTGATTCTTGGTTTCAGCTCAGGTCACGATCCCAGGGTCATGTGATCAAGCTCCTTGTTGGGCTCCACATTGAACATGGAGCCTGCTTGGGATTCTCTTTTTCTTTCCCTCTGCTTCTCTCCCCAGCTTGCATGCACACACACGTGCTCTCTCTCTCTCTCTCTAAAGTTTTTTTTTAATTAAAAAAAAAGAAGAAGAAAAATATGTTTTTATTTTACCTTCACTTATTCCTTCTTCAAAGCTCTTTCTTATTTTATGTAGATCCAAGTTTCTGGCCTTTATTAGTTTTCTTCTCTCTGAAGAACTTCTTTTACCAATTCTTGCAAGACAGATCTCCTGGCAAAAAAATTCCTTCAATTTTTGTTGGTCTGAGGAAGTATTATTTCTCTTTCATTTTTTAAAAAATTTTTTTAACATTCATTTATTTTTGAGACAGAGAGAGACAGAGCACGAACGGGGGAGGGTCAGAGAGAGGGAGACACAGAATCTGAAACAGTCTCCAGGCTCTGAGCTGTCAGCACAGAGCCCGACGCGGGGCTCGAACTCGCGGACCGCGAAATCATGACCCGAGCTGAAGTCGGCTGCCTAACCGACTGAGCCACCCAGGCGCCCCTCTCTTTCATTTTTAAAGGATAATTTTGCAGAGTACAGAATTCGAGTCAGTGGTTCTCTCAATGCTTTAAATATTTTACTCCACTCTTTTTTTTTAATTAAAGAATTTTTTATTTGAGTATAGCTGACACACAATGTTACATTAGTTTCAGATGTGCAATGTTCAACATCTCTGTTTGTTATGCCACGCTCACCACAAGTGTAGCTACTATATGTCGCCATACAACACTATTACAGTATCATTAACTATACTCCCCTATGCTGTGCCTTTCATTCCCGTGACCTCTTCATTCCATAATTGGAAGCCTGTATCTTCCACTCCCCTTCACCCATTTTATCCATCACCCCATGCCCTCCCCGCAACCCTGGCAACCATCTGTTTGTTTTCTATATTTATGGGTCTGTTTCTGCTTTTTGTTTGCTTATTCATTTGTTTTGCTTTTTGGATTTAGACTTTTGATTTTAGGCTTTTCAGATTTAGATTTCTTTTTTTCATATGGCATTTATCTTTCTCTGACTTATTTCACTTAGCATAATGCCCTCTAGCCTATCTATCCACGTTGTTGCAAATGGCAAGATCTCATCCATTTTTCTGACTAATATTCCACTGTGTGTGTGTGTGTGTGTCACATCTTTTTATCCCTTCATCTATGGGATGAACACTTCGGTTGATTCCATATTTTGGTTATTGTACATAATCCTTCAAGAAATGTAGGGGTGCATATATCTTTTTGAATTAGTATTTTTGTTTTCTTTGGATAAAAAGTATACTCACTGTCTTCTTGATTGCATGGTTTCTGAAGAGATCTAGGATGTAATTCTTATCTTTCTTCCTCTATAAGTGAAGTTATTTTCCTTTGGCTTCTTTCAGGATTTTTTCTATATCTGTAAGCCTTTGTTCTCTTTGCTTTTCAGTTTTAGACATTTCAATTGATACGTCCTTCAGCTTAGAGATTTTTTTTTCAATTGTGTCCAGTCTACTAGTAAGCCCATTGAGGATTAGGGCTAAAGTTTCAGTGTTTTTGATCCCTAGAGCTTCTTTTGGATTCTTCCTTAGGATTTCCATCTCGCTGCTTACATTGCCCGTCTGTTCTTGCATACTGTCTACTTTTCATTAGAGCCCTTAGCATATGAATAATAGTTTTAAATTCCCAGCCTGTTAATTCCAACATCCTTGCTATGACTGATTCTGGTCTGTCTCTTTAAATTGTGCTTTTTTGCCTTTTAGTATGCCTCATAATTTTTCTCGATAGCTAGCCAAGATGTATCGCGTAAAAGGCACTGCTGTAAATAGGCCTTTAGTAATGTGATGATAAGGTGTGTGGAGAGGGGAGGTGTTCTATAGTCCTATGATTAAGTCTCAGTCTTTAAGTGAGCATATACCTCTGGACTGTGAACTTCTCAAGAGTCTGTCACTTTTGTTTCTCCTCCCTTAGGTGGGACAGGAGGGCTAGAGTAGGTTGGAGTTGGATATTTTCCCTTCTCCCAGGTTAGTTAGGCTCTAAGAATACCCCAGCAGGTTAAACTCCACTTAGCCACTCTCCTGAGGGCAGGCCTTGTTAAGAAAAACAGAGCGCTCTGCCATATTTAAAAATGATTCCTGGGGTGCCTGGGTGGCTCAGTCGGTTAAGCGTCCGACTTCGGCTCAGGTCATGATCTCACGGTCCGTGAGTTCAAGCCCCGCGTCGGGCTCTGTGCTGACAACTCAGAGTCTGGAGCCCATTTCAGATTCTGTGTCTCCCTCTCTTTCTGCCCCTCCCCTGTTCATGCTCTGTCTCTGTCTCAAAAATAAATAAACATTAAAAAAAATTTAAAAAAAATTTAAAAAAATGATTCCCCCTGCAGAAGCCTCAGGGGATTTTCCTCTGATGTTTATTTACCACAGGAATATGGTCAAGCTCCTAGGAGTAAATCTCACAATACTGTGGGGACCACCCATGACTGGGTCTCCTCGGAATTTTTCACTCTCAGACTTGTCCACACCGAGCTTCCAGCAAGTTGTCAGTTAGAGTCCGGGTTTTCCATCCCTGGCCCCCGTGCCTGCTGCTGCATTCCCAAGACTCTGCTCTGGTAAGCCAGGACTTCTGTATTCTCTCTGTACCTCTTGTTCTCTAATCTTGGGGGCTGTGGTCTGCCCTGTGTCGTCCTCTCTTATGGATCCAAGAGGTGTTGATTTTTCGGTCTGTTCAGCTTTTTACTTGTCGGTAGGGTGGTGTCACAGCTGCCAACTTCCTACATGAGGAACTGGAAACCAGACCTTCATCTGCCTTTGTTTTTCACTTAACAGAATATCTTGAACATTTTCACATAGTTGTTAGACATTTCATCTAGATATATTGCAGCATTGTTTGTAATAGCAAAATTCTGGAAACAACAGAATTGTCCTTTGATAAGGGGTCGAATAACTGAAATATAGTTAAAACCCATACAGTTGCATCCTGTGGTAAAGAATAGATCTATATTTTGCTGGTATGGAAAGATCTCCAAGATAAAGGAGCCAAAAACAAAGGCCAGAAACAAAGTCCCAAACAGTGGGTATAGTATGACACCACTATTCTATAAAAATAAGGAGGCATACATACAAATATATATTTGTATGGGTATATTAAAATAATAGTGTCTTTGGGTAAAGGTACTGGGGATTCTGGAGTGCGAGGAAGACATTTCATTGTCCTTTTGAAGAGTTTGAACATTTTTTTTTTTTTACCATGTGTATCTTATACTTTTCCCATAACACTGTATGAAATACCTGCCTGCAATGTAATTTTAAAAAATTTTAATGTTTATTTTTGAGAGAGAGGGGGAGGGAGGGAGGGAGGAAAGGACAGTGAGAGGGAGACAGAATCTGAAGCAGGCTTCAGGCTCCAAGCTGTCAGCACAGTGCCCGATGCGGGGCTCGAACTCACGAACCGCGAGTCATGACCTGAGCCGAAGTCGGACATTTAAGCAACTGAGCCACTCAGGCACTTCTGCGATGTAATTTTATTTAATTTTTTTTTCAACGTTTTTTATTTATTTTTGGGACAGAGAGAGACAGAGCATGAATGGGGGAGGGGCAGAGAGAGAGGCAGACACAGAATCGGAAACAGGCTCCAGGCTCCGAGCCATCAGCCCAGAGCCTGACGCGGGGCTCGAACTCACAGACCGCGAGATCGTGACCTGGCTGAAGTCGGACGCTTAACCGACTGCGCCACCCAGGCGCCCCTCTGCGATGTAATTTTAAAGAGCTGCATATATTCTAGTGAATGGATGTATCAAAGTTTATGTAACCACGCTCAAAATTTTAGATGTGTGTGTAGATTATTTTCAATTTTTAATTACCATAAACCTTAAGAGTCTTAAGGTTTTTCATATCCATTGCTAAATTATCCTCAGGAGAGTTTGTACCCTTTTATTTTACTGGGTTCCTTCCAGTGAATATGATTGCTTACTTTTTTGAATTTCCATACAGTGTGGTTTGCATGTCTTTTATGGGATGTAGCTAGTTTTTTTGTATCACAACTACCTGGGTGCTTAGTGTATCTTTGTGATACAGCACATGTGTCTATGATACGCTATGAAATTCCTGCGATGGTGATCGATCATATTTACCTTTTCTTCACTGCAGCACTTAGTGTAATGCCTGGCCCATGTGGAATGTGGAGTAAATAAATACAGGTGCAGTGAAATGAGTTTAGTTTCGCACTGTTCACGGGCATCTTTCTGAGATGATGGTAGTGAAACCTGTTCTGCTGGCTGAGCATCCTGAGATCACAGCCTTCTTTATACACCACTGTCCTCTTTGCGGAACATCATCAAGTCCCAATACCTATAATTTAACAGTTTGACTTAACAGTAATGTTACCAGGAGGAAACACGATATATATGTATGTAATATAAAGCCACGACAAGGACCACGTGTAGCCAAGCTGTAGGACGAAAGCAGGGTTGACTACTTCAGGTTTCCCTATTAATAGTTGGTTGCCTTCTTTCACTTATTTTTCTTCCATTGGCCCTTGGTGGCAGACAATTAGCAGACAGTATGAAGGCTTGAGAGACACTGATGAGTTTTGTCCTGTGGGAAATTACCCTGATGCAGTGTAGCCTCCAAATATACTACAAGGTAAGCTATCCCACGGGCATGGATCATAAGCTAAGATGCTTGAATCACATGGTTTGTTGAATCCATTAAAAACATACAGCGAAAAATAAGAGAAAGAGATGGAGAAGGTTTATGTATTTAGAATGAGGTACAAGTGAGGTAGAAAGACCACACTGCATGAATCCAGGTCAGCTCATGTCCCCCTCGCTCTCGTCCTCCCTTCTTTTTCCTCCTGCCCCCTCCCCTTACTTTCTCATCAGTCTCCCCTGCCATTGGTGTGGTTACAAGGAACAGAGCTGAGGTTTGGAGCAAGGAAGCTTAATTGGAGAGACACAGAGACAGGTATGTCTGGCCACAACTGTAAACTCACTGATTAGACTATGAGCAGCTTTGAGTTTTATTTGGCAGAATTATCTGTAGGGCCATGATGGGTATAATCAATGGGTGGCCGATTTAAGACCTCATAAATATTGGATGACTCATATGCCTTGTGTATATTTAATGTTTAATGACAATTTTAGTGTTTACTCAGCCTTTCCATCCGTGTCGATGTTCAGCACATGCCTGTACTACTTATGTGACTTATGCTTAATGTCTCCTGAGTTACGTGTCTATACTTAACACATCTTACAAGTTTCATCCACCCCCACTTGATTTCTTGTTTTCTATAGCAGAATTGAATATTCTCAAATAAAACAACAAATGCACATTTTTAGTTTGCAACCTAATTGATAAGATTGTGTTGGTTAACTTTGTTGTCATCATTAATCCACTACAGCACCTCAGTGTTCATCCGTCTCCACCCAGTATTTCACTGGAGCTTAAACCAGTCATTAGTAAGACCTTGTTAATAAAATAGAGTGAGCAAAGAGAGGTATTTGACAATCCTGTAAAGTCTTCCTGAACTTCACTCTTATGGTACAGTAATTGGTTGTAGAAGACAGAACTGGATAGGCACTTATCTTAGGACCTTCTGTGGAAATTGTTTTCATTTTTTAAAAACAAGATTTCGTATATGAGTCTGTTCTCTTGGCATTCATGTCCCTTAAAATGGATCTGCAGAAAAAGTTTTTTTTTTTTTTTGATATTTATAAGCCCCACAGTGCCCAAGAGAGTGCTTTATGACAAATAGGAATTTTTCTTCTGTGGTTCAATTCTGGTTCATTGAGATTTTGCTATTCAGCTAATGGCCCTCATTGCAGAGATGATTCTACCAGAAGATATAAGTCTGAAGGACGAAGTCTCTGCTCTCAGGCACAGGACGGCCAGGATCTTAAAATTTCGTAGAATATTGGGGCGCCTGGGTGTCTCGGTCGGTTAAGTGTCTGACTTCAGCTCAGGTCATTATCTCACGGTTCATGGGATTGAGCCCCACGTCACGCTCTGTGCTGACAGCTCAGAGCCTGAAACCTGCTTCAGTTCTGTGACTCCCTCTCTCTCTGCTCCCTCCCCTGCTCGTGCTCTCTCTCTCTCTCTGTCTCTCAAAAATAAATAAACATTAAAAAAAATTAAAAATTTTGTAGAATATTGAACTTACCAAATCACATATTACCCTTCTTTAACCATAGGTTCTTACCCTGGTCTAGATTTTTTTTTTCTAGTTTAGTGAATCTTTTTATTTTTTTATTTTATTTTTAAAAATTTACATCCAAATTAGCATATAGTGAAACAATGATTTCAGAAGTAGATTCCTTAGTACCTCTTACCCATTTAACCCATCCCCCCTCCCACAACCCCTCCAGTAACCCTCAGTTTCTTCTCCATATTTGTGAATCTCTTCTGTTTTGTCCCCCTCCCTGTTTTTATATTATTTTTGTTTCCCTTCCCTTATGTTCATCTGTTTTGTCTCTTAAAGTCCTCATATGAGTGAAGTCATATGATTTTTGTCTTTCTCTAATTTCACTTAGCATAATACCCTCTAGTTCCATCCACGTAGTTGCAAATGGCAAGATTTCATTCTTTTTGATTGCCGAGTAATACTCCATTGTATATATATACCACATCTTCTTTATCCATTCATCCATCGATGGACATTTGGGCTCTTTCCATACTTCGGCTATTGTTGATAGTGCTGCTATAAACATGGGGGTGCATGTGTCCCTTTGAAACAGCACACCTGTATCCTGTGGATAAATGCCTAGTAGTGCAATTGCTGGGTCGTAGGGTAGTTCGATTTTTAGTTTTTGAGGAACCTCCATCCTGTTTTCCAGAGTGGCTGCACCAGCTGGCATTCCCACCAACAATGCAAAAGAGATCCTCTTTCTCTGCATCCTCGCCAACATCTGTTGTTGCCTGAGTTGTTAATGTTAGCCATCCTGACAGGTGTGAGGTGATATCTCATTGTGGTTTTGATTTGTATTTCCCTGATGATGAGTGATGTGGAGCATTTTTTCATGTGTTGGTTGGCCACCTGGATGTTTTCCTTGGAGAAGTGTCTATTCATGTCTTTTGCCCATTTCTTCACTGGATTATTTGTGGGGGTTTTTTGGGTGTTTAGTTTGATAAGTTCTTTATAGATTATGGATACTAACCCTTTATCTGATATGTCATTTGCAAATATCTTCTCCCATTCTGTTGGTTGCCTTTTAGTTTTGCTGATTGTTTCCTTCACTGTGCAGAAGCTTTTTATTTTGATGAGGTCCCAGTAGTTCATTTTTACTTTTGTTTCCCTTGCCTCCGGAGACGTATTGAGTAAGAAGTTGCTCTGGCAAAGATCAAAGAGGTTTTTGCCTGCTTTCTCCTCGAAGATTTTGATGGCTTCCTGTCTTACATTGAAGTCTTTCATCCATTTTGAGGGTTTTTTGTGTGTATGGTGTAAGAAAGTGGTCCAGGTTCATTCTTCTGCATGTCACTGTCCAGTTTTCCCAGCACCATTTGCTGAAGAGACTGTCTTTATTCCTGCTTTGTCAAAGATTAGTTGGCCATACGTTTGTGGGTCCATTTCTGGGTTCTCTATTCTGTTCCATTGATCTGAGTGTTTGTTCTTGTGCCAGTACCATACTGTCTTGATGATTATAGCTTTGTTGTATAGCTTGGAGTCTGGGATTATGATGCCTCCAGCTTTGGTTTTCTTTTTCAGGATTGCTTTGGCTGTTCAGGGTCTTTTCTGGTTCCATACAAATTTTAGGATTATTTGTTCTAGCTCTGTGAAGAATGCTGGTGTTACTTTGATAGTGATTGCATTGAATACGTACATTGCTTTGGGTAGTATCGACATTTTAGCAATATTTGTTCTTCCTATCCAGGAGCATGGAATCTTTTTTCCATTTTTTTGTGTCTTCTTCAATTTATTTCATAAGCTTTCTATAGTTTTCAGTGTATAGATTTTCCACCTCTTTGGTTAGATTTATTCCTAGGTATTTTATGGCTTTTTGTGCAACTGTAAATGGGATCGATTCCTTGATTTCTCTTTCTGTTGCTTCATTGTTGGTGTATAGAAATGCAACCGATTTCTGTGCATTGATTTTATATCCTGCAACTTTGCTGAATTCATGAATCAGCTCTAGCAGTTTTTTGGTGGAATCTTTTGGGTTTTCCATATAGAGTATCATGTCATCTGCGAAGAGTGAAAGTTTGACCTCCTCCTGGCCGATATGGATGCCTTTTATTTCTTTGTGTTGTCTCATTGCAGAGGCTAAGACTTCCAATACTATATTGAATAACAGTGGCGAGAGTGACATCCCTGTCTTGTTCCTGACCTTAGGGGGAAAGCTGTCAGTTTTTCCCCATTGAGGATGATATTAGCATTGGGTCGTTCATATATGGCTTTTATGATCTCGAAGTATGATCCTTCTATCCCTACTTTTTTGAGGGTTTTTATCAAGAAAGGATTCTGTATTTTGTCAAATGCTTTCTCTGCATCTATTGAGCAGATCATATGTTTCTTGTCCTTTCTTTTATTGATGTGATGAATCACGTTAATTGTTTTGCAGATATTGAACCAGCCCTGCATCCCAGGTATAAATCGTGCTTGGTCGTGGTGAATAATTTTTTTAATGTATTGTTGGATCTGGTTGGCTAATATCTTGTAGAGGATTTTTGCATCCATTTTCATCAGGAAAATTGGTCTGTAGTTCTCCTTGTTAGTGGGTTGTCTGTCTGGTTTTGGAATCAAGGTAATGCTGGCTTCATAGAACGAGTTGGGAAGTTTTCCTTCCATTTCTATTTTTTGGAACAGTTTCTTTTTTTTTTTTTTTTTTTTTTAATTTTTTTTTTTCAACGTTTTTTATTTATTTTTGGGACAGAGAGAGACAGAGCATGAACGGGGGAGGGTCAGAGAGAGAGGGAGACACAGAATCGGAAACAGGCTCCAGGCTCCGAGCCATCAGCCCAGAGCCCGACGCGGGGCTCGAACTCACGGACCGCGAGATCGTGACCTGGCTGAAGTCGGACGCTTAACCGACTGCGCCACCCAGGCGCCCCTGGAACAGTTTCAAGAGAATAGGTGTTAACCCTCATCTAGATTTTTAACATAAGCTGTTTCAGAGAGGAAAGGGAAGAGAGAAAATTTAGCCTTGTCTAGCTTCCTTGTAAACAGTGGTAATATAGAGAGCAGCCAAAAACATTAGCAAAGAACATAAACAGAAGGAATATTGTCCCCACTGGAAAGTCAGATCTCAAGATGCTCTTTATTCATTTAACAACATAAGGGACACAGAAATGAGACACGGTTATCGCACATTCAGTGAGATAGCTACTTTGGCCTGATAGGGTTATAGGAAGAGGGACAGGGATTTGGCCAGCAGTGTTTTCATAGAAAACACACGTGTGCTAATACTGGTGGCACTTCCAATAAGCCCCCCATGACAGTCACCCAAACTTTTCTTCTTCGTGGCTGGACATATAACAGGCAAAAGTTAAAGAAAATTTCTCCTGTCCAGAAAACCAAATATCATTCTTTTTGCTTCTTACACATTCTGTTATCAAGGATATTCTTTCATTAATGCTTAGGGAAATAAGCATCAGAATCATCTTGCCTGGCTTAGCTCAGGCTGGAATATTCCAATTTATGTTTTTAGATACGCTAAGGTAAGTGTGTTTAATCAAGACAAATTCACTTATTTATAATAAGATTCTGCATCAAATGCAATCAAAATGAAGATTAGGTTATTATGGATAAGAAAATCTATCCAAGTAGAAGAATGTTAATGTATGGAAGCAGCAAGAGATATTAAAGGAGGGTTAGCTTTCTATAACACTTTCCTGACAAAGATTCCTATACTAATAACTTCAGCTGTACTTGTGAGGAGATTTTACATTTTATAGTGAATTAAACAATCATAGATAGAATATAGGGTAGCAATTTCCAAGACATTATTGGATAGCAAAGCTTAAATGAATCCCGTTCCCTAGGCAACCACATGGAGGGGTATCACATCCTCAGGCTCCTAAAATGAAGTTTAAAGTTGCACTATTTTTGGTTTTGGCTTCTTCTGGAAGTGGTTTTTATCCCTGGAAATTATTTTTTATGTAATGAAGTTTGAGCCCTTTCCAACTCTTCTCTCTGTAGCATTTAGTCTTCTTTGCAACAGCCTCTCCATCCTTTGATCTCAGCATGCGTAGCTATAAAAGGAATGGCCGCGCTGAAAATAAGATCAGATTTGGGGTAGAAACTAATATCATGAGAAGTGAGGGTAGAGCAAAGACATTTCTAGCTCCTCAGTAGGCTTTCATAATTTCAGGAAGAAAAGTGCTCTGGAGTTTTCTGACCCACTCAATCTTTCATGAATTTTTTTTTTTATAGCTAATATGTTATAGGACACTCAGCTTCTTTAGGGGCAAAACATTTTAAATAGAAAAAAGTGATGGGATGGATGCAGTTCTGATTTTTTTCAGTAAGCTTTTTGTGTGAGTGCCCAGCGTCATCTATTTTAGGCATTTTATCTTCTGTGTGGTTCCCCCAATATTGACGTGCTTTCTCACTTCCTCTCAACTTTTTTCCTCCTTGTTTCCCTTGCCCTGTTTCTATAAGTTTGTGTGTTTGTTTGATTTTAGAGAGAGAGCACAAGTAGGGGAGAGGGGCAGAGGGAGAGAGAATCTTAAGCAGGCTCCACACTCAGCCGATGTGGGGCTCAATCTCATGATTCTGCGACCGTGACTGAAATCAAGAGTTGGATGCTCAGCTGACTGAGCCACCCAGGTGCCCCCTTCTATATGTTTTTAGTGATTCTTTCCATTAGGCCAGAAGTGTATACCCTAAGCGATTGTGACCTTTTGAGCACGGACCGTCTAAGCAAGGTGCACCGGGAAATTCCTGCAGACATGCCGAGTGTGGCCACCCTTTCCGGTGGGGGTGTCGGGGGGGGGGTGGGGTCCAGCTGCTGACACCATCTCTTCCATCTTGGAGCTGGCAGTATCCGGTGACCGAGAAAGTCCAAGGGACTTCTGGAAGGCCTTCCAATAAAAATACCTTGTTAGTATATTCTGCTGGTTAGACTCAAGTTAATTAGTTGATCTTTGAAAAAGATTTTTCTCTCTGGAAGATTGAGCCTATTCTTACCTGAACATCAGTGACTTAAGTCATACAAGCTTATTTGTTTCTTGAGTAGGTGTCTCATGATATTTGGCTGAGAGAGTGGAAGCTGGCTGAGGTGGGAAGGGGAAAATACTTGGTGTATAGCTTGGTGTACAGTCCGTAATAAGCTGTGACCAGCCAGTGAGCACCCAAGAGCAAATGCAACGGGTGTGAAGTCACTTTCTGTCAACAGAAAGTAGGAAGGAGAAACACTCGGGTCTAGTTTGCCTTCTTTGCCGTTTCAGCTGAGGCCATGGAGGTGCCCACCTGCAGAGTTTCATGGCATGCTTTGCTTGTGAAGGTCAGCCACAGGTTGTTAATGCTTGCTATGTCCTAACTACTCTCAAATATATCATATTCCATGCTATAGATGAAGAAGAGAGTTTTTGTTTCCTTTTGCTGAATGCTACTGAACACTCTTCAGGTACCCCGTGAACCCTGTGAACCCTTTTTTAGGAACTCAACCAGTGGCAGGGGACCAGTGATGAGGTCCTTGCCCTCAAAGACATCATGGTCTATAGGGAGAAACCTGTGTTTGTACAAAGATTATATAGTAACATACTACTGCTGTAAGAGAAGCAGAAAAGGAGTAACTCTTTTTTCTTGGGGTGGGGAGTGGTCAGGGAGGTGATAGGAGGAGGAGAAGAGGAAATATTTCAGCTGGCTCTTGCAAGTTGAAAAGGAGTTTATCAGAAATAGAAGGTGGGAGGGGTTAGTAAATGCAAGGGCAAAGGTGTGGTAAAGATCATTGTAAATTCCAAAAAAGTAAAAAATTCAACGTGGCTGGCACAAAAGGTGATTTGTGGAGAGAGCAAGGTCATGAGGCAAAGAAAGGAGAGTTTGGGCCCAGGCGGTGAAAGACTTGGTGAGCCCAGTAAAGGAGGTTGGACTTTATTTTGAAGCTGCGGGCAGCCTGCAGGGGCCCTGAAACAAGGGACTTAAATAACTGGGTTTTAAATTAGGTAGATAATTCTAGAAACATTGTGGAGGGTGGACAATTCAAGGCTAAGTTCTCCTGAGAGTAGAGTTCATTGGAAATATCGGGTGAGCAGGCATTAAAGGACTGATAAGAGCCAGTGCGGTGGAGGCAACATTAGTCAGCCTTGGCATTTTAGCAATAGCTTTCACATCTGTCAGTGCCTGCCAAAATTTAAAGTGTGGGCAGGAATAAGGGACTTTCACTTTTCGTTTTATGTATTTCTTTCCCAGTTGCATTGTTACAACCAACTTTTTAATAAAACAAATTTGTTTGGGAAAAAAAAAAGAAGTTGATCCCACTGCAATAAAATTAAAGCTACAGAACAAAACATCTTAAAGCTCTCTTTAATAATTCATTCTAAAAAGAAATATTCATTTCTAAAACATTTAAAAATTCCTCTAGGGCTTGCTCTAAACAAATTTGAACTGGGTTTTTGCCGATGAAGAAAACAGAAATATGTCACATTCCCCACAAACAATGTAAGTGGTTTTTGCACTATCAGCGACTTGTGATTTTCCTCTGGGGATCTGGTTAATCCAAATTGTTTATATCTCCAAATAAATATTTGATATTTAGCTATGAACTGTGCACTTATAACTGCTTTTGAATGTGGGTGTGGAAATTACCCCACAGATAAGTGAGAATTGACTTAAAAAAAATAATAACTTCCCCGTACACTGTTTCTGTAGAGTTCAAATGTGGGCCTGGTTGACAATTTCCAGCACAAAGATCAAGAAACTCACAATTGATACAGTCTAGTTTACCACACTCAGTTTTTTGGAAACAGCAAATTGGAAACATATGCTCTTAACTAAAGATATTGAGAAGCTGTTGCCGTCTGAATTCATTAGTTAGACATCCAGTTACTAAGGAACTCAATCAAATTTGGCAACTCACTTTAGAAGATGGGGCTGCTTTTGCTTTTTTCACAAGAAACAAGACAATTAGAGCACATCTGTCTCCGGGGCGCCCGGGTGACTCAGTTGGTTAAGCACTGGACTCTTGGTTTTGGCTCATGTTATGATCTGGTGAGATCGAGCCCTGAGTCGGGCTCTGTGCTAACAGCATGGAGCCTGCTTGGGATTCTTTCTCTCCCTCTCTCTCTCTCTCTCTGCCATTCCCCTGCTTGTGCTATATCTATCACTCTCAAAATAAATAAATAAACATAAAAAAACCCACATCTGTCTCCACTTAGACATTTATAGAAAATACTGATAAGAGGGTCATTAGTAAACTGAAAGATCTTAAACTTGCTAGTATAATGTCTTATAAGAGATTTGGTTTTGCAGGAAGTTCAAATGTTATTACATTATTCGGAGAAGAAGCTGGTAGAGCTAAGAGGGAAGGATTCTCATTCTTTTTTTTTTTTTTCAGTATATGAAATTTATTGTCAAATTGGTTTCCGTACAACACCCAGTGCTCATCCCAAAAGGTGCCCTCAATACCCATCACCCACCCTCCCTTCCCTCCCACCCCCCCCCATCAACCCTCAGTTAGTTTCAGTTTTTAAGAGTCTCTTATGCTTTGGCTGTCTCCCACTCTAACCTCTTTTTTTTTTCCTTCCCCTCCCCCATGGGTTCCTATTAAGTTTCTCAGGATCCACATAATAGTGAACACATATGGTATCTGTCTTTCTCTGTATGGCTTATTTCACTTAGCATCACACTCTCCAGTTCCACCCACGTTGCTACAAAGGGCCATATTTCATTCTTATTGCCACGTAGTACTCCATTGTGTATATAAACCACAATTTCTTTATCCATTCATCAGTTGACGGACATTTAGGCTCTTTCCATAATTTGGCTATTGTTGAGAGTGCTGCTATAAACATTGGGGTACATGTGCCCCTATGCATCAGTACTCCTGTATCCCTTGGAAGGATTCTTATTCTATTTAACATGCTTGGGAGCTATCCTTGGTGCCTGAAAAAGTGTCTGCCTAAAACCACCTACTCCCTGAAGTATAGAGCATCCATATTAGGGAAGGTGTTCATGGTGACAGGTTAACAATGGACTGACTGTCAAGCTCCATGAGCAGTGTATGTATGTTAGGAAAACTGCATCCTACCCTTGATTTCTATTGAAAAAGTGCCATCTGGAAAACTCCTCCAGCTCCAGTAAAACTGCATTGCCTCATGGCTGAAGTTCCCAGGCATCAGCAATTCTTTTAAAGAAGGAAGATGAATAAGAGGATAGAGAATCCTGGGAACCTCAATTTAAAAGTGATCAAAACAGCCACCATTGAAAGCAAGCAAGATGATGAAGTTCCTGGTTGACAACCTGTAAAGCTTTCATGATTACCTTCACTCTCTTTGTTCTGGGCCAACACAGAGACTTAAAAAAGCCCATTATATGTATTGATCTCTTTGATTCAGTTAGAAGCGTATAGATTTGGATGATTTTCAAAGATAATCGTCTGCCAAATCTCCCACATGTCAATTAGTATCAGACAAAGTAGCAAATGCATCTTTTCACTTTCACTGTTGGGCAGCCCTACTGTTCGCTGGGTCTGAGGAATACAAAAGGCCTTAGGGCAGTGGGAGAGGAGAAATCTCAACCAGAAGTCCTCTGCAAGCCTTGTCTCCCCCTTCTCTTTTGCATCCTCTTCTTTCACCTACCTGTTCCTTGTCAAATGAATGAGGCTCTTACATACTTTGATCTCAGTGTTTCAGTGACTCCTTCACTCTTCTGTATGTGCCGTATCCCTTCCTTTCTTTTGAATTTGCAATCTTTCCTGTGTGTGCAATTCAGAGATTGCCAGGTGTAAATCATAGATGTTGTGAAACATGAACAAAATACAGACTTCTCATTAAATTCATGTTAGCATGAAAATACAGTTCCAACTCTTATTTTCTGGGAAGATCAACTCTCACTTTGTCATGTAGTCCTATGTACAGTAAATCAAATGGGCATATCTCCACTACTTTGGGATCACAAAGGCCTAGGACAGCCCATTGAATTACACCAAACAGAAGCTTGCACTGTTTGCACACGTCTGTAGAATATACAAGTTGAGATGTTGAACTGATCTTTGCCTGAAAAATAAGGGAGCTGTATATGAGCATTAAGAGCAGATAGCTTTTTGGGGTGCCTAGGTGGCTCAGTCGGTTGAGTGTCTGACTTCCACTCAGGTCATGATCTCATGGTTTGTGAGTCCGAGCCCCACATCAGGCTCACTGCTGTCAGCACAGTGCCCTCTCAGATCCTCTGTTCCCTTTTCTCTGCCCATCCCCTGCTTGTGTTCTCTCAAAAATAAATAAACAATTGGGAATGCAAGCTGGTGCAGCCACTCTGGAAAACAAGATGGAGTTCCTCAAAAAACTAAAAATAGAACTACCCTACGACCCAGCAATTGCACTACTAGGCATTTATCCACGGGATACAGGTGCGCTGTTTCAAAGGGACACATGCAACCCCATGTTTATAGCAGCACTATCAACAATAGCCAAAGTATGGAAAGAGCCCAAATGTCCATCGATGGATGAATGGATAAAGAAGATGTGGTATGTGCATATATATACAATGGAGTATTACTTGGCAATCAAAAAGAATGAAATCTTGCCATTTGGAACTATGTGGATGGAGCTGGAGGGTATTCTGCTAAGTGAAATTAGAGAAAGACAAAAATCATATGACTTCACTCATATGAGGATTTTAAGAGACAAAACAGATGAACATAAGGAAGGGAAACAAAAATAATATAAAAACAGGAAGGGGGACAAAACAGAAGAGACTCATAAATATGGAGAACAGAGTTACTGAAGGGGTTGTGGGAGGGGGGATGGGCTAAATGGGTAAGGGGCAATAAGGAATCTACTCCTGAAATCATTGTTTCACTATATGCTAATTTGGATGTAAATTAAAAAAAAATAAATAAATAAATGTCATAAATTGCAAAATAAATAAATAAATATTTAAAAAATTTATAAAAAAGAGCAGATGGCCTTTTAAAGTGAAAGAAAAAACAAAAAACCCCACTAGCAACAGATTTCAGTATTATATATACTGTTTGATTTCAATTACCTGCTAAGGTAGATAAAATGATACAAGAACTATAACCAGAATGTTAATAGTCATTTCCTCTTGGGACAGGGATTTTGGACAATTTTTTTTCTTTTTCTCCATATCTTTTCTCACTTACCCAATTTTTTAAACAGTTCCATGTCTTATTTTTATAAATAGAAAGAAACAAACAAATAGCATCCCAAATTGTCCTCTTCTAGGGAATGGAGAGGCCGGGGGGGGGGGGGCAGGATGTCATATGTTTGTTGTTTGATGGGTTTAGGTGTCAAACAGTTTTTCTCTTTTTGACAGTTAAACATGTTTTATGGTATTGGCTATAGGCCTGGCCTCTTCCAATTGGACCTGAACCTGAAATCAGGAATCGAAGGGAATATACAGTCTATTTTGGGTGTGGAGGGGATGAATTAGTGGGAGGAAACCCATCTTTAGTAGGAGCGGAGGCTTATGGCCATTATTCCAGCCTCCACAAAACGCAAGTGGTAGTTTTCTTCTTATTATGCGTTCATGCTGATTTGTATGGAACTTCACAAACCATGAATTGCCAAAGAAAATGTCCCAGCCCCAAATTATGCCTTTTGGTCATACAGAAGCTACGAAATGAATATAAATGACAATTTTGTTATTCTAGAAAAAGTAGTACATGGAACAAAGGGGAGAGGACACTCGTTCCCATGGTTAAATAAGCTGAAACCACTCAAATGTGTGTGCTTTCTCTGGATGCAGGGCCTGAGTGTTGCCTTTTGCCTCCAAGAACAACAGTTAGTAGGCCACGCGCAAGCAAGGAACTCAACGAAGAATTCTCAAACTAATAAATACTGCCCATTTGCTTTTCTCCTGTCTTTTTGCAAAAAGGAGCTGTAAATCAGGAAACCACTGACAATGTTGTATTTGGGGCTTGGATCCCTTAACCGTTGTTAACAGTTCTGAAGTCAGTCCCAGTTAGAATCCTGATTCTACCACTTAGTAGCTGTGTGCCCTGGGTTGGTTGGTTAACTTCTCTGAATCTCAGGTTTCTATGGAAACTGCTTGGATTTGGTTTTGGCTTCACCTTTTACAAGCCGTGTGGCCTCCCTAGGCCTCAGTTTCCCTACCTGTAGCATAAGGATAATGAAACATTTCATTCGTTGGTTGGGAGATTAGTGGGTATTGCAGGGAAAGTGCTTAGCGTGCTGCTTGGCTTGGCACATAGCAAGTGCTTAATTAAAGTTGGTTGTTAGTTTTTAATTACCAGTAGTGGCGAGGTAAAAAGATACTGTGTTCTGAGAGATGGTGGATATAAAACAAATGTTAGGGGCTTTGCTTCCAGCGAGAGCTAATGAACAGTTATTTCTACAAGCCACAGTCTTAACGTTTTCCCAGAGATGAGGTTTCTAGATATAATCTATACCTGAATATCTAGCACATTTCTTTCAGTATTTTATGGGTGATATCTATGTGTTGTCAGTACCGATATTTACGTGTATAAATTTTTTTCTCCTCTCCCTGTAATTGCCACATAAATTTAACAGGATCTTCAAAACTGGTACACTTGTATTTTTTCTTGCAAGTTTTTTTTAAAGACTTTTAAATTTTTTCTTATTTTCTGGCTTTTAGCCATACATCTGTTTATAGTTTTCTTTCATTTAATCTTGTCTTTTCTCTTGGGTTGGGACTTGTGCATATGTCTTGATTATAAGCAGAAATGATTTCACCTAATTCTGTATTTATAATTTTGTATTCTTTTGCATAAAGAGAGCCCTTAAATTAAATAAGCTTTAAGCTCTACAAAACCACAGTCAGCTTCAATTAGAAGCTACATTTGTTTTGCAGGTGAAAGACTTGGTATATTCACCTTAAAATCATCTCAAGTGAATGTTATTATAGGAGGATTAGGAGACTAAAGAGATCTTTATTTTCTTGCTCCACTTGAGTCTTGCCTGAATTTTGCTTTGCTTCTTTGAGAAAAGCATCTGTGCTTTCAATGAAAATATGCAGACATGTAGAATTCATTGGGTGGTCAAAATATAATCAGTCAGTATCTGGTTTCTTAAGTATATATTAGAATTTCAAATGTATAGAACAGATTAAAAAAAAAAAGAGAACTAACTTCATTAACATAACTCCTCAAACCTAGGTTTTTCAGGCTAACGGACTGACCAAGTGTGATTTCACAGCCCCATTTTGTTAATGTATTATGCATTTTTGGGCTCAGAGACAAAGGGAGAGTGCAGTGTTGTGGTCCTGAGAGGTCTGGCAGGAGATCAAATGCCATGATTCTGGAGCAAAGAGGAGGAGGCAAGAAGGAAATACGTAAGGAATCCAAAGGAAGAGTGATCCCAGAATTAGAAAGTTGCTTACCAGTTCAGGACGTGCTGAATATAACAGTGAACTTCTAAGTGGAGACTTTAACTTCCAATAGGCATGGATTGCTGCCTGGATTCACTGCCACTAATTACTTCCCTGCAGAAGGCTTCAACTCTGAGTAACTTTGAAAATAGAGACACCACTCTTTATAAGTAATTAAGAAAACTAGAATATGTTAAAGGTATTTAAAATCAAGTTGGGTTGCATGTGAAAAACAATTACAGTGGCTTAAACTATAGAAAATTTTTCTTCTCTCACATAAGATAAGTTCTTAGGGTAGATAGTTCAAATCTTGCAAAGAGACTCTGTAGTCATCAGAGACCTAAGGTCCATCCCATCCAGCTCCCCTCTCTTCCTTCCCTGGGGTGGAATTCTTCTCCGCAGGGTCCGATAGCGCTGCTATAGCTTCAGCCATCACACCCCTGCCCCAGGCAAAGGGATGGAGAAAGCACTACTAAGTACAGCCCTTTTTTAAAAAAAGAAACTTCCTGGAAATCCTACGTGACACTGTGACTTCTATCTTATTGGTCAGATTTTAGTCCCACAGCCACACAGTCATAAAAGAGACTGGGAAATATAGTCTTTTATCTGGGCAGCAATGTGATCAGCTGGAAATCAGATTTTCTTATTGAAGGAAGAAGGAGGAATGGATATGTGGGCAAGTGATACCTCTGCCGTGATACATTTGCCTTCGAACTAAATGATGGTATATATGTTGCTATTTTTCTTTATTAAGAACCAAACATTAGCCAAATTATGGAAAGAGCCTAAATGTCCATCAACTGACGAATGGATAAAGAAATTGTGGTTTATATACACAATGGAGTACTACATGGCAATGAGAAAGAACGAAATATGGCCCTTTGTAGCAACGTGGATGGAACTGGAGAGTGTGATGCTAAGTGAAATAAGCCATACAGAGAAAGACAGATACCATATGTGTTCACTCTTATGTGGATCCTGAGAAACTTAACAGAAACCCATGGGGGAGGGGAAGGAAAAAAAAAAAGAGGTTAGAGTGGGAGAGAGCCAAAGCATAAGGGACTCTTAAAAACTGACAACAAACTGAGGGTTGATGGGGGGTGGGAGGGAGGGGAGGGTGGGTGATGAGTATTGAGGAGGGCACCTTTTGGGATGAGCACTGGGTGTTGTACGGAAACCAATTTGACAATAAATTTCATATTTTGGAAAAAAACAAAAACAAAAAAAAGAACCAAGCAATTTTATAGGATCTGAATCTGTATTAATGTGCTTAGGGGGAAGCTGGTAATGATCCTAAGTAAATTTAGAAAATGGCCAGTTGGGCTTTTTCTGGGTACTCCTGGTACAAAGAGATGCTCAGCAGAGAGGGATATTGGGAGAAGGAAGGGATCACACTTCTTTCTCGAATATTGTAGTGGTCCTTGAACGGAACTCCTCGTTAGCCCTTAAGTCTCAGTCTCAAGGACGATAAACTTGGGGTAGTATTTGCCCCAAAGCTGCACTAGTGTCTGATGTATGTTAATGTGTGTGTGTCTCAGATTTAGAGCAAAGGGATGGTATTTGAGATGTGGAATATCTGTCACTAATTAATTACTTTGTGATCTTGGGCAATTAATTCATTTAGCCTTTTCAGGCTTTAGTTTTTCCATGTCTATAAAATGAGGAGGTTAGACCAGATGTTCGCAACCCCACTGGCTTCAATTTTCCATAACCTGGAACCTAGGAGGTTGATTTAACCATCTTCCCATCTACCTATCCATCTGTCCACCTGTCTACCCATCTACCCATCCACCTATCAACTACTTTTGATAGTGCTTGGTGGTGTGCTAGAAGCTGGGGATTAAAAAAAAAAAAAAAGTTATTAGCCTTCATGGAGCTTATAGTCCATTCTTGGCCACAGGGAGTATAACTCTTTTGCCCCTTGTCAGATGCAAATGCAGTTGAAGAAACTGTTTTAAATTTCACCTGCCAGTGTGTTATGTAGAGATGGTTCTTGTCTATTATGTGTGAAACATCTCTGTAGATTTCCCATTTTAATTCTTTCCCTGAGTCATCTCCCAAAACATAGCTGCTGTGGTGCAGAGAAGACACATTTTGATATTAGCTTAAACAAGATGATCATAATTTGGGGGGGGGGGGAGGGTTGGTTATGGACCTCATTGTGAATTGGTAAAAATAATAACAGCTAACACTGATGGAGCACATACTCTGTGTTGGGTGCTGTGCATGGTGCCTTATGTGCATTTCTCCTCAAGGCCATTTGACCTCAAGACAGGTAGGAGTCCTTTTGTTCTTCTCTGAGTCACTGAGAGGCTATACAACCTGGGCCAGACCCATGTGATGAAGCAGTTGTCCCCAGAGCCAAAGTCCCAGGGACCACAATGTTCTTAGTAGAGTGTTCATGAGCACAAACACACATTTTTACATACAGTTCCAAGGAGTACAAGCCACACCGACACCGTGATGATGTGTTTAGGGAACCCTGACCTAACTGTATCCTAATGAAGAAAATAGCTGATGTTGGAAAACCATTATATACCCCCTCAGGTCAAAGAGTCCCAGTGTGTGGATACTTTCTGCACTGGTCATGAGAAGGGGGAGAACCCAGCCCATGTTGAGGCTGAGAGCCCTGTGCATACATGCTGTAAAAAACTAATGTAATGTCATCAGCCACATCCAGTGGTTCTCAAGGTGTGGTCCTTGGATCAGTAGTGTCACCAGCAGCTGCACTCCTGGTAGAAATGCAGATACTCAGGCTCTGTTCTAGATGTACTGAATCAGAGGCTGTGTGTTGACATGCCCTCCGCTGATTCTGATGCGTGGGATACCCAGAGCAGCACTGTCCAAAAGAACTCTGGGTAATGATGGAAGTGTCCCAGGGCTGCACTGTCCAGTATGGTAGCCCCCAGCACAGGTGGGTTTTGAGCACTTGAAATGTGGGTGGAGGAAAACTGAATTTTTAATTTTATTGGATTTTAACTAATTAAAATGTAAATGGCCACATGTGATGAATGGCCATTGTATAGGGCAGCACCACTTAGCCCCATGGCATTCCTAAATACTCCTGTTCCTCACAACACAACAAAACAAAGAACTGAATGCCACATCTAGAATTATGTATTATCTATTTGCTTATTCCAGTGTTGATGTTATTTAACTAGAAAATGTTTGGGATGGGGGCCTTGCAGTTTAATGCCAGTGACATATTCCTGTGAGGCGTGAGATGATTCATTTTCAGAAATACCAAATAAAAGCAGTGCTGTCTAGTTCACAATAGGTTTACAACCTATCGGAAATATGTACGAACCACCCCCCTCAAAATGGAGTCCCAAACCCTTAGATACTTCCACTTCCTGGTTCTTCTTCCTCTCTCCATTTCGAGGGCTTATTTTCACGGACTTTGCAAGGAGCATGCGTCAAAGAACTGAAGTGTCTGCGTCACCTCAAGGAGGGTACTTTTTGCCTTACATGGGCATAGGCGACTTCCGGGTAAGGCTGTAAGCTCTGTAGTGCTCAGCCAATGAGGAACCAGGGGAGGGATTTGCATGCTAGGAGATACATTGTCTGATGCGACTGCCCCAAGTGTGCCTGTCCATCAGACACCCGCTCTTGCAAGAATGTTGAGTAAAGCCTTGCTTCACTGTGCTCGGAGTCTCCGTGTCCCTCCTATGAGAGCTTATTTTTCACATTCTATAACAGAAAAAACAATTTGTATACATTTCTAAGTCCCGTCAGAACTTACGGCATGTGTGCCTTCTTAGATGCTTTTGGATTTTGAGGGCAAGTACTTTTGAATAACCCCAGCAACTCAAATTCCTCAAAGAACGTGAAATTCTGCTTGTACTTGAGGGACAACTATGGTGTTCTGTATGTTGGTCGAGGGGAGATATGGTCACTAGCAGAAAGTTTTGGTGTCCCACACCGAGAGGAAGTCTCATGAATAAAAGGAACAAGGGCAGGACACTGCATGACAGAATAACATTTGGCTAAAGCATAAGGTTCATAAAGTGTTGAAAATTAAGACCCCGACACCACTTGTGCGGAGTGGGATGATGGAATCCACAGTTGCCCTCATTCCTGACTTCCAGCCTTCGACTCTCTCGCCACTGTTGCAGTCCGTGGGATCCTAAGCAGGATGATCACAGTGCTGGTGGTAGAAAAGAGGGGCCCAGTGTAAGATGTCACAGGGGCAGAAGGGCCAGGACTTGTTATCATAGGGGCTGGTGCACATACCGTGTGTCGGGAACTCTTCATAGAAACGTGACACCCAAGGAGGAGTTGGGTGCTGCCCTGAAGGAACTTAGAGCCCAGGTAAGGGAAGGGAACCGACATGTCAACATATGAGTGCAAACCATGCTATGTGCTTCCCTTAGAGATCAATACGGGGTCCAGAAATGGAGGACATCACATGGAGGTGACCCTGACATATATAGCATATACCCCGAGACCTCTTGCTGTTTCCTCATCTCTCATTTCTGGCTTCCAATTCTGCTGGTCCTTTTATAGCTTTCACCCACGGTCGTGTTTTTCCTCGCTCATAGCTCAGTATATTTTAACCATTAAAAAACCCAACGAGTATATTTTCTGTTTCTCTAAGTGCTTGGGGCCATGTTTGATGTAGCATAAGTCACATTGCTGGCTCGGTGGAGCTCGGTGGGACTGAGACTGACCAGTCCCACATCTAAGAGTAAACTGTCTGGCTGAAAAACAGTTTATTTGGGTATTTGCGTGGGTATTTGTTTATGCATCTCTTCACTTAGGAATGGTTTAGAGACTTTTTTTTAAACGTCCCATCTCTTTCTGGAAATACTTGAGAACTCTTGTGTAAATATGATTAGTCCAGAAAAATAAATTAACCAGGTGATGTGGCTTTAAGGCACAGGGTTCTGACCTCAGGTCAGAGACAGATGCCCAGGGAAGTGGGTAGAAAGAAGTAAATTAAAGCATCTGCCTAGCGCTGTCCTGGGTCCCGCCACTGCTTTCCTGCCTGACTGCCGGGGCCAGGTCCCTTGCGGCCTCCTCAGTCCTGCTAAATGTGCCCTGTTTGGCTCTTTGCTGCTGCAGATCACCAGTAGCCCAGCTGACTTTTTGACTCCTCTCCAACCCACCATTTCCTGTGTCTGACCTAGGTTTCTGGAGCTAGGACCAGGTTATATCACTGCATCCAGCCCAGAAGATTCCTGCCCAGCAGCCTCAGGTTGGACGCTCTGAACAGGCTGGAGATCTGACAACATGTCTTTGTTTGCAAAATTTTCCCTTATTTCTTTTAAAATTCCTTTGTAGGGTGTTGCTCCCTGCAGAGGTCATTTCTGTGATCTGATTACTACGTAAAATTATTTTCCTTTATTATGAGTTCACAATTGGTCCTGACATTAGCTTGGAGTGACCCTTCGTATTTCTCATAATATCCAGGGCGGAGCCTTATCTCTCTCTCCATAGTGGTAGAGGAAGTCTTGTAATGTCACATTTCTGCCAGCCAACAGTGGTAATTGAGGCTGATTTAGTGTGTTTAAAGTCTAAGGATCTTAAAGAGACTTTTAATCCTCTTGTTCATTTAGGATAGAGTCATTTCTTCCATTTTTCTCTATTTTCTACAAAACTAAGATCCTCTTCTTAATGTGTTCAGCTTTTAATTTTGTAGGTGCAGATATATCTTGCTGTAAGTAGAATTGATATATAAAAGCCTGGCCTTACTTTGCTTCCTTCATTAAATAACAACTTTTCTTAATTACGCTAAAAAACAGGAAGAAGTTGTATTGATGCAATTATTTAAAGATTATGACTGAATATTGACCCAAACTACAGTAGCTATGGCGAATGAATGTAGCTCGATTTGTTAGGGTGGTAATTAATGATAATAACTTAATTTTTAAAAATATTCATAAATAACTAGATGTGTGGTTAAATGATCATTTTTATAATATAAGCCCAATTACAGAACTCAGTTTGCACGCTCCTTTTCAGGAATCCATTTTTTGCACACTAGATCTCTTTGTAAATGCTGTAATGTGTATGATTCTGGCCCAAAACCCAGGCAGCAGATATTGAGGCAAGCAGCTGTGTTTGTAGGTCAATTATGGCTTGAATAGGAAGTTCCTTGTTCTGTTAGTTGATTGATAAGCTGGATGGTTGATATTGACATTTCATTGGTGTTATAGCTCAGGCTCTTAGCCAGAGATTTTGATTAATATAATGATTAATTAGCTTTATAATTGATGGTAATAGCCAGTTTTCAGCTTTAATTCATGTTTTCTGGGTGAAAAAGAGAATCTATATCCTTTTATTTATTTTTTAATGTTATTTATTTTTGAGAGAGAGAGGGACAGTGCGCGAGTGAGGGAGGGGTAGAGAGACAGGGAGACACAGAATGTGAAGCAGCCTCTAGGCTCTGAACTGTCAGCACAGAGCTGACGTGGGGCTCGAACACACAAACTGCAAGATCATGACCTAAGCTGAAGTCGGGCGCTCGACTGACTGAGCCACCCAGGTGTCCCGGATCTATAGCCTTTTAAAGATTTAATGTAGAACAATACATAAAGCTTTTTTTTTATTAAAATGTTTTAAATAAAAAGATAGGTAGAGACAATTTAACATGTACTTAGGTAAAAGTTGTTTGTCTTGCTTTTTCTTTAAATGGCATGAAGGTTTTTGTCTTATCTAGTGAATCATTCAGACATAGAGACAAACGTATGTTTAGGAAAGCTCCAGAATGTCACATGGCTTCGGGGTAAGAAAACAAATGGTCAGTTGACGGGGTGATGATGACAGTGGAGGAACCTTTTGTAGTGCATCAGTGCAAGCCTCCCAGCCTGAGTACAACTTGGTTTGTCCTCAGTTTCCCAAGAGCAGGTACAGGAAGGGTCTATAGCTTAGTAAAATTATTGAAAGTTATAAACGGTGCCTGGCCTTTGCACATGCTACTCCACTTCTGGGACTATGGTTCTTCTAAGAAAGTAATAGAACAGACTTAAATATGTAGCTCCAAATTAAATATTTGTTGATCACATCAGTGCGCAGTATCCAATTGGAAAGAATCGATCAGGGGTGCCTGGGTGGCTCAGTCGGTTAAGCGGCCGACTTCGGCTCAGGTCATGATCTCGCGGTCTGTGAGTTCGAGCCCCACGTCGGGCTCTGTGCTGACAGCTTGGAGCCTGGAGCCTGCTTCAGATTCTGTGTGTCTCTCTCTCTCTGCACCTCTTCTGCTCACTCTCATGCTCTGTCTCCCTCTCTCTCTCTCTCTCTCTCAAAAATAAATAAACATTAAAAACATTTAGAAAAAAAAAAAAGAAAAAAAGGAAAGAATCGATCAGAAGGGGGATTGATTGGGGTGCCTGGATGGCTCAGTCGGTTAAGCATCTGACTTTGTCTCAGGTCATTATCTTGCGGTCTGTGAGTTCCAGCCCCACATCAGGCTCTGTGCTGACAGCTCAGAGCCTGGAGCCTGCCTCTGATTCTGTGTCTCCTTCTCTCTCTGCCCTGCCCTTGCTTGTGCTCTCTCTCTCTCTCTCTCAAAAAATAAATAATAAAAATTTAAATAATTTTAAAAGAAGGGGGAATGACTAAGTAAATTAAACTAGTATAAAAGTTAAAAAACATGGAAATGGAGTCAAACTTTTTTCTTGGCAGGAAAGCTCTTTTTCAGCCAAAAATTTGTGAGGGATTCCAAATATATAAAACAGAGGAAAGGGGAGTTGCTTCTGTCGAATTGAGGTAGAGGGCCTAGGGCCTCCCCCACATCTCCTTCACTCCTGCAGGGGCCTCAGCCACCTCAATCACATGCTTAGGCAATCCCCAAGGGACATAGAGAACATTTTAATGAAAATTTATTGGCCTGGAAAGATACTCATGGTTTTTTACATTGTTACATGAAAAAGCATATTTGAAAACACAATGCGATTCTAATTTTACAAACAACGTGTGTGTTTGAATTTTGCCTGTTTACGCTGTGATATATGTGGTGTATGTGTGCGTTTATGGCAAAGAAAAATGTTTAGCAAGAAGTACACCAGGTATTCAAGAGTTAACTCATTTTTTATGGCCTTTTCTTTATATATATATATATATATATATATATATATATAATTTTTCAGTATTCTTCATATGTTTGAAGTTTCAATACTTTATCTTTTTAAATTTACATCCAAGTTAGTTAGTGTATAGGGCAATAATGATTTCAGGAGTAGATTCCAGTGATTCATCCCCTACATATAACACCCGGTGCTCATCCCAACAAGTATCTTCTTACCCATTTAGCCCATCCCCCACCCACAACCCCTCCAGCAGCCCTCAGTTTGTTCTTTATATTTAAGAGTCTCTTATGTTTTGTCCCCCTCCTTGTTTTTATATTATTTTTGCTTCCCTTTCCTATGTTCATCTGTTTTGTATCTTAAATTCTTCAATGAATGAAGTCATATGATATTTGTCTTTCTCTAATTTTGCTTAGTATAATACCCTCTGGTTCCATCCATGTAGTTGCAAATGGCAAGATTTCATTCTTTTTGACTGCCGATTAATACTCCGTTGTGTGTGTGTATATATGTATATATGTATATGTATATATATACACGCATACATATATACATATATACATACACACACACACACATATATACATACCACATCTTCTTTATCCATTCATCCATCAATGGACATGGGCTTTTTCCATACTTTGGCTATTGTTGATAGTGCTACTGTAAACATTGGGGTGCACGTGCCCCTTTGAAACAGCACACCTGTACCCATGGATAAATACCTAGTAGTGCCATTGCTGCATCATAGGGTAGTTCTATTTTTAATTTTTTTGAGGAACTTCCATCCTGTTTTCCAGAATGGCTGCATCAGTTTGCTTTCTCACCAGCAGTGCCAAAGAGATCCTCTTTCTCTGCATCCTTGCCAACATCTGTTGTTGCCTGAGTTGTTAATCTTAGCCATTCTGACAGGTGTGAGGTGGTATCTCATTGTGGTTTTGATTTGTATTCCCTGACGATGAGTGATGTTGAGCATTTTTTCATGTGTCAGTTGGCCATCTGCATGTCTTCTTTGGAGAAGTGTCTATTCATGTCTTTTGCCCATTTCTTCACTGGATTATTTGTTTTTTGGGTATTGAGTTTGATAAATTCTCTATCAATTTTGGATACTAACCCTTTATCTGATATATCACTTGCAAATATCTTCTCCCATTCCATCAGTTGCCTTTTAGCTTTGCTGATTATTTCCTTCACTGTGCAGAAGCTTTTTATTTGATGAGGTCCCAATAGTGCATTTTTGCTTTTGTTTCCCTTGCGTCCAGAGACGTGTTAAGAAGTTGCTGCGGTCAAGATCAAAGAGGTCTTTGCCTGCTTTCTTCTCTAAGATTTTGAAGGCTTCCTGTGTTATGTTTAAGTCTTTCATCTATTTTGAGTTTACTTTTGTGTATGGTGTAAGAAAGTGGTCCGGGTAAATTCTTCTGCATGTTGCTGTCCAGTTTTCCCAGCACCATTTGCTGAAGAGACTGTCTTTATTCCATTGGATATTCTTTCCTGCTTTGTCAAAAATTAGTTGGCCATACGTTTGTGGGTCCATTTCTGGGTTCTCTATTCTTTTCCGTTGATCTGAGTGTCTATTTTTGTGCCAGTACCATACTGTCTTGATGATTACAGCTGTGTAGTATAGCTTGAAGTCTGGGATTGTGATGCCTCCTGCTTTGGTTTTCTTTTTCAAGCTCTCTTTGGCTATTCGGGGTCTTTTCTGGTTCCATACAAATTTTAGGATTGTTTATTCTAGCTCTGTGAAGAATGCTGGTGTTATTTTGATAGGGATTACAAAAGTTAACTCTTTTAGACTCTGGATTATGAGTACTTTAATTCCCTTTCTTTTTTCTTATCTGTAGTTTTAATTTTTAAACAATGACCATGTATTGATTTTTTAATAAGAGAATATTTTGATTAAATATACATATGAATTTATAGAAATCATGGCTTTGGAATATATACTATTTATATATCATACATCTAAATGTACAAGTAACCTCTAACATTTAGAAAGAAGATCTGCATAAATAGTACTTGGTCTCTGTTCTAGTTATCTTCTGCTACATGAAAAGTCACCCCTAAAACTCAACTTTCTTAAAACAACAACCGATCATTTCATTATTGATCATAGTTTCTGGGGGTCAGTATTTGGGAAGGGCTTTGCTGGGTAGTTCTGGCTCAGGGTCTCTTTTGTAGTTACAGTCAGATGATGGAACAGCTGGGGTTGGCCAGGCATCTTTTTCTTCCTATTGATTTAGGGTCTCTCTGCAAGGGCTAGTCTGGACTTTCTCACAGCACTGTAACCTTGGGACAGTCAGACACCTTGCATAGGGGCTAAAGTTTTCAAGGGTGAGTATACCACTGAACAAAGTAGAAGCTTTTATGGCCCAGTCTTGAATGTCATCTGGAACCATTTCTACCATACTCTTAGTCAATAGTAACAAGCCCATCAAGATTCAAGGGGAGCATCACAGGATAGGAGACATAATTCATGGGGCCCAGTGCAAAATGAGAATGCAGGGTCCCTTGTTCAAAACTTACTAAAAATTTCAAGTCCATGGCAACAGAGCATTAAACGAGGTATGGAGCCCTTCTAAGTGGGGGAGCCTGGTGTGGCTGCACAGGTTGCATCCTATGAAGCCATCCCTGGGGAGGGAACATCAGTCCCATCTCTTGATAAGAGGAGCATCGAGGCCATATTGTAGAAAAGCATGAGATGGGAATTAACGGTGAGACCATCTTTGAAGAACAAATCTGTCAGTCTCTGTGACTGATATTCCGTTAATGAGGTGGCTCACATTTTTACTCCCCAGAACTGGAGCTATCCATTAAATACAAAGGAGGAACTACTGACTCTCCAGCAGTCAGGCTGACATAAGAGTAACAGGGATGTATTTTTAAACTGTGGAGAGATACTGCTTGCCTCTAAATAGACTCGAGCAAAAATACCTGTTTTATATCTGTTATGAACTGCATTGTGTCCCCCACAAAATTCATAGGTTGAAGCACTTACCCTCAGTGTGACTATATTTGGTGAGAAGATCTTTTTTTTTTTTTCAAGTTTATATATCTATTTTGAGAGAGAGAAAGAGAGGAAGAGGGAGAGAGAGAGAGAGAGCACATGAACAGGGGAGGGACAGAGAAAGAATGGGAGAAAGAATCCCAAGCAGGCTCCATGCTGTCTGTGCCAAGCCCAGTGCAGGGCTCAATCTCACGTGACCTGGGCCAAAATCAAGAGTCCATCGCTTAACTGACTGAGCCACCCAGGTGCCCTGGTGATAGGGTCTTTAAGGAGGTCAAGCTAAATGAAGTCATGAGGTGAGGACCTCATCCAATAAGACTGGTGCCCTATAAGAGGAAGAGATACCAGGAGTGCATGAGCATAGAGTAAAGTCCACATGAGGGCACAGCGAAGAAGCAGCTGTCAACAGGCCAAGGAGCAGCCTCAGGAGAAACCACACTCGCCGACACTTTGATCTTGGACTTTCCAGCCTCCAGACCTGTGAGAAAATATAAATGTCTGTTGTTTAAGCCCCCCGTTCTCTGGCATTTTGTTATAGCATCCTGGGTACACTAATACGGTATCTAAGATTTTTACCTATTTGCTTTACTTGTCCTTGTGTTTTCTTATTAGTCATCCTTAATCCATTGGCTGTCCCAGTTCTTTGTCAGCTTCCAAGGAAAGCCAGATCTGATAGCATATGCCACGTTTCAATTGATGTCCCTTCTTTAATAATATTTTGATGACTAAGGACTTCATTATTTATTTTTCCTGGAGTATTGCTTATGTCCAGCAAAGGTTCATGTCTACTCTAATACTCTAGATCATTCATGGATTTGCATGTACATTTGAAGATTGCTTTTATTAACTGGGTCAGTTATTTGCAGACATGACCATGAACGGTTCGTTTCACCCTTTCTGTGTATGCCACTATTGCCCTCAAGGGCTGGAATCTTTCTCACCTCCCCTTGAGTCTGGGCTGGCCCTATGATGTGCTTTGACCGACAGAATGCAATGGAAGTGACGTTGGTGAATCCCAGACCTAGTTCTTTAAAGGTGTTGCAGTGTGTAAAGCAGTCTGCCTATCCTGCTGGGAGTACCTGGGAAAGGGAAAAGGCTCAGGTGGGGAGCCGCAGGCATGAAGATGTTGAGTGCCTGCTGAGTCCCAGGATGGAGAGGGAAGTGGCTAGGGAATGGGGGAATGTCAAGGACAAAGTGCACCAGCTGGCCCTGGTCTTGTGGCCAGGAAGGAACCAGGAATGAAGCACAGGGGTTTCATGATGGTGGTTTCAATTGGCCTCGGAGCCCTGTTGACCTGCCCTGGATATTGCAAAGTTGGAACTGTTAGGGCTGGCTGATGTAGGGGCTAGCAGGACAGCATCCATAATTGCCTCAGAGAGCTGCTGGCCCTTGGATCTCTGGTACGGGACACTTTCCCCAGGCATTGACTGCGGAATTGGCTCCAGAACACATAGTGTCTTCCCAAAGCCATATGATGATAGCTCCCCTAAACACTGTAGTACTTTGAATTGAGTGACCTCAAAATTCATATGTTGGAGTCCTAACCCCTAGTACCTCAGAATATGAACTTAACTGGAAATAGGGTCATTGCAGACATAATTAGCTGAAATGAGGCCATACTGCTGAAGGGTGGGCCCCTAATCCAGTATGACCGGTGACCTTATAAAGAGGGGAAATTTGGACACAGGCAACACGTAGAAGAAGAAATAACACAATGTGAAGACGAAGAAATAGATCAGAGTAACGCAGAAGCCAAGGAACACCAAAGACTGCCAGCAAACCACTAGGAGCTAGGAGAGAGCACGGAACAGGGGCAGAGAGAGAGGGAGAGAGAGAATCCCAAGCAGGCTCCATGCTGACAGCACAGAGCCTGACTCACGGACTCACGAACCGTGAGATAATGACCTGAACCACAATCGAGTCAGACGCTTGATGGACTGAGCCACCCAGGTGCCCCTGTGGTACTTTTTTCTAGCAGCCCCAACAAGCTAGTACAGAAGCTGGTACCCCTTTCCCCGCTTTCCCTCATCCCTGCAGTTCTGGGTGGATGAACGCAGCCATCAACTTGTGCCCATGACGAGGAAGCTGCCAAAATGGCCTCACATCTTGATCCACTTAAAATGAAAGTTCTCGTTTCCTCAGAACGTTCTGGGAAAGGAGATTTATTGGATCTTTCAGGCACAAGGGAAAGGAGATGATTTTTGGTAAGAGGACCCCTTTAATGCCTCTGAAATGATGCTAGATACATGGTTTGATCTACCTTCTTCAAGACCTTTCTACCCAAGAATATGTCTTTAGTTATTCCAGAGTTTACGGAGGGTTAACACTGAGTTGTTTCTCTCAAGAAAGTTGAGTTAACCTAACTGTATTAGGATTGGCACTCAGTTATTCCAATGTAATCATTTGCATGACTTTTAGTGCCTTAATTGTTGAGAGCTGATGTTAGCATCTGAAAAGTAACATACCTGGTGCGGAAACGTTTAGTGCCTTAGACTAACGATAACATTGGGTGCGTTATGAAGGAACAGTGGAAATTACATTTGCAAGATCGCTGTGGCGATAGAACGTTCTGTTAGACAAAAAAAAAATGGGAAAAGCACGCAGGAAAAGAAAACCATGTTTTATTCACAGCATTTGTCTGGCTATGCTCTCAGACTGGAAGGCAGGGAAGAGTTTATGAGCTGCTCAGTGCTGCACCAGCCTGGGCCGGATGATTTAGAGCAGCCTACCCAATTCTGATTGAAGCAGAGAATTTTCAGTCACTGGAATCAAAAGAGGTTGGCAGTGTTGTTGTATTTGAAAATGCTTTTCGCACTTTAGATAGGATAGCATTTTGTAAGTGAAAATTGGATTTCCACAGAAAGCACATATTTGCAGTGATGTATCCCAATTTGGTTTTTTTTTTGTGTGTGTTTCTCATAACTTCTGATTGATAGCTTATTTTAAAAATATGTTTGGAAAAAAATATGTAATGTATATGCCTCTGTCTTCACCAGTGTAGTTTTTAGGTCAATTTTAGGCTGATTAACTTTGCCCTGTCCCTTTAATAGTTTGTTTTATTGATCACATTCGATATGTGCAAACTCATAGAAAACTACGGTAAGAAATAAGGCTCTAAGGATTTAAAAAAAATTCTTAACTATGTGAATTGACACAAAATGTTGATTTTGAGTTTGGGATACTTTCTGTGCTAATTGAGAACATTTTGTGAAGTTTTGATTCTATATTTCTTCTGGCAGTTTAATTACCCTAATTCAGAAATGTTCTGCTTAAAATCTCAAAGATTAAACAAGTCAACAAGGTGGGAGGGCAGCAAGATGAGAAAAGAGTGAATTAATTCTGTTGTGCCAGTTCACAGGAATTATCTTAGCCCTTGTGCATGTTCTTCTGGAATCTGCCTTTAGTCGGTTCCTTTCAGAAAAGAAAGTTGTTTTGTGTTTTGTTTTTCCATGTTGCTTTTTCCTCTTTGAGTATGGACAGGCTGGCTTCCAGATATCTGGGCTATTCTAAGGCCTCTTGGTATTCTTGGGGTATTGCCATCCCTCTTTCCCGGGTGGATCATGAGGTACTGTCCAAAGCAAGACAGTGGCAAAAGCATCTCCCCTGGGATCTCAGGATGCTGCTGGGCCAAGACCATTTTCCTGGAGCAGTAATGTCTAAATCCTCTGTATCTTCTCCTCCACCCAACTCTGAAATCACACAAGCAGTGTTGGCAGCCCAGAGTCATTTCTACCAAGTCTCTGTCTGCCTCTAGGGCTGTTTCACTGAGATTGCACCTGTAGAGAGTAATTCTTTAAGCTGTAACGTGTTCTGCAGCTCTAAACTGGGGATGTTGGTAATACTGCTTCTACTCGCTGACCCTTAGTCACTCTCTAATAGCAACCTGGTTTCCACACCGAAAGCCGTCGAGGGAATCTGAGCTACCATTTTCCCCCTTGTGGTTTACGAGGAGTTGGCATCGCATAAGTGGTTAAGAACACGCGCCAGGTAGACAGACTCAGTTCACCTGTCACTACTGCCTCTCCGGCTGTGTGACGGGGGATGGGTTGTTCTCTGAGTCTGGGTTTCCTAAACTTCAAACAGGGATGGAAACAGCATCACCCTTGCAGAATCGTTGAGAGGAGTAAATGGACGTTGCAAGTGAAGCACTATGCGTAGTGCCAGGCGCATATAAGCACTCAGCAAGTCGTTAGCTCTCATTGCTTTCTGGAGGTATTTGGGGTTCTGTTATTCTAATAGCAAAGCCAGCGAAACCGAGCTGATTCTCCTGACTTAATGAATTGCAGCATCTTTCCTGTCCTACCCTTCCTATATTTCATCTTCCCTGGAATGTGAACTTACATTCATTAGATGAACAGAGGATGGTGTTGCCTCCCCCCTCCCCGCCCCCTTTTAAAATGCTGTGCTGATGTTTACTTTGAAAAAGAAACCATGGAATAATAATAGATTTTTTTTTTTTTTTTACAAGTCTAACATTCAGATACCTGAGAACTCTGCCCGGCTTCTAGTCTTGAGAAATTGGAGGGAGCTGAGGTTCGTGAGGCGGTCTTGCAGGCAGTGGCCCTCTGCCAGTCCCTCCCGGTGGGCCACCATTCTGTCTGGACCATGGCTGGGTTCCTGTGAGCAGGGTCTAGGTTGTTGGGGAGGGGCCATGGGCATGCAGTTCTGTGAAAACACATGCTCCAACATCTCCTTCTCAGGCATCCATTCTCATTGGGCAGAAGGTAGGACGGTTCATTATGATTTCTGGCTGGCATTTCATTATTTGTATATTGACATTTAGTGTGGAGTGAAGTTAAAAATTCATGTTGCGGGCGCCTGGGTGGCTCAGTTGGTTAAGCAGCAGACTTCGGCTCAGGTCATGATCTCACAGTTCATGAGTTCGAGGCCCACGTGAGGCTCTGTGCTGTCAGATCAGAGCCTGCTTCAGATCCTCTGTCCCTCTCTCTCTCTGCCCTTCTGCCACTCGTGCTCTCTCTCAAAAAAACCCAAACATTTAAAAAAAAAACGCACAAAAAAACATTTAAAAGAAAAGAAATTCATGTTGTCAGTGGCCATTTGAAAAAGCTGTCTAACTCTAAAATTTGAAACATTCTGCTTTCGTAGGAGGTAGTTATACAGTGATGCTCCTGATGTCAAGATGGTATTTTTAACAACGCTTATTGAATCTGCTAATCTCATTTCATCATTTTGTTACAGATTGATGTTCTCAAAGCAGATCTGGAAAGCGCAGAATGGAAAGTTTTAGAAAATCTTATTCTGGAAGATGTCCTTGAACAAATTGGACAGCTCACCTTTGAGGTTCATCTCCACTGGCCCGGGTTTGAGGTCAGTGGCCGGGACAGCAGTGTCGTGAGGTTCTGGTACAGCCTCCTCAAAGAGTTAGAACTAAAGGGTTTCAGGCTTTTTCATAGTTACAAAGATTTATCTAAACCTCAGCTGTTCTTGAAGAAAGATATTTTCAATGCAAGTAGCTGTTATACTCTGAGTTGGGTGAATACAAGATGGAAATAGGATGAAAGACCTCATCAAGAACTCAAGGAAATAATTACAGCATGAGGCGTGTCCAGCAGTCTAATTATCGGTGTACTTGCCCAGTCTCCACTAGCCTGTTACCTGCTGGAGGCGGGGGTTGTGTTATTGCCTCTGTAGTGCAGGTAGCTTGGCACCTGCCACGTGCTAGGGGCACAGTTAACACTCGCGGAAGGGATGGACACAGAGGGCCATAGGAGTCAACCTCCATCTGCCCAGATGCTAGGCCTTTCACCTGTTTGCCTCTGACAGAGTGGGGACGCTTGTCCTCCTTCATTTTAACATGGAAGATAATCCCCCACATATCTGTTTTCCCTAAAATTCGTTTTGTGTCTGAAGTCCATGAATTCAGCAACATGAAGAAGAAATTACATAAATTTTCCATTCTTACTGCGTTCCTGAGATTAAGTTTGTAGCTTACTGTTCAAAACAGAGCCTTTCCTTTGACTTTCACTCAAAGGTTTTTTTCTGTTCACCTTGGTCAATAACATTGTTTACAACCTTGTAGATTTCAATCATTCCTACTTGCCTTTTGCCGAGGGCTCTGCTGTGGGGTTATAAGAGCCACTGATGCTGGTTTCTGGGAACTCAGGCACACCCAATTCTGTCTTTGAGTTTCAAAGACTAGAACATCAAGAACTTCAACTCAGGATTCCTTCAGACTCAGCCTTAAATCCCCTTCTGTTCCTATGAAACTAAGCACAAAGCAGAATTTTCGTGTCTTTACTGTTGCCTTTTCTGACTTCAGACCTGATTTCTCAACCACCGACTTGCCTACGCTGTCAAATCTTTTTTTTTTTTAATACATGATCTGAAAGATTAAGTGAGTTTTTCGTAACTGCCAGTTGGCATTCATTACAAGACTGTGGCCTGAGAGCCAAAATCTGTATCTTTCCTGGGACGGTTATGCAGTATTTCAGTAGTGCCAATCTTTTTTACATTTTTAAATATTAAACAGAAAAGTGTAGGTTCTCGGTAGTTCAAATGATCTCTATCATTTTTATTTATAGGATTAGACATTTATCCCTACGAATGATTTTCAAAAATTCTACTTCAAATAAGTTAAATGGTATAAAATAAAGCAAATTATTACCTTATTATAAATTAAGTTTATTTCCTGGCATTTTTACATCCTGAGAGAGCAGGAAAATTTTGTGTCCATTGTTTGTTCAAGAAATCTAGGGAGTGAGTAAAATACTGATTGCTACTAGTCTTTATTCCTTTTCCCCATTTTTTTACCTCCTTTTACTCCAGATGTTCCCTGTGTTGGCTTTTTGTTTCTTGCAGTGGTTTGAAAATACCGTTCCTTAAGTGAGAAACCAAGATATATTAGCTAGATAATCTTACTAACTTCAGTTCAAAAGGGAACAAGATTTTCTGAATTAGTAGTGATGATTTTGAAAAATACAAATGAGGTTTTTATTTTAAAACTCATAGTACACTAATAAAATTCATTGAGGTGGGAAGACCAGCTTGAATAAGTGTGATTTAAAGTAGCAGTTAGGAGTGCCCGGGTGGCTCAGTCGGTTAAGTGTGCGACTTTGGTTCAGGTCATGATCTTGTAGTTTGTGAGTTCAAGCCCTGCATTGGGCTGTGTGCTGACAGCTCGGAGCTTGGAGCCTGCTTCAGATTCTGGGTCTCCCTCTCTCTCTCTCCCTCCTCCCCCCTCTCTCTCTAAAAAAATAAAAATAAATTAAAAAAATAGCAGTTAAGTTGCTCTCAAGACCATAGGTATTTCAGAAGCACAAAGTGGCGTAACTCTCAGTTTGCATGGTGTTGTCTCCAGAACAAGGTTAACTTCAGCCTAGTTCCTGTTTGGATTATATCACAGATTCTCTCTTTTATTTTTTAATTAAAATTTTCCACACTGAAGTATGTACAATAAACCTACTTTTTACATTAAACCTTTTTTAAACCTTCTTTTACACTAAAGTGTGAAATGTACTAATCCTGTGTGTCCAGGCTGATCAGGTTTTAGATATGTACACACCCATATTAAGATTTTTAATTCATCAGATTGAAGATTTAAGGAATGACTGAAAGCCCCCTTTGTACAGGGCAGGTTACCACTTATTCCAGATTGGTGGTGCAGAACGTTGACTTCATTACATTATATATATATCTGAGGTAAGAATGGCTGTACTGTTAAGGAGAAAAACCACTCAAAATAAATCACAAACACACCCACCCACACCCACCTACTAGGCAGCTTGTTCAATAGTTATTTGTACTTGTTTTATGCTTATTTCTAAGGCTGTCCTTCATTCCCTTCATGGATAGTTTGAAATTTATGATGAGTATTCTGACTGTTGCTATGGTTTCCCTGCCTCTAAAATTTATTATGCTTATTGTGTAGGCTGGGGTTTCTTAACCTCATCAAGGATTGCCATTTTGGGTTGGCTAATTCCTTATGGGGGGAGGGAGGGCTGTTCTGTGCATTGTAGAATGTTCAGCAGCATCCGTGGCCCCACTCAATACCAGGAGCATCTCTCCCTCTGCTCCCTCAGTTGTGACAACCACACATGTCTCCAGACAGTGTCAAATATCCCCTAGCGGCAAAATCATCTGCCGCGGAGAAATACTGGTGTAGGCCATGAGAGAGGGTCTGGGGTACCACAGGGTACCACAGGACTGCTGTTTGGGAAGCTCCTGTTTGAGAAGAGTGGGAAAAATGAGAACCAGCACCACTGTAACCACCACAAAGGCAGCACAAACAAAACACAGAGAACAGATGAAGTCAGGAGCTGCTATTGAGAGCTTAGTGTGTGTCCAGCACTGGGCAGAGATTGCCCCTGATTCTCCCAGCAACCCTGCCAGGAAGTGTAATTTTCCCAGTTATACTGGTAAGGGAATTCTGAGAGAATAGATAGCTTTTCCAGAATATGCCACTAGTGGATGATGGTAGAGCAGGAATCCACATCTGAGCCTTTCAGATCCGGAGCCTGTGCTGGCCCCCTTCCCTCCACAATGTCACCTCAATAGCCTCTAACAGATGTAAGATGCTACTCCCATGGATGTATTTTTGCTTCCTTATTAGTAAATGGGGTGTGTGTGTGTGTGCGGGGGAGGGAGAGAACCACAAATATACTAAGATCAGACCTGCAAATCTGTTAGAGTTGGGACATTTTTGTAGCATGCAGGTTTAATTTAAACAACCTACTTGCGGGGCGCCTGGGTGGCTCAGTTGGTTGAGCATCCAACTTCAGCTCAGGTCATGATCTCACGGTTAGTGAGTTCGAGCTGCGCATTGGGCTGTGTGCTGACAGCTCGGAGCCTGGAGCCTGCTTCAGATTCTGTCTCCCTCTCTCTGCCCCTCCCCCGCTCGTGCTCTGTCTCTCTCTGTGTCTCAAAACTAAATGTAAAAACAAATTTTTTTTTAAACAATCTACTTGATTAAAATATGCCTGCCAAATGGAGGCTCAGCGAAAGAATATGGAGACCCAGCAACCCCTCGGTCAGTATTTCAGTTGCCAGAAAAGCTCTTGCAAGGCCTGGAAGCCGCTCTTGGCCCTGGCTCATCCCACTGTGTGGTACTTTCCTCATGGGTTTAGAAAGGGCACAGTCACTTGGAAGTTCAGTGTTTCCTTTGTTTAGTCTTTGACCTGCACATACATGAGCTTATTCTTAACAGAGCAATGCTCATAGATGGATCTGAAAATACAATTTAATATTAGTCTTCAAATGATGACAAATCTGTTATTTTTTAGGTGAAGGACATAGTGTGTCAGAGATTCAGAGGTCCCCTTTTAGCACAAGCTGTGCCACAAGTTGAAATTAAAGTCAAAGAAAAAAGAATTTCCCTTTTCTCTTAGAGTGATTGTATTTGATGCAGCGATCACAGGTTATGATATAAACATTTGTAACTATTTGGTACGTTCAAATGAAGGCAGCCAGGGAGAAGTCGTTTGTTGAACATCTGTTAGGAGTTGACTGACAGTCCACTAACGTTTACATCAGGGTAGAACAAAAGTAACTGCAAACTCATGAATTTATAGTGTTTAGTCCGATTAGCTATTTGTGTAAGCCATTTCTGCCTTGGCTATATGATTTTAGGTATAGTAAAAATGGTACAAGGTTTGTATTTCTGCAGTATTACATGTTTGGATTTTGCAAAGCTTGGATTCATACCGGGGAACCCCCCTCATCATCATATTTTGTCAGATTAAAAATGAAGCCCTCATTAAAACAGATTATTTTACTTGACAATAGTACCTCCCAGCTCAATTAATATACTTGTTCACTTCTGCTAGAGGTAAGTTTATGTTTTTGCCTTTTAAGCAATAATGTAATTCTTTTTGTATTAGCCAATTGCTGATTCTTTGTGAGTTCATAAATACACTTAACCCTATGTAAAAAAGTCTTCTTCTGATTGAGAGAGGTATTTGTAGTTACTTATCACATGAAATTGGAACCCAAAGATTCAACGTATTCAACTGCCTACATTTAGATCTTATTGAAATTCTTTAAATAATTATATTTCTGTCCTTAAGGAAAATAAATCAAGCAAGCTAGTGCCATACTTGGTGTTTAGCACTATATGGAAAAATGCTAGTTCTCATTAAAACCGATGCTTTGTAAAACTGGCAATGTTGCTGTGGGCACAGTTGTGAGAAAGTGATGGGGGCCCGACTCTAATGGAAGAGGCCAAGAGAATGTCTTTAGCTAGGTTCTGTTTTACTGAAGAATGAAACACACATAATCTGGGTAACTGAGTGTTTCTTTTAAATTACCTCGGAGAGAGCAAGCTGGAAGCCACAAAGATTATGCTGCAAATCTGAGATTTTAAAAATGCACAAAGTTGCATTATGTAAAGGTGGCAGAATAGTAGGATGAAGGGAGACAGATTTTGATGCTGTGGGTAACAGCTATGTGGTATTAAACAAATCATCACCTTTATTGGCCTGTTTTCTTAGGTTGGAATATTTGATTTCTAAGGTTTCTCCTACCTTGATGATCTCGTTATTCTAAGGTTTTTGTGATTAGAGAAGGCTTAGACAGTGGTAGGATAATTTCTTGATTTGTGTGCTATACAGGGAAGCCTTGGGATAAATTCACAAGGATCCAAATGATGTGCTTATTCAGAAGAAAAGGCCGGGGCACCTGGGTGGCTCAGTCGGTTAAGTGTCCGACTTCGGCTCAGGTTGTGATTTCGTGGTTGGTGAATTCCAGCTCCGCGTCAGGCTCTGTGCTGACAGCTCAGAGTCTGGAGCCTTCTTGGGACTCTGTCTCCCTCTCTCTCTACCCCTCCCCTGCTCGCACTCTGTCTCTCTCCCTCAAAATAAATAAACATAAAAAAAAAAAAAAGGCCCAGATAATAGGGGACTCTGTTCTGATGGCTCTCCAATCAAATGAAGTCCCCTTAGGCAAAGTACCTTTTTGGATAACACACTTAAACTCACCTGGTTCTAAGAACCAGGTCTCAGACTGCACTGGTTTATCCTTTTGTTTTGAGAATGTCCTAAAAAAGTGGCAATATCTGAAGATACTAGGTTAAGTGTATATATCTATGGTGATCCTTTTGTGTGTACATGTGTGAACGTGTTACCTTTTGTACACACACAACACAAATGTATAGACATATACCTTTATATGTATGGATGAATTCCTGAGAAAGAAAAATCTTCAGACACACGAAGCTCAGAGGGAGCCTGGACCCTGACAGAGCAGGAACCTGTACCTCCTGCATTAGTGCTAGGAGTTGAGTGTATCAGTGATGCTAGAGGCCTACAGCACTGGACATAAGGCTGTGTTGGGGGAAAGGATTGGCCTGGATACACCTGCAGCAGTGGGCCCGTTGGAGGGCGACAGCCTCAAAGGAAGAGTCCTAAAAAACCCACCCCTCTCACCCCCACCCCACACCGCAAGAAAGCTTTATCCTTGCTGTAGCTCTAGGAGGAAATCAAAGTTTCCCATGAGAATTTGAAACCCTTGGCCATTTTAAGGAATTGAATTTATATTAATCTCATGGTGAGGAAAACCGTAAGGTGAGAAACTGAGGTAAAAAACTGAGGGAGTGAGGGTGAGGGTAGATGGCAGAAGCAAATGTAACACCACTGCGAAGGGACTGCTTTAACTCAGACTACAAAGGCTTTCTTAAAAAACAAAATGAAAAACAAAACAAGACCCACAGGAGATGCATTCCTAACACAAAGTTACAAGTGACAAAGAAATGGCCCACCATGAGGTAGAGTTGACAGACACAATAAACACTGGGATTTTCAGCCTAAGAACTTGACATAGCAAATCTTAAAGAAAATATAAATTGTTGAAAATGATTAAAGGCGTAAAAGACTGTACAAATAGACCGTCCGTCAAGGGAAAGTCATTGGAATACATTTAACGGATTAAGTGGCAGATTAGACACAGGTGAAGAGACCTCCAGGTGAACTGGAGGAAACTGCCCAAAATGTAGCAAAGTATAAACATGCACGTTCTTAACATTTTTTGGATAGTTTGAACCTTAGAAGATGAAGCAGTAAAGTTGAACATTTGAACCACGTATAACGTGCTGCTAGGCCTGTACGTGCAGTATGGCAGCCATTAGTCACATTTTGCTATTGAGCACTTAGAATGTGGCTAATGTGACTGAGGAACTGAGTTTTACATTGCATTTACTTTTAATTAACTTAAATTTAAAAACTTATACCTGATTCAGTTATTAGAAGACTCTCTCTGCAACAACTTGGGCATGTAAATTGACTTTGTATAAAAGAGGTAGAATATTTCATGGATGTTTAGGGTCTGAATGGATATGTGCTGTTAAGTATAAAATATACACCAGATTTCAAAGACTTAGTATGAGAAAAGTAAATAGTTAAAAAATAATTGAATGTTGAAGTAATACCTTGGATATGTTATCTTAACTAAAATATTAAAATTAACATCCCCTGGGCTTTTTTTTAACCTTTTTTTTTTTTTTTTTTTTTTTTTTTTTTTACATTTATTTATTTTTGAGAGAGCACAAGTGGAGAGGGGCAGAGAGAGGAGACAGAACCCAAAGCAGGCTCCAGGCTCTGAGCTGTCAGCACAGAGCCTGGCATGGGGCTTGAACTCACAAACTGTGAGATCATGACCTGAACCGAAGTCAGATGCTTAACCGACTGAGCCACCCAGGTGCCTCACCCCTGGGTTTTTTTTTTTGTTTTTGTTTTTTTTTAAATGTGACCATTACCTTAGAAAGTTAAAGTCTACGGCCATACCACCCTGAACGCGCCCAATCTCGTCTGATCTCAGAAGCTAAGCAGGGTCGGGCCTGGTTAGTACTTGGATGGGAGAAAGTTAAAAATGACACACATGAAAAAAAATTACACAGCTCACATTTTTCTATTCAACAGCATGATACTGGGACATGTACTTAAAATATGCTTGAGATTTGAGTTAGTCCCTCAGATCTCAAATGCTGAAGGGTGGAGAGTAGGTTGTGGAGAGCTAAAAAAAAATTCATCTGAACTTTGTGACTGCAGTTACAGGAAGCTGTACCAGCAAAGGAATTATCTTTCTTTGTCACTAAAAATAAAGCCACTCTAAGGACTCTGGCTGCAAGTTGTGACTTCTTTTCCCTTAAGTTCCAGATAAAATTGTGGTGTTTAGGTTGAGAAAGTGGTTCCTACAATTATTATAGTGATTATGAACATGGAAAGTACACATAGAAATACAGATAATGTATATCTATACATATAATAACACACATGCATATATACACAAACACGCATGCACACACATGTATTTGTTTTTGGTTAGCAAAATTTGTCTTGAGTTTACATGTTTCTGAAATGAGGCTCAAGATAGACTCTACATCAGTGTTTCTCATCCTCAGTGTACCTGCCTATCAACTGGGGACCTTACTACAAGTGCTGAATTTGATCCAGTGAAGGATATATATATATATATATATATATATATATATGGATACAAAAATATGAATATATGAATGAACACAGAAATATATATGTTCACTGGCTCCTCCAACGAACCTCCATTTTCTTTTCTGTATCTCGGTGAGCAACACCATCTCCGCGTGAATCTGATACAGCTGGTCCTCAGTCCGCTCTGAGAAACACTTTTTTCCAAGGAGAGCCTCCGTAACCCACGAAGTGTGGCAGTCCTTATGGCTATCATCCAAGGGTTTAAGATTTCACTGTTCTTGTTTTCCTCCTGGTAATTTATAAACGTGCTAAGGACATCAGGCACCCTCACAGTGCATCGTCAAGAATCACTATACTTTTTTACCTAGGGAAGCGCCTGTTTGACGCTATTCCCTGTCCTTTATCTTCAGAGTGTCTCATTCCCTGTCCTTTATCTTCAGAGTGCCTCCTTAGGGCAAAACATTCCCAGCTTGTGCTTCAATACTTAAATGTTCATTTGATTAAAACTTTCAGTATAGCATCACTTTCATTCCAACCTTTAGGAAGGAAATCTGTCCTGGGTGTGATAAAAAGGTTGCAGTGAGGAAAAGGGGCCAGAAGGTAACCACTTAATTTCAGCGACCATATGGATGGTCTTGAGGCTTTTTGAAGCTGGGCAAGAGCCGCACTCATCTGTGTACTCTGAAATAGGTACAGTCATGACTCAGTGTCACCACTAGGTGTATAAATATGGAAGGCGTTAAACTTAATCTGTGTGCTCTCAGCGTGCTGCCCTGTATTTTTGTTACGTAACTAGAATAAACCCACTAATGTTCCATATTAAAATACCATCCCCACCTCTAAAGCACCATTTCTCCCCATAAGATAAAAATGACCCATGAAAATCTGCAAATGGTTTTAATCTGTTGTCTCTCAACAGAGTTAACACTTAAAACTAAGAATGAAAATTTTGATAACACTTTCTACAAAAATGCTTTATTTAAAAATACGATCTTTTTAAAAAAGAGACAACTTTTATATACAGTTACTTAGTTTAGAAACAGTCAAAAACACAATAAAATAAACCCAGATTTAGAAATTATGATTTGTAACATACACAATACTGATGCTGAACAAGATCAAAGTTTAAATGTATGGATTAATTCTTTTTGTCCCATCACATTTCAGTAATTCACATTTGTTAAAACCAGTGGCTTGGGACTGAAGAAAAGGTCCTGTGTGAATTGCTTCCTCTTCAGGAAATGGCAGCCACCCTTCCTGGCAGATACAGAAAGGCAGTGTAGCAGCCAGGCAGTGTATTCTTATTTCTTTGAGTGTCTGTGTGTCCAAAAATAACATGTCTACCATTTTTATTCTCTTTTTCCATTTTCTTCTTTGGGATTTATTTATGTGTGGCTCTAGTACCAGGTCATCAATACCAGGCCTTTTTAGAAATTAATTTTTAAAAATGGAAGTTCTAAGCACAAGGAGCATGAATTGCTATTGATAGCCCAGGACTCCGAGCTAATGCCCTTAGGATATCAACATTCAACATGATTTTGGTCTCCACGTCGGCACTCTGAGCCACGATGAACCAATCTTTGTAAGCATGGTACTGAAATATTTCAAAGTACATTCAAATATATTATAGAGATTTGTACTAAACCAGAAGAAATGGCTTGTCACCCAAAGGGCTATTAGCTACTGTATTCGAGAGGCTATCTTGATTCCACAATTTGAAACTTAAAAGTTTTTTTTTTTAAACCAACCAACCACAGTTATTGCTTCTCAAACTGGGGAACCTTAGCCAACTTCTTGGAGTATCAATTTTACTCAAAGATGTGGAAAGAAGTTAAACATTTTTCTGATCTAAAAAGTTCTGTTGACTATATCCACGAGCAAAATCAGAATAATTTTGAAGATAAAACATACAACTTCAAAGAAATGACAAGGTGACATTTTGGACGATGATCTCATACCCTGTCTCCTATGAGGAGTATTTCAGTAGTAACATCTATGAATCAATGACCTAGGAGACCCTGATTTCTGAAAGAGTAGCCAGGTCCTTACAGACAGTAAATACAAATAAAATTCAAAGTCTTCACTCATCCTCTTGAGTGTCACCTTCAAAAATAACATAATTCTCTGATTATACATATAGTCCTATCTGTACTGATCTGTACTGATCAGGAAGAAAGCCAAGGAAAGAACTCTGGACTGTTTATTTTCCATCGTTTAATAATTAGAGGAATATCTGCAGTTAGAGAAGATTGCTGGCTTACAAGTAAACATACAATATATGTCATAAAAAATAGCAGAACTCCTGAATCCAAAAGATTTGAACTTGACCCACCAAAAATAATGGGAACGGTAATTGTGGGTGGTTTTATCCTTCTTACACATTCACATTAAATTATATCATCCCTGTTCCTTACTTCTCTTTTTGTCAGAGAGGTAAACATATGGTGCCTTTCAGAATTATTTGTCATTAGTTATATTACCTCCTTTAAAACCCCAAATCCACCAGGGATTCTTCCTCAACTCGAGAGAGATCCTTTCAGTATATCGAGGGGGTAAACCCCAACTGCCTGCCAACAATAACCCTCACCAAATGGAAAGTCAGTGGTCATTCTCTGTATAAATAACATCTATAAAGAACTAAATGAAATTGCCAATGAAATTATAGGAGACAAATTTACAAGAAACGTTTTTTAAACAATGGGTCAACTTCATAAGGCCATGTAAGGAAATCATAATTTGTAAATCAAGTTGTCATCCAACACATTTAATAATTAAATACAGTTAAATATGATATTGGATCAAAAATGACCCTAGATAAGGATTAATCTCATTAATCCCACAATTTAATGAGACCATCCCAACCACATGTGATGACTTTAGATGTTTCATGAGGATGCCACACTGCACCTATGCACACCTTATCATGAGCTTTAAATCGACTGTAGAGTTTTGTGGTCTTCCAGTCCCAGATATTCAATTTTCCATTTCCATCTCCTGAAATCACATAGCTAGAATGGGAAGGAAAATAAGTTCAAATTATTGAAACACCTTAAAGTGGATAAGGAACAGAGAAAGAGTTCATCTTTTTCCCTGTAACATTAAAAAAAAAAAAAGTCAATATGAATATACAATACTCAGAATAACACGGTAGAGTATAAAGTAGTCTATAATTTAAACTTCTACTTAAAAAATCTCCCCATTGAGCTACCAATCTATGAGTCAAAATTTATTAACTTGGAAGTTATTTAATAAATTAAAAATTCATTCACTTGGAAATTTATTAACTATGGAAACCCAGGGGCCACAATAAATGGAGTATTAAATCACTCTCTAGACAGAAACAGTGCAGGGAAACGAGCTTCACACAGAGCCAGCGAACACCGGTTCTCCCAGAGTCAGACTCGACCACCTTCATAGTTATTTTCTGGCTTCAACGTCTTTTGAAAATGTTTAAGACTGACTCAGAGGGGTCAATTCCTAGCCTAAACATACAAGGTTACAGAGACTTCAGAATTACTTGTACCTATATATTTTAGCTGAGAATAGGGGAATGAGTGCAGAGTTTAACTCAAAGAAAGGCTCCACCTGGGCTCCGCAAATCCAGTGCGGCCTAGAAAGAGCCAAGAGCTGGATGTGAGGTCTCAACACAAAGGCTGCCGTGATGTTGTTCATATCAACACTGTGATACAGAATTAATTCTGCTGTAGAGCGATCTACAGCAGTAGAGCGATCACAGTCTGGCTAGCCTTGTTAGAAAAGCAGGGAGACAAGAAGGCACTGCCTGTATAGATAGGCATCTATGATGTGGTTAAAGGCACAGGACCAAGCAGTATAAGGAGATACAGTACAGAACTTAAAAAAGCCAAATGTAGTTTTCATAACTTGCTCTTGCCTTTCCAGCAGGCATTGTGACAATCTGCACAGTTCTCATACAATTACATATGTGGGAGTGATCTTTAAAGTGTTATTACTTGTACAAGGTAGGTCATATCATCATTATTTGAATATGAGAATATAGGAGATTTAAACTTACCTCATGTCTGGCGAAAAGTCCACCTGACAAGCATAACCTGCTACCATATGGCCCTTAAAAATTTTTTTCTTATTTAATCTAAATCTATTCTGTGCTCCAAAAATTAAGATTTGGTTGTCCATCGATTGGCACGCTAGCCATTTCCCTGTGAATTCAAGAAATGGGACATTTTAGAGCAAGACCAAAAATTCTAAAAAGACTTTATTTTAAATATGTTCAGACATTAATATTCTCTTGTTACCAACCACTTTACAACAATAGGAAAATGAATTTACTGTCTGTAAGGTATTACAAATGTGTTGCTGACAAGAGGGATTTATGCATAAAGTAATGGATTTTGTGCATATAATCCCATATCATTAAGTACTCGCCATATAAAAGCTTTTTTTTTGCCTATATAAGGATATACAGAAATTCTGAGTTTAGCATTAACAGAACTCAAGTAAAATTTTATTAAATAAAATTAACTTGGACTAACTCCAACAGAACCATGGAGGAAAAGAGATTTACCTATGTTAATTACGGAAAAAGGAAAGATTACCTCTTGGTGAGAAAACCTAGGATTATTAAATAAAACTATTCAAAAAAGATGTATCCCTAAACAATTATAGAAACTGTATTGAAAGGCCAAGTTGCTTTTATCTACCCAAGACTCACCAAAGCCTCGAGAGCCTATCTTTTTGCATCCTAGGGAACTTGCAGACATTATTAACTAAGGAAATGCTCTTAACAATATTCAGTCTGAGAGGGTAAATAGCCTTGTTCAGGGCACGATATCTGTGATGGATAGTTTAAAAATGCATACATAAAATGTAGACACAGGGTGACAAATGTGACAAGTATACAATATGATTATCAAAGCAGAACCCAGTTAGGTTGCTCTTCTCATAAAAATCATAGGGCATTTGACAGAAGTGATCACTGATTTGCCTGTGGCAGACTCCTTGATGGAAGCACAAACTGTTTCTTGCCTCTTTCTTCTTCCTTGCTCTACATTCACAGGAGCTATGTGAGTTAACAGTGATTTGATGAGTGTTGCCCAAACATCAGATCCTCTACTTTAATACCCTCATGGAGAGCTATAATTATATCAGTAAACTGTCACAGTATCTCTGTAGTGCAAATTACCTTAGACTTAAAAGGCAATGCATTATTGAATAGAAAATAGTATTAGACAGATTTATCTTTTTTATTTTGCCTGAGATGGCAATTTATGGTAAATTGCGAAAGTATTTTTATTATGGGGAACCAGATCAAAATTTTCTATCCCTTGAAAGAGAAAGAACTCACAGTAAATCACTAAATGACTGAACATGGTTCTGTCGGAAGGAGAATTCTCAAAAAAACAAAAACAAAACCCGATCCTCAGATAGAAATCCTTAAGATGCTCAGTGTTAGCTAGAATTCAGTTTGTTGGCTTGCTTGCTTATTTATTTATGTATAAAAAAACAAGAGAATGGGTGAGGTGACTCACTTATGAAAACCAGTAATTATTTCCAATTTTGAAAACGTTTCCTTATACAAGTACGACCCTGTGATAGACTTGCCCTAGGAGGGAATGGCCAAAGTTCTTCTGAAGACAGAAATCACACTTTGTCTTAGAGGCTCATAAAACACATTAAAACCACATTCTACCTACTAACTCACCATTTGGAGACAAAGTCACTGCAGGCATCGAGTGCATACTGGGCTCTGCTATGTACTTGAAATCCACAGGGATGTCCCTAAAATTTAACAACAGCTTATTAGAATAAGTAATGTTTAAAAAGTATCTTTAGGAGAATTGTCTCGGAAACTAAAGAGATATTCTTGAAATTATATATTTAATGAACCTTTCATGAAACTTTCCAGGGGGAAGGAAAATCACAAAATGGCATCCCGTTGCTTATTACAGATCTTTCACTTCACAAATGCCTTTCCATGAGAATTATGACAGTGTTCGTGGCTTTCCAATTCTGAAACTTTTGAGTTTTATGTCAGAAAAAAATCTGTAACTAGAGTTCTTTAACAATGAGTTCATCTGAAAATGTACCACCGTAGGCAGAAGCAAGATGTCTGAGGCAAGCCTACAGGGACGTATTTTCCCTGCCAGTCAGCCTTAACGTGCTACTCTGCAAACAGGTGAGAGTGTAATAAGAGGCTTCAGCAATGCAAGTGGATGGTAGGCGAAGGTGTGCGGGGCTCTGCAAGCAGGCAGGGCCCATCCAGAAGTAATGAGATTTCTGCATGGGAAAGGGCGATTAAGGGCCTGGTACCTGGACATCTTCTATTTTCAGTTTACATGTGAAGGATTCTAGATGCATATGGTGCAGGGGAGAAAATGCATTAAAAAATTCTTATGTGAGTGACACGAAGAATAAAACAAAAACAACAAAAATGCCAAACTAGTCACACCTAGATCTAGAACCATGACAATTTCCGTATGCCGTTTTGTTTTTAATGTTCTCCACTTAAAATTCTCCATGAAGAATTCTTTAGTAATTCTGAGGGATTTGGGGCTCGTTGCTTTTCATGAGTGACCAGGAATGTTTCTTACAGAGTAACGTGTGGAAAACGTAGTCTGAAGAATAACACAGATATAAAGCCGCAATATCAATTTCTAACTATAGTGCAAGTTTCAAAACTTTGATTAATTGGAAAATAACAATCAGAATACTAATTTGCTTTAAGTAAGAATTTTCTCTATCCATCTATCTACCCATCCAGAAGAAGCAGATGATTAGACAAAACTTCTATGAGCGGGAATGCCTGGGGGGCTCAGTCAGTTAAGTGTCCAGCTATTGGTTTCGGCTCAGGTCATGATCTCACGGTTTTTGAGTTCGAGCCCCACATTGGGCTCTGTGCTGGCAATGTGGAGCCTGCTTGGGATTCTCTCTCTCTGCCCCTCCCCCCTTGCTCTGTCTGTCTCTCTCTTTCAAAAATAAATAAACTTCTAGGAGGGTCTTGGTTAGAAGAAAACATTTTTAGGTGTAACCTGGGAAATAGTATCATTTATCAAATTTCCAATGCTTTATACCTCTAAGATATCAATGAGAAGTCACATTTAAAATGACCCAAATGTATTGAAGAGAACTTCAGTCTGAAAAAGGCTCAACCATTTGTCTCTCCTCATATAAAATTATTACCAAAAATCATCAGTAACATGGATTAAAACACAGAAGCAGTTCTAAATTAAATTAACCATAGTCTAGGTTCAGATCAATCAAGGTTTTACTAAAAGTAAACAGAAAAAAAATGTAGGTAGATCCCTTATTTCAAGGACTCTTGGTACAATGAGTGGTAGACTAAGAAAGGAGTCTCAATACTCTGTGGACTTCGTCACTGCTAGTAAAAATGCCTGCTAGGCATAGTTATATTTAATAAACACGACACTATTTTCTAATTAGAAACTGTAATTCAGTGTAATAAGCTAGTAACTTATATCTTACAATCATCTTCAGTCTAGAAATGGTATCACTGAAAAAAACCTTAACAAAAATCCATGAAATTGTAAAGATAAAAGATAAACAGTAGGATCAACCTCTGTCGAATTTTCTTCCAAAAATATTTTAACAAAATAAACACCTTTGGGAGAAAACATGTCTGTGACACCTCACTCGTTTAGCAATTAGCATACCACAGGCTGCTCAGTATCTAATTATAATCTCTCATTCTCCTTTAAAACTGTCTGCTAGTCGTAATAATTTAGTATTGTTTAAGAAAACCAAGTTTCCTTTAGTCTGCTTGTATCATTGTGCTACTCTTAGGCTTAGGGTGTACAAGTTTGGCAAACACCACCCGTCTGAATGATAGTAATAGTAATTTCAATTTTCCTAGTAATAATAGTAATAATTTTCCTAGTGGTGGGATCAGTTCTCACGTTGAGGTGGCCAGGGCCTCCCTTTCTCTCCCAAGGAAGCTGCCAGTAGCAGCAGTAATTGCCTTTCAGAGACAACTGTATGTGGTGAAGGATGGTGCTGGGGATCCGGAGGTGGTTTGGATGCCTACTTGTCTTTGTAGCAAGACTGATCCTCACTTCTGTTTCTTTCCAACTAATCGGACTGGATGCAAGTTATCTTCTGTCCCCACCAGATCCTTCTTTCATCTAACTGTCCAGCCATATAATTAATTCAGGTTCTGGATGTTTTAGGTAGGCCTCAGGGTATCCACAAGGCACAAGCCTCTAACAGATACACAAAAGGGAAAGAGAAAGAAATCAAAGCATACTGCTATATAAAATCATCTAATCACAAAGGAAGAGAGAAAGAGAGAAAGGAGTAAAGGAGAGAAAGGAATAAACAGCCAGAAAACAATGAACAAAACGGCACTAGTAAGTCCTTACCTATCAATAATTACTTTAATTGTAAATGGACTAAGTTTAGACAAATATAGGTTAGCTGAATGGATAAAAACAAAACAAACAAACAAACAAGACCCAATATTGTGTATAAAAGAATCACTTCAGTTTTAAGGACACACACAGATTGAGAGTGAAAGGATGGAAAATATATTCCATACAAATGGAAATCAAAAGAAAGCAGGGGTAGCTGCTCTACTTGTATGAAACAAAGTAGACTTTAAGCTAAAAATTCCCAGTAGTAGAAAGGTCATTATATAATAATAAAGGAGTCAATTCATCAAGAAGATACAACAAATATAAATACTTATACACCCAACATCAGAGCACCTAAATATATAAAGCAAACATTAACAGATCTGAAGGGAGACATAGATAGCAATACAGTAATAGCAGGGGACGTCAGTACATTGTCAACAATAGATAGATCATCCAGACAGAAAGTCAATATGGAAACATTGCACTTAAATGACATATTGGACCAGATAGACCTAACTGACATATACAGAACATTCCACCCAACAGCAGCAGAATACACATTCTTCTCATGTACACATGAAATATTCTCCAGGAAAGATCCTATATTAGGCTACAAAGAGTCTTAATATCTTTAAGAAGACTGAAATCATATCATGCATCTTTTCTGACCACTATGGTATGAAACTGGAAATCAATTACAATAAAACTAGAAAATGTACAAGTATGTGGAGATTAACAACACACTACTAAACAAAACATGAGTCAAAGACGTAATCAAAAGGGAAATCAAAACTATCCTGAGACAAATGAAAACAGAAAAACAACAGACCAAAACTTATGGGATACAGCAAAACTGGAGGGAAGTTTATATTGATAAACACCTACATTAAGCAAGAAGAATCTCAAACAACTTAACTTTACACTTGAAGGAACTAGGAAAAGAAGAACAACCTAACTCTAAGTTAGAAGAGGAAGAAAATAACAAAGATCAGAGAGAAAAGAGACTAAATAGATACAGATAGGAAAGAGACTAAATAGAGACTAAAGGGATAACAGAAAAGATCAATGAAACTAAGCAGTTTTTTTTTTTTGAAAAAGAAACAAAATTAACATTTAGCTAAACTAAGAGAAAAACTCAAAAGAGACATTACAACTGATAATATAGAAACACTAAGGATCACGAGAAACTACTATAAACAATTATATACCAACAAATTAGAAAACCTAGAAGAAATGGATAAATTCCTAGGAACATGCAATTTACCAAAACTGGATCATGAAGAAGTAGAAAATCTGAACATGACTAAGGAGGTTGAAGCAGTAATCAATAACCTCCCAACAACAAAAAAAGTCCAGGACCAGATGGCTTCACTGGTAAGTTACACCAAACATTTAAAGAAGAATTAATATTAATCCTTTTCAAACTCTTCCAAAAAATAGAGAATTCTTCCAAATTCATTTTATAAGGCCAATATTACCCTGATACCAAAGCCAGACAAGGATACTACAAGAAAATTAGAGGCCAACATCCCTGATGAATATAGATGCAAAAATACTCAATAAAGTTTTAGCAGACTGAATTCAACAGTACATTAATGGAATCATATACCATGATCAAGTGGGATTTATTCCTGGGATGCAAGGATGGTTCAACATACACATATCAATAAATGAGATACAAAAATGAAGGATAAAAATTAAATGATAATCTCAATAAATGCAAAAAATATTTGACAAAATTTAACATCCTTTCATAATAAAAAGTCTCAATAAACTGGGCATATATAGAACATACCCATGTGTGACAAACCCACAGCTAACATCATACTTAACTCTAAAAGGCCGAAAGCTTTTCCTCTAAGATCAGGAAGGGTGTCTCCTCTAACCACTTCTATTCAACATAATAGTATTGGAAATCCTGGTCAGAGCAATCAGACAAGAAGAAAAAGGCATCCAAATCAAAAAGAAGTAAAACTGTCTCTGTTTGCAAATGGCATGATATTATATATAGAAAGCCCTAATGACTTCACACACAAAAAAAGACCGTTAGAACTAATAAATGATTCAGTGAAGTTGGAAGATACAAATTCAACATTCAAAAATCAGTCGCATTTCTAGGCAATAACAATGAACTACTGGAAAAATAAATTAAGATAACAATCCCATTTATAGTAGCACCAAAAAACAAGAAAATACGTAGGAATAAACTTAACCAAGAAGTTAAAAGACCTCTATACTGACAACTATAAAACACTGATGAAACAAACTGAAGATGACATAAATAAGTGGAAAGATACTCCATGTTCATGGGTCTGAAGAATTAACATTGTTAAAATGTCCATAATACCCAAAGCAATCTACAGATCTGATTCAATATCTATCAAAATTCCCATGGCATTTTTGACAGAATTAGAACAACAATCCTTAAATTTGTATGGAACCACAAAAGACTCCAAAGCAATCCTGAGAAAGAATAAAGCCGGAGGCATCAGGCTTCCTGATTTTAACCATATTACAAAGCTACAGTAATCAAAACAGTATGGTATTAGACATTTAAAGCAGAGATAATACCTATCCTTCTCAACCTGTTCCAAAAAATAGAAAGGGAAGGAAAACTTCCAGACTCATTCGATGAAGCCCGTATTACTTTGATTCCCAAACTAGACAGAAACCCAGCAAAAAAAGAGAACTACAGGCCAATATCCCTGATGAGTACAGATGCAAAAATTCTCAATAAGATACTAGCAAATCGAATTCAACAGCATATAAAAAGAATTATTCACCATGATCAAGTGGGATTCATTCCTGGGCTGCAGGGCTGGTCCAACATTCACAAATCAATCAAGGTGATACATCACATTAATAAAAGAGAAGATAAGAACCATATGATCCTGTCAATCGATGCAGAAAAAACATTTGACAAAATTCAGCATCCTTTCTTAATAGAAACCCTCGAGAAAGTCGGGATAGAAGGAACATACTTAAACATCATAAAAGCCATTTATGAAAAGCCCACAGCTAATATCATCCTCAATGGGGAAAAACTGAAAGCCTTCCCCCTGATCAGGAACACGACAGGGATGTCCACTCTCACCACTGTTGTTTAACATAGTGTTGGAAGTTCTAGCATTAGCAATCAGACAACAAAAGGAAATCAAAGGCATCAAAATTGGCAAAGATGAAGTCAAGCTTTCACTTTTTGCAGATGACATATTATACACGGAAAACCCGACAGACTCCACCAAAAGTCTGCTAGAACTGATACATGAATTCAGCAAAGTCGCAGGATACAAAATTAATGTACAGAAATCAGTTGCATTCTTACTAATAATGAAGCAACACAAAGACAAACTGATCCCATTCACAACTGCACCAAGAATCATAAAATACCTACGAATAAACCTAACCAAAGATATAAAAGATCTGTATGCTAAAAACTATAGAAAGCTTATGAAGGAAATTGAAGAAGATACAAAGAAATGGAAAAACATTCCATGCTCATGGATTGAAAGAATAAATATTGTTAAAATGTCAATACTACCCAAAGCAATCTACACATTCAATGCAATCCCAATCAAAATTGCACCAGCATTCTTCTCAAAGCTAGAACAAGCAATCCTAAAATTTGAATTTTTTTTTTAACGTTTATTTATTTTTGAGACAGAGAGAGACTGAGCATGAATGGGGGAGGGTCAGAGAGAGAGGGAGACACAGAATCCGAAACAGGCTCCAGGCTCTGAGCGGTCAGCACAGAGCCCGACGCGGGGCTTGAACTCACGGACCACGAGATCATGACCTGAGCTGGAGTCGGACGCTTAACCGACTGAGCCATCCAGGCGCCCCAAGGAATCCTAAAATTTGTATGGAATCACAAAAGACCCTGAATAGCCAAAGTAATATTGAAGAAGACCCAAGTGGGAGGCATCACAATCCCAGATTTTAGCCTCTACTACAAAGCTGTAATCATCAAGATAGCATGGTATTGGCACAAAAACAGACACACAGACCAATGGAATAGAAACCCCAGAATTGGACCCACAAAACCATGGCCAACTAATCTTTGGCAAAGCAGGAAAGAATATCCAATGGAAAAAGACAGTCTCTTTAACAAATGGTGCTGGGAGAATTGGACGGCAACATACAGAAGAATGAAACTAGACCACTTTCTTACACCATTCACAAAAATAAACTCAAAATGGATGAAGGACCTGAATGTGAGACAGGAAACCATCAAAACCCTAGAGGAGAAAGCAGGAAAAAACCCCTCTGACCTCAGCTGCAGCAATATCTTACCTGACACATCTCCAAAGGGAAGGGAATTAAAAGCAAAAATGAACTATTGGGACCTCATCAAGATAAAAACTTTCTGCACTGCAAAGGAAACAATCAACAAAACTAAAAGGCAACCAATGGAATGGGAAAAGATATTTGCAAATGACATATGGGACAAAGGGCTAATATCCAAAATCTATAAAGAACTCACCAAACTCCACACCCAAAAAAACAAATAATCCAGTGAAAAAATAGGCAGAAGACATGAACAGACATTTCTCTAAAGAAGACATCCAGATGGCCAACAGGCACATGAAAAGATGCTCAACGTCACTCCTCATCAGGGAAATACAAATCAAAACCACACTGAGATACCACCTCACGCCGGTCAGAGTGGCTGAAATGAACAAATCAGGAGACTATAGATGCTGGTGAGGATGTGGAGAAACGGGGACCCTCTTGCACTGTTGGTGGGAATGCAAACTGGTGCAGTCGCTCTGGAAAACAGTTTGGAGGTTCCTCAAAAAATTAAAAATAGACCTACCCTATGACCCAGCAATAGCACTGCTAGGAATTTACCCAGGGGATACAGGAGTGCTGATGCATAGGGGCACTTGTACCCCAATGTTTATAGCAGCACTTTCAACAATAGCCAAATTATGGAAAGAGCCCAACTGATGAATGGATAAAGAAGTTGTGGTTTATATAAACAATGGAATACTACTTGGCAATGAGAAAGACTGAAATATGGCCTTTTGTAGCAATGTGGATGGAACTGGAGAGTGTTATGCTAAGTGAAATAAGTCATACAGAGACAGACAGATACCATTATGTTTTCACTCTTATGTGGATCCTGAGAAACTTAACAGAAGACCATGGGGAGGGGAAGGGGGAAAAAAAGTCAGAGAGGGAGGGACACAGATCATAAGAGACCCTTAAAAACTGAGAATAAACTGAGGGTTGATGGGAGGTGGGAGGGAGGGGAAAGTGGGTGATGGGCATCGAGGAGGGCACCTGTTAGAATGAGCACTGGGTGTTGTATGGAAACCAATTTGACAACAAATTTCATAAAAAAAAAGATTACTTAAGTAAATTAAAAAAAAAAAAAACCTAAAGAAAAAAAAGACTGAAAATCAACAATCTAAATGTGCAACTCAAAAATTAGAGGAACAACAAGTAGAACAATGAAACTAAAAGCAATAAAAAGAAGTAATAATCCGTTAGTATAAAAAAAACAAAAAACAAAAAAAACCCAGTATGGTATTGTATAAAAACACAGATCAAATAGAGCAGAACAGAAAGCCCAGAAATAAATCCATGCATATATAATCAACTTATTTTTGACAAAGGAGCACAGAATATACAATGGAGAAGGTACAGTCTTTTCAATAAATGGTGTTTGGGAAAACTTGATATTCACATGCAAAAAATGAAACAGGACCCCCTATCTTACACCACACACAAATTCAAGTCAAAATGTTTTGACGATTTGAACATAAGACCTGAAACTCCTGGAAGAAAACACAGGAGAGAAGCTCCTGGATACCGGTCTTTGCAAATATTTTCTGGATTAGACTAACCTTAAGCAAGGCAACAAAAACAAAAATAAACAAGTGGGACTACCTCAAAGTAAAAAGCTTCTGTACAGCAAAGGAAAACCATCAACAAAATGCAAAGCCAACCTAAGGAATGGCAAAAAATATTTGCGAACCACATATCTGATAAGGGGCAATATCCAAAATATATAAGGAACTCACACAATTATTATCAAAAATCCAAGTAACCCAGTTAAAACTTGGGCAAAGGACCTAAACAGACATTTTCACAGAGAAGACATACAAATGGCCAACAGGTACAGGAAAGTGCTCAACATCACTCATCATCAGGGAAATGCAAATCAAAACCATAATGAGATATCACCTTACATGTTGGGATGGCTATTATCAAAAAGACAGACAACAAATGCTGGTGAGGATGTGGAGAAAAGGGAACCCTTGTGCACTGTTGGTGGAAATGTAAACTGGTGCGTATAGCTACTATGGAAAATAGCAAGGAGATTCCTCAAGAAATTTAAAATAGCATTACAATATGATTCATCAATACTACTTCTGGGTATATATCCAAAGGAAATGAAATCACTACCCTGAAGAGGTATTTGTACTTTCATATTCAATGCAGCATTATTCACAATAGCCAAGGTAGGAAAGCAACCGAGGTGTGAAAGAATGGATAAAAAAAATGTGGTATTTACATATATAATGGAGTATTATTCAGCCTTTAAAAAGGGGAACGATGCCATTTGCAACAACATGGATGAACCTGGACAGCATTACGCTAAGTGAAATAGGCCAGACAAAGACAAATACTACATATTATCATTTATATGTGTAATCTTAGAAAAAAAAAAAAAAGAAACAAGAGTCAAACTCTTATAGAAATAGAGTAGATTGGTGGCTGCCAGAGGGTTGGATCAGGATAGGGAACTACACGAGGCTGGTAAAAGGGTACAGACTTTTAGTTGTAAGATGAATAGGGTCTGAAGATCTAATGTGTAACATGGTGATTATAGTTATTGTATAATTGAAATTTGTTAAGAGAGTAGATAGAACCTAAGTGTTCTTACCAAACAAAAAAGGTAAATATTAAAATACTGTAAAGTGGTAGATGGGCTAACTTGGTAGGAATCCTTTCACAAGGTATACATATATCAAATCGTTATGTTATAAACTTTAAATATATTACAATTTTATTTGTCAATTCTATCTTAATAGAGCTGGAGAAAAAAACCCTTAAGCTTTGGAATAAGTTTAACACAGGTTTGAATTCTGGCCTTTCATGTGTCATGGAACCTGGGGTAAATTACTTAACCTATACTAGTTTCCTCATCTATAAAAACAGGGATAGCAAATATATATATCTATTCCAGAAAACTACTTTGCACATGAAATGAAAGAGCTCACACAAAATGCTTGGGATGCTTGGCACACAGAAAGGGCTCAACAGATGCAGCGTCATCAATCACTATGACAGTAACGACGCCCTTAGACCCTCAGTGCATACAGCATGCCAGGCACTGTGCTGGCACTGGGGACACACCGTGAGCACGGCTGACATAGATCTCTCTCAGTCGGGAACTTGTCAGGGAAGAGGAACAAATACGCAAGCACTGAAAAGCGGCAGGAAGCAAAGCATTATGTGGGGTCACAGATGGGAGGCACTTATCCTCGTGTGAGGATTGGTGAGGAAGGCTCCACTAGCAAATGGGGATTAAACTGAAGTAAGTCTAAGGATGTCATCATTTATAATGAAACAGTAGTAGGACTCTTAGGAGCATTTCTTCAGCTCTGAGAAGGGAAAACAAGAAACATGCTGAGCTCACCCCTTAATGTAATCAAAATATGTGCTGACCAATGCTGTCATTTAGAAAACACACACAAGTGTTCTTAGAGCCCTGTAACTGGTGCATCATTTAAATATTTACCCATTTCTTTTACACCATCCACATTTTAAAACAAAGCTGAAATACTCTCTGAAGATAGAAACATCTGAAAGTTTAAGTATAATCGAATTGTCAGATTCTGTGCGTGTAACATCACTTCCACAGAAAGATCTTAGTTATAAGAGGGTCTCAAAGCATGTACTTTAAGGATGACATAAAACTATACATAAAGTATAAAGTCAGCTCCCCATGAAATGGGGGTGATTTGAAGGGGTGTACTGGTGGTGAGTGTGGGAGAAATTGTAGTTAAATTACAGGAAACCTTCAATTACTCAAATTTCCCTGACAGAGGCTAGGGACCTGCTCAGCTCCCCAAAGGGACTCCGTTTTCAGTTTCAGGAGGAAACTACTGGCTGTAGTTCAGGGCTTCCCACTTCTTAAAGCAGAACAACTTCTGTGGTGAGAAGTCACATTTTCTAGTCCCTGTAAGGCCATAACCACGGTTAAGCTGTGCTTCCTAACTGACTATGAAAACAACCTGGGCTCCATCCAAACATTCATTTTAACAAAAGGATTATTACGCATTTCTTTGTAAGGAAATTATAAAACATGACCTATGATACTGAGTGAAACTAGCGTTAGTATTTCTTGACTTTAGAAAAGTGTTTTGGTTTTTGGTTTTTTTTTTTTTCCCTTTCTGGGAAAGCAAAATTAACCAATATATTCTCCAAATAAAACATCTGCTTTCTACCATTATGGGCTATGAATAGCAGGACACGATGGGTGATGACATGGGGCAATTTTCAGTACCGAATGATCATAATACAGACATTTAAAAAATCAAGATGTTTTAAAATATTTTCTTTGGGTTGGCTCTGAGGCCAGGATCTAATGCTCAATCCCAGCCGTGAACAATACAGTCTATACATTTGTGGGCCCTATGTGTCATCGGTCATTTTGCAAAGCACCTAACGAATGTAAGTCAAAACAATATAAACTTGTCGGCAATACAAGAAAAAATGACTCCAAACATATAGCCTTTGGTTAGACTGTCCCAAGACTATCAAAGGTAGCAGGTCTAAATTTTTATTTCCATATTCTGGATACTTAAATATTTACAACAGTTTGGTTGGCAAGCCAGAGATCACAGTTGTGAAAATCTTCAAATGGTTGCATAGTATGTACGAAGGCTGGTCTTTCTTTGGCTACAGATTTTTAAACTGCTTGCTATTTATATATGAATCAGATTTTCTACCAACAGAAACTCACCATTCCCAAACTCGGAGGCTCTTATCGTCAGATGTGCTCACAAATCTCCTGTTCTCATCAACAAAAACAATGGTGTTGACGGCTCCCAAATGCCGGTCATACTCCTGCACAATTTCTCCACTTCGAATGTCCCACTGTACATCAAACAAGACAAGAGGTAAACACAGAAGTGGAGCAGATTTATGAAAATAAAGAGCTATCAGACCTATGGAAAGTGAAGAAGAAAAAAATCTCTAACATAATGTTTTTTACGACCGACTGTTTTCTACTAAAAATAGCCCATTAGCAGTCCCTAAGAGCAGCAAGCGTTAAACAAGTTAATATTCTTTATTCCATCCCCTAATACAACATAAGCTGTAGAAATCTTACTAAAATACTGTGAAAAGACTTACCTGCACAATCTTCTTATCAGACATGCCAGCTACAAAGAGATTTTGCTTATCTTCATCAGGATTAAATTTGACACAATAGGGCACTTTTCGGTTTGTAAACCTTGATATACACTGTCCTAAAACCAAAGACTCAAGTTAAGGTAGGTAAAATAAACCCTGGGATTAAAATCTAGAGATCATCTGCTTAATAAATTTTGGGGAAGGGCAGCCTGCTTGTTCTTTACTATAAACTACATTGTTCCTTTTCACAGATTCTTAATGATTAAAAATAAATTTTTCAAAAGTGAATCATCAATTGCAGAATAGATAAAATGATTATGATGTGTAGCCGGAGTTGAGAGCCACTGTGGGTTAAGAGTATGGGCTTTGGCATTAGACCTTGGCTGAAACCAGTTCGGCCATTTACTAGCTGTGTGACTCTGGAAAAGTTACCTCTTTAAGCTTCAGTTTCGTCGTCTATAGGAATGATAAGAATAATTATAGGGATATTTTAAGAATTGAATGCAACACTGGGCATAAGTGCACAGCACAATGCCTGGTAAACAGTGTTCAATAAATATGAGCTGTTACCTTTCCCCTTAAAACTCAGTAAGACAAAAGATGGTTATACAAAACCATACTGGCCACAACGTACTGATGCAATTAATGTTTGTGAATGTATAAAACCAACTCGCCTATGGGCCTGTAAACTGACTTATCTTAATCAATGTGGGCAATTAAATTTAATGTTGTTCATCAGACATTTATTGTGCTTCCATTATGTGCAATGCCGTGTGCTATGTGATGGAAGAGAACAAAAAGAGCAATTAAATAGTCTATGGAAGATTTCAGATTTGCTGGTCTATCAGCACGTTTGCTTTATAAATTGTATTTGATGGAAACAAAGTTTCATAGTAAAAAAGCTACTTACGTAGCTGAGTTTCAACTCTACCTTTTATGATATTAGCTGATGGTGGTATGAGAATCAGCAGTTACAGATGGCATCATCTGCCACAGAAGACCACTCACACTATTTCATTTACCAATGCTAATGTATAAGATAAATATGGATTAGTATCAGTGAGCTCTTACCTGTCTCAGTGTCCCAGAGCTTAAGATACCTGTCATAAGCTGCACTGAGGAACTGTGTTCCTGCAGTATTAAAGCAGATGTCCCTAACAGCTTTACTGTGACCTAAAGGTGGAGACAATAAAAATGGAGGTGAGGTGAAATATCTCTTAAAACACAAGCACTGTTAAGAGAAATAGCATTTTCAAGCCACACTGTGAGTCAAATCTCTGAAATCCTATTCCCTGACTTACTGACTCAGAGTTCAGTTAGGTGTGGGCTTGGGAACGTAGGAGGTTTTTTTATTTCCCCTTCAAAAAGCTCCCTAGGTGTTTCTGAGGCATAACATTTCGGTAAGAACCAAGAGACAAGGGGTAACTTTTTTTTTTTTTTTGAAGTTGGTCATAGCAATCTTTTAATATGTAATACACATAACTGATGACTAAGCAGTCAAGAATTTAAGGAAACATAACAGGCCAATTATTGCCAACGAAAAAGAAGGGACCAGTGACATGTTGGAGGTTCGCTCTCCAGATTACTCACTAAGTGAAACAAAGTGACCTGACCCTCAAGTTCACGGAATCACAGCCCTTCTTCAGTAGCTGTGGATTTCTGTGATCACATTACCAAGTTTCACAGAAGTGAATTCAGAATCTCCGAGACTAATAAACCTTTTTGAAACAAATATCAATTTCTATTTTAAGACAGCATTTTGACAATATATTAATTTTAAAGTGCTTTGCTTGGAAATCAATCCTGCCAGGCCAGTCAACTCTTCTGAAAGTTACAGAGACAAATAAAATGTGGCTAAATGAAAGCAGAAAGTTTCCTATTCTTTATCACCCCATCATGACCAAGACTGACAAGTACAATTGTGCAAAATGTGCACTGCACAAATTGTCAACCACACACAGCAGCCCTGAACCAGCACCACCAGTGAGCTAGTCAGGCAATGTGCTACAGTAATTAGGCATTCTTTTCTACAGCAAGAGTCCCATCTTCCGAAAGCAGGTAATTTTCAGTTTTCCACTGAAAAACTGCCAGGGAGCGGCGGGGAGACAGATGGGGACCAAATCCACTAAATGTACAGGAGGCATTTTGTTCCCCCGTACACTGCTGAGAGCCTTCCCACAAGTCCTCCTATAGGCACCTTGGGCAGTATTTATTTGTGGGGTGAGGCCCTAAAATCATAACAAAGCCTGTAGAATGGACTCCCGCTTGAATCTAAAACCAGAGCCACTACGATTTACACAAACAGTGTTTCGATGATGTACAGTTAAATCTGGAAACATAACCAGCCTTCATGTGAAATCTGCCCAAGACTGTAAACTATTCTCTGCCAGAAAGGTTTGCCACGAAGCTGTTCTCTTTTTGGCCTTGTTTTCTCCTTCAAGGAGTTCACTCAATCTTATCCTTTTGTATGCTGTAGCTGTCAATTCCTAACTTCTCTTCAAAGCTCAACATCTGGCCATCTAATTGCTTACTGGAAATTTTCATCTCCATATCCCAAAGGCAGCTCAAACTTAACAAGTGATACCTCATCATCCTCTTCTGTTCCCTCTCTTGGCGAATGGCACAACCATTCACCCAGCCAGCTGGGAGTCACCCTAGATTCCTGCTGCACTCTTATCAATTACATCCACTAAGTCCTGCTGATTTTTAACTCTTGATTGTTTTTCCTCTCTATGCGCCGCTTTAGTCCAGACTCTTAGCATTTCTAATCTAGACCAATGAAATAACCCTGTAATTCATTTCCCTGCCAGCGGGCCTGCCCCACCAAAACATCTTCCATGCTGTCACTGTGATCTCTATAAACTTCAAATCTAATTAAGCTAATTTCCTGCAAAAGCCATTTTAATGGATGGCTTTCCAAGGTCCTCTGGATAGATTCTACACTCCTTATTTTTTTTAATTTTTAAAAAACTTAGTTTATTTATTTTTGAGAGACAGAGAGAGAGAGCGAGAGAGAGAGAGCACGAGAGTGTGAGTGTGGGCGTACATGTGGGGGAGGGGCAGAAAGAGAGAGGGAGACACAGAATCCAAAACAGGCTCCAGGCTCTGAGCTGTCAGCACAGAGCCCAATGTGGGGCTCGAACTCACAAATCGTGAGATCATGACCTGAGCCGAAGTCGGACGCTTAACTGAGCCACCCAGGCACCCCGATTCTGCACTCCCTACTAAGGGCATGTAAGGTCCTCCATGCCTTGCCTCTTGTTATACTCCTTTCTCTGCTTGTCATCTCTCACCATATTCCATACCCTGGCAATTCCGAAATATACCTGGCTGTCCCAAAGCAGCATGCTTTCTCAAACCACTTTTGCTTTTCTTCTCAGTTCCCTTTTTTGTCTGTTTGGGAGGACTTAGTCCCTCTTCAAGACTCAGCTCAAGTTTTTGAAGACTTTCCTTCATTATCGGTACAATAAAATTACTGTCAATGATGTTATCTTAGTTTAAAAAAGTCTTTCCAAACAGGGGCTCCTGGGTGGCTCAGTCGGTTAAGCGTCCGACTTTGGCTCAGGTCATGTTCTTGTGGTTCCTGGGTTCAAGCCCCGTGTCGGGCTCTGTGCTGACAGCCTGCTTCAGAGTCTGTGTCTCTCGTCTCCCTCTCTCTCTGCCCCTCCCCTACTCATGCTGTCTCTCTCTCTCTCTCTCTTAAAAATAAATAAACATTAAAAAAAAAAAGTCTTTCCAAACAGATTTATAGCCAGAGATAAAAGAAGTATTACCAATAAATGTTCGTAGACAGCGCCTGTCTCCATAAACCTCCCATAGCTGGGGGAAAAAAAACACAGAGAAATTAAATTTAATAGAAGACTTGGGTAAAACGACAAGTTTCAATCAATAACAACAGTCATATGCTGGCTATGTGTGTGCATATATGTGTGTACAGGGGATTTAACCAAAGGCATTATATTTAAGGGAACATGTTGCTTAGAGCTGTTAGTCTATGTTGCAACATTTGAACCATACACACACACACACACACACACACACACACACACACACACAAATTTGAAATCTGACACTGAAAGATACACCAAAATATCAAGAGAACATAGATGGAGCTAATAAAAGTGACTTTCACTTCTTGTTCTTTTCTGTATTTGATATATTTTCTATGATGAAAACTTTTATGTAATATTATGAGCTACTTCTGGAAGAATTAAATACTATCAAAAACTGCCATGTTTATAACATTTTGGTCCTTACCAAATGTATTTCATTTTTTTGGAACTTACTGAAGCCACAAAATATTATAGAAGCTATATGGAAATGATGATCTACACTATAATAGGCTAATAATTCTCATCACATCTAAAGTGAATTAATACAATAGTTTCAAAACTACCTTTATTCTTGCCTACCTCAAATCAAACCGTTGGTAATGTTACTAATGTTCTAAAACAGCACTTCCTGGCCACCCAGTGCCAACAGCATAAACTCTCAGTTCCCGCAGCATACCAGGCAAAGGACTTCCAGGACCTACCTGGTCCTTGGCCTATGACTGTTGCCACTCTGTATCTCTCAGATTCGAGACTCCAGAAACCACAAACTTACAGTGTTCAGCACACGCCATGCCTATGCATCCTATTCACTCTTTTTGGACCTGCTCCACTCCCTACACTCCCCACCCCCGCCATCCCCTTTACTTAGTTACCCTCCTACTGAAGTGTGCTTCCTCTTTGAAAACAGAGCACCTTATGCCAGGTTCTATAAGCATCATTTACATCATAAAGAAATGATCACCCTAAGGGCAGGGAGAGGGTCTTTTTTAAACTTTTTAATTTTTTTTTAACATTTATTTATTTTTGAGACAGAGAGAGACAGAGCATGAACAGGGGAGGGGCAGAGAGAGAGGGAGACACAGAATCTGAAACAGGCTCCAGGCTCTGAGCTGTCAGCACAGAGCCCGACGCGGGGCTCGAACTCACGGACTGAACTCATGAACCGTGAGATCATGACCTGAGCCGAAGTCAGAGGCTTAACCGACCAAGCCACCCAGGCGCCCCATGGAGAGGGTCTTAATATATTTTTAGTCTTGGCCTGTTGACATATTAGGTACCTAAAAAATGCTTAGGAAATGAAGTAAATTGAACTCTATGTTTTTTCAATTGGTCAGAAAGACCTTAATCTTAATATAGTTTGTATGAAGTGAAAGTTAAAGGAAACAAGGTTTTTTTACTCCAAACTGTTAGCCTGTCATTTTAAGCTATTGAGTAGAGACAATTGCCTAAATGACTGCCCTCATCAAGAAAAGCTACCTTCACATATCATTGAGTTGTTTACACAGAGTACAATTTTAATGATTCAACTTTCTAAGCCTCAAGAGTACTAGAGGGCTGATATGTCTTGACCATCATAATAATGCAGACACAGAAGACACAAAAAAGAGCACTATTCTTTCAGATTTTAGTTTTAAAAAGGCTTCTCCCATGTTCAAGTTGATATGCTCTGGCAACTGAGCTTTTTCCCCACATACTCTATAGCTGAAACTTAACCTTAAAGTGGAGCTTCCCAAGACGGTACAACCTGAGAGAAGAGGCTGGGAGCAGTTCTGCTACTTGGTGTCTACTTGCATTTATAAGAAAAAGGATGAATTATGTTACCTACTTTTTGAAATGGGATTTCTATCATGTGTCCTCTCTACCTCATAAGGTCCTGAGGAACAAATGAACTCATATTTGTTACGTATCCAAAGCCCCTATAAAAATACATTATTAGTGATTAAATATTTATATATATAAAGCCAAAGTGATTGATTACATCCTAATCAGTTATCTAAGCTTACAAATGAGCCTAGACAGTTGGACCACAGAGCCATATTTGAATCAACATGTTTGGAAGCAATTCATAAATGGCTGCATTCACGGGGCCTAATAGAAAATAATTAGCCTCTAGTTGCCTAGCAAACCCAAATTTATTTATAATTAACCGAATAGACTTAACCAAAGCACTAGCATTGCAGCACTCCTACTCTGTTACTGAAAACTCACCTTAATTTTACAGTCCATGGAACAAGACAGCAATAAATGGCCAGAGAGAGGAAACAATCTGACAGCACTGACGCCCTATAAAAAGGTATTACAGTTATCAATCAGAAGGAGTCTAATGTCCGCTAAAGTGAAACAAGGAAAGTATGATATATTTTTAAGCAACCTAATTTACTGTTTTTCTTAATTCCAAAAATCATGCCCCAGAATAACCTTTGTTAGTAGTCCAAGAGCAGCCCTTATTGACACTAAGCTTTTGAAGATTTGTTTTTTGACCTTTAATACTGACTTTCTCACCCCAGGGAATTCTTAGTCAATCAAGTTGCTAATGCTCTCTCTCCTCTTCCTACTTTTATTCAGTTCCTTTGCTCTTTGCTAGGAGCTGGAAAATTATCAGTTGGAATAGTGCAGATGACCAAGAATATCAACATCAAAAGTTTCAAGTATCTTGTCTCTGCATCAGTTTAAATATTATCATGGTTTATAAACCAGAAACCATCTAATCTTCTCTTAAGCATGATAATCCCAAGAGCTAAGGCAACATTACTGAGGTCTTAGTGCCACTACCAACCCATTATTCACTGCTGTGGTTCCAGAAAAAAGCAGATTGGGCAGGAATATGTGGGGAAAGGCTTGGGTTACCCATAAGGGGATAGGACACCAATTATGAATGTGATGTCATGGCCAATCCATATGACCACTTTGCTTACCTTCGTATGTCCAGACCACACATGAATTTGTTTCTTGGGAAGATAACACTTCTCAGGTGGCACAGTAGACCGCAGATTAACACCAACATCCTGAGGTATGTGAAGATAGGATCTGCCTTGGTAGTCATACATTTCTTTAACTGAAATAAGAAAACAAAGGAAAGCAGTGAACAAATATAAGCTACAGTCATAAAATCTATAACCTTAAATGATAACATTTTTTAAAAAATTTTTTTAACGTTTTTTTATTTATTTTTGAGACAGAGAGAGACAGAGCATGAGCAGGGGAGGGGCAAAGAGAGAGGGAGACACAGAATCTGAAGCAGGCTCCAGGCTCTGAGCTGTCAGCACAGAGCCCGACGTGGGGCTCGAACTCACAGACTGTGAGATCATGACCTGAACTGAAGTCGGACACCCAGCCGACTGAGCCACCCAGGCACCCCTGATAACATTTTATTCATAGGGATATTGTTCCCTATTAAGGTTTAGGTACTAACATTCTGATGAAGTTAAGACCAAGAGTCAGCTAAAATTTAGTTCTTGAAGTCACTGCTATTGTTTACAATTAGAGGTAATACTTTGGAATTTCTAAATACCCAGAGACTATCAGACCTTTAAATAAGATCTATACTTCTTTTATTTAGTTATACATTTTAATGATATAAAAAAGACTTCACTGCAGCATAATTACAGCGAGGGAAGAAAAGATAATACTTGAGCCTTGTGAGTCACTGGCAAAGACTCAGAAGCAAACCAGGATAAAAAAAGAAGTTAAAAATATCAACTACCCTTTTTCCCTGTTTTCCTCTTTTATGCCCTTCCAGGTTCCTATTCCATTCTCTTCTCCACTTTCAACATAAAGTTTACAGTGAAGTCACTGGTGGCACTTAAATGGCATAGTATATATAAAACATTTAGCGGCATGCCTGGCACAGAATAGTCCTCAATAGATGTGGGCTGTTACATTTATTATGGCTGCAAGCACCACAGTACTCAACAGACTCCTTGGAGAGAAAACTCCAGAAAACGGGAGTTTGAGAAATCGAATATGGCCTCATCAAACCTAAATATTTGATATGTGATCAATGTTAGAATAACCAATACATCAGTACTAAATTATTCCTTACAGTTTGCTAATCACTACATAATTTTCCAAAGGTAACTAATTATTAATGAACCAGGTACATTTGGGAATACTTATAATTCATTTTGGACTATAGTTCCTGATGTAAAGGAAATAGGCATTTCCTTCCACGTATCAAAATTAGTATAAGAATTTTAATCTCCAGTCCATTCACATGAAAAAAAAAGTTTTTCTTGTAAAGTATAATTTAGTAACAATTATGAATGAGGAGGATATCTGGAGAGTATCTGGCTTGGGTTAAAAACAAAAAGTTAAAATGACTGGAGCAAGAGTCTGTTCTGAGGAAACAATAGATTTGTGGACAATTCAGACCTCTTCTTTATCTGCCATTTTTAATTTTTTTTTTTTTTTTTTTTTTTTTACGTTTATTTTCGAGACAGAGAGAGACAGAGCATGAACGGGGGAGGGGCAGACAGAGAGGGAGACACAGAACCGGAAGCAGGCTCCAGACTCTGAGCCATCAGCCCAGAGCCCGACGTGGGGCTCGAGCTCACGGTCTGTGAGATCATGACCTGAGCTGAAGTCGGACGTTCAACCGACTGAGCCACCCAGGCGCCCCTATCTGCCATTTTTAAAAATTCACTAGCACTTTGAAGAATCATCTGTGGCAATCATTAATCATGCTATTTTCTCTCCTTTATTAGAATACAGAAGAGTCTGGTATAATTTCTTCGAGATGCGAACAGTCAAATACAATTATTCTTAATACAGTGAAGCACAGCAGCTGATTAATAAGGGCAATTGATACTATATGAACAGAGAACAGAGTAGATATCTGAAAGTTTATCATAAAAATGAAGAAGCATAAAAAATATATTACCATGTAAGATTGTCTTCTCCTCCCCAGGTTTCTCTTCTTCCTGTTTGCCTTTTTTCTGCCTCTTGGCCGTGATTTCATCTAATTCTTTTTGTTCTTCCTAAGGAAATTAAGAAGTGAACTTTAAAATGGATGCTTTAGAACCCCACCTTGCCCAAGGCTGATTATAAATACTTTATGATGAGGTCCACTTTTTGGTGAAGCAATAGCTATAAGTATGTCTCTCGGATAACAATCTCAACTCTTTGACGGATTACAAAATGACATTAACAAATAAAAGGTACTAGTTGATACTTTTAAAATCATTTTATACAAAACCCATCCTTCTGGAACACCTAGAAGCAAATTTAATGTGTTATGCTAATTATGTAAGTGAAAAGACAAAGCAATTAGAAAATCTACTACTGTAAAGGAAACTCAGTTTTAGGACATAATGTTGTTCTCCAGTAATGACAGCTTTTACTAAGCCATAAGCATATAAGCAATGACTACAGATCTGTGACAACTTTTATGGGAGGAGCAGTGGAAGGAAGGTGGGGTAGTAATAAGTCCCTATCTATAATAACAAAGACGTCAACAGATGATGTCTAATGTAAATAAAAAGCAGCATATGTATATAATTGAGATACATAGATGAAAGATACAGCTAGAACATAAGCTTCATGAGGACAGGATTTTCTTGATCTTGTCCACTGCTATATCCCTAAGACCTACAAGAGTCACTGGCCCATAGAGACAGTAGGATTTGGAAGGGGGAAGGGGCAGATAGGGGTCTATAGTTTTATTTTATAAACTTCATGGTATTATTATTTTAAAATATAGATAATTATTAAAATTTTTAATATAAATATGTTAATAAATAAAACCCATCATCAATCCTAAAATCATAGAAAGGCTAATTTAGTATTCTAGATACTCACATTACTCTCTGAATATCTAGTATCAGAAGAACACCTACCACAATAGTTTAACAGCATTATCAACTTTTATTAAATTTTAACTTTTCTTAAAAATTGTTCAATATTGTATTTTAATTAAAAATATGGAAGAAAATCAGGGTGCCCAGGTGGCTCAGCTGGTTAGGCGTCCGACTTCGGCTCGGATCATGATCTCATGGCTCATGATTTCAAGCCCCGTGTCGGGCTCTGTGCTGACAGCTCGCAGCCTGGAGCCTGCTTCGGATTCTGGGTCTCCCTCTCTCTCTACCCATTCCCCACTCATGCTCTGTCTATCTCAACAAAAATGAAATAAAATAAAAAACCAAAAAGGTATTTAAAAAAATACGGAAGAAAATATATCAGAAAAAGGATAAATAAAAATATTCCCAGGGCACCTGGGTGGCTCAGTCGGTTGAGCGTCTGAGTCTTGATCTCGGCTCACGTCATGATCTCAGAGTTTGTGGAATCGAGCCCTGTAAGTCAGGTTCTGTGCTGATAGTGCAGAGACTGCTTGGGATTCTCTCTCTCCCTCTCTGCCACTTGCCTGCTCATGCTCTCTCTCTCTCCCTCAAAATAAATAAATAAACTTAAAAAAATATTCCCAAGAAAAATTTAAAAATCTTAGTGTATTTTCTCAGCCATGGCAGGGAAATTCTAATGAGTCATCATTTGGTTCTCTAAGGAAATCTCAAGTTTATTAACATAGATATCCTTCATAGACACACAGCATCTACCTGAATTGGCAATGAAAAACATCAAAACTTACTTCTGAGGGTTTGGCTACATCTTTTTCATCCACATATTTTGCCCATGGTCCCAAGAAACCATCAATATTAGATGCATCATTTTCTTTAAACTTTTTTCTTTTTTCTATTTTTTTCTGACCAGTTTCAAACACAGTTAAACCTACATTAAAAAAGAGATTACAAACATGGATATTTTTTAAAGAAACAGCATTTATATAAATACATATATAGAGCATATATGTTTTTACTTTGTATGGCTAAAGAAAAGTGATTGTTCAAGTGACCAAAGATTTATTTAAAAACACAAAATAAAATCTATATGAATCTGCCAGATAGACCAACTCATGGTATACAAAAAGAGACTCAACCTTCTGGGAAGAGAAGCTTCCTACTGTTCCCAATATTTTGCAAATCCTCATCTATTTAAAGAAAAGACTCAGCTATGTAATCCTACAATGATACACAATCCTTTTAATGAATCATGGACCTAGATCAGTAGATTTTACCACTTTTTGAAAGAAATCCAGCAATTTAATATTGCTAAATAATGATAAAGCTACTTTTGAAAGCAAGAATAAATTAAAATTTATCATTTAAAAACTGAATTAGGTTAAATTACATTAGGAAATTAATAATTTTGATTCACTTGTAATTCAACAATATTAATTAAACAAGGTTTCACAAGAATCTGGTATTCTTCCAAGTGATCTCAATCTAAACTTGACCTCTAAATCATAAATCTTAGAATTAAAAAGAAAGGAGGAAAGAGGGTGTTTCTGGTTGAGGTTCTGATTTGATCAGTAGGAGGTGGCACTCTGGGTGCTGGCACTAAATTGGAAAAGGTTTATGGGTCACAGTCGCAATCTAACTACATAAAAGATACGGCTTGTAGAGGTCTAACTTAAAAAAGCTTACCTATATTAATTCAAATCAGTTTCCTTCAGGTTGCATGTTACAACAAAAGCTTGTTAAAATTCTATTTTAACAATAATGTAGCTGGATGATATGATATAGGGTCTGTAGCTACTAACTAGAAGTCCTCATACAACCATATTCTTTTTCTAATGAGCATATTTTATGGGTAAGATTCCAATGATGAGCTTTGTGAGAAGTTAGCATTTAGAATATGACGCTTTGTCTTGTAAGTACAAAATGAAAATTTGCACAAACATATCTTCTAAAACACATATTCAAACTCAGCCTTCAAACCTTTAAAGATAATCTTTACAGACAATGTATAATAAAATTTGTTCTGCTCTGTAAAAACGGAGCTTGACGTTAGTGTTGAGAAACAAATTGCCAACATTAGCTACACATTAATTATAATTTATTGAATGATTTCTACATGGTTGGCACTGTGCCTAGTGCTCATCACAACCCAGAATAATAGGTACCAACATCTTCCCTACAAGGTTGCACACCTAGTTGAGTGGCAAAAACAAGCTCTAAACTATAATAGTTCTAAATGATACTGCTCTAAAATATATCACTGTGTTGTCTCAGCTTAAAATAAAACCAACCTAATAAAACACTAGTTTTTTCTTACTGCTGAAAGTCAATTTGCAAGACAGTAATCGTAAGTGTATGTATACATAGATATAGACACATACATATATACTTGATATTAAATATTTTAAATAAATTTGAATAAATTACCTTGATTTTTTTCAGCTTCTTCTACAGAACCAATATATTTAGTAGACACTTGGTGATTATCTAATGAAGGGTCTAATGCATAACCTGAAAAGGAAGAAAGTACATATTATGGACTCCATTTTTGTCATTTATAGTTTATTTCATTACTATACAAATACACTCATTTCACATTTTCCTTCCTAGATGTTGAAATGGTCTCTTTAACTTAGGACCAAATCCCTCTTTCCTGAGCTATGTTCCTTTTAGAACAATTAACCCAAATCTCAGGGGGGACCATGCATGACTTCAGTCGAGTAAAAAGTATTCTTATAGGATGAATTTAGCATTCTGTCATTACATTATTAACAGTCTCTCTGGCCAAGATATCAAACTTTAGTCTTAAATTCTAAGATCTTAAAAATATGGGTACATCACACGTTCAGAAGCTTAGAAACCATTTCCTTTTTGTTTTCGGTAATAGATAAGACATGGCTTTAGCTTATCAAATTATATAAATATTAAGTAATTTAAAAAAGAAGAGACTAAGAAGAATTATATAAAATCTAGCTATTATTTTGAAAATGCTATTCTCAGGAAAGACAGTTTTGTTTCTCAATTTTAAAATAATACATTTCTACTTCATAAATCACTATGTATGTTTCCTTGGTAAGAAAAGTAAGAATATCTACTAGCATGTGAATACACTGCTTCAAAAAGTCATGAAAGTGGGACGCCTGGGTGACTGACCAGTTGGTTGAGTGTCTGACTCTTGATTTTGGCTCAGGTCATGATCTCAGGGTCGTGGGATTGAGGCCCATATTAGGCTCTGTGCTAAGCATGGAGCCTACTTGAGATTCTCTCTCTCTCTCTGTGTCTCTCTCTCTCCTTCTGTCCCCCTCCCTGGCTTGCTCTCCCTCTCTCTCAAAAAAAAAAAAAAAAAAAAAAAAAAGTGATGGAAGTATGTAGCTAGTATATATATAAATGTAGTCTTCAGTGGTCTTTGGGAACTTAAGGAAAGAAATCTATCTATATGAACTCAAATCAATTTTTCCTTAAGTGGGGGTGCTATAGCATGATAAATGGTGAAATTAGTTTTAGCAATAATCTAGCAAATTTATAAAAGAGAGCTAGATCATTAATCAGTTTATGGCCTATGACTTGCATGAATAATCATAAAATATATAAAAGTATTAGCCAATTTTTTAAGGGGTACATCCTAGTGGATAAAGTTGACACTTTAATTTTCCAGCTGAAGATTAAAGAGAACTTCTTTTGGGGAACAGAAAGAGATTTGTCATTAAACATACTTTTCAAACAAACTAAGGATATAGGTGTTCAACTCATCCTCATGATATGCTAAATAGAAACATCCACCTTGGCTATTAGCTCATTTGCATAGTTTTTTCAGTATTAAAATATGTTCTTAGCCAGAGGAGAAAGCTTGATGACAGAAAAGCAGCTTTGGAGTAGAATCTCTGAAATCACAGGTTCAAATCCCATGAGTTATTTTATCTCTCATCTCTTTGACATACAGAACAGTGTTCTGTAAGGGATTTTTAAAATGAGACTTTATAAGGCTCATATAAAATTTATACCAACATATCTGATGTTAAAAATCCCCATCTCAATCATAAAAATTTATCTAGAATGTAATTCTATTTTGTTGGAGAGTTATGTCTATACCAACGGCATTGCATTATGGGTTTGGAGGAAGGGAGGGGGAGGCAGAGAAGAAAGGGAGATCCCCGGTCCTTCCTGTGATATCTGTGTAAGCACCAATCCCCAACTCATTTGGCCATAGTCTTGTTTCTGGGACAGGAATTCATGCTCTCTTCCTTTTCCACGTCATCTATGGTAAAATAAATCTTTACTGCGATTATCACCATTACCACTACTGCTTCCCACCCCAGGTAATTAAGGGACAATAATATTTTCCCTTCACAAATAAGAGAAGTTAAATATTTAGCTATATACCCTACTAGAAGCCAATCAAGTGATAGAGCAAGATATAACTCTAACACTACAGAATTTTAGTCTAATTAGATTTCTATCATCCTATGGCTCAAGTAAGTTTGAATATGTCTGCATTTCAGTTCTGAGATATTCTCATCTGTCTTTCTAAAGTTCATTTTCCTTTTTATGCTTTTAATACAGTTAATGCCTACTTTCTTCCTCTGTAGTCTGTCTGAAGTAGCTCTAACAATACCAACCTTATTAGTAGATCCTTAAGATTATTAATACTAATATACCAATGTATAAATAAGATACAGTCTGCAAAAGAATCGTCACAAATTTATGGAAAAACCTTCAACCCCACTAGTGGTCTACAAGAAAAAATAAAAATAAAGAGATATATTTTTACTATCAAATAAATAAAGGAAAAACAATCATACAGATCTTGGGTAAAGAGAAATAGGACTTTTACATGTGGTGGTGGCAGTATGAGTTAGGATTCTTTTGGATAGCAATTTGACAACATATAACAAAACCTTTAGAGACACTTATATTTGGTGATGTGCAGGAAACCATTATAACACCACTCGGACCGTGCTCTTTGGCCACCACGCTCCCACCCTTGCCTCCGGTGCACATTAAAGATCCAACACCATCACTGACTCCAAGTATTTCACAACCAATAAAAGAGGAGAAGTCTTTGAGTTGAAGGCTAAAGTCAACAATGAAAAGAAAGAAAAGAGGAAGGAGGCTATGAAGAAAGCGACTGTTTCCATGACTATGGCCCAGGATATTAGCTCTCTCTTTCCAGATGTAGTAAACTATGCAAACGGACAATGTGGAATTAAAGAAGCTTGTGTATCTCTATTTGATGAACTATGCCAGCAGTCAGCCAGACATGACCATCATGGCTGTCCACAGCTTCGTGAAGGACTGTGAAGATTCCAATCGTCTAATTCGGGCTTTCACAGTCAGGATCATGGGGTGCACCTGGGTGGACAAAATTATAGAAGATCCCTGCGAGTCCCTCTGCAAGTGCTTGAAGGATGAAGATCCGCATGTTTAGAAAACAAGCAGCAGTCTGTGTGGCAGAACACCATGATATCAATGCCCAAATGGTGGAAGATCAGGGATTTCCGGATTCTCTGCTGGACCTCATAGCAGATTCAAATAGCAGATTCACCACCAATGGTGGTGGCTAATGCTACAGCAGCATTATCGGAAATCAGTGAATCTCACCCAAACAGCAACCTACTTGATCTGAACCCAAAGAACATGAATAAGCGGCTGACAGCACAAGTAAGTGCACTGAATGGGGCCAGATTTTCATCTTGGACTGCCTAATTACAACCCTAAAGATGACCGGGAGGCTCAGAGCAGCTGTGTGAGCATGTTAAACTCCCCAGCTATCTCGTGCCAACTCAGCATTGGTGCTTTCAGTGTCAAGAGTCCTAATGAAGTTTCTAGAGTCGTTACCCAAGGACTCTGACTACTACAATATGCTGAAGCCAACACTGCTCAGGTTCTGGCAGAATTCAAGGAATATGCCAAAGAAGGGGATGTTAACTTTGTTTGCAAAGCTGTGTGGGCGACTGTACGGCGTGCCATCAAAGTGGAGACATCTGCTGAGTGCCGTGTGAGCACATTGCTTGATTGCATCCAGACCAAAGTAAATTATGTAGTCCAAAAGGTAACTGTTGTCATCAGGGACATGTTCCACAAATACCCAACAAGTATGAAAGTATCATTACCACTCTGTGCATGAACTTTAGACTCACTGGATGAACCAGTTGCTTGAGCAGCTACAATTTGGATTGTGGGAGAATAAGCTGAGAGAACTGACAACAGATGAGTTACAGGAGAGCTTCCTGGAGAGTTTTCATGATGAAAAGCACCCGGGTGCAGTTCACTCTGCTTGATGCCATAGTGAGGCTGTTTCTCAAGAAACCATCAGAAACACAGGAGCGAGCTGGTACAGCAAATCTTGAGTTTCGCAACACAGGATTCCGATAATCCTTGACCTTGGTTCCCCAGTCAATGTGCCACAGGTGTCCTCCAGGCACATGAGAGTAAACCTGTTAGGAGGAGGACTACATAGTCCGGTGGGACAACCCTCCATCCCATCATCAGTGCCCACAACCTTTGCTTCTTCTCCTATTCCTGTTTTGGTCAACAGTGGTCTGAATGACCTATTTGAGCTCCCCACGGGGATAGGCATGGCACCTGGTGGATAGGTGGCTTCTAAGACTGCCTGGCTGCCTGAAGTAAAATAAAAGCTAAAGGCTTGGGAGACATCTGGAACATTTATTCACTGCCAAGGACACATCTATATGGAAATGAACTTTACCAACAAAGCTCTGCAGCACATGACAGACTTTGCAATCCAGTTTAACAAGAATAGCTTTGGTGTCATCCCCAGCACTCCTCTGGCTACCCATATACCACTGATGCCAAGTCAGAGTATTGATGTCTCCTTGCCTCTCCACACCTTGGGCCCGGTCATGAAGATGGAACCTCTGAATCACCTGTAGGTGGCTGTGAAAAACAAGACTGATGTCTTCTACTTCAGCTGCCTCGTCCTACTCAATGTGCTTTGTCTAGAAGTTGGCAAAATGGAGTGCCAGGTCTCCCTTGCAACATGGAAGGATATCCCCAATGAAAATGAACTTCGGCTCAATGAACTTTAAGGAATGTCATTTAAAGGCTGACACTGTTTCCAGCAAATTGCAAAACAATAATTTTTATATGATTGCCAAGAGGAATGTGGGCTGGACATGCTGTACCGATCCCTAAAGCTCACTAATGGCATTTGGATTTTGGCTGAGCTACATACCCAGCCAGGACACCGAAATTATACACTGGCGCTGAAGCGCAGAGCTGCTGAAGTCTCTCGGTACATCTATCGGGTCTATGACAGTATACTGAAAACCAAATAGACTGGTCTGGGGGTGCCTGGGTGGCTCAGTCGGTTAAGCGTCCGACTTCAGCTCAGGTCACGATCTCGCGGTCTGCGAGTTCGAGCCCCGCGTTGGGCTCTGGACTGATGGCTCAGAGCCTGGAGCCTGCTTCCGATTCTGTGTCTCCCTCTCTCTCTGCCCCTCCCCTGTTCATGCTCTGTCTCTCTCTGTCTCAAAAATAAATAAAACGTTAAAAAAAAAAAAATCAAATAGACAGGTCTGGTGCCCTCTGGTCACGCTGTGATCGGTGCAAGCCAAGAACTTTCAACTGGAAGAAACTGTATTACCATGTAGAATCTGAACCCAAACACACCAAGGCCACGGACCATGGTAGTGACTAGTCTAACTTGTGCTAACATTAGGGCACAACCTGTTGTATAGGTTTAGCTTCCTGTGAACATTTGTAACCACTGCTCCAATCATTTCCCACTTCCTGCCACTGCTATCTGTCCCTGCTTGTGAGCTTCTCCACAGTGTGCCAATGGCTGGTATTTGTGAGTGTAGTTTGATATCTTGTAATTAAAAGCCTATTTCAAAAGCAGAAAAAAGATAAAAAATAGTAAAGCAAGGGAAAGTGTCACTGAAAAAAAAATTTAAAAAAACACCAAAAACATTTATATTCTTAGAACTACCCCTGGGAATTCATCTTAAGAAAATGAAAAAAACCCATAAAGTTTTATGCACAAAGATATTTACAAAGATAATTTAAAATTACAAATTAAAAAGCATCTTACTGCAGTTTAAGATATACATCACTACATTTTTTTTACATCACATTTTTAATAGTGAAAATTAGAACCAATTTAAATCTAAATGACACAAGGAATGTTTGCACAAATTATACATCTTCAGCAGAGTATTTTACAAAATCATTTAAAAAGGTTAATGAAGAGTTTCTGATACTAAAATGAAAGCTCAGTTAATAATGACTATGGTAGGGGCACCTGGGGTGGCTCAGTTGGTTACCCATCCGACTTCAGTTCAGGTCATGATCTCACAGTTCGTGACTTTGAGCCCCGCGTCGGACGCTGTGCTGACAGCTTGGAGCCTGAAGCCTACTTCAGCTTCTGTGTCTCCCTGTCTCTCTCTGCCCCTCCTCTGCTTGCACTCTTATCTCTCTCTCTCAAAAATAAATAAACATTAAAAAAAAAGTTAAAAAAATAATGACTATGGTAAAACTAAAGGTGTTTATTTTAAATTCTATTTTCCACTTCCATAGACTGATGTGGAGGAAATTGTGGGTAACAGGAGGACCAAAAGAAGTCTGAAACCTCACTGAGAAGCCCCAAGTTAAGACTAGCCCGGGAGCAGGCCAAGAACCTGGAACGAAAAGGGAGGAAAATAAGACAAAAGAATTCACACAAACCACTGAGAGATGAAATCAGGAGAAATACCATAAAAGGATGCTAAAGTAACAGCCTATCTACACTGATATGGACTCTACAGGCGGGTCTTGTGATAAATAAAATGTAGAGTACAATAGAAATCTTCCAGGAAGAATACACTTAGATTATAACATTGCTACAACCATTTAAAAATGGGAAGAGAAGTAGGATCAATGTTTGTTCTCTAGCCCAGCAGGTTGTACAGTGATATATTCGAGACATGTAAAACTGAAGTCACGTGCCATCTCCTTTATGTCTCAGAAATAACACTAGTACAAGGTGTGAGAAGATCTGCTCCCTGGTACTTTGCAAATGAGGGAAGGTAACAGAAAGGTCTCCTAGCCTTACATTCCATGTAGAAGGGTGAGAGAAAACAGATAGGAATTACGATCTGAAATTAGACGAGACCTTTTGATGAGAAAATAAGACGACTTTTAAGTTAACAGAAGCTATACTTGCTGAATACTTAGGGGTAAAGAAAAGAGAAATTGCTAAACCTGAGGCTGTTTAACTTGTTTATTAATTTAAGTTCAAGCAAACTGTCCTTGGTTCTAGATTATCACAAAGGAGACAGACCATAATTTGTTTAGCAATCGGCTACTTCATTTATTCCAGGCTGCCTAATATAGGATAGCCCCAAGTCCATTTTTGAACCCAGATCTAAGCCAACTTAGTTTTAAATGTTTTTACTATAGGGGCCGCCTGGGTTGCTCAGTTGGTTAAGTGTCTGACTTAGGCTCAGGTCATGATCTCCCGGTTTCTGAGTTCAAGCTCCACATTGGGCTCTGTGCTGACAGTTCAGAGCCTAGAACCTGCTTCAGATTCTGTGTCTCCCTCTCTCTGCCCCTCTCCTGTTCGCTCTCTCTCTCTCTCTCTCAAAAATAAATAAACATAAATAAATAAATAAATAAATAAATAAATAAATAAATAAATGTTCTTACTATAGGATAATTTAAGAAGGAAAATAGGTATCAGTATAAGCTTAATTGGACATTTTCTTTTCTGTTTTGTTTTAAAGTAGTTTTAGCTATCTAAATTATTGCTTAAGTCCTCTCTAAAGAAAACAAAGTCTTTAAAAGTCTGTTTCATACAGGCTAGAATAATAAATTCATGATGTAATAAAATTGATTTTTATGTGCTATACACACATATACACACACACACATACTTCATATTTACATGGGATCCTTTATGGGTACAAATGCATTTATAACCATTTTATTGGACTGGAAGAGTCCAACTCTTCTAGGTGATTTCAGAAGTATACAGTCTAAGTTTTTGAACACTGTTAATTATAACCTTGTCATGATGAAATATAACCTAACACATGACAATCTCTTCAAAACCAGTTTCTGAGAATGTATTGTGATAAATACTATCTTTACTAAAACTCTAAACTAATACACAGTGAATCAGTTTGCATCACTCCCTAAAAATTAGAAAAAAGCAACTTTCCAACATTAGAATAAATTATGTAAATTATGATAGAGCCCATCAGTGGATACTACCGAGGTCTTAAAAATGACAAACTGGGATTATAAATTAACACTGGGAAATGCTGATGATAGAACACTGAATAAGAAGGTGAGATGCAAATTTTTCACTATAGAATGATTACAGTATAGAGTAACTTGGAGGGATAAAGATCATAATGCTAAAAGTAGATATTTTAGTATAGTGAGGTTATAGGTAACCTTTTTCTTCTCTCTTTCCTAAAAGTTTTAAAATTTGCTTATATTCTTTTTTTATGAAAATAACTTTTGTTAAAAATCATCACTGAATACATAGTATTTCACGTGATACTGTTTTCTTAACCTTTAAAAACGTTTTTTTTTTAAGTTTTATTGAAGTTTATTTATTTATTTTGAGAGAGAGAAGGAGAAGAGAGAGAGAATCCCAAGCAGGCCCCACACTGTCAGCACAGAGCCCGATGGAGGGCTTGAACCCACAAACCGTGAGATCATGACCTGAGCCGAAATCAAGAATCAGACATTTAACTGACTGACCCACCCAGGCTCCCCTTAACCTTCTTTAATCCTATCTTATAATAATGGAAGTTAATGGTAGATAGGACAGAAAAATTTGTTCAGAACTTAAAACAAATTCTGTAAGAAATAAAAGGAGGAATTAGAATTCTAACTGCAAAGAAAGAAAAAAAAGAGAATGTGCTGATGTCTAAAGACGTGATTATTAAATTTGTTGTAAAATTCAAAGTTTTCTTTGTCAATTACTTTTTGGAAAAGAAACATTAGCACAAGAAACTAATTCATAAAGAAGATAACAACTACAACAGCATAAAGACACAGATGAGGATTACAGAAAGAGAAAGGAAAGGTACCGCCGAATACTAGCAAATCTGATATAAGTGACTAGGAACTATAATCTGTGGAACTATCAACAGGGACATTATAAAGACCATCTTCTTTTAGAGGAGATTCCTGACCTTGTATGCATGTTAACTTTATTAAATCCTACCACTGATAGATCAGATATAATTATTTTACACAATGAATCTGTGGCCATTCTATTTCCTGATGTCCTTCAGTAAATAAGAGAAAACATTTCAGAGAGAAGATGTGAGAAACAGAATAAAGTCAGTCGGTTAATAACAAGATATACAGAATGTACCAAAAAAACAAATAATCTGATGAAAAATGAGCAAAAGACATGAATAGACATTTCTCCAAAGACATCCAGATGGTCAACAGACGCTTGAAGACATGCTCAACATCACTGATCATCAGGGAACTGTAAATTAAAACCACAATGAGATATCACCTCAAGCTTGTTAGAATGGCTAAAATCAAAACCTCAAGAAACAACAGGTGTTGGCGAGGACGTGGAAAAAAGGAACCATCGTGCACTGTTGGTGGGAATGCAAACTGGTACAGCCACTGTGGAAAACAGTATGGAGGTTCCTCAAAAAATTAAAAATAGAAGTATCATATGATCCAGTGATTCTACTCCTGGATATTTACCCAAAGAATAGGAAAACACTAACTCAAGATTTATGTAGCTCTATTTTACTGCAGCATTATTTACAATAGGCAAGTTATGGAAACAATCCAAGTGTCCATCGATAGTTGAATGGATAAAGATCTGAAAGATATATACAACGGAATATTAGCCACAAAAAAGAATGAAATTTTACCATGTGCAACAACATGGATGGATCTAGTGGGTATAAAGTCAAAGTGAAATAGGTCAGTCAGAGAAAGAAAAATACTATATGATCACTCATACGTGCAACTTAAGAAATAAAACAAACGAACAAAGAAAAAGAGACAAAGCAAAAAAAGACTCAACTGTGGAGAACAGACTGATGGTTACTGGAAGGGAGGTGAGTGGGGGGGATGGTGAAATAGGTGAAGGAGATTAAGAGAACACTTATCATGATGAGCACTGAGCAGTGTATAGAATTACTGAATCACTATAGTGTACATCTGAAACTAATATAACAATGTAGGTTAATTATACTGGAATTAAAAATAAAAGTAAATTCAACACTATCTGGTCATTTACCAACTTCAACAGTGACCTGCATATAATGGACATTCAATAACAAGTGTTCATCATCAAGTACAACAGAGAACATTCTGTTTTTAAGACCACAGAGTATTTCTAGTACTCAGAAATCACAGCAGAGTTAGAATGACAGCTAAAAATATTAGTTCAACTTCACACTTGTATAAATATTTATAGATGTGTTTAAGAAAATGCACCTTTTGAAAAAGGAATCTAGGTTATTAAATTTAAAAAGCAAGAAGATAAAACAGATTATCACACACCCAAAAATGTGTCAAACTGGAAACTGTAAATCTTATCTCCTTACCATAGGTGGCAAAAGTTCTTCTTTGCTGTTCAAACATAAAGTCATTGATATGAGCTGGTTCAGCATATCCAGAAAGCATATTTCTAGGGGCAGCCATCTGCTGTGTCCTAAAGGGATTTTCTGGTCCAAACTGCAATGTTATAAGAAAAAAAATCAAACTTAAATCCTAAGTATATAAAGCCAGAATACCAGAGTTATTGTACAATATATTTTCAACTCTAAATCATTAGGGGCTAAGTAACCTACTTGGGAACATGCTCCCCACACATGGTTCAGCGCAGTTGGGCAATGGCTGATGAGCACTGTTTGTGAGCCCAGCCCCTAGGACAGAAGGAGAGGAACCCAGCTCACCCAAGTCTCTGCATGGCTATTTAAATTTAAATTACTTAAAATAAAATATTCAGTTCCTCGGTCACACTAGCCAGACTTCATGTGCTCAACAGTCACATGTAGTTATTGGCTACTACATTTCCTTCATTGCAGGAAGTTCTATTGGACAATGCTGCTCTTGATGATTGAGTTACTATATTTTTGTCCAACGATTTGGGGGATTTGGGGTGACTTTTTTTTTTAATTTACAAAGATGATTTGGTATATCAATAATGGTACCATGATGTAATTTTAAAAATACATGTTTCTTCTCTACTAGATTATGAGTTCTTCAAAGGTAGAGACTTAAAATCCTCAATACTTACCATCATGCATGACATACTGAAAGCATTAATGAAGTGAAAGATTAATCAGAACCCCACTGGGGTCAGAGAATAGGAAAAAGACAATAAAAGTAAAATGCTTGAAGAAATCCCTAGAAAAAGATATTGCAAATGAAATAAAATTACTCTGAGAAGTCACACTATGAAAGTCTTACACAAAATAATACATTATTATCTGTTTATAATGCTTTGAGTTTCCATAATGGTTTCCAAGTGTTATTTAATTTGATTTGTACAAAGATCCTGGAAAGTTAGAGAGGTATTCTCCTTCTCATGTTAGAAATGAAGAAAAAAGGCTAAAGATGATGTATTTTATCTTCCCCAGAGTCAATAGTGTTATTATTAATTGGTAGAAACAAGGTTAGAACAAACTCTAGTCTAGGATTCTATTGTATCATAACATTCCTTAAATGTACAATCATACTAACTTTTAAAAAAATGGTTAAAAAAAAGTATCAGATTATGTCAAGCACTATTAATTTAATAATATTTATTTAATGGTAATGGAAAAATCCAACTCTGTATTTTGTTGTTTGTTTGTTTTAAAATAAACAATGAAATGAACTTCCCACTTTGGAAATAGTGAGATTAGACAGGATATTCTTATTTAAAGTCTGGAAGGTCTTCATGATAAAGTATTTCAGCGTCAGAACATCTTAAGTCACTACCATTAGAAACCACCATTCCTGTGATATATTTCCAGAGCCATAAATATAAGTTATTGGTCTTCTCTTAAGGAGAATGCTGCCTTCTCTAGATATCAACATTATACTATGCACAAAAATCTGAATTTAAATGATGTTACATTTGCTTTATGTTTTTCTTCTGCTTTAGAAGAAAATGCATTACTACAATATTCTTTTATATTGATAGCTTCCATTTCCATGTTTAAAGTGATTCAATTTAAAAATATTTGATTTACATACAAAACTTTTATTACTATTCATTCTGAATTTATAATAAAGGAGAGTGCAAGATTTCACAGCCCATATTAGTTCCTCCTTACTAATGGGTAGAAACGTAAGGGAGAAAAAAAATCTAGACTACTGAATGCTGGCAGTTATAGTAACTTCGTTTGTCATGAAATTTATTACAAAAACAAGGAACATCCATAAGAGTAAGGATAATAAAGTGATTTAAGTTTCCTAGATGTTCTACCTAATATAGTCAGCTATCATCCACAAAGCAGTATCTGATATTTCTGGGGGGAGGGGGATCTAAAATGATAAATATCTCCATTGATCTTGTTACTCATATAATAAGTTAACCATTACCTTTATAATTTCCATTTGAAAAAGGAAAATACAATTTCCATAGTCTTATTTTATTAAGATTTTACAAAAAAAAAAAAAAGAACAATTCTTCTACTGGCCATATATATCAAATCAGCTCCATCTTTTAAAGAAAAATTCTCAGTGTTAAGGAACTTTGATTTCTATACGAATACAGATCCACAGATTACAGCTATGTGTATCTTATATTGGTGCTATTTCTAAAGCAGTCTAAAAATTTAAATGTGCTATGTTTTATAGATGTTTAAGCTGGAGGCAACAAAAAAATCTTCTAATGCTATAGGAAGCTGGGATGGGGGAGGATCTATCTACTTCTGGCTCACCCCAACTGCCTGGTTAACAGCAGCTACTGGAACTGACCTTAAAGATATTAAATAAATGCCAACAAAGAAAAGAAGAGAAATGTTATTCAGCAGAAGTCAGCTCTTCTCAATTCCTTAAAAATTATGTGTCCCAGATGTTCCTGGTCTCTGTGAATATGCATTTCTATTAATTCTGGGTTAACCATTACAAAACAAAACAAAGTATAGGAGCACTTGGCTCAGTTGGTGGACCATGTGACTCTTGATCTTGGGGTTGTGAGTGTGAGCCCCATGGTGGTTGCAGAGAATACTTAAAATAAAAATATCTTCCAAAAAATAAAAAAATCAAAAAGCACATAAAAAACACACAAAACTGACTTCCAAATATTCTTTTTAACTTCTGGCAATTACGTTTAACTAAATTTGTATTCAAGGGATTTTAAAAATACATATTTAAGTTAATTAGGTATGAGTATTTAGCAGTTTTTGGCTAAGACCATACTGAAGTACACCACAGTCAGTTATAATCTTAATCTCCCATATAAAATATACACATTTAAGTATTAATTCATAATTCAGATCACTACATCTCAGGATGTTCCTAAGTATGCTTATATGTTTCACCTGAGTGAAGTAGTGATTTATTTATAAAGTAGGAGAAAAGCATTTTTAATTCGTTAAGACGCGGGTAGATAAATCTAAGAAATCTGTGTATCGTAAGGCAGTGGTTCTCCAAAGTCTTCAGGAGGTACAGTACTTGAGGGTCAGTGTCTTAGCAGTATAGCATAACACCACAGGTATTAAGAAAATTTACACTAGTAAAAACTGACTATGTGAAATCATAATCATAAATTCACATATAGAACACCCCCAAGTTATTGAACCAGTAATAATCATATTATACTTAGATTTCTGGTAAGTTTTTCATTAATGTTTACTGTAGCCATCAAAACATTTAGAAACAAACTTTAAGGTGAGAAGATCCTGTTGATTAACTTAATTATTTTCCACAAATTTGGAAAAGATCACCACAATTCATTTTTATTGGGAGAATACCTCAATCATGTAAGACATAAGCAGAGTTTATTACTAAAATAAGATCTTTTACTAGTATGGGTTCTATGACCTTGAGCCTCAGTTTCCTCATCTATGAAATAAAAGAGCTGAACTGTCTTCTAAAGTTCATTCCAACATTAATATTTATAGCAGCCCTTATGGCCAGATTTCTAATATAAACTAGGAACTTCTTTTCCTTTTAACTTTGATGTTTTTCTATTCCTAAAAGTACTATTATTTTAAATCTGAAAATCTCCCTGAAACTTACAGGTTTTACATGAGTCTAGGAAAGCTAACAAGTACACTTTTCTCTAAGTAGATCCAAAAAGGATTGAGTGAAATGAAGAAAATCAGTAGACTAAAGCAATGGCTATTGTATCTTCAAGTTCTATCTATAATTTGAGAAAGCTTATCTGGATACTAGGTTAGACCACTTAGGAAAAGTCCTCGGTTGGGAGGGAAAAATAATATTTTATAAAATAAAGTAGTCAATTCAGTTAATTTACAGAACTAGCAAAGTCCAAGACGTAGGGGTATAATGTGCAAACTCCGCAATGGGTCTACAAACAGGTCTTCCAGCCATAGAGCAATTGTGAAGAGTGATGTGAACTCACATCCCCAAATACATTACCTGCTGACAGTAAACCCTGAGACTTGGTTTCCTCCCTATAAAATAGGGATTAGAGTACTAATAATAACATGGGTTATTGTAAAGACTAAAGGAGATGAGGTATACAACTATATAAACCTCTCAGGGATACAGGATACAGTAAGAATTGGTAGTTTTATTTCTATGACCACTCTTTTCCATCATGCAAATCCTTACCAAATTAACCTCCCTAAAAATGCAGCTTTAATTATGCTGCTTTAATAAGAACTTTAAAAATCTATGTATCATCTATTAAATCAAGACCAAACTGTTTACATTGGCCAGAACCCTGTGCAACACTATGCAAACTATCACTCTAATCTTACCTCTCTGTTCTCCCGAACTGACAATGACTAAAGTATTCCTTCCTGTTCTTTAAATCTTTTATAATTTGGCTAATGCTACTCTCTTCTGCCTGGAATCTTTCCTCATAAAAGCCTTTCTAGCCATCAATGCCAGTAATAGTAACATAAATAACAGTAAGGGCTGCTATTTATTAAATGCTTACTCTGTGCCAGAGTTTCCTAGGCATATCATACATTAGTGTGCATATCCATATAACTTGGTAAAGTAGAAATTATCTTCATTTTACCCTTGAGAAAACTAAGGTAACCCAGGGTCACACCAAAGCTAGGAAGCAGTACATTTAACCCCAAATCTCATGTTCTTTACTGGGACTTTACTGTTTATTTTAAATTCAAGTGTTTTTTTTTTAAATTAATTTATTTTTAAATTTATTTATTTAAATTCAAGTTAATTAACATACAGTGTAGTACTGGTTTCAGCAGTAGAATTTAGACATTCATCACTTACATATAATACCTAGTGCTCATCCCAACAAGTGCCCTCTTTAATGCCCATCACCCATTTAGCCCATCCCCCCACCCACCAACCCTCAGTTTGTTCTCTCTGTATTAAGAGTCTCCTATGGTTTCCCTCCCTCTGTTATGTTATTTTTCCTTCCCTTCATTTGTTGTGTTTCTTCAATTCTACATGAGTGAATTCATATATTTGTCTTTCTCTGACTGACTTATTTTGCTTAGCTTAACACACTCTAGTTCTATCCACTTTGCTGCAAATGCTGATTTCAAGGGGTACATGCACCCCAGTGTTTATAGTGGCACCTCTCAACAATAGCCAAACTATGGTAAATGCACAAACATCCATCGACTGATGAATGGATAAAGAAGATGCGGTATATAAAATGGAATACTACTTGGTGATCAAAAAGAATGAAATCTTGCCATTTACTGTTTATGTTTTTTTTACGTTTTTATTTTATTTTTGAGAGAGTGACAGAGTGTAAGCAGGGGAGGGGCAGAGAGAGAGGGAGACACTGAATCTGAAGCAGGCTCCAGGCTCCGAGCTGTCGGCACAAAGCCCGACGTGGGGCTCGGACTCATGGAACCGAGCTGAAGTTCAGACGCTTAACCGACTGAGCCACCCAGGTGCCTCAGCCATTTATTATTTTAAATACTACTTCCTCCATGAAACTTTTTCTTATCTTTACAACCAGACACAATCTCTCCTTTAACTTGAATAGGACTTTAGGCATTCTGGGAAACAATCTGGTCTCTATCGTTTTAGTGTATGTGCTGCCGAAGCGAGCATTCTATCTTTTAAAATAACACAAAGCATATCCTCTCTGGTAAACAGGAGCTTGAGGAGAGGGGTTATATCTTGTTTCTAACAATGGATTCTCAAAATATGGGAACTTGAATTTCATCCAGCAAAGTTCCTGGTGACACCTTTCCATACTTTGCAAATTACACAGATCCCAGTCATAAAATTCTAAGTTAATTATCTATTATGTAACAGACAATTCATTTGGCAACCAGGAAAAACTGTAATTTTTCTTCACTTTTCCCTCTCATCACTCCTTTCTCAAATTGGTGACAAGCATCAGTGTTCCTAACATAAACTAATTTATATATTGAATGGGAGGCTCCCTAAAACAAGAAAAAAAAAGAACAGATCATTAAAGGATTGGTAATCTCACAAAGACAATGATACGCCTAATGCCTCATCAATATCACCAAAAAAAAAACAACTTCATCTTTTAAATTTTGAAAACAGTAATCACACAGCAATGTATTAGTTATGCACTGGACCTAAACATTTAAGAGAAAGAGACTTCATATAAAATGCACTGACATAGGAAGGTCACGCGCACACGCACACACACACACACACACACACACACACACCACACTACTTCCAAACTTTCTCATTTCCTGAATTTAGTGGCCCTATTTTATTGAAGTACTTTTCATTTAAAAAAAATCATGAAGCATATATGTAACGTACAACCTTTCTTCACCGTACCAGCCAAAGTGGTGCCAAGGGATATGAAACAGTCTATAGGTTCAATAGGCTAGAAGGACTTAAGAAATAACAGAATAAAATTTAAAATGTGCTGCAGTCTCAGAATATGAGCATGGGATTTCTGCTAACTGGACAGCCGGAGAACCGCTACAGGGATGTCTAAATGCTAGCACTGACATCATCAGCTGTGCTACATTTTTCACTTGCCATATTTCAAGTGACTACAGAAACCTGAGCAGGCAGATTATATAAAACAGCTTTATGACTGTTTTATCAAAAAAAGGACAATGTATGCTCAAAACCAGAAAGTATTAAAAAGTACCTCTTTCTTCATTCAGCTGCAATAAAATATGGCTCCTCACCCCCATTTTAAAGCGCTTCTTACAGATCCTGCTACTGAAGGCTTAGTTTTTTGTTTTATAATGACCATTTTCTGGCATCTCCATTTTCTCAGCCAAGCATTCTTTCCCTTTTTGAAAACAAAATAGCTATAAACTTCATTTTTCTACAAAGACTTTCCTAAATGGACAGTTTTCACTGTTTTCCTTCCTTCCTTCCCTCCTTCCTTCCTTCCTTCCTTCCTTCCTTCCTTCCTTCCTTCCTTCCTTCCTTCTTTTCTTTTCTTTTTTTGCCTTTTTTCCCCCTCATCTTCTTTGTGCTTCCATCAGCATTAATCATCATCACCACCACCACCACCACCATCATAAGATGTCTCACACAGAGCAAGCAATACACCCTGTGACTACTTCTGAGCAGTGAACACATTAGCACGGCACTCCTTTTTTGCATTCATCACAGGAGCATTTGTAACCAGATGTTTCATAATACACTCCGCACTGATGATGCTAATAAAACAAGTTCTTTTTCCCTTATGGTTAATTTAAAATACTCCCTTAACAATACTGAGGAAGATGTTAACTATGTTCACATCTAAGAATCAAACATTTTAAAATGTCTTTTTTCAAAAGACAGAGTTCCATTCTATCAGATAGTTGTATGTTGGTAGACAAACATGAGCACATTTTTAAAGGTACAATTTCTTTTTTTAAAAAATTGAGATATAATTGACACATAACAAGACATGTTTTTTGAAAGTTTAAATGTATATTCTTGTGAGAAAACTCCAAAAACTCACTGTTTATCTACCTATGTATAATTCAAATACATTAGCAAAGGCAGAATCTTTTTTTTTTTTTTTTAAGGCAGAATCTTAAATATAATGTTTTCTCACCTCAGGAGCAAACATGGTCTCATAGGTAGGATTATACTGAACCTCTTTGACTGCAGGGTCAAGGTGAACTCCGGTCTCCAAATCTTCCTAGAAGAAAACCAAATGAACGTTAAAGATCTGACAGATGAAAATTTTATTTTAGAAACTACATTAAGATCATACTAGCCAGCTTAACAGTAATTTTATGATTATTACATGAGTACCATATGATTAATATTTCTAACAATCAAGGACTAATAGAAGTAATGCATATAGGTATAGAAGTTAGAATGCATAACAAAATTTTTTTCCTTTCAAAATACTGACTTTGTCTCATCGGAACATATTAAAAACTTTTCTAAATAAGCTAATAAGCTACTCAAAGCCTTAAATTAAGAGAGTCCAACTCCTCTTTTTTTATGAACTCAAAACCTCCAGTTCCAAATTCAGGATAACTCCTTCTTTATTCACCAAACCTTATTAGCTATACCCAGATGGCACATGGTTCAGGACTGAAGAAGTGGCAGGACCCTAACATTCTAAATCTAAATCTTACACTCTATGCCAATGTTTCAACCGTCTTAAATTCATCCCCTAGCTTTAACAAACACAAAAATCTCACGTCCACCGGAGAATCACTGGTGATCTCTATTTTGTGTAACCCCAACACTTACAAATACCGTAATTCCCAAATTGGCATCTCTAGTCTGGACCTCTCCTCTGAACTCTAAAGACTTGTGTATCTGACCTTTAACTCAACATCTTTTCTCCCAGGATGCCTAATGGACATCTCAAACTTGATATATCCAAAAGTGAACTTCTGGTCAGCCCTTCCCAATGACTTCTTCCAGCCTTACATCTGCTCGCGCAAAAACTCCTGGAGTTATCCTTGATTCCTCTTTCTTTTACGTTGTACCTCCAATTCATCAGCAGATCCTCTAGCTTCTACACACATCTAGAGTTCAACAACTTCTCAAGTCCTCTTTCATGGACATCTCACAACCCAATTTATCAACTCGCACCTGGATTATTGCAATAGTCTCTGAAATGGGCTCCCTGCTTCTACCCTTGTCCACTCACAGCCTCACTCCATGCAGGAGCTGTGAGATTTTTAAAAAATATTAGATTATGTTACTCCTGCTCTAAACCCTCAGGTAGCTTCTCCACTCAGAGTAAAAGCCTAATAAAGGTGTAAAGGCTCATTACCAGTTGTTCTCAGAAACTAAGTATGGTTCCCCTAGGTAGTGTTACAAGGCATTTTTGTCTTCCTGTATTGTTCTGCCTGATTATTTACATATTAAAAACATGCTGTTCATACGTGTTTAATTTACACATTAAACAGGTAATAAATACCTTTCCTTTACTTATGGTACTCAAGTTATATTTAAAAATTTTTAAGAAAGTTACATATCATCTGTGAATTATACTTTAGTAAAGTGGAATTACAAAATTACTATTACAAAATGAGGATGTTTGAATCTAATTGGTTGAGAATTATCCTCCCCCTGAGATCCCAGAATGATCTGTACCCCCACTCGCCTCCATAAACTTCTGTATTCATCTAGTCCTATGCCGATGCTCATTAATTCCAGCCTCGCTGGCTCCTTTGCTATTCCTAGAATTCACCAGAGGACAATCCTGCCTCAGGGTCTCTGCATGTACTGTTCCCTTTTCTTGGAATGTTCTTTCCGTGGATATTCACATGATTGGTCTCTCTCTTTTTCAGGTCCCTGCTCAGTTTTTCCACTTTCCTCTTACTTTGCTTTATTTTTCTCCATTACATTTTTCATCATCTGACATGTTTATTTATTGTCTGGATTTTGAATGCACAAATGTATCTTCGAACCCTAGAATTATCCCTATCACATCACCATCTTTATTCTGTTGGTCTTTTGCTGATGTGACATACATCTGTCAACACAATGCATAACACAACTCAAAGTAATAATCAAAAAACATTTTTTCTTTCAACGTTTTTTTTTTTTTTTTTTTTTTTTTTTATTTTTATTTTTGGGACAGAGGGAGACAGAGCATGAACGGGGGAGGGGCAGAGAGAGAGGGAGACACAGAATCGGAAACAGGCTCCAGGCTCCGAGCCATCAGCCCAGAGCCTGACGCGGGGCTCGAACTCACGGACGGCGAGATCGTGACCTGGCTGAAGTCGGACGCTTAACCGACTGCGCCACCCAGGCGCCCCTCAAAAAACATTTTTAATGTTTATTTATTTTGAGAGAGAGAGAGAGAGAGAGAGAGAGAGCGAGCATGTATGTGCATGTGCACACAAGGGAAGGGCAGACAGAAAGAGGGAAAGAGAATCCTAAGCAGGCTCCGCACAGTCAGTGCACGGGCCGCCACAGTGCTCAATCCTCAACATGAGATCATGATTGAATGGAAATCAAGAGTTGGATGCTTAATTGACTGAGCTACCCAGATGCCCCTGAAAATTTTTTTTTAAAGGTGAGATATCAAAAGGGTGCCTGGGTGGCTCAGACACTGGTTGAGTGTCCGACTTCGGCTCAGGTCATGATCTCACAGTTCGTGAGTTTGAGCCCTGCATCAGGCTCTGTGCTGACAGCTCAGCGCCTGGAGCCTGCTTTGGATTCTATGTCTCCCTCTCTCTCTGCTCCTCCCCTGCTCACACGCTGTCACTCTCTCTCAAAAATAAATAAAGATTAAAAAAAAGTTTTTTTAAGGGTGAGTGACGCTGCAGAAGAAGCAATGCTACTGACAAATGAAGATCTGGGAGACTTAGAATGACTAATGACAAAGACTAGGAAACTGACCAAAGAAAATAATACTGTAGGCACACAATTATTGTTCCAAAATTTTACCACTTCTAAAGCAATCCTCATCCAAAGCAGCCAACTTAGTTTTTCTACTTCTCAGAGATAGAGTTCTTCAAATATGACTCCCTTAAACTTCCATCCTCTCTAGTTTCAAAACTGTATCTTTACCTTCTCTTGTCTTTCTCATGACTTCAATCTCCACCTTAGATTTTTATCTGCAACCTTGACCACACACTTGGCCTCTGGATCCATATATGCAACTGCTTACCGAACTGCATTATACGGATGTTCCATAACATCAAACACTTTGTGTCCAAAACACATCTCAATCCGCCATGCCTCTACCTTCACTCACTAACAAATAAGGCACAGAATCTTGATTCCATTTCTGAAATATTTCTCCGACAACTCCACTTCTACAGTCCCTCTCCACATCCCTGTCTCCACTATTCTAGGACAGACTCCATCATATCTTGTCTATTCTAATACCTCCTTATCTGGTTTAATACACTCCCACTTTTGCCATATTAGACAAATTACTGATTTTTAAAAATATCAAGTACTTGCATCTATTCTGTGCTGTTGGCAATGTCACACTCTTTGTTCCTTATTGTATATCCCTTTATTATCTGATAATATGTCATCTTACTTTCTCTTATACCTTTCCTCCTCTTGGCTCAGGAAAACTGCTTTTCCATGGTCCTAAGGAATGTTGTACATAATCCCTTATAGCAATTGTGATACTATATTATTTGTTGCACATGACTTTTACGAAGATTTTATATCCTCCCTGCCTAGAATGCAGAGAATTTAGTGTATGTTCAATAAATTTGTTAAACTGAAGAAAGAAAAGTCAAATCCAGAGAGAAATTAAAGAGGGTGAAGGCTGAATAATGATCACCAAATCTGGCAATTACATCACAAAAAAGCCTTTGCCAGAATGATTCTGGTAGTGGAGTAGATAGAAAAGCAGTCGTGAGAGACAGAGATATAATTAAGGATTTAGAAAAAGAGGACAGTAATAGTTTCTACTCTCTCAAGACATTTGGCAATAAAGCAGAGATGGGGTGCCAGATTGAAGGATTTTCAAGGTAAAATTAAGTCTGTTAGCCCCCTCCTTAAAAAAGAGACTAAGCTGAGATTTAGTCAATTATAAGCTACAGGATAGGAGAGAGTAGGGAGAAACGCATGAAAAGAATGAGGGGAGGGGCGCCTGGGTGGCTCAGTCGGTTAAGCGTCAGACCCTTGATTTCGGCTCAGGTCATGATTTCGTGGTTTTGAGCCCCACATTTGCCTCTGCACTGACAGTGTGGAGCCTGCATGGGATTCTCTCTCTCTCTCTCTCTCTCTCTCTCTCCCTCTGCCCCTCCCCCACTTGCATTCTCTCTCTCTCTCTCTCTCTCTCTCTCTCTCTAAATAAATAAACTCAAAAAGAAAAAAAAAGAATGAGGGAATAATCAATGGTGTGGTTATCCTGGAAGAAGTGGGAAGGACAAGAATCGAGGACACAATTGGAAGGTTAGCTTCTGAAAAGAGGAGAGCCTTCTCTGAGATGAAACAGAGGTGACAAAGAATGGGTAATGGGTGACAGATGTTCGGAGCCGGTGGGAGATGTTGGGACTCATAACCGATTTTATTTTCTTTGAGTAGTTGGGGGCACAGGCCTCTTCACAAACCAAGTATGGTAACTTCAAATTCATTTATTGATTCAACAAATATTGATTGGGTGCCTCCTATGTGCCAAGCATTGTTCTAGGCCCGCAGAAGCAGATAAAGCTCTCTGACCTTGTGGAGCTTAGAAAGTGGGGGAGACAGATAATAAGCAATATACTAAGTGAATTACAGAGTTTGCTGGAAGAGGGTAAGTGCTATGAAAAAAAAGGGCTTAACAACATTAGTGCTGACTCACATTATCTCATGTAATTCCTACAACACTTCTGTGAAGTAAGTATTAGCAACATTAAGTCGCTTACTCCAAGATACTAATAGAATAAATGGGAAGGGGGAAATTTTCAAGTAACCACAATGAACGATATTAAAGAGACACATTAGCAACAAACGAAAAAAACCACTGGCGGGCTATCAGTCAGGGTGCTTAGCCACAAGCAGCTAAACTCTCACAGACTGTTTAAACAATATTGAATCCTTTCTCTTAGAACTGCCAAGAAGGGTGGAGAATCAGTTTGGGGAAATAGGCATAAGTGAGGGTGAGTATACAGATGGAATCACAATTGAAAATCAATCCTACCACAGAGCCAGTCCACTGAGGACAACAGTTTGCCATTACTGAACATCATCACTAAATGACTGTGGCTGCCACTGGACACTGCTGTTGAGACTCGTGGTCTGAGAAACGAGATGTTGGCCACCACTGCCACTGAAGATACTCTCTTTCCTTGCTTCTTTGCGGAAGAGCTTTAGATTAGAATTTAAGTGAGTGCGTTTGTCTGCTGAGCCCAAGTTACTGTCCTGAGCCTTAAATAAAATGGAATTAGGAGAATGAGAATCTGGGCTTTCAGGCTCTGAAGGTCGGGGCAGCAAGGGCTGTTCTTCACATGAAGACTCTCAAGGAAGGGGATTCAAATGTCGGACCATCTAAAGAATGATACGTATACAGCTGACCTTTGAACAATACAGAATTAAACTTATATACAGATTCTTTTCAACAGAGTACAGTCCTGTGTGTTTTTTCTTCCTTCTGGTTTGTTAATGTTTCTTTGAGAGCGAGTGCACGCATGCACGTGCACACGCAAGTGGGGGAGGGGCAGAGAGGGAGACACAGAATCCGAAGCAGGCCCTAGGCTATGAGCTGTCAGCATAGAGCCCAATGCGGGGCCTGAACCCTGGAACCCTAAGATCATGACCCGAGCCGCAGTTGGACACCCAACTGACTGAGCCACCCAGGTGCCCCCTTCCTTATGATTTTCTTAATAACATTTTTTCTCTAGCTTCTTTTATTGTAAGAATATAGTATAGGGGCGCCTGGGTGGCTCAGTCGGTTAAGCGTCCGACTTCGGCTCAGGTCACGATCTCACGGTATGTGAGTTCGAGCCCCGCGTCAGGCTCTGTGCTGACCGCTCAGAGCCTGGAGCCTGTTTCGGGTTCTGTGTCTCCCTCTCTCTCTGACCCTCCCCCGTTCATGCTCTGTCTCTCTCTGTCTCAAAAATAAATAAATGTTAAAAAAAAAAAAAAAGAATATAGTATATAATACATATGCCATACAAAGTATGTGTTAATTGACTATTTACGTTATCAGTAAGGCTTCGTCACCAGTAGACCACTAGTAAAGTTTCTGGGTAGTCAAAAGTGATAGGTAGAATTTCAACTGGATGGTGTGGGGGAGGGGTTGTGTCCCTAACCGCTTCCTTATTCAAGGGTCAAGTGTATATTACCCTAAAATGCACACTAGAATCTTCACTGATTAGAGATAGTATCTGCCTAGTGTTGAATAGTAAAACTCAGTACCATAAAATTAAAAAGTCATACACAAATGGCTTCAACTGCATAAAAACTGAATTAAATGTGTCTCTCTCAATATTTAATTCTAGTATAAACTGCTTAAAATAACAAAGCTTAGCCATATTCATGCCTCCCCAATGTATTTTATAGAATACAGCTGCTAGAACCACTTTTTTTTTTTAAGTTTATTTATTTTTGAGAGAAAGAGACACACAGCACAAGTGGGGAGGGGGGTAGAGAGAGAGAGGGAGACACAAAATCCAAAGCAGGTTCTAGGCTCTGAGCTGTCAGCACAGCCTGACGCAGGGCTCGAACCCACGAACCGTAAGATCATGACCTGAGCTAAAGTTGGAGGTTTAACTGACTGAGCCACTCAGGAGCCCCTGGAACCACTTTATAATATAGTTTAACACATTTTTCTAAATAAGGGTATTTTAACTTTGAATTATTTTGAATGGAGTACCATGAGATGGCAAATTTTAAATTCAAAGTATAACTTAAAAAGAATTACTCTTTATACGTACAACAGTGGCAACTAATAAAAAATATAAATAGGTCTCAGTCTGGTTCCTGCTAAAATTATAGAACAAATTGGACAACCCTCCAGAAAGTGAAGAGTTAGTAATTATAACATTTGATTAGAAAAACTTGGACAATACCACAACCTTGTTTTAATACCCATGAGGAGTTCAATAATAATTAAGCATGCAATTAAGATTACCACAGAATTACAAAGGATTTCTATTCCATTTTAATTATCCATAAAAATTAAAGTACAGTGAGTGAAGGGCACCCTATGGGTCAAATAAGTTGAACAAGTTATCTTCTCTGATTCAAAGAAATTTGAGAATAAAATGAAATCGTATTTACTTCTGAGTCCTTTTCACATTTTTTACTGTTGCACAAATAAGAATATAGATGTGAAAGCACTTTGTAAACTATAAAGCAGAACATAAGTATTAATCATTACTATGAACTATTTATCAATTTATAGTATAGGTTTTTTTCCCGAAAAAGTAGGAATGAGTAAACTTTCTAAGATGGAAGTTTAAGTGGATGTCATAAAAGAATAGAAATTCACATAAAGATATCCTTTGGGTTTGGCTCTTAACAAATGCAGAGGAAAAAGGTGATCTATTTGAAGCTTACGAGTATGAGTAAGATCACCCAAAAAGAAATTTTAAAATATGCTCAAAATTAGAGGCAGAATTTTCATTTTACTCGAGTTGGCTATGCCAAAGCAGGGAATGCATTGGGGAAAGGTAACATAGTCATGGACTGAAATGAGAGAATGCCAGGTCTGCTTTTTTATTTTTTTAATTTTAAAGTCAATTAACAAGCAACTCTTGCAACCCAATAGGGCTCGTTACATGATTTCCAAAGTGCAAAAATCTGATAGTGCTGCATCGAAATACATTTTTAACCAGAAAATAATTGTTGTCACACACTGGAGAACACAAATATGTTTAACTGGAGTTCTAGAATAAGAGAAGAGCAGGACTAAAATAGTATGTGGAAATAAGAACTGAGAACTCTGCAGAAACACTGAAAGATCCACATTCCAAACCAATGAATTCCCAATTAAAGAAACTCTACAAATTCTGAGCAGGGCAAACAAAAAGATATCCACACCTGGGTATCCCATAAGGAATCTAAAGACTGAAAGTACACCCCAAATAAAAGGGGGCAGAAGGTAAGGGTCTTAAAAGCAGTCCGAGGAAAAGAGAACAGCTACAATGACAGCTGACTTGTTATCAGTAACAGTGAAAATCAGAAAATAGAGTATTTTAAATATGTTGAGAGAAAAGAACTGTCAGCTAAGTAAATGAAACTTGGTGAAAAGATCCTTCAAGAAAGATGGTTAAATAAAAACATTTTAAAGACAAACGAAAACTGCAAGCTGTTGCCACCAGCTACCCCTCACTAAAGGACATCAAGTATGCACAATAGGCAGAAGGCAATCTCTTTGCATATGAGATACAGGAATCGGCATAACTCACTGCCATCTTCTGATATTTAAATATATATCAAAAAATACAGGACAATAATAGCTAAAGTAGGAGTAGTGGAATGTTAATAAAACTGCAGTGTTCTAAGGTTCTTGCACTGTTCAGTAAAAAGTAAAGATATTGATTAATTCAGATGTTTTAATTTCTAGGGGTAATCAAAGAGCAGAAATGAGGGCATAATTTACAAATGGGTACAGGGAAAAAAACCAGAATGATAAAAAAAATCAATCCAGAAGAACGGATGCCTAGCATATTAATTTTCTATCTTCTTTTCCATTACCTGTATTCAAGACTACACTTAAAAAAATATATTGCTGGGGCATCTGGGTGGCTCAGTTAGTTAAGTGTCTGACTCTTGGTTTCAGCTCAGGTCATGATCTCACAGTTTCATGGGTTTGAGCCCCCGTGTGGTGCTTGTGCTGTCATTGGGGAGCCTGCTTGAGATTCTCGGTCTCCCTCTCTCTCTGCCCTACCCCCCCACAGGCACTGTCTGTGTCTCTCAAAATAAATAAATAAACTTAAAAAAAAATTATTGCTATGGCCGCACCTCACAACTTCTGGTGAGTATTATTTTCCTTATTATTCAGTTCAAAATATTTACTACTATTATTATTTTTGATTTAGGTCCATGGGCATATTTTGGTCCATGTATATGTGTATGTGTATGTGTGTGTGTGTATCTTTATATAAAAGATACACACACACACATATACATACACATATACACACACACATGTACGTATGTATCTTTTTCAGGCAGAATCCACACCCAGCGTGAAGCCCAACAGGGGGCTTGAACTCACAACCCTGAGATCAAGACTTGAGCTGAGATCGAGTCAGATGCTTAATCTATTGAGCCACCCAGATGCCCCTTTGCTCAATATATGCTTTTTCTATCTTACTTTTGATCCTTCTGGAAATCTTAGCAAGCATGGCAAAAAAAAAAAAAAAAAAGAGAGAGAGATTCAAAGAAGGAAAAAAATACTGTCGTATTTGCATCTGATAGGACCATAGGACTATGTAAGTAGTGAGATCAGTAAAAAAAAATTAAATAAATAAAAAATAATGCTATTTATGAATATATTGCATAAAAATATGACACACCTAGAAATACCTTCAGCAAAACTATGCGAGATACTTATGGAGAAAATTATAAACTTTGGAAGAAATTAAAAATCTAAAGAAAACCTAAACAAATAGAATATTGTCTCCAAATTGATCTGTGGTTCAATGTAATCAAACAAAACCCTACCTGGGTGTTAGTAAAACTCTACAAATCAATTCTAAACTGTATTTAGAATTACAGGGGCCAAGAATAGCCATGACATTCTTGAATAACTACAACAAAAAGGGGTTAGAGGAATAGCCTCACCAGAGATCAAGCCATATTATTAAAAATGTTCACACCATACACAATAATCTCCTACAAGTCAAAAGACAACCCAAGTCACTTCAAAAAGAAAAAAAAAGTCTAATTACCAATAACATATATGAAAAGATGTTCAATCTCATTAGTGTTCAGGGAAATGGATTAAAAACACTGAGTGCATTTATAATCTTGTCAAAATGCTTGCGATTCGTCACAATAGTTAGTCAAATACAGATGATCATATCTGCATGCTTCACATCTCCTCCCTTGGTCATTTCTCTATCATTACATTTACTATGTGTAAGGTTTTGTTTGTTTTGCATGTAAGTGTTGGTTCACAAACAAATGATAATTAATGTCCCTTATTTTCTCATCATAGAACCTTCATCAACTGGAGGGGTCTAGCCCCAGTTGTGTGCTCTGCTTCTAATGGACCTCTGGTGCCTTATGCGACCTCTCTTCCCGGATTATTTTACTTCACACTTGAGGTGATTGAACTAAGTGAGTTCTAGAGACATTCCATCACCCCCACCCAATAAGTGTACATTGATTCTCGATGTACATGCTTTCTCAAGACTTTCTTTTTCACTTACTCTTTCATTCATTCTCTCACCAAATATATTTCCCTTAATCTTGTATACTAGGCACAGGAGACATGAAAATAGACACAACCATGTCTGGTCCCTAGGGTCTGACAATAGTCCAGGGTAAAGAAAAAGTGAACAAGTCACAGCAATGCAACAAGTGCTACGACTGAGGTACAAAGGGGGCTGCCTGGACAGAGGAGGGAACATGTGCACTGAGACTGAAGGACAGAATTTGGAGGCAGAGGGAGCACAAGGCATGAGGAAAGAGATTTCCAAGCAGAGAGACTTGTATGGCCAAAAAATCTAGAGAGGAAAAAAAAAAAAAAAGGCTTTTGGGGCTTTATAGAGAGTTCAGCATGGGAAAATGGCAGGCCTCATGTTACACAGGAACTTGGAAATTATCCAGTAGCAACATGGTATCTTTGGGCAGACAAGTGATACAACACTGGAATTTAGAAAGATGACTCTGGGCACACTGTGAAGGAAAGAATGGGCTATGGAACTAGGAAACAAGAAGGAAAAAGTAGAAAGACCAGTTAGAGGGTTATTATAATTGTCTTGCATTAGATAGAAATGATAAGAATCTGAAATAAAATATTTGACAACTGTCATTGTGTCACAATGATAGGACCCACCACCCAAGAGTAGCGGTTGAAAGAGAAAGGAACATCAAGAATGACTCCTGGGAGAAGTAAAGAAGATATAAAGTAAGGCTGTATCAGTGAAAGTGGAGAGGAAGAAATTAATTTGAGGAACGTTACAACTGTCTGAATGACAAGCTTCAGGGGCTGAGGAAGAAGGAAAAGGAAGACGCTTCTGTTTTTGGCTTGGACTAATACGGGGGTTGGGAGATCATTAACCAAAATGGGAAAAACAGGTGAGGTGGATCTTGAGGGGGAAGAAAAATTGTTAATTTTCAGCACATTGGATTGGAGGTGCCTGAGTACCATCCTGAGTGAGAAGTGTAACAGTTCTGGAGCTAGCAAAGAGGTCAGAATTGGAAATAATAAGGACGGTGTGTCTGACACTATTATAAGTGCTTAATGTGCTTTGTGACAAGCCTATCTTCGAGACAGGTATTAGTGTCATCCCGACTTTACAGATAAGAAAAAACCCTAGGCACAGAGCACTTAAAGTAACTTATCCAAGTTACTTATCCAAGTTACCCAAGGTCACCATTTGGGTAAGTGCTGTAGGCAGGATTTGAATCCTGATAGTCTTGATTCCAGAGCCTTTGTGAACCACTTCACACTGTTCACCTGGGAGTCATCAGAAGCACAGACTCAAGTTGAAGGCATGAGAGAGTATGAGGCGTGCAAGGGGGACTAAGGGCCGGGTCCCAGGAAACCCCAATGTACAAGGGAGGACAGAAGAACAGGGGATCAGAAGACTGAGGATGGCCTTATGGAAGCCAGAGGGAAAGCAACTTCCGGGAAACAAGAATAATGTCACTTGATGCAGATATTCAAGTCAGACAGCAGAACTTGACACGTTCTCACCTTTCTCAGGGAGAGTAGGTAGTTTCCCAAGAGGCCAGGGCTAGGTTGCACTGGCTTGAGGAGAAAATGAGATGAAGTGAGAGCTCGAAAAAGTTAAGCTGTGAAAAGAATGAGGACTCAGGAGGTTGCTGGAGTGATACAAGTTTGGGGAGTTTGTTTGGTTATAAAGATAGGATTCTAAGCATTCTTTCATACCACTTGATTAATAAAAAGTAAAATTCGTGAAAGTTTGCAAAAGACTTAAAATTATAACACTAGACTTGGGAACATCTTTTTCTTGGTTTGATTTTCTTTTTTTTTATTGAAGTATAATTAGCATACAATGTTATATTATTTTCTGGTATACAACAAATTGTTTTGACAATTGTATAGGAAACATCTTACATGCAAAGCAGTTTTTGTACACTGCCTCCCACCAGCACATCTTGAGCTTCTGGTCACCCCCATCAGGCTCTACTGGGCCTATATTACCAATTGGCGGGTGTTTTTCTCTGGTTCTAGACATGCCAACCTTTCCTCAGATCTTCAAACACACTAAGCTCCTTGTCATCTCAAAACTTGTTTTCTTTGCTTTAACTTTCTTGCAAAGTTTCCTTTGTCTGGAAACTCTTGCCTTATCTTGCACATGGCTGGCTTCTTCTTCTTCAAAGCTGCTTTTACAGAGAAGACTTCCCTGACCAATCTATGGAAGTCATACTCCTACTTAATTCTCTATCACTGAACTTTTTTTTTTTTTCATTCATAATACTCAATCGAATCTGCAACCGCTTTACTTGCTCACATTTCATTGGCTGTCTCTTCCACTAGCATGTATGCATCATGATGGCAAAGATGTCTGGCTCCTTGGCCTCTGTGTCTTCAGCCCCTAGAGTAGTTCCTGGCAAATAACACGTCTTCCGTAAATATTAGTTGAATGAGCTATACAATCCGTTTTCTCCCTCTATCACCCTCCTCAACTGGGATCAGCACGCTGTTTCTTAAACCGAAGGCCTTTTCTCGCTTTACTGACATATATAATCACAAGGGCTAAACTAACATTATTGCACTTTTATTAGATACCAGAGTCTGCGCTATAAGCTACATTTGTATCATTTCACTTACCTAAAACTCTCATACAGATACATACTTTAAAAATAATCTCTATTGCACAGGTAATGAAACACAGGAGGTTGTATAACTTGCCGAAGTTCGCAGAAGTGGTGGAGCCGTAACCAGAATCTAGTTCTAACTTCAAAACAAACCAAGGCGGGGACACTGCTCTCTTCAAGTCAGAGTACATAGTCTGGTTTGGGAAGTGTCTGTCTTACACCTGCTCTACACAGGCCACATCCTAATCATAATAAATTAAAGTTTCACCACCTCCCCTTCGCCCTTCCCACTGGCTCGATGGAGGGAGAAGACAGCGGGGAGCAGTGGAGCACTGTCCTGAACTTTCAAGTCCCGGCTTCTCCCAAGGAAGATGCATGTAAGGAGAAGAGACCCGAGCGTTAGCAACCTGTATCTCAGCACTGAGGCAGCGGTAACCCGGGGCCTAACAAGCGACTGCCGGATTTTGGAGCAGAAGCAAAGTCCCGCACTGCATCAGTGGCCACAGCGCTTACCTTAACTGCCACCTCCGGAGCCGAGTCCACCGCCACTGCCAGAGACGGCTTGGCCGAAGCTGATTTAGTCAAGTGCATGAGGGAGTCGGAAGCTGGCAGCGAACACCGTCCACCCTCACTGTCCGAGTCCGATTCGGACCCTGAACCCGAACCATAGGACGCAGCCAAAGATGCAATCGCAGCCGACATGACTGCAACCGATCCTCTGCGGAGACCAGGCCCCGGCGGAAGAAGCGGCTTCCAGGTCCTGACAGATTAGCATGACACACATTACTTACTTCCTTTGCTAAGAGCTCATTTACGACGTCTTTAAGCTATAATAAATTAGTATTTGAATAAGTATAAGAGAACGCAGAATACGAAAATGTTTATCTAGGGAAGTAGAGAGAATTGTGATACCTTATAACTTTCAGGACCTATTCGGCTGGATTGAAGACTACGAGTTCCGAAATACCCTGAGGTCACGAGGTCCAACACTCCCGGCGTTCAGCGCGGCGGGAAGTGGAAGAGGCATAATGGGAAGTGTAGTTTAGTGCGAGGGGCGGGGCGAACTGGGCAGGCCTCTCTTTGACCACGCCCCTGAATGGATGGTTCATTCAATTGGCTATCATCTTCCCTCACTCCCAGGCCAAGCACTGTTCTCTCAGTCCCCTTCCCCCAAATTGGAGATTGGGCAATACCATACAGCCTCAGGAAATGGGGGGGAGAGCCGTATTCATTCCCTCTGTTGGGTGAGTGGGCGGAGGCTGAGTTTTCCACCACGGCTGCACCTGGGCTCTGGGAGCTGAAGAGGAAAGTGAGAATCTTAAATTGGAAGACCTTGAGTGGTGGAGAACAGCTCCTGATGGGAAGGATGGGAGATTAGGTGGCGAGGTCCAGCGATTCCCCCTGCTTCAGGAGCGGATCTCCGCGCCCAGTTGTGGAGCGTCGCGCGCGGGGAGGGGGCGGGTGGGGGGCGGCGGCGGCTCGCGGTGTTGTTCGCTCGCGCGTCGAGCACACGGTGGGTCCGGCGACCGGCGGGCGCCGCAGGCGGCGTTCCCAATAGCCCGGTGCCTGGGCCGCTGCCCGGAGCGGATTCCACTCCGGAGCCTGTCGCTCCTGGAGGCTCTAGGTGGAGTCCCGGGAGCTGAAGGGGACCGGCGGCCGCCGCCGAAGCATGAAGAAGGGGTAAGGCAGGAGCCCCCCATGATTTCACGGTGAGCGCGAGTCTCTCAGGAATTGTTTTTTGGTGGGGACAGGGTGCTGGGAGAGGAACTCTTTCTCACTGGCCAGAACGGATGGAGGTGTGTGTGGCGCTCTTGCCCCGCAAAGGTGACGGGGATGGGCGCGCCTCCCCCGCGCCGGCCCCCACCCCCATTCGCGGGTTTTCAGAGCTCTGGCCGCCCACCCGCCTGCCGGGCTGGGTGCCGAGGCAGACGGCTGGCCGGCGCGCCTGGGTCTCGGTTGCAGGGACCGCCCGATGCTGCTCTAGGCGGGGAGACTGCGGGTCTCACCTGGGGTGCCACCGCCTGAGCGTCCCTGCCCCGTCGGCCACCCCCATGCCGCCTCGCTCTGGGGGCGGCTGCAGCGCCGGCTGGCAGCGAAGCCTCCGCTCGCGCTACGTGCGGGAGGCTCCGTAAAGCCGGCTTGTGTGCGTGTTTGCGCCGCGCGTCTTTATATTACAGCCATAAAGGTAAAGCGAGTGCGGGGATCCCTTTCTTCCCCCGAAGGGAGGTGGGGGGGGGGCGAAGCGGGGCGGTCGCCTCTGATGCCTGGTAATGGGGGAGTGCCTCGGGCAGAGTTAGGGAGCCGCTTACTCAGCTCCGTTGTCGGCAGGACTCGCCCATTGTGCCACCCAGATAATTATTCAACTATGCAGCATCCATTGCACCTTTCCCATTTTTCTTTTCCCCTTGCTACAGCATGCCCCCTAGCTTCGGTACTCTGACGCCTTCTCTTGCTTGCACTTGGCGGATGAGGAACTGGAATAATGATGAAAAGAAAGCACATCTGACCTGAACATTCACAACCTGTCCTAGAGCCGATTAATTAACTAATCCCCAGCTAGACTAGGTACTTTAATACGACTCCATCTAATCCTATTCTTTTCTGTATAACGTGTGCTTTGGATTATGATTTAATTTTTTCTTTGGTGTTAGATTCACCTATTAGTTAAGTCTTATTTTTTTGTCCGGTAATTTATTGGTTATTCAACCCGTCTAATGTTCCTAAATTTAACATATGTGATAGGTAACTTTCATCTTTCTAATTGTTGATAGCACTGTATCATAATTACAAATGCAGTCTGTCTTTGAACTCTCAGGAACAGTTTTTTCCGTATCTAAGTTTCTGTTAGGAAAGTATTTTTATTTATGGCGGATATTTGAATAAAGTACTCATTCAAGTTTTGAATGAGAAAAGTTTTGTATTTCTTTATTTTTCAGTAATGGAATATTTTACTGGTAATCATAGCCTTCAGTTGAATGAAAGGAAGCATCTAATATTTTAGGTGGGGTTTTAACTGCCATAATGAGCATTCGCTAATTTCTCTAAATTTTTTTTTCAGTCTTTGCCATATTATGTATTAATTGTTAAGAATTTTTCTCATTTTTTTTCGAACTTCTTTCTACAAGGATGGGCAGGCTCCAATTTTGCATGATCTACCTGAAAGATGAAATATTTTTTGAAAACAGAAGAAACAACTGTTGGTTACTTGATTATTATGTTAAAAACTGTTTGCCTTTCATTACTTAAAAATAAATGATTCACTACCAAAAATAAGTGTTCCTTTTTTTTTTTTTTGTAATCCTCCCCTTCCAGCTTTTCTCCTTTAAGCTTGTTGCCATAACCCTCTTGATAAAACAATTGCATATAGGCATTGCAGAGGCAATTGATTTAAGGTACAGTAATTGTTTTATGTCCTTTGGAAGTGGCGCACATATAATATAACTTGATGGTGTAGGATCAGTTGCTTGGTTAGAAAATGACCTTGCAATCTACAAAATGGACACCTCTGTGCCTTGGTTTCCTTATATGCAAATGGTGGAAATACTTATTTATGCCACTGAGTAGTATGCATAAATTCAGTAAAGATGTTTTCATAATGCTTTTAAAGAAAATTTAAATATTTTAGCTGATGGATGATGAAAATATTTCAGTGTAAAACACAAGGAAAAAAATGTCAGGATATTCCATGGCATGTCAGAATGGCTGATTTACATTGAATTTTGCTTTGGAGATGTATGGCTCTAAATTGAAAAATGTTTCTCATCCATCAAAAATTTTTAATAATTGTAAATTTAATAGACATTATAGTTAGTACCTATATATAGTTATAAATGTAAGTATCATTTATATTGATAAAAGTTATACGACTTGGTAATAAACAAATACAATCTTGAATTAAGTTTGTAAAAAAAATTTTACAAAAAACGTTAAGGCCCTTTTTATTGAAAAATTTGCAGATAACATGATCCATAGTACATAGTTGTGATCATTTGTAAGGTATGATATAGAGTTTTTTTATTCAGGCTTGTAAATAAACACATACTCAGACATAATGTGGTAATAATCTATAATATTACATTTAATTATACATTTTGCTTTATTTTCAGAATAGGTTAAGCTATCCATTTCCAAGTGTTTGGTTTTCATTATGAAAGAAATGGTATTAGGTTTTGATTTCCTTATTGGAGTATTATTAACTCAGTTTATTTTTATAGTGAAAGCTACTATGAGAATATTATGTTATTAAGACTTCTACCAAAGTTGTATTTTACCAGAGCTTTGTGGGGAAACTTCATATAGATGATAAGTTTGTTGAAATGTCTTTAAAATTACTATTGCATAGTTTGTTTTTTTTGAGAATGAATTTGATTACATTTTTAATGTTTTCTCAAATGACCAACTTAAAATTCAGCTGTCATTGTCTCTTGGGTAAATACAGTTACTTAAAGGTTCTTCTAAGTTCCTTGAAGACAGGAACTAAGCTAATGTTTATTGTCACAAATCCAAAATTGCTAGCATAGGGTTTAGCAAATAGTAGAGACTTGTTTTTGTCGTTGCTGGACAAATAAAATGAATGAGTGAAGGGTATCCATTGATATAATATACTGAGTAGAAATTTTTAAAAATAGATTTATCAAACAAATTTTAACTCATGAAACATAGTTTTATCTCAGGAGAAAAGACAAAATGTTTTGAAAGTGCTTTGAACTTTATCTGTTCAAATAGAATTCCTTTACCTACACATTTTTGGAAAGAGCACTAAATACTGCATAATATATATGAGGTCAACCTTTCATTTATAAAATGATTAATTTTCTTACCTCTTATAGGTCACTACATGAAAAAGTAAAGGTTTTTTGTTGTTGTTTTCCTAAACTAGATGAGTATAGAAATGTGTTTGATTCTTTTTTACTTCAGTTTTTTAGTGAAATATTATTTAAAAAGATGTAAGTAAATTACAGCCTGTGCTAAATGTGCCTGAATACTGAGTTTTAAAAATAAATGACTTCTGAGGTGGAGTTTTTTTATAATGTAAAGAGTCTTGTATTTTTAACTTATCATATTTAGTTTATAATTTTCAGTCTTTGTGTATTGCTGGTTCCTAATTTAGCAGGAGATCTATATTTTAAAACTTGGAAAAATGGTTTAGAACTTGGAACTTTCTCAAAAACAGTATGCTTAGTGGTTAGATTCACAGACAGCCTACCAAATTCAACCCATAATATACTTAGATTATAAGATTAGGCTAATAATATCAGAGAATTAAAGAATATTAATAATAATTAGGATAAATACTATATCGAAAATACCTACACTATGTACAATGATTTTTCTTTGGGAATTTTCTTTGAAATGCTAGGAATACATTTCTCTTGTGTTAGACATGACAACATTATTAGGAACTTGTCCTCTAACATCCACTGGATGTGAAGAAGAGGATCTTCCTCAGTTCAGTGAGCCTTAACATTATATGGGGCAAGAGATGAGAGAATGAGAGAAATTAGAAGGAGCTAGGGTCTTCTATGTGACGTTTGACAAGTCATTTTACCTTTCAGGGTCTTTGGTTTTCTCTGTTATAAAAGGAGAAGGTTGACATAGACCTCTCTGAGATGCCTTTCAGTTACAAATAAAATTCAAAGGCACTTCAATGCTCAGTGTAACCACTTTTTTCTGAGAGTTCATTTTTCCTTTCTAATGTTCCTGCTTTATATACCTTCTCTCATGGAATTTCTTCTTTCTAGATCTACCTCTGAAAAGATTATAGTCTTTTTTTTTATCATCTAAAAATTTTTTTTTCATTTATTTATTTTTGAGAGACAGAGAGAGCACAAGTGGGGAGGGGCAGGGAGAGAAGGAGACAGAAATCCAAAGCAGGCTCCAGGCTCTGAGCTGTCAGCAGAGAGCCCGACGTGGGGCTCGAACTCACAAACTGAGATCATGACCTGAGCCAAAGTCAGACGCTTAACCTACTGAGCCACCTAAGCGCCCCTGAAAAGATTATAGTCTTAATCTTCTTCTGTCATCCCTATTCTTGGAAGCAAGACTTTTTAGGTTTTTAAAGGAGTTTTTTGTAATGTTTGTTATTTTGTCTGCTTTTATTTTTATTCTACTTTATTTTTTTAACTCCTAGCACCACCAAGAAACAGAATTAAGATGATTTGGTTTGTTCTTTTGTTTTTTATTGACAGTGTTTAAGAAAAGTCAAGGTAGATTTTATTTAAACTTGGGAGAATGATCATATCCAGTGAATCTCCAGAGAAATTTTTTTAATAAGGAAAATTATTGGAACTAAGGTTTTGGAGTGGGTTTATGAAGGTAAAATGATGGAATATGGCCTGGGAGTAGGGTTGTCAAACAGATATGTTTGGGATATCTTGCATTTTTATTTGCTAAATCTTTCAGTCTTACTTTGGGTGCTCTAGAACTTTGGGCATGGCAGGAGCAGAGGTATGGTATGGTTGGAAGCAGAGTGAAAAATAGAGTTTATGAATTCCTTGAGAACAGAAGCAGTTTCGTTGTTTTGGTTGGTTGTTTTGCTTTGCTTCATTTTTGTGTTTCCAGAATTAATTCTTTAAGTTACATGGATATTTGAGTGGATACAGTTAATACAAAGATTAGCAGGTAAGTGATTCTCTTAGGTGGAAAGATCAGGATGCTGTGAGAAAATATATATATATATGTAAACATGTTTTATATATATATATATATATAAAACATGTTTTCCCAATTGGAAAAAATTGATATTACATGCTTGCTATATATGCAAGTCACTGTATAGCTACTGTTATATTTATTATTTTACTTAATACCATAGTTCTATTAGAATTTAATGGAGGAAGAAGGTTAATGGAAATAAACAAGTGGTTTATTCTGCTCAGCAGAAACACAGGTTCTCTTCCCTTTCCTCAGTAAGTTACTCTGGAGCAGCCATTCTAGTAACTTGGGAACAGTAATTCTGCCTGCCTGCTACTCTTCCCCTTGTCTGTAATTGGTCAGTCTACTGGTGATACCACTTGTCCCATGCTAAACCAATTATTCACTCAGCACATAATATTGAAGACCAAGTAGGTGCTAAAAGTATACCATAGAGAGCAAAACAGGTCTCAGGTCTCTTAGAGGTAACAGTATGGTTAGACAGATAATGAACAAATACACATATCTGTAATTAGAAATTGTGGCGAGTGCTGTAAAGGAAAACAACAGGGGACCTGATTTACCTTGGGAGTCAGGGAGGGTTCTTTAAGGAAAAATTAGTGGAAGTTAGCTATGAGAAAAAGGAAAAGATGCCAAGAATACATGTTAAAAAATTTGGAGGTAGGAAAGAGCTTGGTAGGTTCAACTAAGAACTTAGAAAAGGCCAGAGTAGATAAAGCTCAACTATATAGTGAAAAAGAGGGATTGTGGCTTAATGTACAGTTGTAAAGGTAAATAGGACTCAGACCATGTAAAGCCTGCTTAAATTAAGTCTTGTTTCAGTTAGAGCTCTGGATTTTAAGTGTACTGGGGAAAGCCATGAAGGGTTTTAATCAGGTTAACAACTGGACTGGATCTGTCTTTTAAAAAGATCACTCTGGGAGATCAGTCACAATCCTGCCCGTTTTTGTTGGTGCAGTTCTAGACACCTTCACCAAGCCAGGACAGTCAGAGCTTTTCCTGAGTTCTAAGTGCCCAGAGGTTTGAATAATTTGTTTTTTCTCCAGTGGCTGAAACTATAAGACATAAAACCCAGGAACTGTTAATGGTGTTGTTTCTTGTCATATGAACTAAATAAACAGAATAGGAGAAGCAGATGCACAGAGTTCCCACTGTATTCACCTATCTTTGTCCATGGTCCTGAGATTGGGTTCCAACAGACACCTGAGTGTAATAATAATAAAAATTTTTGTAATAAGTTGTCCATTTTTTCCCATAAACTAGTTGGAATTGTATTTCTGGTACTTGGCAGCCAACCACCCAAGACCCATCATAGATTAATATGTACAAGGTCACATGTCTAATAAAAATGTTAGAGGTAGAATTTGAACACAGATTTTAAAATCCCTTTTTTCCTACTACCCTGTGCTGGTAAAGTGCTACATATTAAACTAATGGTTCTGACGGAATTCTAAGGAGGTGGAAGTTGGATGTGGTTGACACCTGTTAGGTGATGATGGCAAGCAGTGTTTTATTTTGGGTATGTTTGACAATGGTACAGTTTCCTGCCATTTTTTCGTCTTGAGTAACTGTTAATCAAGTCTACTGTAATAAGTTAATGTTTACATACTGAAATTCATTTGAAAAGAAAAAGAAGAGGCACCTGGGTGGCTCAGTTGGTTAGCGTTAGACTTTTGTGGTTTGGGCTCAGGTCATGATCTCACAGTTCATGAGTTCAAGCCCCAAGTCGGGCTCTGCACTGACAGTGCAGAGCTTACTTGGGATTCTCTCTCTCTCTGGGATTCTCTCTCTCCCCTCTCTCTTTCTGCCCCTCCTCCCCTCAAAATAAATTTAAAAAAAACTTTAAAGAAAAAGCTTGCATGTCAGGGCATAGATTAACTTATTTGATTTTTCTACCAAAAATGTGAAGTCTGTCAGTTTTTCACGTTATGCTATGAAAGTAAGCTTTTTTGTGTTCCACTCTTTATTTAGACTCTGTTGTCTTCTATGTGTCTTATATATTTTTTTGGGCCAGGATAAATTTTGTAACATACATGTGCTAGAGATGATGTCAGAGAATTGTAGAAAGGTTAAGGAAAAGAGAACAGAAGAAGCATTTTGTATTTTAGTTGAGGATGAAGACTAGCAATCAAAAATATTTTGTTGATATATTTGGTTTCATTCATTTTCTGTGTTGATTTCCTGTTTGCAGTTTTGTTTATTTTTATTCTATTTTCTGCTGTGTCTGCTTGCTTTAGGCTTGTATGCTTTTCTTTCCATGGCTTCTTAAGATGGATCCTGAGATTATTGATTTTAGATCTTTCTTCTTTCCTAATGTATGCATTCAGTGCTCTAAATTTCCCTCTAAGCACTACTTCTGATGGATCCCACACATTTTGAAGAGTGGTTTTTTCATTTTCACTTCAAAATATTTTAAAATTCCTCTTGAGACTTCTTTGACCCATATGTTATTTAGAAGTGTGGTGTTTAATCTTCAAATATGTTGGGATTTTCTAGCTATCTTTCTGCTATTGCTTTCTATTTTAATTCCATTATGGTCTGAAAGCATCTATGATGTCTATTCTTTTAAATTTTGGAGGGTGTATTTTATGGCCCAGAATGTGGTCTATCTTGGTGAATAGTCTATCTGAACTTAAGAAGAATGTGGTTTCTGCTGTTGTTGGGTGAAGTACTATATAAATGTCAATTAGAGCCAGTTGATTGATGGTGTTATTCAGTTCAACCCTATCCTTACTAATTTTCTGCCTGTTGGATCTGTCATTTACTAACAGAGGTGTGTTGAAGTCTCTATAATAGTGAATTTATCTATTTCTCCTTGCAGTTCTATCAGATTTTGGTGTTCTGTTGTTAGATGTATATACATTAAGGGTTGTTATGTCTCCTTGAAGAATTTACCCCTGTATATTATGTAATGCCCTTCTTTATCGTTGAAAAATTCCCTTGCTCAGAAGTCTGCTTTGTTTATAATGAATATAGCTACTCTTGCTTTCTTTTGATTAGAGTTAGCATGTCCCCATCCCTTTACTTTTTATCTATATATATATCTTTACATATAAAGTGGTATCTTGTAGACAACACATAGTTGGATTTTTTTCATCCACTCTAACACTCTCTTTTAATTGGTGCATTTGAATCATTCACATTTAAAGTTGTCATTGATAAGTGGATTAATATCTATCATACTGTAATGTTTCTATTCACTACACCTGTTCTATCCACCACCACCACCACCACCACCACCCCCACCCGCCCATCTTTTTCAGCCTTCTCTGGCTTTAATTGAGCATTTTATATGGGTGCATTTTTTCTCCTCTCCTCATATATTGATTATACTTATTTTTTAAATGTTTTTTAGTGGTTGTCCTAGAGTTTGCAGTATATATTTATAACTAATCTAAGTCCACTTTCAGATAACACTGTGCTACTTCACAGGTATTGCAGATACTTTATAATGGAGTATTCCCAATTTCTGTCTCCCGTCCCTTATAACATTGCTGCCATTCATTTCGCTTGTCTGTATGCTATAATCACCTGGAACTTTGTGGCTATTACCACTTTGAACAAACAGTTATATGATACAATCAGAGAGGATTAAAAAAATAAAGATTTTTATCTTCTCTTTATCCATTCTCTGTGGCTCTTTCTTTATGTAGATTAGAGTTTCTGACCTTTTTCTCTAAAGAACTTTTTTTCTTGCAAGGCAGGTCTACTGGTGACAAATTGCCTCAGTTTTTATTTGGCTGAGAAAAGTCTTTATTTCTTTTTAATTTTTGAAGGATAATTTCTCTAATAACAAAATTCTAGGTTGATGGTTATTTCTTTCAACACTTGAAATATTTCACTCTACGCTTTTTTTTTTTTTGCATGGTTACTGACGAGAAGTCCAACCTAATTCTTATCATTTTTTCTCTATAGGTAAAGTGTTTTGTTTTGTGTTTTCCTGACTTATTTCAATGTTTTTCTCTTTGTTTTTAGTTTTCTGTAGTTTGAATATTATATGCTTAGGTATAGATATTTTGGTATATGTCTTGCTTGATGTTTTCTGAGCTTCATGAATTTATGGTTGGCTTTTGTCATTAATTTTGGAAAATTCTCAGGCATTATTACTTCAAACATTTCCTCTACTCTTCTCTTTCTTCTGGTATTTCTTACGTATATGTTATGCCTTCTTTTATTGTTCCACAGTTCTTAAATATTCTGTTTTCTTCATTCTCTTTTCTCTTTGCATTTTATTTTTTATTTTTTTATTTTTTTATTTGCATTTTAAATGTTTGGGAAGTTTCTACGGATACTTCTTCAAGCTCATTGATTCTTTCCTCAGCTATGTCCAGTGTACTGGTGACCATATGAAAGACATTATTTATTTCTGTTACACTGTTTTAGATTTCTAATGTTTCTTTTCTGTTGGTTCATAGTTTCCATCTCTCTGTTTACAATATCCATCAATTTGTGCATGTTGCCCATTAGAGCCCTTAGTATGGTAATCATAGTTCTTGTAAATTCCCAGTCTGATAATTACAAAATCTGCACTATATGAATTTGGTTCTGATGCTTGCTTTGTCTCTTTGGAATATACTTTCATTTCCTTTTAGCACGCCTTATAATTTTTTGTTGAGAGCCAGACATAATGCATAGAATAACAGAAACTGAAGAAGGTAGGTCTTTTGTATGAGATTTTGTATTTCTCTAACTAGGAACAAGGCTGTGTTTACCATTTGGTGTAGCTGTAGGTTTCAGAGGTTTTAGTTTCCTCTAGTGTTCTTGTTTTTGTTTCCCTTGTTGTCTTTGGGTTTCCCTACAAATACCTTCTTAAATAGTGTCTGAGCCTTGCAGTTTTTTTCAACTATAATCCTGTTACTGTGTAGGAGCCCTGTTTTAATTTTTTTATATCTTTGTTTATTTTTGAGACAGAGGGAGAAAGAGGTGAGTGGGAGAGGGGCAGAGAGAGACGGAGACACAGAATCCAAAACAGGCTCCAGGCTCTGAGCTGTCAGCACAGAGCCTGATGTGGGGCTTGAACTCAAACCATATCATGACCTGAGCCAAAGTCAGACACTCAGCCAGCTGAGCCACCTAGGCGCCCCTAGCTTTTCTTTTTTTTTCTTTTAACATTTTATTTTTAAGTAATCTCCACATCCAACCTGGAGCTCGAACCTACATCCCCAAGATCAAGAGTCACATGCTCTACCAACTGAGCCAGCCAGGCACCCATATAATTCTATGCTTAGATATTAGTCTTTATTTGGTCTGGACCTCCACTAGTGCTTCTCAGTTTCTCTTCTTCCCCCGCCCCCTCCAATGTAGGTATGCCAGAAGTCTAGAGTGAGTAGGAACTGGGCAGTTTTCATTTCTCCAAAGTTGAACAAGGCTCTGATGAAGTCTTTTCCTTTGCTAGATAACCTTTTCTTATGGAGAATTCTCTGGACTTGTTTCAAAATGGTTATTGTTTTCCTTCCCCCAGCCAAGCAGAAGATTTTTCTCTGATTTTTCTCCTTGAGAACCTTGTGGGGCATAAAACTGAGAAAGTGTAGCAGCCGTTCTCAGACTAGACCCTTGGGCTCCCCAGGAGTTTTAAACTCTCAAGCTAGACCACAGTCAGCCTCCAGCAACTTGTTCAAGTTACCGTTTAAGTGTTCATATCAGTCCCTGGCTTCTGTGCTTTCATCTTCAGTTAGTTAATCTATATTCTCTGTATTAGTCGTTCTGATTTCTTGGATGATAGTTTGTCCTCTGACCTCAGTATCTCAAGGATCAAAGAAAAGTCCATTAGCTTCCAGTTTGTTCAACTTTTATTTTGTTGTGAGAGAAGAATGATGACTTCCAAGCTTTTTACATGTTGGAGTGGAATCTGGAAGTAACCATATATTAAAAACAACTCCATAGTATTCCACTATATGGATATACCAAAATTTATTTCACTTGTTCCCTACTGTTAGTCTTTTATATGGCAAGCTATACTCTAATAACTCTCCTTGAATAAACTGCAATTTTGATTTTAATGGCTATGTTCCAGTTATCTATATCTCCCCACATAATTACCCAGAGATTAATCAGGAATTGACTGTATTTAAGCCAGAAGACTGGAGTTAATTTTTAGTGCTTTCACTTATTTAATATTGGATCGTTTTACTTCTGATCAGTTTCCTCATTTGTAAAATGTGAATGATAACCACCACCTGGAAGAGTTGTTATAAGGATTAAGTGATATATTAAAAGGTATTTGTGAACTATAAAGGACTATATAAAAGTTAGGTAACTTAGGGGGTACCTGGGTGGCTCAGTTGGTTAAGTGTCCAACTTCAGCTCAGGTCATGATCTCTCAGTTTGTGGGTTCAAGCCCTGTGTCGGGCTCTGTGCTGATGGCTCAGAGCCTGGAGCCTACTTTGGATTCTGTGTGTGTCTCTCTCTCTGTCTCTCTCTTTCTGCCCCTCCCCCACTTGCACTCTGCCTCCTTCTCTCTCAAAAATAAAGAAACGTAAATTTTTTTTTTTTAAAGTTAGGTAACTAAGGTATATTAAGTTGTGATATACATTATGAGGTTTAATAAATAATCAAGCACCTTGGTAATGAACTAACTTGAGACCAGGCTGTATAGTACAGTGTTTTGAAAGAAGGTATGATTTATTGATAATTCTGAGAGAGGACAGTTGATTCTGAAGGAGATAGCTAAGTAACAAGTACACCTTAAAACTTAATTGATGAGGGGCGCCTGGGTGGCTCAGTCGGTTAAGCGTCCGACTTCAGCTCAGGTCACGATCTCGCGGTCCGTGAGTTCGAACCCTGCGTCGGGCTCTGGGCTGATGGCCTAGAGCCTGGAGTCTGCTTCCGGTTCTGTGTCTCCCTCTCTCTCTGCCCCTCCCCTGTTCATGTTCTGTCTTTCTCTGTCTCAAAAATAAATAAACATTAAAAAAAATTAAAAAAAAAACAAAAAAAACTTAATTGATGAAATAATATGTTGACAGGGAATATTGTTCAACTTATGCTGGAATACATTAGGTTTATGAAGGTAAGAACTAAGAAAAATAAGCAAAGCCATTTTTATATAGCTCTGCAATTGGGCAGGCACTTACTATATTTCTAAAACACTTGATAAAACTGTTAATCAGATAGAATTTAGATATTGCACTTATTCCAGTATTATTTTCCAAGTGACTTAGTGATTTCTGAGGTAACATAGTATTTAGTGACTGATACTCAAAAGTGTGATCTGCGGACCCATAGTGTCAGTACCATATGACAGCTTGTTAGAAATGCAGAATATTAGATATTAGGCCCACTCCATATCTGCTGAATCAGAAAGTACTGAGTCAGTTTAACAAGCTTCCTGGGTGACTGGTATATACATTAATGTTTGAAAGTCACTAACTTGGTATGCATAAATCTTGCAGTAGAGAAGGACCTTTGTTAAGGGTTTCAACTACATCATATCTCTGAATGAACTTATGGTTTAGAGAGAAGGGCATACTGGGTTAAGAATAACTACCAATATTGATAAAATTGTTCTAAACAAAGAGATGCACTAATCTATTTTTAAAATCTTACACACTTAACAAAGATGAGGATAGGCTTTTGCAAACCTGATGACCTATAGATCAATATTGACATAAAAAAAGAAAATAAGGTTAATTTTTAAACTTATAAAAAGTGGTAATGTTTCCTTTAAGTAACTTCACTGAGAATTTAGAGAGTCCATTTACATGTCTTTTTCCAAAAATTTGTAGCTTCTCCATATAAAAGTAAAATTTGCATTTTAATTACTTATTATGGGAATAGTTCTAAAAGTATTATACAGTTCTCTGCTTCCTTAAAAGTATATGGAATGTAATTTAACTTTTTCTAAATGATAAAGATTCCCCTGTCCTCTACCAAAGCCTTATATGTATAGATGCTCTGGGTTAAACTGATTAATTGACTCATTATGAAACTGACTATTATTATACTTTGTCGTAATACAAAGATGTTGGTTATTAGAGGATATAGGATTATTTATCCATGTAACAAGTTATCCCACATTGCTGGCCAACATTATTGTGATTGGTACTTGGAACTTTATATTTCTCTGTCAATATTTACATGCCTGCTTCTAGCACTTTCCCCCTCTAAATTGTTGCTTCTGATCTACTGCATTCTAGGAAACCGGATGAGATTATACAACATAGGAGGGTCTTGGCCTTTCCATGAATTAATTAATTAATTAATTAATTAATATTTATCGAGCAGCTGTTGTGTGCCAGATTCTGCTAAATGCTGAGTATTCAGTGAAGAACAAAACAAATCCTCACTCATATGGGGTTTACATTCTAGTGGGGGAGATAAGAGATAAACAAATACCAATCTAATATAGTGATAGGTAGCAATAAGTGCTATGAAGAAAAATAAAGCAGGGCATAGATATAGAAAGAAGGAGCCACTACTTAAAAAAGAGTTGTTAGAGTGAGGGGGGTACAGACCTGAATGAAGTAAAGTGAGATATAATGTTTGTTTGTTTTTAAGTTTATTCATCACACAAGCAGGGGGGCAGAGAGAGAGGGAGAGAGAGAGAATCCCAAGCAAGCTCTGTACTGCCAGCACGGAACTCGAGAGAATGCCAAATCCACGAACCAGGAGATCATGACCTGAGCTGAAACAAGAGTCAGACGCTTCCCCAACAGAGCCACCCAGATGCCTGAGATAGAATAGTTTTTAAAAGAAGAATGCATAAATTTAGTACAGAGACTGGGGCTTCCTCTTTGCCTAGAATTCTCAGGTGTTTACTTAAGGTGTAAGTTTTAAATATTTCTGCAGTTTTGATTTTGTTGGATAACATGGGAACCAAAGGTATGGTTACCATCACACCATCTAAGAATTTTTAGGCTAACTTCTGGGATGAAAGGCAGGCTGAAAGATAGAGTTTAGATGATAAAATATTAGAACTTTGAAAGGTTTAAAAGAACTATTATAATACAGGAATCAAAATTGGAATTGTTCTAGAAAATTTAGGATTTAAAATAACACTGTAACAAATGTGTGCTATAAGCATTCCCCTGGAGAAACAGAATGGCTTCCCACGTGGCCATACTGCTCCTGACTTAATAGTGACACCATTAATAACAGTAGTACCATTTTTTGAGCCCGTATTATACGCTAGGCACTGTACAAGGCAGATGTGATATAATCCTCACAACAACCCTGTGAAAATGTGAGGTCCTAATTTTTATGAAGTACCAACTAAGTTAAGCATAGACTGCTACAAAATCAGTACCAGGCCAAATTTAATTGCTTAGTCTCATATGATGCTTACCCCGGACTCAAGATTCCTCTAGGTATAGGGGGGAAACGAATTATTTTGATTACTTGTTGGGTAGCAAAACTGGAGGTATGTGTTAGAGATTGGTTCCGGAGTTCATGCAATGCACAGAGTAAAAATAGCTTGCCGTATTAGTGTACCATAATTAAATGAACATGACTTGTTATATTACCAGTTATTTTACCAGTAATTCACATACAATCAAAAGATTAGTGAATTGGGGGCGCCTGGGTGGCTCAGTCGTTTACGCGTCCGACTTCGGCTCAGGTCACGATCTCACGGTCCGTGAGTTCGAGCCCCGCGACGGGCTCTGGGCTGATGGCTCAGGGCCTGGAGCCTGCTTCCGATTCTGTGTCTCCCTCTCTCTCTGCCCCTCCCCCATTCATGCTCTGTCTCTCTCTGTCTCAAAAATAAATAAACGTTAAAAAAAATAAAAATAAAAAAAAAAAGATTAGTGAATTGATTAGTAAGGAATACAGTACTTAGCTTTAATTTAAAGATGATCTCAAATTCTAAGTGATTTGGTGCTGTTACTAGAAATAGAGAAATCCAAAGCATGAGTAAATTTTCTTTTGGGGGAGTCATGGATGATGAATTTGAATTTGGATGTGTTGAATTTTGGTTAATGAGACATTCTTGTGTTGTCTGGCAGACTGATAGCACAAGACTAAATATTTATAGGGATGTTGGGGTTGTTTGTGTAAGTAATTCTGGGGTGATAGTTCAAGATTTGAAAACAGATGGATTTATGAAGAAGAGAGTGTAGAAAGAATGGGTTGTAACAAAACTGTTGACTCCTGACTTAGTATTTACAAGGTGGGAATTAAAAGGAGAACTAGAAGAGGATGGTGAAAGTGTGATCAGAAAGGATATACTGTGTTGCATTCTGATATGAGTGTTCTTTTGGGACCAGGAGGTGTAAGGTGTTGTAGGCCGGGGCACTTCTCCTTTGAAGAGGAATATGAAATGCTAGTGATGTAGGAGGGGAAGCAAACCCAGAAGTATGTTGATGGTTTTGAAAATAGAGGAGAACGAAATGATTACAAGGACTTTGATAAGGACAAAAATTTTTATAATGAGGAATTGAAGGGGTAAGATAAAATGTTTAAATCAGAAAGGAACATTTCAGATCTTTGAGGTAGATCTTTCAGGTCTTTGAGGTAGAACTGTGTAAGAGTCTGTACACAGACACTTGATGTATTTAGTAGAAGGGAAGGTGCTAACTCCTCAATCCTCAGGTCTGGAAGTACTGACAGTGGAACCCTCAAGAGAAGTGGGGTATACTTTGAAAAGCCTTATTCTAATCTTTATGCTTCTAATGCTTGATTTGGGGTTGGCAAAAGTACATGCCGTGTCATTTGAGGTGGGACTCTTCAAGGGAGGAAAGGGGTCATGGATTACTAGTGAGTGTTCAATTATAAATGTATTCTTTTTCTTGCTTGCAGTAATAAATCTTTTTTCACTGTGATAGGGGCAGCCAACATCTGTATACCTTATGTATAGTAGATCAGTGTTAATGTCATAAAAATCATCATTTTCATGGTCAGTCTAGTGATGGAAGTAAATGAAATAAAACATGTCTCTTTACCGATTTGTATATAAAGGACTTAGTTTCATTCATTAGCATTAAAAAGAAAATGTAAGTTTCTTTTTTTGTAATGTTATACTAAATACAGAAAGATGACATTAATGACCTGTCATCAGTTGAACATGAATTTTAATATATATATTCCTTGTAGTAGTGATGGATTTATGATTCTCCAACTAATTTTAAATTCATTAAATTCACTCATTAAAAGTCTTACTGTTATATGAGAGGTCATGTTAGGAGCAGAAACTGCTGGTTAAAACAGTATTTACTATAATATCCTTGTGGAGTCTTTTGTAGGGTAAAATGAAATGATTGTTATAAAAGGGCTTTTGAGACAAGTTTCTATTAATATAGGTTGTTACTGTTATAGACCACAGGACTAGGACTATAGATAAGGCCATGATTTATGTTTTTTTATGAAATATTTAGTGTGGTATTTAAATGTTTCTAATGTAATAAATGACTAAACACTAAGTATTTGTTTTAGTACTCATTAATTTAAGTTTATTATTTTTAATTTTAAAGTAACTCCCTAACCAGTCATATTGAACTTAAAGAAAGATGGTGACGATTTATTGAAAATTAAGTTACTTACTTTACGTAACTTTTTAATTTCTATTTGAATCTGTTTTTGTCTGCAGCTGTGTCCCCAAATAATGGTAAAATTATCTATAGTTGATTCTATTTGAGGATGACAGTAAAGCATATAAATTCTCCAAGTTAGATATAGATATATCTCACTTTAAGAGAATTTGATATGAAATCATTAATGGAGTGAGTATAACTAAAAATAAGAAAAAAAGATCCAAGGACTAAGTCCTGCTTGGAGTACTCTAAGATTTAGACATACAGAAGATGAGGAGAAGGTATTAGGAAGAAAACCAGGAACTTGAGGTCTTCTGAAAGCCAGATTAAGAAAGTATTTTCAAGGAGTGAACAACTGTGTCAGATGTAGTTAAGAGGTTGAGTGAGACGAGGCCTGAGAATTAACTTCTGGTTAGAAAAAATAGCCATGGTGAGATGGTTTGGTATAATGCTGGGAATAAAAACCTTTATGAGACAGATTTAAGTGAGAATTAGAGGAGAGAATCAGAGACCTCATTCAATGAATATTGCCATAAAGGAGTGGGGGGGAAGAAATGGGGGGAAGGGTGCAGGGTTGGTAGGTTTGCTCGATGGAGAGGTTGGGACCAAGAAAGATTTGTTTCTGTTTTTGATGTTTTTTTTTTTAAGAAGGATGAAATTATAGCATGTCTCTATGTTGATGGCAGTGATCTAGTAGAGGGGAAAACAGTGATGTGGAAGAAAGAGAGAATAATTAATCCCTACTGCTTAAATAGGATTTGGGGACTGGTCTGGAACTTTGCCATGTGAAATGGTTTCTGTGGAGAAATATTTGACTTTGACATAGGAAAATTACAAAGTCTAGTCATCCAGCTCATCTTCTATTTTATAGCTGTGGATTATTTTTAGTGATGGGATGGAAATTGTTAAAGTTGCACACTTCCCAGTTTTCCATTGTGACTACTATATTTATTTTCAAGTCAAGAATAGGATTGGCATGTGGAGAGAAGATAGCAAAGCTCCTTCATCTACCTGAGCTTGTCTGAATTTGCACTGTTTTAATCCATTAGTCTTCAAAATTTTTTGCTTGCATGTTTCCAGAAAAATTTTTGACAGTGTTCTCTTGCACATTGATGTCTAATATTACTATCATAAGTTTAAATCATCAATTGTTTTGTTTATAGGTGGTAGGAAATAAGCATTTTGTAGCATGACATGAGTATTGACTCTATTGAATAAATAATGCTATTTGATTAAATGGATTTTTGATAGCTTTATTGAAATGTAATTGACATAAAATAAATTGCACAGTTGGATAAATTTTGACTTAAGGATGCTTTCCTGAAACTATCATGTCAAGATAATGAATCCCCCCAAATTTACTAGTCTTCCTTTGTAATTTCTGCATCCTACCTCTCCCTGCTCCTTCCACCAACCTCTCCAACCCCACCCACCCCCACCCCCACCCCAGGCAACCACTGATCTATTTTCTGTCACTATAGGTTAGCTTGCATTTTCTGGAACTTTATAGGAATGGAATCATATAGTATATGTTCTTTTTTGTTTGGCTCTTTTCAGTCCACATAATGATTTTAAGATTCACCCATGTTGGGGCGCCTGGGTGGCTCAGTCGGTTGAGCGTCCGACTTCAGCTCAGGTCACGATCTCGCGGTCCGTGGGTTCGAGCGCCGCGTCAGGCTCTGGGCTGATGGCCCGGAGCCTGGAGCCTGCTTCCGATTCTGTGTCTCCCTCTCTCTCTGCCCCTCCCCCGTTCATGCTCTGTCTCTCTCTGTCTCAAAAATAAATAAATATTAACAAAAAATTTTTAAGATTCACCCATGTTGTTTCATCCATAATTATTAGTTCATTTTATTTCTGAATGCTATTTTATTGTATGAACAGTATTCCATATAACAGTTTGTTATTCATTCATCTGTTGATGGACATTTGCGTTGTTTTCAGGTTTGAGCTATTGCAAATAGTCATTGTTTAGACATATGCTTTCATCTCCCTTGAGTAAATAGATGGAAGTGGAATGGCTGGGTCATATAATAGGCATTTGTTTATCTTTATAAGAAGGTGCCAAAGTGTTTTTCAAAGTGATTGTGCCATTTTATATTTCTACGAGCAAGTTATGAGTTCAGTTGCTCTACATCCTCACCATTCTATTTACTTTTGAAAAAATTTTAAATGTTTTATTAGTTTTTGAGAGAGAGGGCAGGCGGGGGAGGGGCAGACAGAGGGGGAGACACAAAATCTGAAGCAAGCTCCAGGCTCAGAGCCTATCAGCACAGAGCCCTATGTGGGGCTCAAACCCACAAAGTGTGAGATCATGATCTGAGCCAAAGTCGGATGCTTAACTGACTGAGCCACCCAGGTGCCCCCTCACCATTCTGATTTTAGGCATTCTAATAGGTTTGTAGTGGTATCTCATTATGGCTTAAATTTGCATTTCCCTAATGAGTAACGATCTTGATCATGTTTTCATATGCCATTTGTATATTTTCTTTTGTAAAGTATCTGTTCAAATCTTTGGCCATTTATCTATTGGCTTATTTTCTAATTGAATTTGAAGAGGTTTTTTTCTTTTTTCTTTTTTTTTTAATTCTGGATACATGTGCTTTATCAGACAGTAGATTTGCAAATATTTTCTCTTGACCTGTGGATTGTTTCTTCATTCTCTTTTTTTTTTTAATTTTTTTTTTAATGTTTATTTATTTTTGAGAGAGAGACAGAGGGCAAGAAGGGGAGGGGCAGGAAGAGAGGGAGACACAGAATTCGAAGCAGGCTCCAGGCTCTTGGCTGTCAGCACAGAGCGCCATGTGGGGCTCAAACTCACGAACCGTGAGATCATGACCTGAGCTGAAGTTGGACGCTTAACCGACTGAGCCACCCAGGCGCCCCTGTTTCTTCATTCTCTTAACAGTGTCTTTCAAAGAGCAGAAGTTCTTAATTTTGATGTATTCCAATTTAATAGCTTTCACTTTATGGATTGTACTGTTGGTGTTATATCTAAGAAATCTTTACCTAACCCAAGGTCACAAAGATTTTTTTTCTAAGAAGTTTTATCACTTTATATTCTACATTTAGCTCTATGACCCATTTATGCATAGTATGAGGTAAAGATCAAAGCTTTTTTTTTTTTTGATGTGAAAAATTGACTATATATATGTGGGATTATTTTTATAAGTATTGAAGTCCAGTAGTATAAATCATTCAATAGTGTTTTTGTTTTTCAATAGGCTATGTAGGTTACTTACTTCTTGAGTGAGCCTTAGTAGCTGTGTCTTTCAAGGAATTTGTTCATTTCACTGAAGATGTTGATTTATTGGGATAAGTTGTTTATAATATTCCCTAACTATTCTTTTTTAAAATATATATATTTAAGTAATCTCTGTACCCAATGTGGAGCTCGAACTCTCAACCCTGAGATCAAGAGTCACATGCTCTTCTGACTGAGCCAGCAGGCATCCCTCCCTAACTATTCTTCAATATCTGTAGAATCTATAGATAAGAGTTGTTATCACGCCACTGATTCTGGATATTGGCAATTTGTATCTTGTTTTTTCTTCCCCGATCAGTCTGGCTAGTGGTTTATCAGTTTTATTGATGTTCTCAAAGAACCAGCTTGTGGTTTCATTTTTTTTCCTCAGTTACTTTTCTGTTTTCTGTTCCATTGACTTCTCTAATCTTTATTATTTCTTCTTTTTTGCTGCTTTGAAGTTTATTTGCTCTATTTTTTCTAGTTTTCTTGAGGTGAATATAGTTGAAACCATTCATTTGAGACTTTTTTTCTTTTCTAATAAAGACATTTTAGTGCTGTAAATCCCCTCTGTGTACTGATACTTTAAAGTACTACTAGTTTAAATTCCTTCCTTCAAATTTTGATATGTTGTTTCCATTTTCAGTTAGTTCAAAATAACTTCTAATTTTTTTATTTTTTTCTTTGACTCGGGGTTTTTGGAGATATGTTTTGTTTCCAAATATTTATATATTTTCCAAGTATTTTTATGTTGTTGATTTATAATTAGATTGTGGTCAGAAAACACACTCCGTAAGATTTGAATCTTTTAAAATTCATTTATTCTTAGCACAGAATGTGGTCTCTGTTGGTAAATGTTACTTGTATACGTGAAAAAGTATGTAGTCTGTTTTGAAATAGGATGTTCTATAAAATTCAATTAGGTCAAGTTTGTTGATGATGTTCTTCAAGCCTCTGTATTATTTTCTGTCTACTTGTTCTGTCATTTTTTGAAAGAGAAGTTGAAATTTCTGACTGTAGCTGTGGCCTTTTAATTTTTTCTTAAAGTTCTATTTTTGCTGTACTTTAAATCTATTTATTTATAAGTTGCATAAACATTTTAGATTTTTGTGTCTTTGATGAATTGACTTTTATTATTATGAATGATCCTCTTTATCTCTAGTAATAGTCTTTCTCTAAAATTGACTTTGTCTGATATTAATATAGTCATTCCAACCTTTTATTCATTAGCATTAGCATGATATATCTTTTTCCATTCTTTTACTTTTAACCTCTCTGTGTCTTCATATTTAAAGCAGATTTCTTGTAGGCAGCATATAGATGGCCCTTACTTTTTTAAATGTAGTTCCACAGTTTCTGCCTTTTAATTGGCACGTTCAGATCATTTATGGTTAATACGAATATTGATATGACAGAGTTAAAAAAAATTTTTAAGTTTATTTTTGAGAGAGACAGAGACAGCATGAGTAGGGGAAGGGCAGAGAAAGAGGGAGACACAGAATGCGAAACAGGCTCCACGCTCTGAACTGTCATCCCAGACCCTGACGCAGGGCTCGAACCCATGAACCATGAGATCATGACCTAAGCTGAAGTCGGATGCTTAACTGACTGAGCCACCCAGGCACCCCAGTATGATAGAGTTTAAATCTATCATTTTTCCATTTGTTTTCTTTCTGTCTTTACTGTTCATCAATCCTATTTATCTCCTTTTTTGGTCTTCTTTTAGATTGAGTCGTTTTTTTAATGGCTCCATTCTGTCTCCTTTGTTGGATTAATAGTTATAACTCCTTGTGATATTTTAGTGTTTGTTTTACAGTTTATACTGTACATCTTTGACTTATCATAGTCTACTGTCCGGTGAAATGGTGAGTTTTTCACAAATTAATTTATCCAGCTTTCAAATTAACATTATGTCCTTTTGGGCTCTTATTTCTTTGGACTTTGAAATCTACCTGATTAAATCCTAGCCACACTAACTCAGTATAGGATAGCTTACACTTCTGTGCCTTAATCTTCTCATCTATAAAGTGGAGTTAAACTCTTTCATACTCTTTTGGGAGATACAAAGCATTTAGAATGGTAAGTGACATGTAGCAGTATAATTAGTAGCTTACTTTTATGAAAAATCATGTTGGTAAATTATGGTAAGAGCCTAAATGTCCATCAACTGACGAATGGATAAAGAAATTGTGGTTTATATACACATGGAATACTACACAGCAATGAGAAAGAATGAAATCTGGCCTTTTGTAGCAACGTGGATGGAACTGGAGAGTGTTATGCTAAGTGAAATAAGTCATACAGAGAAAGACAGATACCATATGTTTTCACTCTTATGTGGATCCTGAGAAACTTAACAGAAGACCATGGCCGGGGGGGGGGGGGGGGGAGGAAAAAAAAAAAAACAGAGGGAGCCAAACCATAAGAGACTCTTAAAAACTGAGAACAAACTGAGGGTTGATGGGGGGTGGGAGGGAGGGGAGAGTGGGTGATGGGCATTGAGGAGGGCACCTTTTGGGATGAGCACTGGGTGTTGTATGGAAACCAATTTGACAATAAATTTCATATTAAATAAAAAAAGCAGCTAAGTAAGCATGTAAATTCTGGGCCTGTGTAAAAAAAAAAAAAATCACGTTGGTAAAAATGTCGTATGAATTTTAGTTACCTTGACATAATTTTAGTTCTCAACCACCCCAGTTAAAATACCTATAACTTCTTTCGATTAGTCACTGGTCTGCTACTCTTCTCTCTTACCCAATTTGAATCAGTCCTCCTGCCACGTTAATCTTTCTCCAGTGGAACAGCAATTATATGCTGTCATTTCTCTGTTCAAACTATTTCTACCTTACTCACTTTTCTCCCGGATTAAGGACAGACTCTTCATCCTGACAAGCAACATAGCCCATTGTATCTGTCCTTCAGCTTTCTTTAACTGCTCTTATAATTGTATTCAGTATAGCTCAAACTGTAATTCTTTCTTTCTCCAATATGTACTGTACAGGTGACCCTGAACAATGTGGGTTTGAACTGCACAGGTCCACTTATAAACATTTTTTTATAGTATAGTACTGTAAATATATTTTCTTTTCCTAATGATTTCAACATTTTATTCTCTTTAGCTTCCTTTATTGTAAGATTATAATATATACTACATCTAACATACAAAATATGTGTTAATCAACTATTTATGTTATCAGTAACGCATCTGGTTAATAATAGACTATTAATGGTAAGTTGTGGGGTAGTCAGAAATTACATGTGGATTTTCGACAGTGCAGAGGTTCAGCACCCTTAATCCCTGCATTTTTCAAGGGTGGTTTCCTGTCTGAATTTGTTGTTGCTGCTTTGTATGTCTGAAAAGTTCTGGGAGCAAGTATGTCTGAAAATTACCTTTTGTAAGGTTTACCAGTGTTCACCTGTCATAATCCTTTGCATCCTTGAAGCCTCTCATCAAATGCCACCTATTCATGAAGTTTTTAATGATAGGTAGCTGGTTAGCTGGTTGTGGTCTTTCCACTCATTATTTCTACAGTTATCCTGTGCTTTTCTTATATCACTGCCCTTATACTACCTTGGATGATACAGATCCAAGATTCCTTATCTGTAATTCTGAAGTCCAAAAGAATGTGAAAGTCAGGAGTATTTTTTTTTAACTCATTTGGTGGCTGTGGTGTGCAGAATAATGGACCCCCAAAGATGTCCATGTCCTAATCCCTGGAAGCTGTGACTATGTTGCCTTACTTGGCAAAAGGGACTTTGCAGAGGTGATTAAATTAAGTGTCTTAAAATGGGGAGATTAGCCTGGATAATTGAGACAGGCTGAATATAATCACAAGGGTCCATATAAGGGAAAGAGAGAGGCAAGAGAGTCAGAGAAGATGTGATGGCAGAATCAGAGGTCAGGGTGATGAGATAACTGGTTCTCAAGATGAAAGAAGGCCAGAAGCCAAGGAATACTGACCGCCTTTAGAAGCTGGAAAAGACAAAGAACAAATTCTCTCATAGATTTCTAGAAAGAACCCAGCCCTAGACATCTTGGCCTTAGCTCAGGGAGACGTCTGACTTCTAAAACTGTAAGATAATAAATTTGTATTGTGTAAGCCACTAAGTTTCTGGTAATTTGTGATAGCAGCAGTTGGAAATATACAGTGAAAAGGCAAACTTGAACTGATGTGAGGCTATTGGTAGTCTTCATTTATACCAGTTAGGATAAATATTCATACATTTTACAAGATAAATAAGTTTGATCATATGGTACTGGCCTAGACCTTGCTGAGTGGTTATTTAATATGAGTATATGTATTGTATTACCTTTCTAAAATTTGAGAAATTCTAAACATGAAACACATTCATCCCCAAGGGTTTCAAATAAAGGGTTTGTAGACCTAGAGTCATTTACACTAAATAATGTCTCTTTCCTGCTACAAAATTGTAAGCTACATGAGGGCAGAAATTGAGACTTTGCTCATCTCTTTGTCTCTCAACTTAATGATTTACAGGTAATAGCGTGAAAAACTATTATTGAATTGACCTTAAGTTTCTGTATACGCTGTAAGGAGTATAAAATGTGAGAGACTTGGGAACTTCCTAGATCATCTCAGATCCTAGTAAGGGAGATAAGACATATGTTGGCTTATGATTAGGTACCATAATGTAAATGACCTATAAATAGGATACGGACTGAAATAAAGAGGTGACAATTTAGCTATAACAATGACTACCATTTGTACAGCACCTACTTACTAGCCTCTTAATGTGTATTGTTATTTTAGTTGGAGCTAACACACCATGTTACATTATTTTCAGGTGTATAACATAGTTATTCAACAACTCTATATGTTATGCTCATCACAAATGTAGTTACCATCTGTCACCATACAATGTTATTACAATATCATTGACTGTATTCCCTAATCCCATGATTTATTTATCTATAACTGGAAAGCTGTAAATCCCACAAAAATCTTGTGGTAAAACAGCTGCTCAGAGATGTTAAATAGCTCTCAATCCTAAAGGTGAGTGGATTGAGATTGGGTTCGTTCTTTGAGGAGAGAATGGCGTGAACAAAAATCTGTAATTGAATAGGCACAGAATATATAGAGAGAATTAGATTCTCTTTTTCATTATTAAATATGAAATTTATTGTCAAATTGGTTTCCATACAACACCCAGGGCTCATTCCAACAGGTGCCCTCCTCAAGACCCATCACCCACCCTCCCCTCCCTCCCACCCCCATCAACCCTCGGTTTGTTCTCAGTTTTTAAGAGTCTCTTATGTTTTGGCTCCCTCCTCTCTAACTTTTTTTTTTTCCCTTCCCCTCCCCCATGGTTTTCTGTTAAGTTTCTCAGGATCCACATAAGAGTGAAAACATGGTATCTGTCTTTCTCTGTATGACTTAATTCACTTAGCATAGCACTCTCCAGTTAACATCTTATTCAACAAATAACTGTACTTTAGACTGACTACAGTATTATGTAGACATACCTTTTTTTTTTTTTTTTTTTTTTTTTTTTATGTAGACATACTCTTAGAATCTAACTCTTGGCTGCTCAGGAACTTAAAAAATTCTGACCTGGGTGGCTCAGTCGGTTAAGAGAATCTAATTCACTTTAAGAGTATGTCTACATTAAAAAAAAAAAAAAAAAGTTATGTCTACATAATACTGTAGTCAGTCTAAAATACAGTTATTTGTTGAATAAGATGTTAACTGTTAGTCTCTCTAGTTGCTGGGATCTGGGATGATTTTTATTTTCATGTATGTGAATATTTCCCAGATTTTCTTCAAGAAACATATTGATTATGTAATAACCAGCAGCAATAAATATTACTTCACAAAATAAAAGACAGGGTTGTTTTTTCTGAATATAGTGGAGAAACACTTCATTCAGTGCTAACTACTATTCGATATAATTTTTTTTTAATTAGTGACCTACCTAAGTTTAGTTCATTTTATTAATTTACATGCCCTACAGACATGTTATTCCCCTTTACAATAACTGACCTTAGAAATTCCCTCTTTTCAACTACCTACAAACAACCATTATTTAATCTGTTTCAACACAGTTATTGCTGTTATGCCAGAAACAGTGTTGTAATCCTGTTTTTGGAACTACACTGTGCTGTATTTGGGAGTTCGTATGTAAATTTCATGTCTGTATGTTTCAACAGCCTGATACTTAACCTGGTAAATGCTCTTATAGTGAAATAGGAAAAGTGAGGAAAGCCTGTTATTAAGTTACACTAGCAGTGATATGATTTTCCCTGTTTCTAAGTAGCGAACTGCTAATCCTAGATACTCCAGGCACATAGGAACTAGGCTTTATTTGTCTGACAATTAATAATTTAGGTGATGGTAACAGGCATTTATTTTTAGGTAATAAACTGTATTTTCATGTTGGGTGTTGACCCTGGAGACCTTTTCATTTTAATTCCCTGTGGTGAATTTAGTTTTGTCCCTTCTTTCACTATTTGCTGTTGGAAAATAAACCAACATGATGTCATACAGAAAGTAAACATTGTTTATTTTTAAAAGTACTTATTGAACACTTACTATGTAGCAAGTAGTATGGTAACTATTGGGCAGTATGAATGAAACATAGTTTCTACTCTAATTTATAGCCTAGTAGGAAAGATATAAGCAAGTAAATATATATTTATAAGTTGAAAACATGCTATGAAGAAAACAGATAGGACACTATAATAGGATAACAAGGGGATCTATTTAAGAGGAATTAGGAAAGGCCTTTCTGAGCCTTGAGAAATGAAAAGGAGCCAGAAATGCTAAGGGGAAACAGTGCATACAAAGACCCTACAGTGAAAAAGAGTGGTGTGACAGAAAAGAGGATAGTGTGACTAGAGCAACAGGGAGAAGGGCTCAAGGTGAGGATGGAAAGATAAGCAGGCTCTTATAGGCTACAGTGAAGGGATTACAGTTATATTAGGGAAGCTATTGTGAAAGGTTTTAAGCAGGAGAAATAACATGATAAGACTTATATTTTAAGGATATCAATAGCTGCTCTAAGAAGGCAAGAATGGACACAGGGAGATCAAATGAGTGTCAGTTATGGTCTGAGCAGCTTGATCATGGAGTGTTAGTGGAGATGGAGAGTAGTGGATGGATTTGATAGATATTTTGAAGGTAAAATCAACTAAGTGGTACAAAAGATGTGGGTAATAAGTAGTGGGAGAGGTCAAGAATGACTGATAGGCTTTTGACTTGGGCAATTAAATGCATATTTGTGAATATCTAATAATACCTGCAGGTGACTCAAATTTGTCATTAGCTATATCGCAGGGTTTGAATGTAAAAAGGAATATGTTCCCATTAAAATAGTAGATTCCAGAAATTTCTCTAAAGATAACCACTCCCCCTATTAATCCTTTATTTTCATGATTCAAGAAGGGCATCTTCATGTGGGGAAAACTTTGAAATAAAGTTTATGAAAGCAGATTATTTTGCTGTATTTCAGTATTTAGTACAGTTACTGACAGACAATAGGCATTCATTGAATGAATTCTTTTTGAAAGAAAAATTAAGTTCCAAGAATCAGTCTGAAAGAAGATGACTCCTGTGCCATGTGAACAACTTCTTATTTAAGTTGATTTGTTCGGCTAGGTGTACTGTACCAAAGTAATCAAGCAAATTTTACTTACATCTCAAATTATAAACTATTTTGTTACGTGACATTATTTAGAGGCTACTCTATGGAGGTGTTAGAGGACCACTAGGATCTTGCAATAGATTTCTAGAAAACATAGGATGATATACTAGGGGAAAAAACATTGAACTAGGTGATACCTATAAAAACCTCATTTCCAATTTTGATTCAGTTCTGTATAAGTAATAATATTTTGGTCTAGTTATTACCTTCTTAAACTTCAGTCTCCCTGCATGTAAAGTAGAATAGCCTATCCCTACCCTAAGGACTTTTTGTAAGGACTTAATGTAATGATTAAATACATAAAAACATACACATCTACATGTATGTAGCATTTAGCAAAGTTCCTGGCACAAAGTAAGAGTTTTATTTCCCTAAAAATAAATACATAATACTTAACATAATACCCAATATGTATGTCTGTGGTAGATTGCAAAAATGACCACAGTAATTGTGTTGGCTTGGCATACCACGTATTTTTCTCATGAATGTTTCTTTTCCCAACTATACCCATGATACTTCTTAAATCTAATTTTGCATTACTGCATCCTTATTCCTTTTCCTTTGATAAAACCTTGGCCTTATCCGTTTGACTCTGGTACATTATTCCCTTTATCTCTAGAATTCATGTTCCTTGCAAGGAACCTACAGGAGGAAGAGGTGCTAGGTCTTCCAGAATACCGTACTCAGATTTTATTGTGCATCCTGATTACCTGGGGATCTTGGTAGAAAGCTGATTTTGATCAGAAGTTCCAGGGTGGGACTAAGATTCTGTAGTTCTTTGAATGAGCAATGCTATAGAAGGTCTAAGCCAGAAGGAAGTAGTTAGAAAAAATATTGCCTTAAAGGAGACTTAAATGATGCTATTATTATTTTTTTTTAGGTTTATTTATTTAGAGAGAGCTCAGGAGGAGCAGAATGGAAGGGGATTGAGAGAGAGAGAGAGAGAGAGAGAGAGAGAGAGAGAGAGAATCCCAAGCAGGCTCCATACTGTCAGCATGGAGCCCAGTGTTAGGCTCAAACCCACAAACCATGAGATCATGACCTGGGCCAAAATCAAGAGTCAGGTGCTTAACCGACTGAGCCTCCCAGGTGTCCCAGTGATAGATAGATCGATATATGTGTGTGTATATATATATATATATATATATGTGTGTGTGTGTGTGTGTGTGTGTGTGTGTGTGTGTATGTATAATATAGTTAATAAAAGCTCCCTTGTTCCTTCCATCGCATGAAGACACAGCAAGAAGACAGCCATCTATAGACAAGAAAGGGGGCCCTCATCAGACATCTTGATCTTGGACAGCCTTGATCTGTTCTGATCTTGGACTTCCCAGCCTCCAGAACTATGAGAAATAAATTTCTGTTGTTCATAAGCCACCCAGTATATGGTATTCTGTTACAGCAGCTCAGGTGGACTGAGACAATAGTTTGAGTAAGATGAGATAGAGAGGAGACAGATATCTAAATAGAACATATACTCTTGGTTCCTAATATTGCTAGAACCCTCTCAATGACTTTTAGAAAAAAAAAAAAACACATAACAAAATTTACCATTTTAACCATTTTGAAAGTGTACAATTCCTTGGGATTAAGTACATTCACATTTTTTATTACTTTTAAGTGGATTTTATTTTTTATAGCAGTTTTAGGTTTACAGCAAAATTGAGCATAAAGTACAGAGAGTTTCCACATTCACCTTCAGGTCATATATGTATAGCCTCCCCAACTATCAACATTTCAACATCCTGCCACCACAGTGATACATTTATTACAATCAGTGAACCTACCCTGACACATCGTTATCACCTAAAGTCCATAATTTACTTTAGGGTTCAATCTTGGTGTTATATGTTCTGTAGATTTTGACAGATGTCTGATAACATGTATCCACCATTTTAGAGAATGCCCTAAAAGTCCTCTGTGCTCTGCCTGTTCCATCTCTTCCCTCCTCCCTAACCCCTGATAACCACTGATTTTTTACTGTCTCCAGTTTTTCCTTTTTCAGAATGTCATATCATTGGAATCATACAGTACATAGCCTATTCAGATTGGTTTCTTTCTCTTAGTAATATGCGTTTAGGATTCCTCCATATCTTTTCATGGCTCATTAGCTCATTTCTTTTTAGCATTGGATAATATTCCGTTGTCTGGATATATCATACCCTGTTTATCCATTCACCTGTTGAAAGACATCTTGGTTGCTTCCAGCTTTTGCAATTATGAATAAAGCTGCTATAAACATCTATGTGCAGGCTTTTGTGTGGACATAAGGTTTCAACTCATTGGGTGTGATCCGCTAGATTATATGGTAAGAGTTTGTTTAGTTTTGTAAGAAATTGCCAAACTTTGACCCAGAGTGGCCGTACCGGTATGTATCCTCACCGGCAGTGTGATTTCCTGTTGCTCCACATTCTCATCAGCATTTGGGTGGTATCGTCAGTGTTTCAGATTGTGGCCATTCTAATAGGTATGTAGTAGTATATCATTTTAATTTGCAGTTCTCTAATGACTTATGTTGAGCATCTTTGTATATGTTAATTTGCCATCTGTATCTTTTTTTGGCAAACTCTCTGTTTAGGTCTTTTGTCTGGTTTCTAACTAGGTTGTTAGTTTTCTTACTGTTGAGTTTTAAGAGTTCTCTATATATTTTGGGTAACAGTCCTTTTTCAGTCTTCTGTGAATATTCTCTCCCAGTCTATGGCTTGTCTTATTCTCTTGACAGTGTCTTTCACAGAGCAGAAGTTTTTAATTTTTGTAAAGTCTAGCTTATTTTTTTTATGGATCTGGTGTTATATCTAAAAAGCTATTGCCAAACTCACGGGCATCTAGATTTCTTTCTGTGCTATCTTCTAGGAGTTGTATGGTTTTGCATTTTACATTTAGGTCTGTGATCCATTTTGAGTTAATTTTTGTGGAGGGTGTAAGGTCTGTGTCTAGATTAGACTTAATTATTATACTAGTTTTTGTAGCATGTGAATGTTCAGTTGTTCCAGTGACATTTGGTGAAAAGACTGTCTTTGCTCCATTGTATTGCTTCTACTCCTTTGTCAAAGATCATATATTTACGTGAGAGTCTTTCTGGTTTCTGTATTTATTTGTTCCATTGATCTATTTGTCTGTTCTTTCATCAATACTACAGTTTTGATGACTGTAGTTTTATACTAAATTTTGAAGTCAGATAGTATCAGTCCTCTAATAACTTTGTTCTTCTTCAATATTGCAATGACTGTTCTGGTTTTTGCCTTTCTGTGTAAGCTTTCTAATCAGTTTGTAAATAGCCACAAAATAACTTGCTAAGATTTTAATTAGGATTGCATTGAGTCTATAGCTCAAGTTGGGAAGAGCTGACATTTGACAGTATTGAGTCTTCCTATCCATGAACATAAAATTTCTCTCCATTTACTTAGTTTTCCTTTGATTTTTAAAAAAATGTTTATTTATTTTTTTGAGAGAGAGAGAGAGCAAGTGAGCGTGCACATGAATGGGGAGGGGCAGAGAGAGAATCCCAAGCAGGCTCCAGGCTGTTAATGCAGAACCCACTGTGGGGCTCCACCTCCCGAGCGGTGAGATCGTGACCTGAGCAGAAATTAAGAGTCAGATGCTTAGGGGCGCCTGGGTGGCTCAGTTGATTAAGTGTCCAACTTGGGCTCAGGTCATGATCTTGCAGTCATGAGTTATAGCCCTACATCGTGCTCTGTGCTGACAGCTCAGAGCCTGGAGCCCGCTTCAGAGTCTGTGTCTCCCTCTCTCTCTACCCTTCCCTCATTCATTCTCTGTCTCTCAAAAATAAATAGAAACATTAAAAAAAATTAAAAAGAGAGATCTTAACCAAATGAGCCACACAGATGCCTGTCTTTGACTTTTTTTTTTTTAATCAGAGTTTTGTAGTTTTCCTCCTACAGATCTTGTATGTATTTCATTAGATTTATACCTAAGTATTTTGAGTTTTGGGGTGCTTATGTAAGTGTGCTTTTAATTTCAAATTTTAATTGTTTATTTTTGGTATATAGAAAAACAGTTGAGTTTTGTATATTAACCTTACATGCTGCAACCTTGCTATAATTGCCCAATAGTTCTAGGAGTTGTGGATTTTTTTTTCCTGATTCTTCTGTATCTTCTATGTATATAATCATGTCGTCTGTGAATAAAGACAGTTTTATTTCTTCCTTCTCAATCTGTATAATTTTTCTTTTCTTATTGCATTAGCTAAAACTTCAGTATAATGTGATGAGGGGACATCTCTTCCTTTGTCCTTGATCTTGGCGGGAAAGCTAGTTTCTCACCATTAAGTATGATATGAGCTGTAGGTTTTTTGTAGATGTTCTTTATCAAGTTGAGCAATTATCCTCTGTATCCTCTGTTTGCTGAGAAGTTTTATCATGAATGGGTGTTAGATTTTGTCAAATGTTTTATCTGCATCTACCTATGTGATAATGAGATTTTTCTTCTTTAGGCTATACATGTGATGGATTATATTAATTGATTTTTAAATATTGAATCAGCCTTCCATAACTGGAATGAATCCCACTTGACTGTGGTATATAATTTTTAATACATTTTTTAATTCACTTTGCTAATTTTACTGAGTTTTGCATTTGTATTCATGAGAGATACTGGTCTGTAGTTTTCTTGAAGTGTCATCTGCTTTTTGTTTTAGTGTAATGCCAGCTTCCTAGAGTTAGGGAGTATTCCCTGTGCTTCTTTTTATGACTTTTGAAGCAAGAAATATGCTGTCTGCCTTGCATATCTTAGTTTATATCTTACTTGTCTTGAGAATACTGTACAATGAAAAAGTGAAATGTGATTATGTCAGAGTGGGCTCTCATAGAAGAGTAATCATGGAAAAAATAGGAGATGTGAAGTATAATTTATGTCCACCCAAATAGAAATTTTTTTTCGTATCTAGTCATTCTTTATGTGTTGACATTACCTTTACTCGTTAAAAAACACTTTGAATTAGTTTTCTTAAATGTGCTCAAGTTCCCAATAATCACTTCAGATAGGTCAGTGACACAGATAGAATTCTGAATTTCATCACTCATTTGTATTCTTTAAAAATTGCCTAACAATTTGGGTGTAAATTTAAAAATGAATAAATAAATAAAAATTGCCTAACAGTGAACTTTGAATTTAGTAAGCTCAGTTGGTGGTAACCAAATCCTGTCATTATATGCTTGGTTTTGGACCCCTTTTCTTTATTTGCTTATGTGTATACAATATTGGTTGAAGACTTCCCATATAGGCTAGGTTCTTGCTGAAATGTGGTCCTTCCATTGAGGTTAGGTTAAGGCTGTGCTGTGGCTCTTGCTGTCGTATAGTCTGTTCATAGAAAGTTGAATGACATTACTCATCATAGTAAATGAGAAATATGGAATTCAGACATCTTTATAATGTTAAATGTAACGTGTATGATACTGTATTTTATTAGGCATATAGGCAACAAAAACCATTGAAAAATGTTTTGAAAACTAAGTAGAATTTTAAAAGAAGGGATTTAAAGTCTTTGCCTATCAACTCATCTTCCTGCCTATCAAAAAGTTTGTAGACTCCACTTCTTGGACACTTCTTCAGATACAAGAGATATCACAGCTTCTCCTGAAATTTACTTTTGAAAGTCAGAATAATCCCTCTCATTTTTCACTGCTTAAGTACCCTTAACTCTTCTCCCACCTCTCATTCCCCCCAGGTCTTTAAAACAAACATATGTATATTCCCCAAGAAAAACAACATATATGTCCACACACAAACTTATACAAAGTGTTCATTGTAACTATTTGCAATAACTCAAAACTGAAAATAATCCAAATGTCCGTCAACAGATGAATAAACAAACTATGATGCATCCATACAATGAAATACTAGTCAGTAAAATGAATGAATTATTGATACATGGAACAGCACTGATGAATCTCAAAATCATTATGCTGAATGGAAAGAAGGCAGGCAAAAAGAAAAAGTAAATACTTTATGATTCCATTTATGTAGAATTCTACAACAAGCAAACAAATCTATAGTGACCAAAGGCAAGTTAGTGGTTGCTTGTGGACAGGGATAGAGGGAGGGATTACAAAGAGACACAGAAAGTTTAAGGGGTGACTGGTGATTTCTCAGTGTTAAACTGTTAAAACTTTTGAAACTGATCCAACAGTACACTTTAAGTATGTACAGTGTATGAGTTTTCTGTTGCTGCTTAATGAGTTAACCACAAATTTAACAGATTAAAACAATTCCTATTAATTATCTAACAGTTTCGTATGTCAGAAATCTGGGTGGGCTTGTCTGTTTTTCTGCTTAGGGTCTCACAAGGCCAAAATCAAGGTGTCAACTGAGTTACATTCCTTTCCGGATGCTTTGGGGAAGAATCAGCTTACAGGCTCATTCAAGTTGTCAGAACCCATTTCCTGCAGTTTTGGAATTGAGGTTCCTGTTTTATTCCTGGCTGTTAGCCAGAGGTTGCTCTTGGCTTCTAGCGGCCCCACTCAGGTGCTTTTCAAGTGGCCCCTTCCATCTTCAAGCCAGCCATGGCCTGGTGAATCTCCCTCATGCTTTGAATCTCTTCCTCTTCTGCTATCTGTGGAAAATATGCTGCCTTTAAAGAGCTCATGTGATTAGATTAAGCCCACACATATAATCTCGCTATATTAAGTTAGCTGATTAACAGCTATAATTACATCTTCAAAATCTCTCTTAACACACAATGTAATAGAATCATAGAAGTAGCACTAGGGGCAGAAGATTTGAGGGCCATTCTAGAATTCTGCTTATTACATGTAGTATATCATGCTTCATTTATACCTCAATAAAGTTTATATATTTTTTTCCTAAAAATAAGACAAAAAGACCTGAAAATAATAGTAATGATAATAATAAATACTTGCAGAGGGATGATTGTGAGACTCAACTAAGATGTAGATTGATTATTCTCACTGATTTGATTTAGCATAGCATTTCCATGTCCCCAATAGGGCTAAAATGTTAATAATATTTATATTTGTATTTTCTTTCACCGGTCATGAGAGAAAACAGAAGTGAAGAAGTAACTAAGAATTGAACATGGTTGAAAAGAGGTTATTTTATAAGTTTCACAAGTTCTTGACTCAAAATTGTGATTAATACTGTGACTTAATGTAGGTCTATAAATCTAAATTTAATATTTTTAAATCCCTATTTTTAAATTAAATTTGTATAATAAATGACTTAGGGTAGCTGTACATTTTGTTGATCCTGTTATCAGTTAGACCAACCATAGAATTCTTGACTTTTTTATAGAAATCTTACATTACAGAATGTAGGGAATACTGTTTCTTTACCTACTGATTGTTTAGTTCCAGAAAAGATTAAGTCAAGAATAATTTATTTAGTATTTCATTATAATTATTATTTAATGGCCTTTAGAAATTAAAAATTTTGATTAGATGAAACTTTAGAATAAAATGTGGTTAGTCTTGCTTGAGTCATCAAGTTACTAGTGTATACCAGGTGTTAGCAAGGATGTCAAACAACTGGGATTATCATAAATTCATGGTGGGGCTATAAATTAACATTATTTACTAAAGCTATACGTACATAAGTATATATTTATACCACATGTGTGATGCAGCAGTTTACTGCCTTGTCATTCCACATTTAGTCCATAGGAAACAGTAAAATCTCTTTAAAATTCTCAAAAATCAAATGTTTGTGATCTTTTTACTCCTTAAGAAGAATCATGTGTTTTTCATTGAATATCAAAGTTCACAATCTTCAATTTGACTTCATTTTTGTTTATCTTTTATTTCTACCTTTGTGTACCTTTCCAGCAAGTTTCCTTATTTTTCTTCCCTTACACCTGACCTAATGTATCTTGTCTCCTTGCCATTTTATCCATCTTGGGCCTCAGTGCCATCCAGTAGAACTTTCTGCAGTAATGATGGAAGGTTCTATAACTGTGTTGTCAGCTGTGGCAACCACAAGCCATATGTGGCCTTTGAGTACTTGAAATGTGGCTAGTGTGACTGAAAAAAACTGATTTTTAAATTATTTATTTAATTTTAATTTAGCTACATGGGGCTAGCAGTTAATATAGTCTGTATCAGTATTGTCTTCCTAACCTTTGTAGATTGTTTTGATTATATTCTCTCTGCATACCTAATAATTTATTTTATCCTACTTTTATTTATTATTTTATTAAAAATTGTTTAACATTTATTTATTTTTAAGAGACATAAAGACAGAGCATGGGCAGAGAAGGAACCACAGAGAGAGGGGGACAAAGAATCCAAAGCAGGCTCCAGGCCCTGAGCTGTCAGCACAGGGCCCATTGCAGGGCTCAAACCCATGAACCATGAAATCATGACCTGAGCCGAAGTTGATGCTTAACTGACTGAGCCACCCAGCCTTCCCTATCCTATTTTTAAACCTTAGCCATCCATATGTTTATTTTTAATTTTTTAAACTTTTTGGCATATATTTTTGCTTCCTGATTATCTTGTAAGCTTTTGGGTTAGTGAAGGTATTTTACTTCTTTTATATCTCTTTTACCACCTATATTTTGATCATAATACATAATCTGAAAGTATTTGTTGATGGAGGTAGTCACTAGGGAATTGGGGAACTTCAAAATAACCACTGAACGTTTTTTAGGGTATTGTGAAATTGGGGAGACTCAAGAATACAAAATGGATTTTTAAAATAGTAACAGATTAAGTATAGAACAGTAGATTACAAATCTGGAAACCTAGGGCCACCTAGGTGGCTCAGTTGGTTAAGAGTCCAACTCTTGATTTCGGCTCAGCTCATGATTTCACCGTTTGTGACTTCAAGCCCCAAGTCGGGCTCCACACTGGCAGTGCAGAGCCTGCTTGGCATTGCCCCCTGCCCTCTCTTTGCCCCTACCCTGCTCACTTGCACTCTCTCTCTCAAAATAAATAAATAAACTTTAAAAAAATCTGGAAATTTAAAATCTAATCATAGCTGTGCTGTTAATTTTGTTAATAACATAGACAGGTTTCTTTTTCAGGTGAATTTGCTCATCTACAAAACGAAAGATGAATTATTTGGCTTTTAATATCTTTCCCAGCTTAAGATTCTTAAAATTAGTAGGTTTTTCTGAATTGAAAACTATTAACCATGGAGAATAATGTTGGTACTAGTTTTTGTTTAAGTGTATTTTTGATTAAGTGTGTTTTTTGAAAAATAAAGTTATTTTGAGAAAGAGAGAACATGGGAGGAACAGAGTGGGAGGGAGAGAGAGAATCCCCAGCAGCATCCTCACTGTCAGTGCAGAGCCTGATGTGGGGCTGGAACTCACAAACTTGGGATCATGACCTGACCCGAAACCACGAATCCAACACTTAACTAACTGAGCCACCTACACACCCTGATTCTAGTTTTATTTTATATTTTTAAAATGTTCAGAAAGAGAAGGTACATGCTGAAATGCCCAGGTTTGAGATGCCAGAACACTCCTATGTGTGGTAAAATGCCAAGATAAAAAATTATGTGATGACTAAGATTGGGCAGGAAAATAGCAAATCAGCTTTTTTTAATACATTTTTTAATGTTTATTTATTTTTGAGAGACAGAAACAGAGCATGAGTGAGGGAGGGAGGGACGGAGAAAGGGAGGGAGACACAAAGTCCAAAGCAGGCTCCAGGCTTTGAGCTGTCAGCACAGAGCCCGACACAGGGCCCTCACGAGCCGTGAGACCATGACCTGAGCCAAAGTCTGACACTTAACTGACTGGGCCACCCAGGCGTCCCCAGATCAGCTGCTTTATAGCAAACAGTAAATACAATTAGAAAAATAAAACTATATTCAAATGACTGTTTATTCCAAGTAATTAGTTACAAATCCAGGAATAAAATTTAGGAGAGAATGTGAACATGTTACAGTGAAGGAAACAACTTAACTGGAAGTCAGAGTTGAGATTATTATCCCTCTAATGCAGGTAGTTAGTAGCTGTAGGACAATATGTGGTAAAGTTTGAAAGGGTATTTACTTCTGCATGCCATAACATCATCTCTTGACACCTTTCGGATCATAACGTAAACCAAAGAGAATGCACATATTCTTTTCAAAAACCTAGAAATAATTCCATTATGTTTCATCTCACTGTTTTTCTGAGTCAGCTGGCAGAAGTACAAGCTGCCTTTGTTTTCTATTATCTTCTGAACTCACATCTTTATACTACTTGGAACAGCTCCTCATTTGACCCATTTCTCTATCTTTCCCAAATCCTTCCACTGTGCTCCAGAGAGCTTCTGCCTCTGTGACTTTGCAGACTTCCTTATAAATAGTTATTTTCATCCTCTTTTCCAAACTTAAACCTTCCATCTCCTTGCCTTAACTGATAACTGGCTAGTCCCTAGTGGGGGGTGTGTGTATATTCAAACATCCCACATATATTAAACTTGGAAAAGATGTGGGTCTTCTTTGCTCTCTGAAGAGAGAGCAATGCTTCCATATCATTTTTCCCACTTTAAAATGAGTCAAAGAGTACTATCAATTCTGTCTCTTAACAGTTGGTGAGAAATTATAATGGTAGTAATATTTATTGTGCACTTAGTGTGTGACAGAGACTAACAGTCCTCCCCCCGCCCCCCCTCCCGCCAGCTTTCTTGAGATGTAATTAACTTATATAACGTTGTATACATTTAAGGTATACGGTGTAATAATTTGATACATATATTGTGAAATGATCACCACAATAACACACCCATCACTTGCATTAGTGTTTTTTGTTGTTGTGAGCACATTTAAGATCTACTTTCTTAGCAGTTTTTAAGTGTATAATACAGTGGTGTTAACATAGTCACCATGCTGTACATTACATTCCCAGGACTTATTTATCTTATAACTGGAAGTTTGTACCCTTTGACCAGCATTTCCCATTTTTCCAACCCCCAGCCCCTAGCAACCACCATTCTGCTCTGTTTCTATGAGTTCAGCTTTTTTATATTTCAAATATAAGTGAGATCATACAGTATTTGTCTTTTTCTGTCTGACTTATTTTACATAGCATAACCCCTCAGGATTCATACATGTTGTCATAAATAGCAAGATGTAAAATTTCATTGTATATGTTTACTATAGCTTCTTTATCCATTTACCCCCCGATGACCCCTTAAGTTGTATCTGTGTCTTGACTGTTGTGAAATAAATGCTACAGTGAACGTAGGGGTGCAGATGTCTCTTCAAAATAGTGATTGCATTTTGGGGGATATATACCTAGGAGTGAGATTGCTGGATCATATGATAATTCTATTTTTAATTTTTTGGAGGAACTTCCATACTGGTTCTCATAGTGGCTGTGCCAGTTTACAATCCCACCAACAGTGCACAAGGTTTCCCTTTTCTCCTCATCCTCACCAGCACTTGTTATCTCTTGTATTTTGATAATAGCCATTCTAACAAGTATGAAGTGATATCTTATTATGGTTTTCATTTGCCTTTCCCTAAAGATTAGTGATACTGAGCATCTTTTCATGTACTCATTGGTCATTTGTACATTGTCCTTAGAAAAATGTCTATTCATTCCTCTGCCTATTTCTTAATTGGATTTCTAGGAGTTTTTGCTGTTGGGTTACTAGTTCAGTTGCTGTGGAGTTGTGTGAGTTCCTTATATATTTTGGATAGTAAACCCTTATCACATAAATGTTTGCAATTTTTTTTTCTATTCCATACGTTGTCTCTTGATTTTGTTGATTTTTTTTTTCTATGCAGGAGAATTTTAGTTTGATGCTTTGTTACTTGTGCTCATGGTGTCTTATCCATAAAATCATTGCCAAGACCAACGTTGAGGAGATTTTTTTTCCTGTGTTTTCTTCTAGGAGTTTTATGGTTTTAGTTGCTTTTTTTTTTTTTTTTTTTTAAAGAGAGAGAGGGTGCAAGTGAACGAGGGCAGAGAGAAGAATCCCATAAGTGGCAGAGAGACAGAAAGGGGGGGGGAGAGAGAGAGAAGCGGGGCTCACTGAAAGTGGGGTTTGTGTTCACTGGAAGCGGGGTACTGCTCACCCAAAGCAGGACTCGAACTCATGAACTGTGAGATCACAACCTGAGCCAAAGTCAGATGCTTAACCAACTGAGCCACCCAGGTGCCACTATGGTTTTAGTTTTTAAATTTAAGTCTTTAATACATTTTGAGTTAGTTTTTGTGAGTGCTGTAAGTTGGGGGTCCAATTTTACTATTTTGCATGTGAATATCCAGTTTTCCCATCACTCTTCATTGAAAGGACTATCTTTTCCCCACTGAGGATTCTTGGCTCCCTTGTCAAATATTAATTGACCATATATGCATTGGTTTATTTGGCTCTCACTCCTGTTCCATTGACCTATGTGTTTATTTTTATGCTAGTATTATACATGTTTTAATTATTATTGCTTCGTAGTGTTTAAATCAGGAAGTGTGATGCTTCCATCTTTGTTCTTCCTCAAGATTGCTTTGGCTGTTGGGGTCTTTTGTGGCTTCATACAAATTTTAGGGTTGTTTTTTCTATTTCTGTGAAAAATGCCATTAGAATTTTGATAGGGATTGCATTGAATCTACATAGTTCCATTATTTGTGGAACTTCTTCAGTTTCTCTCATCAGTGTCTTATGGTTTTCATTGTACAGATCTTTCACCTCCTTGGCTAAATTTATTCCTAAGTATTTTTTGGCTTTGATGCTATTGGAAATCGGGTTGTTTTCTTTCTTTTTCACCTGGTTTGTTGTTTCTATATAGAAATACAACTGATTTTTTTATATTGATTTTATGGTCTGCAACTTTACTGAATTTGTAAGTTATAACAGTGTGTTTGGATAATCTTTAGGGTTTTCTAGTTATAATATGTCATCTTCATATAGATACAGTTTTACTTCTTTACTTTTTTTTTTTTCTTAATTGCTCTGGCCAGGACTTCCTATACTATGTTGAATATAAATCATAAGAGTGGGCACTCTTGTGTTGTTCGTAATCTTAGAGGAAAGCATTTAGCTTTTTACTCTTCAGTATTGATAATAATTGTGGGCTTTATGTAAATAAAGCTAATACTATATGGCCCTTAATATGTTGAGGTATATTTCTTCTGTATCCAATTTTTGAAAGCTTTATCATGAAAGCATGTTGAATTTTGTCACATGCTTTTTCTGCATCTGTTAAGATGGTCATATGTTGTCTATCTTTCATTTTGTGAATGTGGTGTATCGCATTTGTTGATTTGGGTATGTTGAAACCATCCATGCATCTCAGGGTTAAATCCCATTGATCATGGTGTATGATCCTTTGAAAAAATTTTTTTATGTTTTATTTATTTTTGAGAGCAAAAGAGACAGAGTATGAGCAGGGGAGGGGCAGGGAGAAAGGGAGAGACACAGAATTCGAAACAGGCTCCAGGCTCTGAGGTGTCAGCACAGAGCTCGATGCAGGGCCCAAACTCACAGACTGTGAGATCATGACCTGAGCCGAAGTCGGAAGCTTAACTGACTGAGCCACCCAGGTGCCCTGGTATATGATCCTTTTAAAGTGCAGTTGAATTTGGTTTGCTAGTATTCTGAGTTTTGCATCTATATTCATTGGGGATTGGCCTGTAGTTTTCTTGTAGTCTCTTTATTTGGCTTTGATATCAGAGTAATGCTGGCCTCATAAAATGAGTTTGAGAGTGTTCTTTACTCTTCAATATTTTGGAAGAGTTTGAGAAGGACTGACTTTAATTCTTCTCTAAATGTTTGATAGAAATCACCAGTGAAACCATCTGGTCCTGGGCTTTTCTTTGTTGAGAGGTTTTTGATTACTGACTTGATCTCCTTACTCATTATCGGTCTGTTCGTATTTTCTATTTCTTCATAACAATGTCATGGTAGGTTGTATATTTCTAGGAATTTATCCACTTTTTAATAGGTTATCTAATTTGTTGATATATAATTGTTCATAGTAGCTGCTTATGAACCTTTGTATTTCTGATGTTAATTGTGGTGTCTCCTCATTCAGTTACGATTTTGTTTATTTGAAAAAAATTTTAATGTTTATTTGATAAATTTTTTAATGTTTATTTTTGAAAGAGAGAGAGTGTGCACTCAGGTTGGGGAAGGTCAGAGAGAGACAGAGACACAGAATCCGAAGCAGGCTCCAGGCTCTGAGCTGTCAGCACAAAGCCCGATGTGGGGCTTGAACTCAGGAGCCATCAGATCATGACCTGAGCTGAAGTAGGACGCTTAACCGACTGAGCTACCAAGGCACGCCATGATTTTGTTTATTTGAGTCGTCTCCTTTTTTTTCTTAGTTAGTCCAGCTACAGATTTGTCAATTTTCTTTATCTTTTCAAAAACCAACTCTTAATTTCATGGACTTTTTTTTCTATTGTCTCCTAGTCTCTATTTCATTTATTTCTGCTCTGAACTTTATTACTTCCTTCTTGCTAACTTTGGGCTTAGTTTATTCTTTCTTTAATTCCTTGAAGTGTATATTAAGGTTGTTTATGTGGAATCTTTCTTTTTTCTTAATGTAGGCATTAATCACTATAAGACTCCAAGAAGTGCTTTTGCTGTGTCTCGTAAGTTTTGGTATGTTGTGTTTGTATTTTTGTTTGTCTCCAGATATTTTCTGATTTCCCTTTTAATTTCGTCTTTGACCCATTGGTTGTCCAGGAGCGCCAAGGACTTTTCTAAAAACTCTGCATTTAACAACCATTTTAACCTACATGAAATACCCTTGAGTTAGGTGGTGTTATTTTCCTTATTTTAAGGTGAGGAAATTGAAATATAAGAGGTCGCATAGATAGTAAATAATGGAGCTGAGAAAGCATTAAAGTATCTTCATGTATGGTAAAAATGAAAATGAAATAATGTTACTGGAAGCAATTAGGAAATAAATATTTCAAGGATCTTGAATTTTTAATACTCCAAGAAAATAACCAGGAACTGCTATAAAGATTTATATAATGTAAGGTTATCCAGTATTATTATTATAAAAATTTGGAAGTAGCCAAAATGTCCAGCATTAAGGGAGTGTCAAATAAATTATGGTGTATCTTGTAGAGTATATAACGTGGGCACCTGAAAGCCCATGTGATCGTGAGGATGTGGAAATATAAATTTGTCCAGAATTTTGGAAGATTATCAATATTTTCAAAAATTTTAAGGCAAATACCAACAGTTTGATACCAACAGGTCTTCTGCTAGGAACTGAATAGATATTGTTGTACAGATGGGTATGGTAAGATTGAAAGGAGTCCAAGAAGATTCTAATAGGCTGTACTTTGATGGAGCTGTTAGCTAATATAAGAAATATAGAGCTAGGTTTTTGCTAGGGAAAAATAATGACTTTAGTTCAGGGCTTATTGACTTACTGGTTTTATTCATGGGGACATCCAAAAATGAAGAGTCAGTATTTGGAAATATGTATGTAGAGATAAGAGAAGAAAGAACTTGAAAGAAAGATGAGGGGGTAAAAATTTCCATATTTTGGCATAAATCAGGTGCAGAAGGAGACTGTTGGTGGGCTTGTTATCATCTGTGATAACTGATACACTTTTCTACTTTTTAAAAATGTGTGTTCATCTGTTTTGGTTTGTGAAAGAATCATTTTTGATTCTCCTCTTAAGTGAAATTTTGCTCAGTTCCTGAATAGTGAATTGTTAGAATGGTTTTTTAAAGTTCACATTGTAAAAATACATCTTAATATGAAAGAAGCAACAGCGTTTGGTAAAACACACATATACACAAATAGGTTCTGTTCCTAACCCTGTCTTTTGAACAACTCATTCCACCTCCTTGAGTGATATCTTTGGCTTGGCCTAGAATGGTTCCCAGCCTGTACATAATTTTGGATGTTTGTATGTTTTCTGTGTGATTTTTAAATTTTTTTAAATTCTTCATTTTATTTAAATTTTTTAAAATTTGAGTCTAGTTGACACAGGTGTACAATATAGTGATTCAGTATCTCTTTATGTAATGCTGTGCTTACCACAAGTGTAGTTACCATCTGTTAATATACAATGCTATTACAGTATCATTGACTATATTCCCTATGCTGTACCTTTTGTTCTCATGACATTTTCATTCCATAACTGGAAGCCTGTATCTCCCACTCCCCTTCACCCATTCTGCCCATCCCTCCACTTCTCTCCTCTCTGGAAACCATCAGTTTGCTCTCTGTATTTATAGGTCTGATTCTGCTTTTTGTTTGTTTATTTAATTGTTTTGTTTCAAAAATCCTTTATTTCAAAAGGACTTAGTGAAAGCATATTCTGAATCATTTAGATGTCTACTTTATAATGAGTCCTGGGAAGTAGTTTTGGTTATCTCTGTTTAGGATTGTGTTTAGCATAACTGTGGTGCCACATAGTAAAACTTTAATTGTTTCAGTATATCCTGGATACTACAGGAACACAGTTGCACCTAAATGTTGTATTTGAACATAGGAAAGCCTAAATAGTGTCAATTAGGTAACATATGCATAAAATTTCACAGTAGTTCAAGTAAAGAAAAGGCTGTTACATGGTAGGATAGGCATGAACAAAGTAAAGCAGATTTTTGGAGCAGTCAGTACAAAATTCATATAGCAAGCAATGTGATTTTTATCATATTCAATACTATTATTTTGAATTTTATTGGTTTTGTATTTTTGTATTTAATTTTAAATCTGTTTTGGCTTTCTAGTTATGTAAGGGGTTATAAGCATAAGGATTTACATTTGATTTTATATCTGTATACTGCTAAGTAACATATTCAAAATAAGTTACTGTCAGGGATCTGAAATACTTTTTTCTCCTCCAAAAAAGTGCTATATTACTAAATTTTTGGTGTGTAAACCTTAAATTTTCTCTTATACTGTATGCCACTTCGCTGTTAGCCTTAAGATACTTAAGGAGGTCTTTTAAACTCTCATTTGAGTTGTAAATTTCAACGAAAGAGACATGAAATTTGTCTCATAATGAATGTACAGTTCCACAAAATAGTGTGGTTATTGCCATTGTCAGTGGTCACCATGCATTTTGGGTTTTTGTACACATGAAAAGAAAGGTACAGTTAAACATTGGAGAAATGGTTTTTAGTAATGTTGATACACATTTTTGCCATGCTGTTCCCTCCAGGAAGAAGATGACTAGACATTTCATTTGGCTGGGGACATTAGAAGGTGAAATGCTAGGAATATTGTGTTCACTCTGGCGCTGTAGTCTAGAAGTCAAGTGAACTCAGGTTACAGGGAGGTTATAGAGACTAGGAACAATATGCGGGGAACAAAGGAGTTAGGAGGAACAAAATTGCTCCTCTGGGGCTAAAATAGATAAAGTAGGCATGTATCATATAGGAGAATAATGAAATATAAGGAAAAAATAAAAATGAAGGGAAAGAAGAAAGCCACTAAATGCTCTTTCATCTCCTTGATGACCAATTTTGGCTAATGCTCTGCTCCAAATATCAGTAAGTTATTCTCTCTATGATCCCAGATACCTGGTTGTATATATTAGTAGTGTTGGTCATAAATCCATTCCTAATCCCATAGATTTTATGGATAGGAATAATATATTGATGTAATAGGTCTGCTTCAGAAATCACTTTTAGTTTTTGGCTGACCACAGAAAGTTTCTTATGCCACAAATTTGGACCTCACTCCTATGTCTAATCCATCATCAGTCTTATTGATTCTGCCTTCAGGATATATATTGAACGGACATGCTTCTAGATTACCATCACTTAGTCCAAGGGCACCTGGGTGGCTCAGTCGGTTAAGCATCCGACTTTGGCTCAGGTCATGATCTCGTGGTTTGTGGGTTTGAGCCCTGTGTCAGGCTATGTGCTGACAGCTCAGAGCCTGGAGCCTGCTTCAGATTCTGTGTCTCCTCCTCTCTCTGCCCCTCCCATGCTCGTGCTCTGTCTCGCTCTGTCTCTCAATAATAAATAAATGTTTTAAAAAATTAGATTACCATCACCTAGTCCAAATGACTACCATCTCTGTCACCTGGACTATTTCAGTCATCTTCTAACTTAATCTTCTAATTGGCCCACCTGCATTTATTCTGCCATTGCTCCCCTCCCCACCAAGTATCCATAAAGCAGTTAGAATGAACGGCGATTTCTGATCTTGGTACTCTTTTCCTTAAAATCCTTGAATGCTCTTCCATTAGAATAATCTGGACAATCTTCACCATAACCGTCAAGGTCCTACTTGATCAGATCCCCTGCTGACTCTTAGTCTCTGTTCACTACACTCCTGTCTACTGGACTGCTACCATATTGTGCAGGTGCATCAAGCCCCTTCCTAGTTGAGAGCCTGTACGTATGATGCACCTTCTAATTTAGAATGAAAATGCACACACACACACACACACACACAAAACACACATGCTTCAATTCTTCCAGCCTAGCTAGCTGACTCCTAATAATCCCATTGGTCTCAATTTAAATATCATTTCCTTAAGGAAATAGATCTATTTATAGTGCCCAGTACTTTTACTTCATTGCAGTTATCGTAAGTATAATTAGATACTTGATTCTAGCTAATCCATGGGAGACTGGTTTTGCTCATGCCTTTTTCTTTAGCACTTAGCACAATGCTTGAGTCATTGGTATTTAGTAAATGAACGGCTAGATGAATGGATGATGGCAGTGTATCAATAGTGTAATTTCTCATATAAAGTACAACATATTTGATAGGTAATTATTGTTTTTAGAAGTATTAACTTTTTAATAGTATAAAGAACACTTGATCTTTTTTTTTTTTCATATAGTTTAATCAGCATTTGTGGTTTACATACCTCAAATTTCAAATTAACATCTCTTAAACCACTAAAAATAACCTTGGAGCAATATTATATTTGTATAATGATTTGTTGAGTAAGTGTCTGTGGTGGTTGTATTAATTTAAATATATTTTTTTCATTGAAAATGACATGGAATCACATAATTACTACTATCTAGTGAATCTTATTACTTAGTTAACTATCCTGAATCTCATTTCTGCTCTATAGGTGTGTAATACTATTTATTATTTCATTAGCTTCCAGTTTTCTTCTTGGGCCTAACAGTAATGTCCATAATGAATTGCAGAGTATGTAGCTCATTTCTTCATTTCTTTTCAACCTTAGCCTATCAAAATTTAATACTTTGTTATTGTAACTTAAGATGAAATATATAATTATCTACCAATTTATTTATTTTTGGTAAAGATAGCACTGTTTTTAGGGCAAATTCTTTAACTAGGGCCAGAACATTTCAAAGCAATCAAATAACTAGAGATCTTCAGCATGAATAATCCTGTGAATGCCCAATTTGGCTTTGTCATGTCTTTGTATATAGAATTTTTGAAATTTATGGTTAGTAATCTTCAAGTTTACCTCATAACAAAAGGGAGATATGTTATCTTTATATGATCCTATCGTTGCACGGGTAAGTTCAGTTACTTTCTATTTCAGTGTATTTATAATACTAAAACAGTTTGGGATATATACATTGTAGATTGGGAGAAAAGGTAAGTTATAAAAACTCTGTTTTTGATATACTTTTAAACATCCTTTTTTATATATTTTAAATCACTTTATTTAAAGACCCATGGTTTTACATACTTGGAACAAGTATTTTTAATTAGATTTGATAAATTTGTTAATGTGAAACTATTTTATGCATTCGTATTTCAAAACTGTTTTATATTTTAATCCCTTGTGTCTGTAAGATTATAAAGTATTTTGTCATTTGCAAAGAACTTTATTGGAAAAACTATTTCCATGAAAAACATATCTCTATTTAAACACACTTGTGCTCAAATTATTTAATTGTTCTGTTACACATAATTAAGTAGTTTCTAATGTTAGGGAGGTAGGACATTTGTTAAAAATCATTTGCTCCCCGGGCACCTGCGTGGTTTAGTGGGTTAAGTGTCTGACTTCGGCTCAGGTAATGATCTTACACTTCGTGGGTTCAAGCCCCGCATCAGGCTCTGTCCTGACAGCTCAGAGTCTGGAGCCTGCTTCAGATTCTGTGTCTGCCTCTCTCTCTGCCCCTCCCCAGTTCGTGCTCTGTCTCTCTCAAAAATAAATAAACATTAAAAAATACTTTTTTAATCATTTGCTCCCGTAAAATTCTGAAATTTGTATTTAAAATACTGAAATTTGTTTTTATTAGAATAGTTGTTTTATTCTAACCTGTTCTCTTAGGTCACATAATATAATCCTTTAGTTTGAAAAGTGTTCTTATAAAAATTGAAAATTGTATTTCTATAATTTAACATAAAATTTTCCTTATTTAATATTAATGCCATTTTATAAATACAGAAATACCCTTAAATGATTATAGGTTAGTTGTTTCATCAGTGTGTGAGTGTAAGGAATTAATCATTTGTCATCAATGGCATAATAGAATACTCGTCATTCTTATGTTCTTTATATAACCCATGAGGCAATTAGTAACTACAGTTATCTTATGGCAGTTTTTTAAAAGCAACTATTTTATGTTTCCTGAAATTTTTAAATAAAGGAATCCTTTAAACATTTTAAATAAAATTTACAGACCATTTTTGAGTTCTGAAAAGGAGAATTTAGATAACGTATTTTTCTGATTTCCAGAACCATAAAATCACTATTATATCTGATCTTGGGTTATTTTTAACACTTTATGTATTGCTTGCTTGACTGATTGATTGGAGAGAGAGAGTGGGAGTGGGAAAGAGAGGGGCAGAGGAAGAGAGAGAGAGAGAGAGAGAGAGAGAGAGAGAGAGAGAATCTTAAGCAAGCTCCATGCTCAGCATGTAGCCCAATATGGCGCTCAAGCCCACAACCCTGGGATGATGACCTGAGTCCAAATCAAGAGTCGAGAGCTCAACCAACTGAGCCACTGAGGCATCCCACTTTATACTTTTAGATAGATATAGATATAGTCTTGATTCGAGTCGACAGAAGACATTCTTGAAATAACTTAGAGAACATATTGATATTATAATAGTTGCCAAAATATAATTTTAATTAGAATTCTGCCAGAATTTTGCTGTTAAATTTTAATATAAGTTTCATTTTCTTTACTCCTCTGAAAGAGGGTTTCTAATATGCTAGTTTAATAAATATGATGTCTTTAGCAGTATTGTAGCTAATTTTATTTTTAATTTTAACATTTACACCAGGATTTAAAATTAAGCCCATAAAAATATTATTTAAATTAAGAAACAAATTTATTGAAATTTTAGCTGGATTATGTTAAGGAATAATTTAAAAATCTCTAAGGGATATAGACTTTAGTTTGCATGCTCTCAGTCTCTTGATGTTTGTTTGCTTCAGTAACTGGAAGTTTAATTTTAAGCTAAGAACCCAAGAAAATGGTGAAGAAACCTAGGAATTATTTTAGTTTTTTACATTGCTGGCAAACAATTACTTTTGTAACCACATGGGTTATATAATAGTTGGAAAATTTTTGTTTGCTATGATAGTATTTTTAGTTGTGACCTAAGAAAACAGATTAACAATTATTAGAATTAGTTATTTCATGTCTTAGCACAATATACTTTAGCTTCTTTATTAAATAAATGTTTTCCACCCTTAAATAGGCAAGTTAGTCAACGGTGGATTAAAAGATGTTAAAGTATATGTAATCGGTTCATTCTGTGTAGTATTTTTTAATTGTTTTTAATATTTATTTTTGAGAGAAAGCAGGAGCAGGGGAGGGGCAGAGAGAGGGGGGACAGAGGACCCAAAGCGGGCTCTACACTGACAGCAGACAGCCCAATATGGGGCTCAGACTTACGAGTGAGATCATGACCTGAGCAGAAGTCAGATGCTTAACCAACTGAGCCACCAGATGTCCCAGTTATTTTTAATGTTTTTAAACAGAAATGTATCATTTGCAATATTTAAAAATGCTGAAATGAATTCAATTTTAATTTTGCTTGCTAATTAAATTATACCTTTTAGCATTTAGGACTTTTTCACCCTTTCCCAGTATGACAAAGGATTCCTACATTAAAGATAGCGTTGGGAACTCTCTAAAACATCAAGTAGGCAGTTTGCTCAGGATTTAAGAGATGAAATTGTTAGACTTTATTTTACTTTTTGCCACCAAGATTTTTATAGGTGAGTTACATAAGTGACCATTAGACTCACCAAGAAATAAGAAAAAGAATCTAATATTGGAACTGAAGTAGAAGGATGAGGAAGAGAGTTTTTCTCTCCAAAACGCTTTTGAATTTTACCTAAAAGCACTATTTTAATCACAACAAAAGCCATCCACCCTTTTTTGAGATGAGGATAATATTTTAAAACAACCTTCTTCATAACCATTATTTATCAGTGGTAAGTACATGTAGCCCTCACTTGCATGGTAGTGTGGGACCAAAAGAATGACCATACAAACTAAAACCACACATAGTGATATTAACAATCAATGGGAAAAATTACAGTTGTTCCATGATCTTTAAAAAATTTTGTCAAGACATTAAAACTGTCCTATGTTGGTTATAAACAGAGAAATGAAAAAAATAGTAGAACTAATACTAGTTTATTACAATGTAATATACTAAAAACAATTAGAATTGAAGTGTTTTATTCTTTGTAAAAAACTTACCAGGAGTAGCTTGAACAGTGCTTTGCCATCTCCTTGTATAATAAGTTAGAATAGCAGATCTAGCAGAGTGAGCATCTTTTCTGTGCCTTGGCAAATTGTCCATCTGGATCAGCTTCCAGCATTTTACTTTTGCATTTTCAATATCGGGAAATACCTCCAAGAGTTTCTTTAATGTGAAATTTTTTGCTGGCATCACTTCCCCAGGGATATCTTCATTATTGTCACAGCCACTTTCCTCATTTATGTCAATAAGTTTGCCTTCACTAAATTCTTCTGACTGCATATCTAGAGTCTCTCAAACAGTAATAATGGCAACGTTCCCACAATTAGCTATTTGTTCTATTACTCCATTTACATTTGAGTCCAGTTTCACTTTCATCTTTATCATTTTTCATTTCTTTGTTGTACTTTTATCTTTGTTGGCTAATTCACTCTTTTAGTTACCCATTTTGTAAAATTTCATGTGGGTTTAGGAGGCAAGAAGGTAACCCAGCTACATGTTTTTCTGTCTTTAGGCAGGCGAATCGAATGATTAGGCACCAACCAACTTTGGAAAGAAGTGATGAGTCACTGATCATGATATACCTCTCTTATGAACATAGTGCTTTGTAGACTGAAGTGCTAGCAAAGTAGTTTGTATTTATGCAGTTGTAGTTAATATAGTGTGGAAAGTGAAATTGGAACCGTGTTGTTGGAGACTGGTATTATGGAACTAAACTTATGATAGCTGAAATTTGTGCAGATGGGAGGCCTGGGAAGTAAGGGCTGCCTATAATTAGAAGAAGGCTGAACTATTTGAACAATTAAAGATCTGGTCAGTGTTGATGAAATTGAAGATGTAGGACTAGTTGGACTATTTGATCTCTGAGCCATTGAACGCCTGATACATTTTACGTGGAAGTGTAAATTTGATAGTATTCTTCCAGCTTCTTTAATCCTCTTAGGCACTTCCTTAGAGAAGATCTTTCACGCTGTTTCTCTAAAACAAAACCCCTAGTTGTAGTAAAAACAGTGGTTTTAATAGTAACGGTGATTATGAATTCGTTATGAAGCAACTGACTTTGAAAGTTTTTTTTCAATTTTTATATAATGTTGACATTCTAATAATTAAAAATAATAAATAAGTTTTGATTCATTTAGTCAGTAACTCCATTTTCATTGTTTTCATACTAGCAAATATTTTATTATTAAACGTGAAAGGGGAGGTCTTACTCTGTGTTGGGTGCAATTGAATAATGTTAATTTATTGTTTGATTTCCTACAGGTGAACTGGCACAGAGGTTGATCTCAAGATGCCATTAGTGAAAAGAAACATTGATCCTAGGCACTTGTGCCACACAGCACTGCCTAGAGGCATTAAGAATGAACTAGAATGTGTAACCAATATTTCCTTGGCAAATATAATTAGACAACTAAGTAGCCTAAGTAAGTATTTCTATATCAGTGAAAAATATTTTTTGCAAACCAGAATGTTAAGCTTTAGAGTATTAAGAAGATGTCCTTGTGATTAATTTGGGGAGATATTTGATGAGAAGAGTATAAAATTATCTTGGAAAATGTAGTCATTTTAAATAAAATAATGAATCTTAGAATAATTTATTCTCTGCATGTTTCCTCTGGGAAAGAGAAGTAAGGACAGAATTTTAGGAATGGCATCACATGATGGATAAGAATTACTGAAATTGTTTTTAAAGTATGATTTATCTATGAAAGGTTAGGCCAGGGTTTTACTTTTGCTTGCTCATTATCACTATTACTTTTTTAGTGGCTTCAATTTGTGTTTTAGGACACTAGTATCTCTTTCTTTATATGTAGTCTAGGGAAGTATTTATATATTCTCAAATATCTAAAAGTAAAAGGTATGGGGTAGTTACTAGTTAGAGGATTAGGTTAGTCAAGTGAGTTGTCTAAAGGACATTAAGATATCAGTCAAGGATCTTACATGCAGCATGATGTGAAAATAGTAAGTGAACCTGGCTTCTGACAGACAAAAAGTGAGCAGATTGGCCAGATAGTAAAGGCCAACAGAAGGGACAGGAAGAGGAGGATGAGACAGGCAATGTGTTTCCGTCACAAGATTGTAGAACAGAGCTACTAAATTAAGGAATTAAACAAATTATTTCCTATTATTCTAAATTTAATGTTAGAAAATTTAAAATCTGTCTTGTGAATTGATGGCTTAGCTTTTTATTAAGACATTTATATTTCATTTTTTAATATTTCATTTTAAAGATAAAACAAGATGTTCTTGGCCTAGATGTATTCTCTAAGTGGTCCTAGATATATCTTAGCCATACCTACCCATGTAGATTATACTTATAGGGAAGATTGACTCTTCCTTTTAACTTTTGTTCTTTTCTTTTTATAATTGAGAACAAGATAAAGAGAAATTGTTAATCTATTTTGTTTCAAGTGAGAGCATTTGGACATACACATATGTAACTAGAGCAACATAAAAATTACATTTGAATGCTCTTGGTGAGAGCACTAAATTTCTACATTGCCTATGAAATAGTTTTAAAAATAAAAGGATGTTTGTTTGAATTTAAGTATATTCTTTCCCCCTTTTTGTGGTTATTTTTTCAGGTTAGTTACTGACAGTGAATCACTAACATGGTTTACCTGTTTCTTTCTTGGGAAAGTCAATATAGAATATACTTTTGAGACAAGTCAAAAGAAGAGTCCTAGGTATTAATAATGGTTAATCTTACTTTTTAAAAGACATTTGCTGACCTTTTTTTTTTGACCTGTCACTAATTGAATCTAACGTAACATGACTTCATATAACATTTGTATTACTATGTGTACATGAGTACATCCGTTAATATTAAAATATATATTAAGAGCGTAGAAATGACATTAACAAATTTAGTTAAAGTATTTCTTAAAATGAATTTTGGATCTACTACAGGCGTATTGTTTTAGGTATATTCCCAATAAGAACTAATATAATGATTAAGAGTGTTCATTTCTGTACTAACCCATTTTGTATATAACCTAAAGATGACGATGTAAGGAATATTCAAGTCTGGTATAGTTCATATAAATATCATCTATCAACAAGCATGTGGTCATATTGTAGCCAAGCTCCAAAAATAGAAATACTTTGTACAAATATAACTAAATTAGGTTTTCGGTGCTTCACGTTTGGAATCAAGAGACCATTGTAGACATTTTCTAAGCAGTTTGTAGAGATTCAAAAACAAGAAAAACCAAAAGATACTGTAGCAAGGTATAGCAATAGTTTACTGCCCTGGAATTAACCTCTCTGGCGGCTTTCCCACTTGACATATTTGGGCATGTAGAATTAAATTTAAAAGGCCCCTAGGTACCCAAAATAAACAAGCCCATGCACTAAAGATTATGCACATAAAATAATCAATTGATCCTTCTCTCAGAGCCTGTTTACACTTACTTAGCTAGTTCATACAGGTTTGGTGATCTGGTTCCCAAACATTTATGCTTCAGAGCATTAAAAGAGGAGGTGTTGGGGAGATAAAAATAGAAGCAGGTATTACCTAAGCCAGCCAAAAGAAGTCCTTTACAGCAAAGGAAGAAGTGACATAAGGAGAGAAGCAATATAAAAACCAGAAAGAGGCCCTTTCATGTAGAAGCAGATATTCTTACACATCTCAAGGCTGCTTTCTAGCTTAGAACATTTTGATTTCAGAATCATCACTAAGTTGTCAAGAAAAGGTTAAATTATGTTTAATTTTGTATTTCTACTTAAGACAGGGAAGCTTAGAATAGATTTTATATCAGCATTCATCCAAAATAGTTAAAATAATTAGTTCATTAAATAATCTCTGAATTACCTAGTAAACTTGGCTATCCAAAATGGTTCTAGGTCATTGAGGTGTTCACTTAACCAAAAGCGTTAACAGAACGCAGCAATAAAGGTAAACTGCAGAGCTTGGTCTTGGCTTAGGGGACATCCTCCTGACTTCTTCCCTGCAAAATGTTTTTTCTAGTAGAACACAATTTATAAAAGATAATATATAATTACTGAAGACATAGAATTCACTTTCTATAAATTTCTTCTGTTATACTAAAATTCTTTCCCATCTTATTATTGTTTTACTTAATGACCATTGAGACTCTAATTACCTGAGGAATCTTTTACCATTCTCTTTTCCCAAGGCCATTCTTCTGTTGAATACAGCCAGTTCATGCTACCAAGATGAGTTGATAGAGCCTAAATTTGACAGATAGATAGCAAGTAGGAGGGAGGATAAGTAGATTGGCTTGATAAGACTAATTAGAAACACAGACAATGACAGATAACACTGAATACTTTGCTGTGTGATAAAGCTACAAGGTTCTTGTCTGAAGAGTATACCCCATTTGAATTGAAGAGTTGACTATGATAAATACTGAAGTTATTCTGAACAGTGTGATCATGTATATAATTAAAATCATGAGTTTTAGATTATAGGAACTGAGAAAAGAGAGATAAGCATAAGGTGAAGTCATTAGAGGAGACTTGCTGAATGAAATGTGAATTGAATTGGGCCTTTAAGGAACAAAAGAATTTGGAAAATGGAGAGGAATGAGGAAGGAAGGCATTTTTAGCTTGCATGAAGAATTAGGCAAATGAATAGAGGCAAAAATAAAAATGTAAGGGGGATTAAAGGGACAGGTGATGTGGGATGCTATGTATGGTGGACACTGATTTTGGAAGACATAGAATTTTAGTTGAGAAGATTTAGTTTTAACATCATAGATGATAAGTGGTAAGGAAACCAAGTAGGTTCTCAAATAGGTAAGTAGTATAATACTTCTAAGCTTAGTTCAAATTCATGTACATGCCCAGTCAGTTTTACATTGCAAATTTTATTCCTTTCACCTCGAAGAAAAGGAGGTAGATGTGGAAAGTAAGAAAGGATGTGAAAAGAGAACAGATGGGATGTTTATTTTATCCACTGATACATTAGCACTTAAACCTGTAGTGGGGAGGAGCATAGACTCTTACTTAAAAATCTGTTGAAAAACTGTGGGCTCTCTCTTTAGAAAAATGCAAATATATTTTTAAAAATCTGTGTATAATTTCCATTGGTTTAAATTAAGGATCCTTGTATTAAACTAAGCTCTTTTAGGGATGAAATTGTCTCTTCTGTTCCTAGCATTTGTATCCTTAATGTTTGTTGAAAAAAATGAATGACTTTATACCTGCCCTTTCTTACAGTTGGGATGCTTTCCTTATCTGCCAGAGAAACTCTGTCTCTGGAAGCATCTCAGACACCATCCCACATTCAAAACTAGGTGCATCTTACCTAATTTGTGTTCTGTGGCTCTTACCTTGTATATAGTAAGAGCTGCCTATTGTTGACCTCCTACCCTGTACGTGGAACTCTGCCAGGTCCTTTGTTCACTGTGTCTCCTTTCCTTATAAATTCTTTTTGAAGCAGATATTTTTATCCCTATTTTACAGGTGTGAGGAAATTGATACCAAGGTCTCAAAGTGAATGGAACAAAGATTTGGACTTATTTATTAAATTGCTTTTCATATTTGTTTAGATATCTGTTTTTCCCTCTTGTTCAAAACTCATCAATGGCAGAGACCTTCTTCCATCATTTTTATATCTGCAGGGTCTGGTACAAGGTCTGGCACATAAGACATTTTCAGTCTATTTGGTTTAAAGATATATGTGAGTAAATGAATATATACAAAACTATTCATTTTTATCATATTTTTATAGAAACATTAAAGTTCTTGATCTAATATAGAGAGATTGAAGTTCTGATTTTTTTTCTTAAAGACCATAGAATCTTCTAGGCCAGGAATTTTATGTTTTACTTTTTGGTGCCTTCGGTAGGTCATACACCTGCCTGGCACAAGGTGAGCTCTCATTAAATGTTTGTTGATTTAACAGATACTATATTTAAATACTTTGAAAAAAAGGCACAGGGTGAGCTCTCATTAAATGCTTGTTGATTTAACAGATATTATATTGAAATACCTTGGAATAAATGCAATATTATTCAAATATAAACTAGTGAGATTAGTGAATTCTTTTAATAAATATTAATTACCTCTGTCTCAGGAACTGTCTGAAAAGAGTTTACTGTGGAGCTAGACTTAACCTATACAGTATGCTTGGGTCTAAAATGTCTTAATTTAGCAAGACTGTCAATTTTTTTTTATTCAAAGGTGTACATAGTAATTGACTCATCTTTATATTGTAAGTATGCATTACTTTATATGTTCTAAATACACTGAATATTTTTCATTATAGATTGCCTAAACTTCTCCCTGGCTTACTTACTAGATAGAAATTTCTATTTTTTTCTCCTTTTATAATAGGAGTATTTTCTCTTATTCTTTTCAGTATTAGAAATTTATATGACTAGAGAAAATACAGCGATTTTAGATTTAGGATTATTTTTTAAGAAACTAGATAGAACATGAATATATCTCACAGATTTTCAGAATGTACGTTTTGGGCATATCTGAGACTGGTCTTCTGCTGGGCTTATGAAGACTCTTAGATTCTGTCAGTTGGCCTGAAATTCAATTCTAGTGTAGAGTTTATTTATGAACACTGATTTAAAAGATATATTATTTGTATGTACTTTTTCATCATAGCGTTCTCTAACCCTCACCAGATGGGTAGATACGGATTAAGCAGGTAGAGTATTTGCATTTTAGGCATAAGTCACGTAGCAGGATGTGGTAGAACTAGTGTTTAAAACCAGATTTCCCAGGGTTTATGTTGTTTTATCACTTTGTCTCAATTCATTTACTTTTAGGCTAGGGTTGTATAAACTAGTTCCAAATAAATGTCAAATTCATTAGGATAACACTTTTAAATGTTAAATTGATATTTATCTCTCATCACATTAAATTTATGGTATATGTTTCATTTTTGCCTAGGTAAGTATGCTGAAGATATATTTGGAGAATTGTTCAATGAGGCACATAGTTTTTCCTTCAGAGTTAACTCATTACAAGAACGTGTGGACCGTTTATCTGTTAGTGTTACACAGCTTGACCCTAAGGAAGAAGAATGTAAGTTTATTCATATTATATTTTCTGTCACATATATATTTTGGGTTTGGTGAGATGAGCAATATATTTAAAAACAGTATTAAACACAAATTTATCACAAGTCTTTTTTACCGATGACCTTTGATGTACCTGTTGTAATTATCTATAAATACCATTAGTGTGACTCTTCTGGCTTTTCTATTCTCTTTTTCTTTTTTGCCTCTTTTCTTTGTATATTGAATAGCTTTTAGTTTTTTGACCTAAAATTTTTAACCAGACCTTTTCTCCATTCTTTTTTCCTTTATAATTTATTTGTATACTTCTGTCCTAGAAATAAGTTATTGGAAAATTACTTGAAATTTTAGGTTTGATTCCTTAAGAATGTAATTCCTTTTAATATTCTTTTGTGTGTGCATATTAAATTGATGAACTCTGATCTAATTGTTTGAATGTTACTCCCCACCTTAAATGAACATTTCCCAAAAAACCCAAATTGCCAATATGTTGGATAAAAGTATTCTATATTAAGTATTAAACCAGGGATATCTGAGAAAAAAAACAATACATTACAGGCTGACATAATGGGAAAAACTTTAGTGGTAAAATGACATTTTATACTTTGATAGAATACATTGAATGCTGTTGTGTCTCAAATTCCTCTTTTTGATTTTTTGGGTTCTTTTTCCTTATACAAAAAGAAATGAAACTATTTAGAACATAATTTAGTTATTTTCCCTAGAGAATTATTATTAAATAATATATATAGAATATCTCTTATATCCCTTTCTTCAAAATATTTTTTTGTTGAATAACATTTTTAGTATAAGTACAAGGTACATAACATACCTAAATTTGAATAAAAATAATAGAAGATATCACTGGAAAAAGCAAAAAGTAGAATGTAATGGTAGATATCTTCACTATATATATATATATATATATATATATATATATATATATATTTTTTTTTTTTTTTTTTTTTTTTTTTTTTTTTAAATATAACTTCTTGTCAAGTTAGCTAACATACAGTGTATATGGTATGCTCTTGGCTTTGGGAGTAGATTCCCATGATTCATCACTTACATAAAATACCTAGTGCTCATCCCAGCTTCTTTTTATGTAACCTAATTAAAACCTAAATAAGTAGAGATAAATACTTGTCATATTAAGTTTCTACTGCTTGCAAATATATAAGTTCATAGGTCTAGATATGATTTTCTTATCAAAATAGAACTTTTTTTTTCTTAAACAGCTTTATTGACATGTATTTCATACACCCTACAATGAACCTGTCTGACATTAAAGTGTACAATTCAGTAGTTTTTAGTATATTCACAGTTAACGCAACTATCACCATAATCAATTTTAGAACATTTTCATCACTCAAAAAAGAAACCATATACCCATTTGCAGTTACTCCCTAAATCCTCTTTCCCCCAGCTTCTAGCAGTCACTAATCTACTTTCAAGTAGAAAATCTATTTTCAAGTCCCATGGATTTGCCTATTCTAGACATTTCTTTTGAATGGAATAATACAGTACGTGACCTTTAGTGATTGACTTCTTTCCTTTAGCATAATGTTTTTAATATTGCTTCATGATGTAGAATGTATTTGCATTTCCCTGATGACTAATGATGTTGAGCATTTTCTCAAGGCTTGTAGCCATGTAGAGACAAGTTATCCAGCAGGAAGTAGTAGAGCCAGGATTTAAAACTAGGGTTTAACTGGCTTATCAGACATGTGTGTATCTTCTTTGGAGGTCCTTTCCCCATTTTTAAATTAGAATATTTTTCTTTTTGTTGTTGAGTTATAAGAATTCTGTATACGTTCTTGATTTAAGTCCCTTCTCAGATGCATGATTTGCAAATATTACCTCCCATTCTGTGAGTGGTTTTTGTTAGTGATATCCTTTGAAGCATGTATGTGTGTATTAACTACACTTCATGAAATTCTTGAAATAATTGCTAGTGGTGAAAAAATATTTTATGACCATACTTTCAGATATATCATTTACATTCAAACTTTTCAAAGTTAAACGTTTAAGCTATAAATATATGCCATCTAATAATACAAGAATACAGAGATAGTTCCTACGTGTAACAGAAATAAAGATCAACAGTTTCAAAATACTGTTAAATTTTAACAAATATCTTAGCACTCCATTTGAAATTGAAAACAAAAATATATGTAATAGTTAAATAACTTTAAAGATATGTTTAAGTATTTAAAAAAATCTTAATGTACCAATAACCATCAGAATTGTTTATAATTTCCTTTAAGCTTATGGCGAACATTGGAGAAGGATTCAGAATCTAAAAGCTGAATTGCTTAATTTGATACTATTTTGGGGATATTGTATAGAAGTGTTCAAAGCTATTTAACCTAGATTTTTAAACTCAGTAAGAGTTCATGTAAAGTAATATTATGAATATAATACTTAAATTACAGAGTGTAATATTAATATTTTTGTTTTCAAATTACTAGTAAATCATTTAAGTAATGGTGAGAACTACCAATATAATTTAGAAAGTGTGTAAAAAAAATGAGTTTTTAAACAAAGACCTATACTATTGTATTTAATTATGTTTACAAATATTGTGTTGACTTACTGTTACATAGTACTATTTAAATATCAGATGTTGTTTTGGTAACTGGAAGGCTTTTGTCTTAGTGACCTGTTAATAAGACAAATGGTAAATGAGAGCAGTTGAAGATAGAAAAGTGCTTATTACATTATATGTTCTCTCCTTGAGTAAGACCGTTTTGGGAGACTAAACACTAAGTTCCATCTTGGTTATATACTTATGGTAAATAAGTGGAGTGGGAGAGTGGCAAGAATTGGTCCATTTTGATTGTAGAAAACAGAGGCCACATCTGATGGGAGCCAGAGAACAGCATGTGTTGTTAGCGTGAAAGGGTCAGTCTCAAAGGCAGACAGGTCTGGGTTTTCTAATCCGATTCTGCTGCTTATTTTGCCTTTGGCCAGTTATGTAATGTTTCCTAGTCTTGGTTTTCTTATCTTTAAAATGGAATAATAACATCTATTTTCATTGAATAAATAAAATTAAATAAAATAAAAATTATTGAGAACATCTCGCACATAGAGTCTGTATTCATTAAATATCTTTTACATCACTCTTTAGTAATAATGAGGAAAAATTTTTTTCCTTCTCTGAATTTTATTTTGATGTTTTAAGTGTGTTACAGATCATACAGCAGAGAAATTGCTGGGAATGTAGTCATGATGTGGCCATTGTAGAGCCATGCTGCTCCAGCTATTCCATAGATCTGAATATTCATGCTGAGTGAATACTTGTGAGGATGGTAGAGATATTGTTTTAGGGAGAAGAATAGTTTACGAATTGTTTAAAGAAAAGTTTAAGAACTTGCTATGGCATAAAGCATTTATCTGTATACTTAAAAGCCATATTAATTAAATATGTAAGAAATCACTTACTTTTTCAATATCAGAAAGTCATCCTAAGAGTTAAGAATGTACTAATTTGGTACATTTCTGGGGTGCCTGGGTGGCTTAATCAGTTGAGCTTCCAACTTCAGCTCAGGTCATGGTTTTGCGGTTCTTGAGGTAGAACCCTGCATCAGGCTCTGTGCTGACAGCTCAGAGCCTGGAGCCTGCTTCAGATTCTGTCTGTCTCTCTCTGTCTCTCTCTGCCCTTCCCCCACTCACACTCTGTCTCTTGCTCTTAAAAATAAACATTTAAAAAAATGGAAAAAGATTTGATACATTTCTTATTTTAACATGCTGCATGCTTCAAAAGAAAATGAGTAAATGAAGTTATTTTATGCTAGTTACTGGAGATACTAATGTGCAAGACAGTCTTAGTCTTAGCCCATAGGTAAGTAGAGATTCTTATAGTATGAGATAAAAGATAAGTGAAATAGATGATGATATAGATTGCCCAGTACTTGAAAATATTTTCTTTATGGTAAAGTATGTTTTAAGTTTATAGCGTATGTATAATATTTATAGTCTAGCTAGCATAGAGGTCAATATAGCCGAGAATGCAACTGAGGACTAAGTAATTCCTTCAGTGTTATTGGTATAAGCTAAATAAAAGTAATAAAGAGAAATGAGAGAAAAAGATTATTTAAAAAAGAAAGAAGAGGATGTAGGTTAGTGGGGGGTAGTAATGGCAAGTAGAGAAAAGTGAAAGGTATTTTTGGTGGGAAATATAGATATGCTTCAGGCATCATTACAGCCTTTTGAGCCTTAGAAATCAAAGGTGCATTGAAACGTATCTGATTGGGAAGATCAGAGACAAAATGATATTGGGACATAATGATAGAGCACTTAAAATGTGGTTCCTGATTCTCAAGCCACTACAGTCACAACTTCCTGAACCATGCTGACTCTTAAACACAGTATGTGAATTTGTCCTTATGTTAAATCCACTTAGTAAAATAAATAAAATACATTTTTGATTTTTGTTTTAGTGTCTTTGCAAGATATAACAATGAGAAAAGCTTTCCGAAGTTCTACGATTCAAGATCAGCAGCTTTTCGACCGCAAGACTTTGCCTATTCCGTTACAGGAGACGTATGATGTTTGTGAACAGCCTCCACCTCTCAATATACTCACTCCGTATAGGTCAGTGGGCTAATAAATATGAAGGCTGGCTATTTACTTTCATACTGCATGTTCAGATAGGTAGCAGTCTACCTTTATATGCTAAATCCCCAAATATGCTTTATGTCACTGGACTTTTGATCAACACAGAGAACCCTCTTTATCCACCACCCTTAGAAAACTTGTGCTTTATTCACTACATACGTTCCCAAGGTTCTGGCATACAAAAGACGAGACTTACTCAAGGGAGTTGTTTTGAGACACAAGGAGTTGTTATTGTCTTTTTAATGTAATATCCGGTCAGATGAAAAATAAAAAGGGCTCAAAATTCCACCACACTAACAAAATTAATATCGTTTTTGCTTGCTCATATCTACTCTTGATCTATATGCATTAAGCCTTTACATAATGAATATGTAGTATCTATTTTAAAAATGTTTTTTACCATTTAAAATAAAATCTGGAATTACTCAGGCTTTCTTTGGGGGTAGTTCCACATGATTTGTTAAATGGGTAATTTAAGATACACCACCCATATCCTGAATAAAATAGTATTCAGATACTTATTCGAAGCGGTTTTATCAGTGTGCAAGTCATTGGATAAAATAACTGTTACTACTAGCATGACAATTAAAGGAAATGTGGGGGGCGGGGGGGTTCGTAAGGTAATAAGTAAATTGCAGTATTGGTAGAAACTCTTTGTAATATCTCCATTGTAAATGATATTATTGTCTTTTCAGGCTTTTATCTTTGGCAGAACCTTTTGTAATTACTGGAATTTCCCAGAGGACTTGTAGAAAAGTTGGTATTCAGCACTAGTTAGAGATGAAAATTGTCCAGCCGTTCTTCAGATTAGTAACACCATCTCTGAAAAACTCCTGGGTTTCCATTTTCCTTAGTTTTTTGTCTGATTTGTGAGAATATTGATGCAGTATTCTAATTTATTTCGTCAATATTTTTACACATTCTGTATTTCACTAATAGGAAAAACATTTTAGTAAAATTATTCTGATTGCCTCTCTAAGTCTTACTGATAAATGTTCTAATTGATATTTTTTATTTCAGAGATGATGGTAAAGAAGGTTTGAAATTTTATACCAATCCTTCATATTTCTTTGATCTATGGAAAGAAAAAATGTTGCAAGATACAGAGGATAAGAGGAAGGAAAAGAGGAAACAGAAGGTATTACAAGAGATTGAAAAAATTGAAGTTAGTTTTCATGTATTTGTGTTTTGTTGCATACGTGGAACTTTATTAATCTTGTATTTTGTCAGTTTTATACTGAAGTCTTTATAACCACACAGGAGGATCACAGACTAATTGGACAGATGAGCAATCAGATTCTTATATTATGGCATGATAAGTGCCATAACAGAGGTATGCATGGAAGGTTTAGGTAGCACAGAACTACCTGCTTTAGCCAGAGAACAGGGTTGGTAAATGCTTTCAGCAAAGCTTATAATAAATTTCAAAGAACAAATAGGAATTAAGTGGACCAGAGAAGAGAAGGGCATTCTGGCAAGAAGGGATGAAGGAATATTTTGCAGATATTGGCAAAGTAGATTAAGCTAATATTTTCTTAACACAGATCATATCCTAAATGTTTTGGAAAGATTATTTTAATCTCCCTAAATTCCTGTTATCTCTGTCTGCTGTGTTATCATATTCTACTTTGTAATAAACATTTGGATCTGTTTTATTCCATGTTGATGAGAACTAGAAATAAAGAGGGAAGGAAAATTGGATTTAGGCAGAATTATGAAAGATGCAAAATCTGTTCTCATCCTCCCTCTGTTTCTTCTGTAGCTGTCTCTTCTCTCCTCCCTTTTCCCCATAATGCCTTCATGTTATTATTTTCTGTACTAGACAGTATCCCAGTGTTCTAGCCGAAGTTTGCAAACTGGTGACTGGCAGCTCAGAGTATGCCTGCAGTCACTGTTTTGTTGGACAAACACAGTGGTTTTAAAATTTTTGAACTGGAAAGCCTTAGTTGGACATGCTTGTTTAGTCACTGTAGTCCCCATCTTATGCCCAACTTTCTTGATTCATGTATGTGATCTGCTTAGCCCCTTTGGGCATTTGACTTCATTACACCTACTCTAGACCCCTCTGTGCTTTTTCCCACAGTTTGATTTATTTTCTGTTTTGTTTTTTGAATATCCTGTTTCCTGTTGAGTGATACAGTTATAATGAGTTAATTGGATGTTTGGATTTTTTCTAATGTATTGGCTGGCTAATTGGTCACTTTCCAGATTACATAGCCTTAATAAATTTTCAGGTTTTGGTTAAAGGTAGGCAGTGCCATTAATGGTAGAAATTTCACTCATTATAGTAAAAACTAATAGATGTGGGAGCAGAGTTGGTGAATCTGTTTTTCATCTGGAAGGACTTTCTGACCTCAAATTTTATTATGTAGGCATACTGTTTTTATCTGGTGCGTGAATTCAAATTAGAAGTTAAAGAAACATGACAAGAAACTGGGATTACAAGCAAACTAACTAAGATTTAACTCTGAACGTACAAATGAACTGTCTCTGTGTTACTTTAACTATATTATGATGGCATTGTCTTTTTCAGTATTAATGTTAGAATTTTATTTTGATTGTTATAACTTCTTTTTAAAAACTTAGCACTTCAGCATTTGGCTTTGTTTCAATACATCTGTTATAGCAGAAAAATCTAGATCGTCCTCATGAACCAGAAAAAGTGCCAAGAGCACCTCATGACAGGCGGAGAGAATGGCAGAAGCTGGCCCAAGGTCCAGAGCTGGCTGAAGATGATGCTAATCTCTTACATAAGCATATTGAAGTTGCTAATGGCCCAGCCTCTCATTTTGAAACAAGGTTTCTTTTCTTTTTTTGTTTTTTAACAAAATTAATGATAAAATACTGGCTTTATTTCTAATATCTGTGCCTCTTAAGTCTTAAAGTCCTGAACTGTTGAACCAGCTACTTTAGCTATAGAAATCATTTTGAAACCCTGACCACTGTGAGCCTACTAAAGTCTGATCATGGGCAGGTCATTTTCACACCTGGATTTTAGTTTTGTCATCTATAGAAAGAGGTGGTTGGAGGAGATGATCTTCAGGGTTTCATATGAACTCTCAGCTCTCTGTCAGTATTTCAGGCAGAGTCTGCTAGAACTTCATAGTAGAGCAATGGGGTCTGGAATTTCTTTTTGAAATATTACAGATTCACTACATATAAAATAGGAACTGAGAAAGGGTAATATTTTGTTTCTTTTTCTTTCTCCTGACTTCCTTTCTATGCCACATCTCCCACCTCAGTTATATCAGGACTTTTTAAACAAAATCACTCATCCCCTTTTGCAGAGCTATAGAACAGGTCTTTTTCCTTTCTCAGTAGCCAGGGGGCCCCATCTGAGTAACATGCTACCCTAATAAACATTATACTAGCATCTCTCTGTGAAGAAATTTGTGTATAGTTGACTGATTATAGTTATTATTGTATATATCATAATTATTGATTTTTTAATGGAAAAAGCGCTTAAAGTTTTCTTTGGAATAATACATGTAAACTATTAGGCCAGTATCTTAGCCAATTTAGGAGTAATACACATGTAAGATATTTATATGCATTGTTGAAAGAATTGAGATTTATTTTTTTAAATAATAATCTATAGATAAACACTGATTTTTACTGCTGTTACGTAGTTACAGTATTACCAGCATTACCTGATCCAGTACTATAAGTACAATTTCGTTGATTCTTGAACAACAAGGGAGTTAGGGGCACCAATCCCTTGTGCAGTTGAAAATCCACATGTAACTTTTGGCTATCCAAAATTTAGCTAATAGCTTACTGTTGACTGGGGAGCCTTACTGAGAACATAAATAATCCATAACACATATTTTGTATGCTATGTGTATTGTATACTGTATTCTTACAACAAAGCTACAGAAAAAATGTTAAGAAAATGATACGGAAAATACATTTACAGTGCTTTACTGTAAAAAATCCTTATATAAGTGGGCCTGCTCAGTTCAAACCTGTGTTCAAAGTCAGCTGTAGTTTCTAATTTGTTTTGTGTACATGTGTCCCCAGCATGCACTACAATCAGCAAATATTTATAAAACCTTCACATGCTCAAGGTATCTGAAATTTTGCTTAAATCTGATCTTATGTCATTTGTTGCTTTGTTACTCAGTTATTTTCTGAGTACCCTAACACCTTTGAAAACATCAAAAAGACAAAACAATGTAGTTAGTCATCCTTGTGGTGCTAGTATCATGGAGGCCTTTCTCGCTGATACAAGATATTTGGAAGTCATTTAGGTTTAAGACTCCAGTTTTCATATTCTAGCTTTTTGTCATTGGCATCTTGTTTAAAAAAATGAAACAGAGGGGTATATAGCTTTGAACACAATTTACTGAAAAGTTAATTTTGTTTATGAGATTCTGTATGTAATACTTTTTATCCTTGTGAATTGAATTAGTATTATATTATGAAATAATAAAATAACTGCAAGGAAAGGTTACATTATGAGCAGCATTCTTTGTTTGAAAATCAAGATAAGTGTAACAAATTTCTGAAGTTTCATAATAGTGATTAAAACGTTGGCATTCAAAAGATAAAGCTTAAATGTTTCCTGTACAACACTTTATACCATTAATAATTCAAGAAAAATACACTGAAACTGTATTTTTTTTTTTTTTTTTTTTTTTTTTAGACCTCAGACATATGTGGATCATATGGATGGCTCTTACTCACTTTCTGCCTTGCCATTTAGTCAGATGAGTGAACTTCTGACTAGAGCTGAGGAAAGGGTCTTAGTCAGACCACATGAACCTCCTCCACCCCCACCAATGCATGGAGCGGGAGATGCGAAACCCATACCCACCTGTATCAGGTATGCTGGGACAGGCATTTGATGTTGCTTCTCAGGGGTTGGTAACCTTTTTCTTGAAAGGATCAGCTAGCAAGTGTTTTAGGCTTTGTGGGCATTACGGTTTCTGTCACAACTACTCAACTCTGCCACTGTTGCATGAAAACAGCCATGGACTATACATAAATGACTATTTGTGTTCCAGCTAAACCTTATTTACAAAAACAGGGAGCAATTCGGATTTGACCTGTGGGATGTAATTTGCCAGCCTCTGATAAGAGCTGACCCGTACTCTTGGGAAAAATGTAGCTAATGAGAATTCACTTTAAAGATTAGAGTGTCTTTCATTTTATCATACCTTTATTATCAAGCACATGATGTGTAGTATATTAATAAAAATTAAGAATTTTTAGAATGTGGTAAGGGACTAAGAAATGAGAACTAAAGATATGATTATGAGTGTTAACTTGGTATTAGGGGGAATACTTTGAGAATTTGAGAGAGAATAAGCAATTGCTCATAATTTTCAGTAAAGCAGTTTTGAAGTTTATTATAAAATTTTTAATAGGTAAATAGAGATCAGCTTTATAATTTTCAGTTAAAAAGATCAACCTTCTATCACTGAGTCACTCAATGTTCCATCCTCAGGAAGGGTTGACAGTCCTAATTTTCCTTTTGTGGTTTGTAATTAGTTGTTATTGATTTTACTGAAATGACATAATGAGTCTTAATAGCTTCAATATAAATACAGCATTGTAATGACCACAGGTATTGCTGCAAATATTGTAACGTGATAAATGTTGAGTCATTATAAAGACTCCTATCACAGCATAGAATTGAGCCTTTTATTTATCAAAGTAAGCATAAAATGCTTGAGTGTATTCTGACAGGTGCATGAAAGGACGAGACCATCTGGAATCTTAGAAATGAAAGCAACACCCGTTAATTTTCTTGGCAAATTCATTCCATCCTAAATACTGAAGAATTTTTAATTTCTATATGATCATGTTAATACATCTACCTTGATATCATTATTGATAGTCATATGTGTCGTGCGGTTCGGTTTTTCTCTTTGAGTAACTTGCTAGGGTTTCTTTATCATTTCAGTTCTGCTACAGGTTTGATAGAAAATCGCCCTCAGTCACCAGCTACAGGCAGGACACCTGTGTTTGTGAGCCCTACCCCCCCGCCTCCTCCACCACCTCTTCCATCTGCCTTGTCAACTTCTTCATTAAGAGCTTCAATGACTTCAACTCCTCCCCCACCAGTACCTCCCCCACCTCCACCTCCAGCCACTGCTTTGCAAGCTCCAGCGGTACCACCGCCTCCAGCTCCTCTTCAGATTGCCCCTGGAGTTCTTCACCCAGCTCCTCCTCCAATTGCACCTCCTCTAGTACAGCCCTCCCCACCAGTAGCTAGAGCTGCCCCAGTATGTGAGACTGTACCAGTTCATCCACTCCCACAAGGTGAAGTCCAGGGGCTGCCTCCACCCCCACCTCCGCCTCCTCTGCCTCCACCTGGCATTCGACCATCGTCACCTGTCACAGTTGCCGCTCTTACTCATCCTCCCTCTGGGCTACATCCAGCTCCATCTACTGCCCCAGGTCCCCATGTTCCATTAATGCCTCCATCTCCTCCATCACAAGTTATACCTGCTTCTGAGCCAAAGCGTCATCCATCAACTCTACCTGTAATCAGTGACGCCAGGAGTGTTCTTCTGGAAGCAATACGAAAAGGTAACTTTCTCCAGGCCATTAAGAGCATTGCTATGGTAGCATTAGGAACTTTCTAAATATTTGGCACAATAACATTTTCTCATTAATAAAATTGTAGATGATCATATTTTTGCACAAGTGGTTTTTAGAAAGGAAAGCTATGTTCAACTTACATTTTTTTTAAGTTTCATTTATTTTGAGGGAGAGCACACGCGAGTAGGGGAAGACCAGCAGGCTCCATGCTGTCAGTGCAGAGCCCAACGTGGGGCTCTATCTCACAAATTGAGATCATGATCTGAGCCAAAATCAAGAGTCAGATGCTCAACTGACTGAGCCATCCAGGTGCCCTTAACTTTTCTTTTAAATCATTTGCCAGAGAAAATATTACATTTAATTATTTTATTTTCCTACTTGGGGATTCTTAAAATGTTTACTGAATGATTGAGAATATCAGACTTATAAGTTATAGAAAATTTACTTAAAACCCTTTACATTATGTTTAATATGTATGGTAACTCCTTTAAAAATGGTATTTTCTTCTGTAGTAAGGCTGTCCATTTGGTGTATCAGTGACACTTGCTCTACCAGATGCCTTTACAGGATTAAAGTTCCTCCCTTAGTAACCAAGGAAAGACTTCTCATATTCATTCATTTATTCAGCCGACATTTCCTAAGCACCTACTATAAGCCAAACACTGACAATATAGAATGAAAAATAGTGCCTTTCCCTCAAGTATTGGGGAGAGTAAAGCCACAGAAAACATACTCAACAATGTTTATTTGACCACTGGTTAACTTTTCGGGGGGCGTGGGAGGGGGTTGGTGAGTAGAGAGGCACAGTAGACCATCATACCTAAACAAACTGTAGATATTCACTGGGATAGCTAGTAAGTTTGACCAACTAGTATTGCAGATAAGGAAAGAATTAATTGACCAAATTAATGTGATTCTAAATATGATCCTTTCAAATTCTTTTTAATAGATCTTGGTTTTTGTTTTCCTCTTAGTATTTCTCACATGTATGTGATTTTATTCCAAAAAGGTTAATAATATGATATATTTAGTATCTTGGCTTACAGTGAATGCTTTGGTTTTTCTCTATCAGGTATTCAGCTACGCAAAGTAGAAGAGCAGCGTGAACAGGAAGCTAAACACGAACGCATTGAAAATGATGTTGCCACCATCCTGTCTCGCCGCATTGCTGTGGAATATAGTGATTCAGAAGATGATTCAGAATTTGATGAAGTAGATTGGTTGGAGTAAGAAAAATGCATTGATAAATATTACAAAACTGAATGCGAATGTCCTTTGTGGTGCTTGTTCTTTGAAAATGTTTGGTCATTCCAGTGTTTTGCTTTCTTTTCCTTATGATAAATAACACTTTTCCTCCATAATTTTTGATTTCTAAGAAAAATATTAGCATACACTTCAAACTAAATGTTTTACAGTGGCTTATCTTTTTTATTTTTCCCTGAAAAGATAATTTGGTCAAATAAACCACTAAGTATTAAGCATGGACAGCTGTTGTTAGAGTAGCAGATTCAGTTTTTTGATATCTTAATTGTGCACTTTGTGAATTTTAATTTAAAGAAAGCAACTGAGATTGAAATCTTGAAGGCAGCTGTATCTATTAATGAGCCTTATTCCATTTCCTGATGTTTTACAAGAGGAAACACTGCCTTGATTATATGAATACACTCAGAAAGTACATTTAGCTAGTAGTATTGAATTCTCTTAAAGGAATGCTTGAATTTTTTTTTTTTTAGTTATTGTTTTACCGTTTTTAAATACTTGCCTTATTTGAATGTTTAGCAGTACCCCCTTCCCACTTATATATTGTGTGGTACGATTTTGCTTGCCTATAAGAGTTTAAAAAATTTCCATGTGAAATACTCAGACATAAACATACATGTAACTTACATTAACTGTTAAGAATAACAGTCTGATTTAATAAATGGTTCATTTTAAAGGTTCATGGGTGTTGTTCTTTGAATAAAACTATTTCTGATAATTTATCAAATATATATATAGTAGGTTTTAAATACATAGATAGTAAGTAAAAAACTTAAAAACCACTTAAGCATATAATTTCCTCTTAATTATACAGATTCATGTTGTCTTGTGTGGAGATAGCTTTTACATCATTTTTTTCCTAAGGTCACAAAATCATTTTTTTTTACAACTCCTTATGCTCTTAAATTAAAATCTCAATTTGCTGTCTAATTTCAGTACACCTTGCCTTCAGTTTAACAGCATTTTTGAAATCATATTTTGCAGTGATAAAGTGACTTGTTAGTGTTTACACAATCCAGATTCAAGGATGGAGGGAAAGCAGCATTTGTACTAGATTGTTTAATGTGAAGTTTTGGTAGCTGTACCATAAATAAGTGACTGTGGTCTTCATCCTTGTTTCTACCCCTTTCACAGTGCAATTTCTAGCTCCTCCCATCAAGAGATGGGTTCTTTTTACACTCGCCCCATGAATCTGAGAGTTGTTGAGACTTGTTTGAGCCAATAGCTTTGTCTCAGATTAATCTCACAGTAGCCTGCTGAAAGATCAGAAACTTTGCACAGAGAGCTTTGCCGGGTGTGACCATCTAAGACTAGCCAAGCAAAGCTCACCTGTTGGCCGACTGTAAACAGATGAACAAGGCTAACCAAGATTAGCCCAGCCCAGAAGAATTGTTCAATTGACGTATAAATTTATGAGCAAAATAATAATAATAATAATGCTTATTATCTTACAAAACCTGAGTTTTGAGATGGATTATTTCACGTAGCATTATTGCAGCACCAATTGATAGCTGATAGATGAGGTCATTGATAACTTGATAATTTGAGGGTTATTTAGGTAGATAAAACTAACAACCTGTACCCTTTGTGGAATAGGAATGAGGAGCTAAGTTCTGTTGTGGCAGTAGTTTGAACATAAAAATTTTTTTCCTAATTGCTCTAATTAACAAAAGATGTGCTCTTTTGGGTAGCTTTGCCTAGAGCAAAAAATTAGAGGGCTATTTGAGATTTCTTTCTAACTTTACAAAAATACGCAGTGTTGAATTTAAGTCAAGAAAATATGGCACAGTTTAAAGTTTATCTTCCTAAGTGTGTTATGGCCAAAAGGCAGTAGCTGTATGTAGTTTTTATAAAGCTCAGTTGTGGCCAGTAACCAAAGTGTAATGGTACTGGCATTGGAGTAGTTAAGGGTGATAAAAAAGGAAATGGTTGAAGATCTCTTAATCATAGAAGTGGATCCATTTTATAGCCTGGCAGTACATATCCTAAATAGTTTATGACAGATTATTTTGTTGTTTTTCAGAACATTCCTAAAAGATAAGAAAGTGCCCACAGACTGAAGAGGCCATATATGTTGTGTCTATTTTGAAATCAAAATAACCTTTTGGTCTAGATATTCAGCTTAACTTGGTGAGAGAGATTTGGAACAAATCATTTCAGTGGCCAATTTTAATACCCTAAGAAGAATTAAAGTTCTGGAAAGTACTGGATAATTACTGTCTTCTTATTGCGTTGTAGTACTATTCCATTAGGTCATGAAGTATAGAGGTAGAAAAATGAATTGTATATCATGGGGAAATAATTGGCTTCACTTGTTTGGGTCAAAATTGTCACCTGTTTACCTTCATATTACTAAATTCAACAAACACTTTTTAGTCCTTAAGTTATTTGACATTTAGTCTATATATATCAAACACATACAGAATATATTTATGTGTTATATTTTGTGTGTGTTTTTCAAAAGCTGTCTCTGCCTTTTGTGTGTGTGACGCTGATCTTTCCCCTTCACAATAACGGGCGGACAGAAGAGGAGGGAAATACCAGCGGCCGTGCAGTTGGGGATGGCATTCAGTCATTATAGAGAGGAGGAGAGTGTGTCTATAACTTTTTCTAAGGAATATTTGCAAGCTGCGTATTTATAAGTAATTTTAAGCTATAACTACCACTTTTCATAACTTGATCTATTTGGGCAGATGAGATGACTTCTGAAGCATTTTCATGTTGTAAATATTTATTAAAAGACAGTTAAGGAATATGTTCATTTGGATTGTGTTCTGTAAATTATGAAACACCTCCCTTCATTTCCAGAAAGCCCTACCCTTTCTTCATCAACCCATCTTCTATCCATATTTTTATGAAGTCTTCTTAGATCACCACAACTAGGGTTCATATATATTCTTTTTCAAGTTCTCTAATTCTTTTATTATAAGCTTCCTTCAAGTACACTTAAATGCCATTTTGCATTACAGTTATTACCTATTTGAACGTGCCAAATAGATTACTCACAAGACTGCAGGGGCCTTGTCTTAAATAGACAACTCATAATTATCTCCTCTTATAAACAGGTTCAGAACTACCCTCTTTTTTTCTTCTGTCCACTAGGGCTCTTAAAATCATATCTTCCTAGCCATTGTTCCTCTTCTCAGTAACACAGTTGAGCTGAAACTAGTCCTAACTTTATCAAAACTCTGTGTGTGTGTGTGTGTGTGTGTGTGTGTGTGTGTGTGTGTGTGTGTGTGTAATTTAAAAAATAGAAAGCTAGAATTGACTCTTTTGGCCAGAAGGTAAAAGTTATTATTATCTCTGAAGTCTTTTCTTAAGGCAGAGAGCAAATCAAGTATTTTTATTTAATAAGAATCTCATGAATTACTTTCACAATGTCTTTAACTTTGCCCTTAGTAAACATACAACTGCGGTTTGTTGTTTTATTTTCACTCCATTACATTTACCTTGACCTCAGCTTTTTAAAAAACAACCTCCCTAAACTGGAGCAAGTACAAAATAAATTATTTAAAGCTCCTAAATAGTTTAATAAATTCCTTTTGGAGTTTATGATCTCTGTATTGTCTACTCAATAAAACTGTAAATAAACCAACGCAAGATAATTAATCATGTAGTATCAGAATTTGATGACTTTGCCTCATTGAACTAATGAAAATGAAATATCAAAATATATTTCTAAGTTGTGTCTTTTAACTGTGATTAATAAATCTTACTGAAGCCAAACAATGCATAGGAGACCCTTGTAATCCAAAGAATAAGCCTTTTCCTCGATTCATTGCTGTACGAAGAACAAATTTATTTATGTTCTCCATGACTTGGCTGTAGAATGCATCAGTAATCTCTGTTGCTTTTCAAGCCTGACAGCCAGGCTCTGAATAAAGAATGAATACCAGCCTTGAATGAACATTTCAGGCACTTTTTTTTTTTTTTTTTTTTTTTTACAGACTAGTTATCAATACCTTTTTCTCATTATTGTAAGGCCAGCTGCTCTTTTTTTCCTTTAGAAAAAAAAAATTTAAACCACTGATCATGTATTGAAATCATCTTTCTCAGGATATTTATAGTTTCTCCTCTTTCTTACAGTAGATAAATTGGTTTAGTGATAATGATTTTGAATATTTTATACTATCTATATAAATACGTCCTTCTGTCTATGTGTGTGCTGTACTCAAAGACTTCTTGATAAACTCCTTTTTATCCATCCTGCCTTTAGTCCACCTTTTTCAATACTGCTGCTTTGATAGAGGACATTGATATCTCCAGGGGTAATAAAATTTCCTATCCACCTTTTTGGCTTGGAAACGATATAAAAGACCTAGGAACTGTGAAATGACAATATGTCTTCTATTGTAACAACTTCCAATATTACTTAAAAGTATCTGTTTCGTTCTTACCTTTGAAAACCATGAAATGTTGCACTTGTAACTTTAAAGAAAATCTATAGGAAATATCTGTCTAGACCATTCCAGATAAAAGACCACATCTCCTATCATTATGCTTTATTTTTATTTTTTATTTTTATTTTATATTTATGGCCTTTCTTCTAACTTAGTTGATAATTTTTTTTTAATGCCTGCACAATTACTTTGCTGGGTATTGGGGCCACAGCACTGAATAGACAGAGCCCTCCTTTCTGAGCATACAGATAAATTAACAAAGAACAATGAGTGTTATGTTAGGGAAGCACATAGCACAGAGACCAAACCTAGTCTAGGAAATCAGGAAAAGCCTCCAAAAGGAAATGGCATTTAAAGTTTGAGGTGGACCTAGACAGATAAATACTGAAGTGAGGGTAGACAGCCTACCAGGCAAAGGAAATATGTGTGTGGATGTCTGGAAATGCTTGATGCAAAGAGTGTTATAACTAGAAATAAAATAGAAAGGTAAGCAAGAACAAATCATGAGACGGTTAGGAACCATATTAAGGAGTTTGCATTTTATTTCGTGGACTGTAAAATTGAGGAAGTGACATAGAATAGCACATTGGAAAGATAATTGGCAGCTGCAACGTGGTAAATGAATTAGTAGTAACCTTGGAGGTCAAGAGACCAGTCAGGCTGTTACAATAGATGACAGATAATAATTAGGGATTGGTGGCGACAGAGGAGATAGATGATGAGATAGATTCAAGAGAAATTTAGGATGTGGAATACACTGGACTTGATAATTAGGAAGGAGTCAAGGATCACTTCTAGAGTCCTGGCTTACTGATACAAAGACCAGTAGAAGAGGAGCATGTTGGGCAGGATGGGTGACGCAGTTTGGGACATAAGGCAGGGAAAGGATCACCTGTATAGTTGGAGGGAAGAATTAATCTTGGATTTGTGAAAGGCAACCTCTTCGCAGGAAGGAGAGGAGGACAGATGTGTAGGCAGTTAGATTTAAAACTCTGGTGCCAAAAAGTGGAGAAAGTTTCCTTCTGATGGCATCTGTTTTCTCTTTGACAGTGCTGCCGAGGGTGACTGGGGAGACAGGAAGAATGTCAACAGTTTTAAGAAAAGTCATTAAAAATGACTTTTAATGAAATGGTCATTGTGAAAAAGGGGAGAACTTTCCAGGGAAAAGGAAATTGGCAGCATTGAAAACATGGTTGAGATTGGTGACTGAATTTATAGCGACTCCAGGCTATGCTCTGTGATTTTGTTTTCCCCCCAGGAGTCTGAAAATAGTTGCCAGAAGGAAACTGTTGGATTCTTTCAGAGTAGGGTTTTGACTATAACATGGGCTGGAAGGACTATTTCTAGGAAAGATTGATTAATCTCTTTAATACCTTAACCCCGTGATTAAACCCCATGTTGAAGCTCTTCTCTTTGGATTTGCCATAAATGCTAGTTTGATCTTCTTTTCTCATTAAGTACACTCATAGGCTCTCCTAGGTTGTTAAATCATACAGATGAGTCTTCTCTCATTTTGAGACTATATTCCACCTCCTCTAGATGCAACATCTTCTTGGTTTTCTTTCTGTATATTGTGCAGCTCCTCCTTTCTATCCTGTTATACCTGCAGAATTCTTGCTCTACTCCCATTTTAACATGTTCAGCTACCCTTTATTCTGTTATCTTTCAGATCTAGAAATCTTCTAAGGATTCTGCCAAAGATAATTCTGCCATGAAGGTTATGTAATTCAAAACAAAGAAGCAGCAAGGGATTTGACTTTTTATCTATCCCTTTCATGTCTGAGTTACCTCATCTGCCTCATTTACTCTGTCGGCAGGAATCCATTTTCTTTTGAAGACACTTCCCTCAGCTCAAAAAATAAATACCATACTTGATTCTATTGATTTTGATTTTTAGAGCACATAAAATGAGTCCAAATTTTTCTATTTGATTCTTGGATTAGTTAACAGCCAACGATCTTAGAAATGTCTGGCATAGAATCTCAATAAAACAGTTTGGATAATTCAATGTGAACTGCTTTCCATTACCAAAAAAATAACTCAGAATAGGGTGTGTGAACCAAGCGCTAAGCCTTTCATTTTGATATCAAAGACTGGATTATTCCTTTTGCTTGGTGGTTTAATCTCTTTTGTTGTGAAACATGCATAACAGAAAAGTGCATAAAATTTTCAGCTCAGTAATTTACCGCAGAAGTACCAATATAACCACCCTCCAGGTCAAGACATTGTTACCACACTAAAAAGCTTCTCTCATGCCCCCTCCTGACTACTGGCCCTTTCTTCATCTCCAGCCCCAAGAGTAACCACCATCCTAATTTATGGTAGTCACTTCCTTGCTTCTCTCTAGACTTTTACCACCCAAACATGTATTTTCAAATATAATTAGTTTAATTATGCCAATATTTTGAACTTTACATAAGTGGTTTCTTTTAGTATGTGCTTTATTTGTATCTGACTTAAAATTTTGTTTGTGACATTCAGCCAGGTTATATGTGAACTGCTTGTTCATTTTCATTGTTGTATAGTAATCCATGGTATATAAATAGGTCACAATTTATCCATTCTACTGTTGATGGATATTTTAGTTTGCAGTTTGGGGCTTTGACAGGTAATACTGTGTGAACATTTTTGCATATGTTTCTTGTTTATGTGTTGGCATTTCTGTTAAGTATATACCTAGAAGTGGTGGCACCTGGGTGGCTCAGTCAGTTAAGCATCTGACTTCAACTCAGGTCACGATCTCACAGTTCGTGAGTTTGAGCCCCGCGTCAGGCATTGTGCTGACAGCTCAGAGCCTGGAGCCTGCTTTGGATTCTGTGTCTCCCTCTCTCTCTACCCCTATCACGCTTGCATGCTCTCTCTCTCTCAAAAACAAATAAATATTAAAAAAAAAATTTTTTTTTTAAGTATATACCTAGGGGCGCCTGGGTGGCTCAGTTTGTTGAACATCTGTCCCACTTCGGCTCAGGTCATGATCTCATAGTTCGTGGGTTCAAGCCCCGCGTTGGGCTCTGTGCTAATAGCTCAGAGCCTGGAGCCTGCTTCGGATTCTGTGTCTCCCTCTCTCTCTCTGCCCCTCCCCCACTCATGCTCTGTCTGTCTCAAAAATAAATATAAACATTAAAAAAAATTTTAATAAAGTATATACCTAGAAGTGAAATTGCAAAATCATAGGATATGAATATCTTCAGCTTTAGTAGATAATGCCAAACGGTTTTCCAAAGAAGTAGTACCAATTTATACTCTCACCGGCAGCCCAAGAATTCCTGTTGTTCCATATCCTTGCCACGGCTTCTGGTATTATTCTGTTTAGTTTTAGCTATTCTAGTGCGTTTATGACAGTGTCTCATTGTGGTTTGTTTTCTTTTCCCTGTTTAGAGGTTGTATCTTTCCATATGTTTACTAGCTATATCTTCTTCCCCTCTGTGGCTTCTCTTCTCACTGTATTGATGCTCTTTGAAAATAAGTTATTAACTTTCATGTAGTCCATTTTATCAATTTTCCTTCTGGTTAGTGCATTTTCCAGAAATGCACTAAGTTTCCTAGTTTGAAGAAACTAAAATATTTCACTATGCCAAGTTATTATTCTCTGTTGTCTTCTAGAGACTTAACAGTTTTACCTTCCACAGCTGGATCTATAATCCATCTGGAATTGATTTTTGTGTGCCATGTGAGGTCAGGGTTAAGTATCATTTTCTTTTCCTATGGATATTCAATCAAGTCAACACCACTTACTGAAAAGATTGTTCTTTCTCCTCTGTGCTGCACGGCCAATTTATAAAAAATACATTTGTGTTGACATATGGTTATATAATATGACTGTATAATGATGACAATACAGATGCACACAGATATATGAATCTGTTTATAGACCCTATTCTGCTCTACTGGTCTGTCCTTCCACCTGTATCACAGTTTTAGTGGTTATAGCCTTGTAAGAAGTGTTGCTATCCAAGAAAGAAAACCTGTTCACCTTGTTGTTGTTCCTTAAGATTGTCTTTACTATTCTTGGCCCTTTGCATTTCTATATAAAGTTTAGAATCGGATTGGCTGCTAACAGATTGGACATTTAGAAGCAGCAGTGGCTAGTTTGGCCTTGGTAAGTGGGAGCCCATTATGTGGTCTTCATTTCCACCACAGCAGCCAACTCTGTTCATATGCCTTCATGAAAATTTGCCTGGCCTTCACATAGTAGATCTCCATCAACTGAGCAATTAATTAAATGTCTCTGAAATTCTGCGACTCTAATGAACAAATCTTCAGTCACCTGCTCAGTTATATCTGCTCCAACATAGCCAGAAATAAGGGCCTTTATGTAAGCAACCAAACTAAGCTCTCACCCATAGTTTTGACTGCTTGTTAACAGCCCTCACATTCTCATTATCCCTCTGCAGAACATCATAGCAACTTGGCAATAACCAGCCAACTCTGCTGTTCTTTTGGGCATTGTTCTCCTCATTTCATTCAAATGTCTGAATCATTACACACGCAAGGGCAATCACCTCTCCAGGATGTTTTCCCAGGTCACCCTTGGTGAAATCTGTAGCAGTTTGGCCGCTGCCCTGTACCACTATCCGTGCCCCACATACCATTCAGGGTAATATTCCTCTTTGCCTTCCAGGTAATGAATAAACCAGTCCAAAACTCCATCCTACCGCTTGTGTTCTTCCACCATTCCTGCCTCCATATGACAGACAGTATTTGATGTGCAGGATATGTATTGGGTGGAGGGGAAGGAAAGGGAGCCAGAGAAGGCATGTGGAGAGGCTTTGGATGGTCAAAGGAGAGGAGGGAAAAAGGAAGATTGGTTGAAAAGTATCTTAGACAGCAGTGCTATTCTAAAAAAGTTTTGGCTGGGTCTATGGGGAGTCTTTCATTCCGAAGTTGCCTGTTGGAGGGATGGGCCACTATTACTAATCCTGCTGTGCTTAATCACTGGCTAAGAGCAGCATAAGGTAAGCTTGGCCTTGGCATGAATATAATAGTAGATCCAGAAGGGTAGCAGCTGGGGCCTCAGTTAATTATACTTTCCCCAGCAGGAGATCTCAATGCATTTTTATGGCCACCATAGATTGCTTTGGTGACTTTGTCAAATTCAAATGAATATATGAGTATGGGTTTATTTCAAGGCTGTCTGTTATTCCATTGGTTTATTTGTCCTCTGCCACTACCCCCACAATTTTGATTACTGGTACCTTTTATGAGTCTTGGAGTCAGGTACTAAAAACCTTTCAATTTCTTCTTTTCAAGATTGCTTTTAGGCATTCTAGGTCCTTTGTATTCACTTGTGCATTTTAGAATAAGCTTGTCAGTTGTACAAAAAAACTTATGGGAAATTTTACTAGAATTGCTTTGAATCTGTAGCTCAATTTGGAGGAAAACTGACAACCTTGAGTTTTCCCTTCAATGAGCATGGTCTATGTAAGTCCTCTTAAATTCTCAGCAGCATTCTATAGTTTTCAGTACAGATGGTTGGCATGTTTTCTGTTAAGTTTATTCCTAAAGAATTTAATGTTTCTGACAATATTTAATTTTTTTAATTTCACTTTCCAGTTGTTTGCTCTTAATATACAGAAGTACAATTAATTGTTGTATATTGACTTCAAACCTGCTAAACTTACCTGTTAGTTCTAATGGTTGTTTTGTAGAATCTAGAGAAAAACGTATGTAAGCAATCCTATCATCTATGAATAGAAAGTGTTCTTCTTTCCTGATCTGTATGCCATTTATTTATTTGTTTGCTTGGTTGGTGGTTGTTTTATTATGCTGGTTAGGACTTCCACTGAAATGTTGGATAGGAGTGGTAGGAGCAGACAGATTGCTTTGATCCCGTCTTTAGTGAGAAAGCATTCATTAAGTATGATGTTACCATTAAGAATGATGTTAGCTGCAGGGGTTTTGTCAGATTTAGGAAGCACTCTTCCAGTCCAAATTTGAGTTGCATTTTGTCGGATGCTTTTTCTGTATCTGTTGAACTAATGATAAGATTTTTTCCTTTCTTCTATTAATAGGATGGATTACATTGATTTTCAAACAAAAGTCAACTTTGCTAGAATAAGTCTTTGCTTGTTCATGATCCTTTTTATGTTAGATTTGTTTTGCTAATGTTTTATTAGAGATTGTTGTATCACTGTTCAGGAAGGTTAATAGTTTTCTTTGTTTGGAATGTCTTTGTCAGATTTTCACATAAGAGTTATGCTGGCTTTATAAAAGTGTTCCCTTGTCTATTTTCTGAAAGAGTTTATGTAAGGTTGGTATTCTCTTTTTTTAATGTTTGATAAAGTTTACCAGTGAAGCCATCTGGGCTTAGAATTTTATTTGTAGGGTGGTTTATTATGCAGCTTATTTTCTTTAGTTGTTGTTGGGTTATTCAGATTTTCAATTGTGTCCATTTCATCTAAATTATTGAATTTATTGGCATAGAGTGGTTTATAATATGTCTTTATTATCCTTTTAATGTCTTTAAAGTCTATGGTGATATGAAGTATGTATGTATGTATGTATGTATGTATGTATTTTTATTTTCCTTGGAATCCAAAATGCTTCTTGAATCTGTAGCTTGATATAATCAGTTTTGGAACATCTTCAGTTATTATGTCTTTAAAAAGTCCTTCTGGCCCGGTTTCTTTCCTCTGCTCCTGGGACTCCAATTACCTACATGTTAGACCTTCTGAGTATCTCCTCTTTGTCTCTTAATCTTTGTTTCTTATTTTCCATTTTTTTTTTGCCTCTCTATGTTAAATTTAAGTATTTTCTTATGATCTCTTTTGTAATTAATCTGTGTCTTATCTGCTTTTATACCTATTGAATGAGGTCCTAATTTCTATGTATTTATCATTTCTAGAATTTACAATTTTTTTTTAAGTTTTCAGTTCTCTGTCAGAATTTGTCATCTTTCATCTCCTTGAAAATAGTAAGGATGCTTATGTATCTGATAATTCCAGTATCTGGAATAAATCTGGATAAATCAAATATCCTCTATTTCTAATGTCTGTTATTTCCATTTGTTTTCTTTATATTGTCTTCTCTCCTTATGTACCTAGTTATTTGTGATTATAGAAGTGATTTGAAGGTTTTGTTTTTCTTTCTTTTTTAATCATCTTCCAGAGAGGAGTTACTTTTGCTACTTCCAGACCCAGCAGTCCATGTAGGATTACCTCAGTCCAGTGTTAGGAATGGAGATATTTCAAAGTTGAGTTGCACCCCTTTCAGGGCCTCCCTACTTCTGATTCAACCTTCCTTCTAGGGTGCAGCCCTTTAGGGTCCCAGCCTAAAGTGAGGACGCTCACCTGGCGGCCCCCTACTGCCAGTCCCAGACCCCAGTTGCACCATGAACATGTTAGAAGTACTGCTTATTTTCTCAAGAGCCCCTTCTGGAATCCAAGAATCCCTTAAATTCATCCAAGACAAAGTGGCTGAGCCATCAAATTCCCCCAAATCTTGGCCAGCCAATTCTTTACAATTTTGTTACCTCTCAGGTAGTTTCAAGCACATATCTTCAATATTTTGCCCAGCTTTCTAACTGTCCTCAGCAAGAAGGTAGATCCAAATTACCTAGTGTCCCATTACCAGAAGAAATTGGTCATACCAATCTCTGTTTTGTTCCTTTATCAACAAAAAGAAAATTAATGTGAAGTCCATTTATGGTACTTATGAAAAGTTAAAATTAATTACCATTTTTATCATCTTCAGCATGAGTTACATAAAATGCACAGTTTCCAAATTTTAACTGAGTTCTTTAAGCTCACAATTAAACTGTTTGCTATGAAACTGCATGCAGCTGCATTTAAAGACACATTGGAACAAAAAAAGAGAACTGTGAACAATCCAGGTTATTTTTAACTAACAAAGGGAAGTGTTCAAAAGCATAGATACAGAAGCTTATGTAAGTGGAGTCAGTGCATCCCTGGAGTTTTCTAAAGAATGCGAAAAAGCAAGTGACAGACCTGTCAAATGGTTCCCAATTTACTGCTTGGGGACTTATAGGATGCTATTTGAAGTTACACATATTATAAAAAACTTCATCATAAATTAAAACTCCCCGGTGGCACTTTACTTTGAAGCAGTCTTGCTTGAGGGAAGAAGGTGTGTATTTGAAGCATTTATTTGTACTACCAATTTTATTTTAACTTTTTGGTGACTGTAGAGTCTTTGTTGATCACAGATGGTGCCCTAAGAGATCTTACTGACAATACTTCTGTTAGAAGATACAGACTGTGTCTTACTCATCTTTCTACTTCTAGCTCTTGGTATATATAATACATGTTTATTAAAATACTAGCTATTTAGGGACGCCTGGGTGGCTCAGTCGGTTAAGCGTCCGACTTCGGCTCAGGTCATGATCTCACAGTTCGTGAGTTCGAGCCCCGCGTCGGGCTCTGTGCTGATGGCTCTGTGCTGACGGCTCAGAGCCTGGGGCCTGTTTCAGATTCTGTGTCTCCCTTTCTCTCTGCCCCTCCCCTGCTCATGCTCTGTCTCTCTCTGTCTCAAAAATAAATAAACATTAAAAAAAAATTTAAAAAAATAAAAATTAAAAAAAATACTAGCTACTTAGAATTCTTAAAAAATAAATCATTCTGGATAAATCTCCTTTCCAAAAATTAGGGCTTAAAACTTCACATATTATAAAGGAAGTTTATTACTGTTACTACCATTACCGTTCCCCACCCCCACCAACCATCTGTTTAGGCACTGCCCTAACTAGTTCACATTTTTTTCCCTCTGTTAAAGTGCACTTTTATTTTTTATTTGTATTATTGAAGTATGGTTGAATACAGTTTTATATTAGTGTCAGGTGTACAACGGAGTGATTTGACAGTTCTATACATTACTCAGTGCTCACCATGATAAGTGGACTCACCATCTGTCACCATACAATGTTATTAGGATGTTATTCACTATATTCTTTGTGCTGTACCTTTCATCACTGTGACTTAGTTATGTTATAACTGGAAGTTTGTGCCTTCTAATCCCCTTCACCCATTTCACCCATTCCCCTACCTCTTCATGTCTGACAACCACCAGTTCTCTGTATTTATGAGCCTATTTCTGTTTTGTTGTTGTTGTTCATTTGTTTTGCTTTTTAGATTCAGTATATAAGTGAAATCATACGGTATTTACCTTTCTTTGTCTGACTTAACTTCATTTAGCATATTACTCTCTAGGTCCATCCATGTTGTTGCAAATGGTAAAATCCATTCCTTTTCATGGCTGAGTAATATTCCAGTTTGTGTGTGTGTGTGTGTGTGTGTGTGTGTGTGTGTGTGTGTGTGTGTACACCACATCTTTATTCATCTATCAGTGGGCCCTTGGATTGTTTTCGTGTCTTAGCTATTGTAAATAGTGCTGCAATAAACATAGTGGTGCATATATCTTTTGGAATTAGTGTTTTCATTTTCTTTTGGTAAATACCCAGTAGTAGAATTATTAGATCTTATGGCATTTCTATTTTTTATTTTTTGAGGAGCCTCCATGCTGTTTTCCACAGTGACTACACCAATTTACATTCCTACCAACAGTGCATGAGGGTGCCTTTTTCTCTACATCCTTGCCAACACTTGTTTCTTGGGGTTTTGATTTTAGCCATTTTGACAGGTGTAAGGTGATATTTCATTGTGGTTTTGATTTGCATTTCCCTGATAATGAGTGATGTTGAGCATCTTTTCATGTATCTGTTGGTCATCTATATGTCTTTAGCAAAATGTCTATTCTGGTCCTCTGCACATTTTAATTGGATTGTTTGTGGGGGGTTTGGGCATTGAGTTGTAGAAATTCTTTAGTAACCCCCAATTGGATATATCATTTGTAAATACCTTCTCCCATTCAGCACCATGCCTTTTCATTTTGTTGATATAGTTTGCATTCTTTATCTCATTTAATCCTCCTCTAACAACAGGTTGAGGTAGGAACTAGTATTATGTCCATTTTGCAGAGGAAGGAGCTGAGGTTCAGAGAAGTTGTGATTTGACCCATGTCTCACAGCTTATAAGGAGTAAAGTAAATTTGAATGCAGGTCTGAATTTGAATCTGACTCCAAAACCCATATCCATAGTTGCTATTTTTGCTGAAAACTACTATGAATTTTCTACCTTTTGAAAAAGATTATTTTGGGGGCGCCTAGGTGGCTCAGTCGGTTAAACATCCAATTCTTGATTTCAGCTCAGGACATGATCTTGTGGTCTGTGAACTCGAGCCCTGCATCAGGCTCTGCACAGACAGTGCAGAACCTGCTTGGGGTTGGGATTCTCTCTCTCTCACCCTCCCTCCCTCCCTCTTTCAAAAATAAATAGACATTAAAAAAATAAAGGGTATCGTGAACATCATTTCCGTTTAAAAAAGTAATACATGACACTGACCAGAATGCATTGTAATTATTTGTTTATATTACTATCTCCTTATATTAGACTATGAGTATCTTGAGAACTCTATCTTGTTCACTTTTGTGTCTTTAGCCCTCAGCATGAGCCCTAGCCTCATAGGAGGCTGGGGGTCTTTAGTAAATGTTAACGAAAGAATGAGTGTCACTATTGCCAGTATTAATTACTGTCAGGTGCTAAAAAGCAGATCTAGAGGCAGTGTGTGGTGCATGAAGCTAAAAGGGTCATGTGTCCATCCTTATACTTGAACCTTTCTCTTTTGAGAAGAGTTTCCAGGTGTCACTTTTTCTTTTTTGCTCATTTCTTTCAATCATTCAACAAATATTTACTAATAGGTATTGTGTGTCAGGTGCATGTGATAATTATGTGCTTGTAAAGAAAAGAAAGACCCTTCTAGTCTTACAGCTTATAGTCATTTTTTCATAAAGGAGTGTGAAGCGAGTCCAGCTGCACCTCTTAGGAAGGATGAGATGGGGTTTTTGTTTCCCCAGAAAAAAAACACTATTAGAAATTAGAGACTGAAACATCCTTATCATAGAGAATTTTCTGGCTCTCCACAAAATCCTCTACTTGTTCTATTATGTTGACTTGTCAGCATGATTGATGTCTCATTAACACAGTGAATAAGCAGATACTTGTCATAAAACTTCCATCTGCTCTTCCAGTTCACTTGCACTATTAGCTCATGGAGTGAGGAGGAATTGCCTACCATTTTCCCACTGGTTTTTAAACTTGGCTGATCATCAGGTTCATCTATGGAACTTTTAGAAACTTCTCAACCATTATCTCAGCGAATTCTTTTTCTGCCTTCTTCTCTTTCTTGTCTTCTTCTGGAATTTGAATTATACACGTGCTGGATTATTTGATACTGTCCCCTGGCCGCTGGATGCTCTGTTCTGTTACCCACCCTCCTACACACTCCTTTTTCCTCTTGTGTTTCAGTTTGGATAATTTCCATTGCCTTGTCTTTGAAGTTCACTGATTTTGTTTTTGGCTGTGTCAAGTTTACTAATGTCAGAAGGATTCTACAGCTCCTTACTGGGCTTCTTATTTCTAGCATTTCCATTTCATCTTTCTTATCATTTCCATCTCTCTGCTGAAATTCCTTTTCTGCTTATGTGTGTTGACTACCTTTTCCATTAGAGTCTCTAATAATAATCACTGTTGTTATGAAAATCCCTGTCTCATATTCCAGCAGGAATGGGTGCTGTCTTTGCAATTCTGGTGAATGTGAAACAATATCTCTTTAGGGTTTTTTTTTTCATATCTTTATTGGCCATTTAAGTTTCTTCATCTATTATCTTTGTATCCTTTGCCCATTTTTCTAATAGAATGCTTGTCTTTTTCTTACTGACTTATATTATACAATAATATGAACTGTTAAGTATCTTCTCCCAATCTGTAGCTTGCCTTTGAGTGTGAAGAGTTTTATACAGAAGTTTTAAGTTGTTTTGTACAGAAGTTTTAAGTTTTAGTGTGCAGTCAAACTTATTACTGTTCTTCTTTATGGTTATATTTTTTGTGGCTGATTAAAGACATATTTTTGTACCCTGAGGTTGTAAAGATATTTTCATATAATTTCTTCCGAAAGCTTTAGAAGTTAGCTTTTTCACAGTAGGTCTTTAACCATCTAGAATTTATTTTTGTTTAGGGTATGAGATAAAGAATCATTTTTCTTTGTGAATAAAAAACTGTTACACAGTCCTTCCTATCTCCACTGAATTATAAAGCCACCACTCTCCCATATCACATTCCAATGTATGAATGAGATGGCTGTATATTAGTCTTTCTCTACAACAATACACTTTCCTAATTAACATAGATGTCTAAGTCTTGATTTCTGGTAGGCCAAGTTTCTTTTGATTTTTCTAAAGAATATTGGCTCTTTCTGGCCCTTTATTCTTTCAAATGAGTTTTAGGACCAACTTAGCAAGCACCATGAATACTTGTTTTGAGATTTTGATTGAAATTGCATGGATTGCTATCTATGCATAAGTTGTATAGATAGACTATGATCCCACTGTCCAGGGAACACATGTCAAGCCACTCCCAGGAACTCCCTTTCCACACTTAGATGACTGTCTGGGCTGGCCTACAAGTTTTGCAGCTCAGTCAACAACTAACGAACTAGAGAACCCATTGTCAGTCGTCTCCAATCTCTATTAGTCTCTCTTGAACCAGCTGCCCTCTCTACCCTTCACTCAGCTAACCACAAATTCCACACTTAAGGTCACTGCCGACCACTCCTTTGTCTTTATAGTGCTCTCTACCTAATACATTGGGCAGGAGTAGGGGTAGATGGTGGTAATTTTGTATCCTCTAGAGGGAAGAGTCTGGTCCCAAATGTGGTTGGTTCATAATAGTGTCCCTGGAGGTGGTGCACTTGATGCCTCTTGACCTCACTTTTGGTCTTAATGTTCTGGGATAACACAGCAGAAAAGTCCTGCTCAACTTCCTGTTAACAGTTAGATTACCATATACCTTATAATCTTTTTTTTTAATAAGGCAGAGATGGTAAAATCTTTGGGAATAGGCACCTGTCTTGATAAATGTGGTGTCTCTAAGTATTAACACAGTCCCAGGATGAAGAAAGTGACCAACACGTGTTGTGTAGAATGTATGGAAGCCATATGTGATTTTCTAATTCTTGATAAAAATAAAATAAAATAAAAACATTGAGCATCTCTGTACCTTTGAGATCTTGAGACGGAGAGAGGAGTTTTTTTGATATTTGAGAAATTTAATTCTATTAGTTTCATTTGTGAAACTGGCACTTTCAGTCAAGTTTAAGATTTAAGGAGGGACAAGGTACAAATGACTGCAGCTAAAATCTAGGATTGAACAACATCTCAGAGGAAAGCAGTCCAAAGCAGGGCCAGCCACCAAAGTGTCATCCCATAGAGGACAAAAGGAGAGGTTGAGGCAGGACCTCAAGCAGCTGCTAAGGGAAAGAAGCAGTACAAGTAAAGAGACCTTTCCCCCATCCTTGGGAGATCCCAGCGTCCTTAACTGGTAGGCAGCTGCTCTCTCCTTCTACCCCTTCCACTTCATCAAAGATAAAACCTTAGATGAGCCGTCCTTGCCTGCCCATCCACCTCCACCTACCTATTATTTTCCTACACAATCCACTTGCCATTAACTCCACTGTGAAGATGTTTTGCTTGTGACTGATAACCAGCACTGAGCTACTGACCAGCCATCTATTACTGAGCAAGGACTCTGCTGAGAGACAGTCCTCCATGACTCTTGCGCTCCAGCAAGGCCCAGAGTGAACCTTGCTCTGGACCCTTTCCCAGGGTTGTTTTTTCAGTGAGCAACCTTGAGGGATGAGGTCATCTCTCTCTCCCCAACAAAGAGCAAACTCACTTGCTGCCTGCTTTTAAGCACCGGTACCCAAGCTGAGTGTTGTTCTCCTGTAATGCAGCCCACTGGGTATGCAGGCCCGTCTACATGTAGGCCCATTCACATCACCCCAGTGGGACCTGGAACTCGGGGAACCATTGAGAACATCTGACACTCTGGTTTTTACTGTGAGTAATAAAGTATTTCATTTCTTACTCAGCTGTCTCATGTCTTCTGCTAGCATCCAGAAAATAGCTTGCAAATAGGATGAAATCTCAGACTCTTTACAGTGCTTGACAGACTGAATCGTAACCGTGCAGCCAGTGAGGTTGTCTGGGATTTGCCGGGAACTGGAACCGTCAGAAATGATTGAATTTTCTCCTTTTGCTCTCAACCTGTCTACATTATTGCAGGAACACTCCGAAAACTGGGCATGTCTTAGAGGAGGAACCTTTCAGAACCGAGGCTTGGGACCCTGAACCAAGGCCAAAAGGGAAAACTTTTTTTTTGCCAGAAAATTGGCTATATAAAATCTTTCTTCCCGTAATTAATGAAAGATGACAGCCAATATCAGACCTGGAACTTATTATAGGGTCTAGGCCACAGGGGACTCCTGTGTGCTTGGCTAGAAACTTAACATCGGTCCCTTTTCTTCATCTTCCCTCTTCCTACCCTCTCTCTCCCCTAAACCCACAAATTGACCAATTAACTTTTTAAAAAATGCTTTATTTGGAAATAATTTCAAACTTACAGAAAACTTGCAAGAATAAGAAATAGTACAAAGAACATCCACATACTTCTTGTATATAAGCTTACGCATGGGGCGCATGGGTGGCTCAGTCGGTTAAGCGTCCGACTTCGGCTCAGGTCACGATCTCGCGGTCCGTGAGTTCGAGCCCCGCGTCAGGCTCTGGGCAGATGGCTCAGAGCCTGGAGCCTGTTTCCAATTCTGTGTCTCCCTCTCTCTCTGCCCCTCCCCCGTTCATGCTCTGTCTCTCTCTGTCTCAAAAATAAATAAACGTTAAAAAAAAAAAATTTTAAGCTTACGCTTGACAGTCACCTTTCCTAAATTCCATTCCGTGTACTCAGAACATCTTTATTATCTTGAGAATTTAATAAGGAACTTGGTGGTTGAAAGTTTGGGCACCTAGTATTTCTCCAATAAAATGATTATTTTCACCTCACAGGAATCATTGTGATATTTTATATCATTGTTCCACATGTATATACTATAATTTGTTATTGCCTTCAAAGCATGATTTCTAGAGGCACCGTTAAATTTTTTTTCATTCCTTCCTTAGGATGAGATATAAGTTAAAGTTCATGGTGTCTACTATTATTTGGAATGTATAATTTTAAGATATTAATGTAAGTTTCTCAGATTTTATATATGGTAATGACAAATGGTTTGTATTAGGAAACTACAGCAAAGGATTCTGACTGATGATCTCAGACTGAAAACCCTTTACAAATGCCAACGGTACGCAGATATTAATTATGGTTTGCAGTGACTGCACACGGTACCAGTGTTACATGTAGAAAAAAGAGAAGTAGGGCTGCCTGGGTGGCTCATTCGGTTAAGCGTCCGACTTCAGCTCAGGTCATGATCTCACAGCTTATGAGAGCCCATGCGTCGGGCTCTGTGCTGACAGCTCAGAGCCTAGAGCCTGCTTTGGATCCTGTATCTCCCTCTCTCTCTGCCCCTCCCCTACTTGCGCTCGCTCTCTCCTTCTCTCTCTCTCAAATATTAACATTAATATTAATTAATATTAAATTAAATTTATAATATGATTATACATTAATTTAATGTTAATATCTCAAATATTAAAATTAACATCTCTCAAAAATATAATAAACATTAAAAAAATTTGTTAAGAGAAAAGTAGCTTAAGGGACAGGATCAAGCAACCAGTTGATAACAGGTTAATTTTGTAATTATCTGGGATTCTGTGCACATGTCGTGGTACCAGTCTGGTGCCAGGAAAATACAGTAGAAGATATTCTCTGAATATTTTAATGAAAAATTCAGAAATATTAATGGTGGTTATACTTCATTAAAACATGATTTTAAAATTGGCCAGTGGTGATGTATAACACTGAAACCTGAGTAGAAATGAGCAGAAATCATAGCCAGTTTGCTTATACCAGTTTAGAAACTTAGTTCTGGATCCACATTAATTCCACAGTTAGTTTCAAGAAAAAGAGAGTTGGTTTTAATTAGGATTGAAGTTTCCTACTGTGACATGTGCTTGGAGAGCAACACATTAAATGATGTGGAAGCTATCTTCCTAAGAAAATAAAGCCAGCACCTTCTTACCAGAATTTCACATTTTGGGAAGTCAAATAATAAATGACTTGTGACAATTTCAGGTAACTTTAATAAAATACGTGAGCTGGCTTATAGCAAAAGCTGGAAGGCACTTTCTTTTTATGTGTTTTGCAATATATACAATTTATGAAATATATAGGCTGAACCATACGAAATCCCTGTCTTCCCAGGAAACTGTCTAACATGCTAATGTGTACATGAACAATATGATTCATGAAGAATGTCCTTTCTGGATATGGCTCAGATTTTTCAGGGACAGACAGGGTATGCAGCCATAGAAGACTTTTCAGAGAAGATGTGAGTGTAGACATACACACCTGGGAATCAGAGTGAAGTAATTCTGAATAGAGAGAGAGGCTGGAGACAGGAATCCTGATGGCAAGGACAGGGAAGAAGAAACTTGAAGGTTGGAATCAGCTAATGGAGATGGTTGTCTCTGATTGGTATATTGGAAAAAGAGCTGGAGGCCCAGGGCCAGGAGACAAAGGCATACTGGTGATTTCTTAGCAGAGCCCAGAAGACAGCAGGCAGTTTGGTCTAGAAAGCTTGGAAAGCAGTCTTGATGTCAGAGGGGTGGACTTAGGTCCAGACAGGGAAATATCATGCTACAAGGATAGCCTGTCTGAGGACTCAACCTAGAATGGGGGTAATAAGCCCTCAGGCAGGCAAACCGTGTCCACCTTGCCCCCTTCCCATCCCCAGGACTAAAAACTAGGAAAAGCATTCACAGGGTGGTCTGAACAAGACAGTTTAATCTGTGTCAACCATTTGATTTAAGATTTGCCTTGAAGTACAGTAAAGATTACAGCCAACGATCATGCTGTGTTACAGGGAAAGGGGAGCGGGGATAGGGCTTTGACTATGAAAGAAGAGAGTGAAGTAAAATCATGAACCCGGGGAGCAGACTGTTGAGGTGAGATTGACCTTGTCTTGTTTTGGGGGTTGGGAGTTTGGGGTGGGGGAGGAGGGTTTCTGAATAGCAGCTAAAAGTAAACCAAAGCAAAGGATTAAACCATGACAAAGAGCCAGAGTTTGGAGGAAGGAGAGGGTAGACACTTAGGTTTTATTCTTGGGGGAAAAAAAACATTGTTAACAACAAAAAGGTAATTCTCTGCCTTAGGAAGGGAACATCTAATGCTTTGTTGTTGTTGTTTTTGTTGTTGTTGTTGAAGAAACATATATCCAGATTTTAAAAAATCTTACAGGCATAATCCCAATTATGCAAAAATAATAAAACATAGAGCTCTTGAGTGAATTACATTAGATTTATCTCTAGTTCATAAGATTGTCGCCTTTTTCTACAGATAATATGCATTTTCCACATAAAGAATTTTATGTTGGGGTGCGTGGGTGGCTCAGCTGGTTGAGTGTCTGACTTTGGCTCAGGTCATGACCTCGTGGTTTGTGAGTTTGAGCCCCACATGGGGCTCTGTGCTGACAGCTCAGAGCCTGGAGCCTGTTTGAGATTCTGTATCTCCCTCTCTCTCTGCCCCTACCCCACTCACACTCTGTCTCTCTAAAAAATAAACATTAAAAAAAATTTTTTAAGAATTTTATTTCAAAAATAAGGTTTATTTTCTCAAAAAGACATGCTTGGGTTGCCTGGGAGGCTCCGTCAATTAAGCATCCAACTTTGGCTCAGGTCATGATCTCACGGTTTGTGGGTTTGAGCTCCACATCAGGCTCTGTGCTGATAGCTCAGCCTGGAGCCGGCTTTGGATTCTGGGTCTCCCTCTCTGCCCCTCCCCTGCTCACACTCTCTCTCTCAAAAATAAAACATTAAAAATTAAAGAAAAAAAAAACATGCTTTAGAGCTTAAAAAAAGATCTGCAGAATACACTGATGCTGGGTTAGAATCACCAGCCAGGGCCAACCTGGGGTAGGAGGGAAGGAAAGATACACACACACACACACACATACACACACATGCATGTGTGTGTGTGTGTATGAAAACATACATGCATACGCAGAGACAGAGTGTTTCCATTCTCTCCTCCCAGAATAAATTTCCCACCTCAGTCATAAAGTCCTCTCCATCTCCTCCCACCCCACAGATCCCTTCCTAACCAGCTCAGTGCTGCCTCTGTCCACCGTGCCAGCAACCCTGCAGCTCCCTAACACCACTGTGCACAGGCCCCCTGATGCTCCACCCCCATCTCACCTACCAAATGCACTAGTCCTCTTCTGTATCACCAGGCGGCTTATCGTCCACCAGCAATAGGTCAGTAAGCTAATCACCTTTTTGGTGAAAAAGGTTTATTGCTAATGGTTTATTATCTATAGCATCTTTAACAGGAGACATTAAAGACTGGAAAAGCTTAAGCCAAAATGGTGATAAATTTAACAGGTGATTTTTGGCATTTCAAGAGAGTTTTGGGCCAAGTTTCCTGGATGCCTCTCAACTCACACCCAAGACTTGAGCTGTCTTCGTTATCTTGCGATTTTAATACTGACAGAGAGCCAATAAGTGATGTCCAATAAACACAGCTGTAGAGGAAGGAACATCACTCTGAATCCAGCTGTGTCAGCTGAGCTGGTTCAGCCTTGCTGCTGCATGTTATGTGACCCCGAAGAACCCAATTTTTCTTTGGTAAAACTCATGTTATTCTATATGTAGCCTTTTGAGATCTTTGGATAATTTAAATTGCACCAGGTATCCCATTATGCAGTATGAGATCCAGTCTTTCTAGAAATAGGATAAAATAGGACTATATCTCGTCTTTCTAGAATTAGGTAACATAGGGTATGAAATGGAGCCATCTCTGGGCTGGTTTAAACTTAAAAAATTCTACATTCAGTTTCTGGGAAAGTTGATTGAAGGAAGAAAATACATATTATGCATGTAAATTTATTTAATATATTCTTCTGGAATGAGCTACCTTTTAGATATATTTATGTCCTCTGTAATTCATCAACAAGATTTATTGGACCTCTAACATCAGTATTTGATTCAGCCTTATATTTTCAGCAGGAAATGATTTGTCTTCTCAAAGAAAATGTGTAATCTCTGGAGTTCTTTCAAATATGTTCCATTTTCATGCCTAAAAATAATGCTATCAAAGTGAATTTTTTATCAATAGCAGCACAAACTGTCCTGAATTATATGTGGCTTTAATTTGATATTCGTTAGCTAAGCTAAAAGGTAAAATACTAAGCTCACTATGTTTCTTTCCTGGAATCCTGCTGAACGCCACAAAAATAGAAACTGTTTAAAATAATATGAAATAGAATTTTTTCCTACTATGACATTTTAAAAAAAGCTACCCTAGTTAAATGCCAGGACACAGAGGATGTAGTATCTAAATGATAATACTCCTAAATAATTTTCAACCACCCAATTTAAATGCTTAAGATTACCATTACTTTGCAACAGATCAACAAACATTAGTTAACATTTATGGGAGAGGCATTTCATATGCGGGGAAAACATCAAGCATAAATATTCAATAAATATTTGTATAGCTCTACCACACAATAATAGTAAAACACCATGATGAGAAAGATCCATTCATTCAGTATGTCTTCAGATGTTCCTAAATCCTCAATGGTACCAATTTTCTCCAAATCATGTGGTATCACACACCGGCCTTTCATTGAGATATATTCAAATGGACTCCGTATCTCCTTTAGCTGAAGAAAATATTAGCGTGTCACTTTTTTAAAATCTCACCTTACCATATACATTATGATTTTTTTTTAAGATATGGATGTGGAATATATTTCTATGTGGTGTCTTTTAACTGCCTTGTCTCCATTTGTCAGGGGTTCTTGCTTGAAGCAGAAGTGAGAAGTGTTGGCTGAGCTCAATCAGAACTGGATGTTCTGCCAGAGGACAATGTTTGACAGTGAAGGGATATAGAAAGGGTTTAGGTTACCCTGATGGGCAGTGAGAATTTAAAGATGACCCTGGAGGGTCTCTGACATCTCTGCCACTTAGTGTGTGGCCCGTCACACGTGGACATCATTACTAGACCATGAGACATCAGAGTGAAACTGGAAATGGATAAAGAAAGGAGGTAGAGACTGCTTTATTCTCTTTTGTTTCATTTTAACAGACGAAAATCAATTGCAAAATTGAACGCCTGTAAAATCTGAAATAATAAGAAATGTTTCAATTAGTAAGTAAAATCATTAAAACGTAACCCTAAACAGCTGCAGTGCTCTACAGGCATTATGTTAATTCTTCGTTACAGCAACCTTGTAGGGTAGGTATCAGTATGGTCCTTATCTTACGGAATCCAAGGCACAGCAGGTTAAATAAATATCTTGAGGTCACCCAAGTCGTGATTGGCAGAGCTAGAGTTTGAACCCAAATAGCCTGGGCTCTCCACTCTGCCATTCTACTTATGCAGCATGGACATTTTCAGTGTTGGACACCTGGAGGAGGTGAGGCAGTCAGTGTCTCCTTTAGCTGGACCTCTGGTAAACCCAGCTGAATTGGAATTGGTGACTGCTGTATGCGTGCATTATTGAGTTCCTGGCTCTGGTCTGAGTCTCTTTGCTCATGATAACAGATCAGCCCTTTCTGTTGCATTCCACTTAACTGGGAAAGTGGGGAATTGTCTCTTTAGAAAAGCCATGTGTCTCTACTAAACCTTTGGATGTGGTGATGAAGTTTTCATTCTTCTTCACTATCACATTCAACATGACGTTTTCCCGGTAAGAGAGGACCTATTATGGACCACACACACACACACACACACCACCAGGACAGATTATCAGGAAATACGGAAGAAACTTATTCAAACTCTACTGTTGTCTTTTAAAATAAATAAATGGATGGTTAGAAAGCAATTTTGTACCTCCCACAATGTTAGGACAAAAGCTCCAGTCATAGGCAATAGTCTGTCAAGCAAGAAAAGCTTTGAAATTAAGTGGTCCCAATAGAACAGAATTAACCTTATGATTAACCACTTGTGTGATTTGAGGACTACCATCTTTTCTAAAAAAAAAAATTAACCCCAGGACCCATTAATTCTATTCTTGTAGATGCATTCTTTTTTTTTTTTTTTTTGTCTTAAAACTTTATTTCTTCCTGAGACCCCTTTTAAAATGCAGCTTCCCCTGGGAGACAGCACAGCTTTTGCCTTTATCAGCCCACAGGTGATACTGCTCATCACTTTAGCAGAGGTTAGAGGACAGGCAGCCAAGTGGAAGAACAGCGCATGGAATCCAGCAGAAAAGGTGCAGAGAAGGGCCAGAGAAAGCTCCATTACCTCATAGATTTTCCCATGCCTGGTCCGCCTCGGAAATTTGATAAGTACAGTATTCAACCTAGAAAAAATAAGGCTTTTGAAAGCCCTTCACAAAGGATGTCTTGTTTAACGCTGACCCCACCATTCTTCTGGTTGCTTGAGCTTAAAATCTTAGATTCGAAGGCATAGACCGTTGTTCGCTCCTTTCTCTCCATTTATGAGCTAGACAGTCTTCAAGTTGCATCACATTTCTCTTTGCATTCTTTCTTTTACTTACCCCTTCCTTTGAATTCCGGCTTTTAATAGCATAGCTCAGACTCTTGTCCCTTGCCAAAGTTAATAAGTGACAGGTTGCCCAGGGTGACTGTGGATCATAAATTCCTCTGAGATGTAGAATTCCTAAGTGAGAGTAGGACCACCTGCTGTTCTTAAGCATTGTTTCACCTTAACTATAAAATCAGTAGCACTTCCTAGTGGAGAGGCCCTTTCACAAAGAAGGACAGAAAAAAAGGCACTCCATGGGGTCAGGGACCTAGGAGACTGGGGGAGGGATAATAAGATTTGGAGAGTTGACCCTCAGGTACAAAAGGGAAAGGAAGAGAGCCAGAAGCTCCAGGTATTACTGGGCAAGGAATGCAGAAATCTGATTACGACAAATCTAAGGTTCTGGATCCTCTGTATGAGCTTTTGTTATTATCCATTTCATTCCCTTGTAAAAAAAAAACAAAAAACAAAACAAAACAAAACAAAAAACCCCTAAATGAAGAAGGGTCTACATGCTTAATTTTGGAGATTAAAGAGAAAAGGGGAACAAAGCAAGATACTGATCGGTGTTTAGAAGATTACCATTTGGGTAAATCTGTAAACATAATACTTGCTTGTATGTGCATAAACCATCTCTGCAAGGACACCCCAAGAACTGGAAGCTGGTGGCTCCAGGGAGGAAAGCTGAGAGGCTGAGATGGGGAAGAGTAGGAGACCCATATTTTACTCTGGGTTGCTGTGCGCCTTTTGAATGTTGTTAACATGTGAACAAAATATCTCTCCCAGATTAATAATAAAGTAGGGAGAGGGGCGCCTGGGGTGGCTCAATCGGTTAAGCATCTGACTTCAGCTCAGGTCATCATCTCACAATTCATGAGTTCAAGCCCCACATTGGGCTCTGTGCTGACAGCTCAGATCCTGGAGCCTGCTTGGGATTCTATGTCTCCCTCTCTCTTTGCTCCTCCCCTGCTCTTGCTCGGTCTCTCAAAAATAAACATTAAAAAATTGTTTTAATAAAAAAATAATAAAGTAGGAAGAGAACAGTGCAGAGGTACGTGCTCCTCCACAAACTGTTTTATGAGGAGTGAGAATTGCAAAAAAGAAAAGAAAGTCAGGAAAACTCACTGGGGAACGATGAGAAGAAAGAACAGGGTGCATGGGAACCTATGGTTCAGGATTAGCCCCAAACTAGGAGTTTAAGCTGCAGAAAAACTGGCTCTTTCCAAAAAAAAAAAATACTGTAAAAATCTCTCTCTCCAGTTAATTGTGGGTATGGCACCCTGAATATCTTTCCTAACACATACATAGTATTCCCCATATCATGTTCCTGCTCAAATCCCGCCAATGGCTTTTGAGCTTCCAATTGTCCCAGTGGTGGGTGGGTCCCAAATTACCAGTATTTTTTTTTTAAGGCTTATTCAGTTTTCAGAGACAGAGAAAGAGAAAGCATGAGTGGGAGAGGGTCAGAGAGAGAGACACACACACAGAATCCAAAGCAGGCTCCAGGCTCCAAGCTTGTCAGCACAGAGCCTAACGCAGGCTGAAAACCACGAACCATGAGATCATGACCTGAGCTGAAGTCGGATGCTCAACCGACTGAGCCACCCAGGCGCCCCCCAAATTACCAGTATTTTTGTTTTAAATCATCCTCAGATGAGTCTAATACACAACCAGAGTTGAGAAGCATTACCCTTCTTAAGAATTCAATCTGAAATTCAAAAGTCTGTAGATGATGTGAAGGAGTTAACAGTGTAAAAGACTTCTTGTTTCAGGGCTTAGCATGTGGGAGAAAATGCAGGCACCCGGAGGTCTCAGCATCAGCCTTCTGCAGACCCATCCTGTAGTGGATTTGTGGGGAACGTTCCTGTAGAGGAGGGCTAGAACACCATACAGACAACCAACTGTGAAACCCGGGTTGGATTCTGGGTACACATTCCATATAAGAAGGTTAGTTAAAAAAAAAAAAAAAAAAAAAAAAAGGTAGGCACATTAGGTCAGGCTTAAGTCTAACATAAAAATGTAAAAATCTAATGCATGGGAGATGCATACAACTGCCCAAAACTACGTTTCATATGTTCCTGGATAGAAGGTGAGTAAACCAGGCCGAGTCTAATCAGAAGCTTGTTGAGGGGGAGATGTTTATTCTCCAGAATCTACCTGATGGAACAGTCGTGGCGAAGAGCCAAGGAGAGAATTCATGTCAGCTCTAACACTACCTGGTAATGTGACATTGGATGAGTCACACATATTCTCTTGGGGTTTGTTATCTGTACTATGAGGGAAGATCCCTATGGGCCCCTCTGCTCTCCGTGGTTCGGAGAGAGACCATTCTCCCACCCTGGAGTAGTTGGGAGGACAGGATCTGAGCGGTTGCCAGGCCCTGCTTCCCCCCACCCACTGTGCCACCCCCTGCTGTGTGTGTGACCTTGGGCAAGTTTGTTAACCTGTCTAAGCTTTAGTTTCTTCATCTGTACAATTGGGATATTGATGGTACCTATTTCATAGTGAATCTGTGAGGATGTAATGAGAAATGCCCACAAAACGCTTAGTACATTGCCTGTAATAATAAGTAAATGACTACTGTTCTTATTCAGTGTCTAAAATCAGAAGGCACCACAGAGCACAAGAAACCTTCTAGGCCTGTCCCCTTCTGTTAGAGATGATGCAACTGTGGCTCAAAGGGACTGACCTGCTCAAGGTCACATATTTCACTTTGTGTGCTTAGGCATTAGGACCAGGGCAAGTCCTGGCAATGCCATTTAGCCACCAAGACTCCATCAGGGCCACATACAGTGGTTAGTCTTCGAAAGTGATAAAATTAAGGACCATAAAGGGGACAGTCTGCACCAGGTTTAAAATAAGTATACTCACTCATGGGGAACAACAGAGAAAAACTTCATGAAAGGTACTTTTTTAAAAAAATGTTTATTTTTTTGAGAGAGAGAAAGAGAGAGCGAAGGGGAGGGGCAGAAAGAGAGGGTGAGAGGGGATCCCAAGCAAGCTCTGTGCTGTCAGTGCAGAGCCTGACACGAGGCTGGAACTCACGAACCGTGAGATCGTGACCATGAGATCATGACCTGAAATGAAATCAAGAGTCAGACGATTAACCAACCGAGCCACCCAGGCGCCAGATGAAAGCAGATGTCACACAATACCTTGTAGTGAAAGAAGTAAAAAGGAAAAGAATTCCAAATCCAAAGGGTATACTTTTCCACTTAAACTGGGATTAAATTCCAGATGCTTGCTTTAATTAAAGATTTTTTTTTATTCTTTTAAAATTTATTTATTATTGAGAGACAGAGAGAGACAGAGTGTGAACAGGGGAGGGCAGAGAGAGAGAGAGGGAGACACAGAATCTGAAGCGGGCTCCAGGCTCTGAGCTGTCAGAACAGAGCCCGACGCAGAGCTGGAACTCACGAATTGCAAGATCATGACCTTAGCCAAAGTTGGCGCTTATCCGACTGAGCCACCCGGGTGCCCCTAGATCCTTGCTTTAATTAATCCTACCCCCTTTTGTAATATGCTCAAGGCAATTTCTTCTACCAGTTTTACGTTTAACAGTAGTTAGAACTGGTTCCCCCATGAAACTTCCTGTCTGTCCACTCACCAGAGGCAGAAATATCTCACTGAGATCTTTCAAGCCGAGTAGAGAGAACAGGGAACAAACACCTGACCTGCGCCCGTTCATCCACTGCTTGCTGTGTGACCCTGGCCAAGTCACCCAGCTTGTCATCGTCTTAGCTTTTTCATCTTTAAAATGAGACACCCTTCCAGCTAAGAACAGAGAGACTTTGCAGGTGATGATGAACGTGGATGCTGACATCAAACCTCAAGTTGAATCCTGGCTCCACATCTTCCTAGCTTCATAACCTTGGACGAATCATTCAACCTCCCTGGGCTTTGGTCTCCTCATCTGTGGAACAGGACTACTAAGAGAACCATCTCACAGGGCTGCTTCAAGGATCAGACAACAGGTATGTGGCAAATAGTTAATGCTCAACGCACGGTGCTATTATTAAATAGTCGGTAATTCTGTAATGATATGGAGAGAACTTTTTTGGCAACTAGAAGGGGGGTTCCTCTGGGGGAAACACCTGTACTGGAAGGATGGCTCCGTGGGTGAGCATGGGGCAGGTGAGCCATAGGACACAGCGGGGAGGAAGTTTGTATTGCTTTGGAGAGGAAGGGTGTGGGCCTCCCTTGAGGGGACAGGCCTCTTCTAGCTCCAGAATCCTATTGTTCTAATTCTCTGCAGACTCCTCCCGTGAGTTGAATTTCTGAAGCCTCTTTTGTATCAGACACATGGGCTAGCACCATGTTTTGACCCCAGATGTTTTTACTTCTCTGGCGGAATGATTCATTTTACCACCTCATTTGCTACGGGAGCCAGATCGTTTAGCAACAAAATCAAAAGTAGCTTAAAACCCACTCGACCGTTACATGTCACAGACAATGTATTACACAAATGTACCGTTGTTTTCTGCATGCGTGTGTTCATTCATTCATTTACAAATATTTGCTGATCACCCACCATGTGTCAGGCGCTGTTCTGAGCCCTGGGGGAAAAGCAGTGAACTACAAAAAGCCCCTGTTTTTATAAACCCCATGTTCTACTGGGGGAGATTCAGCCTTATGATAATACAGGTAGTGGTTAGTGTGGCAAAGAATAGTAAAGCAGGTTAAAGGGATAGAATGGAACGTGGGGTGAGGGTTGTTGGGTGAAAGAAGCAGGGAGAGGGAATGAGCCATTCCAGGAGTTCCAGGCAGAAGTAGCAGCAGGTGTGAGGCTCTGAGGTCAGGTTTGAAGCAGCAAAGAAAACTAGTGTGTCAGGAGCAGAGTGGGCAGAGGGGAGGGTGGTCTCAGAGGAGGCTGGAGAGGTGGGCACACCTGATCATGGTGGGCCACTGGGGCCCGGATTTTGGGGCCAGAGTCACAAGAACTCCGGATTTTGTTCTTCCTGTCACCAGAAGACATTGGAAGGTTTTGAGTGAGGTAGTGATAGGATCTGATTTGTGTTTTTTGGAGAGTCTGGCTGCCAGGTGGAGAATAGACTGTAGGAAGGAGAAAGGGCAAAAGCAGAGAACCCAGGATACCACTGGTACAATGCAAGCGAGATGAGGGTGCCAGGATGGGAGCCGGGGAGCGATGAGAAGTGTTCATATGTGGGATATACTTTGATGGTGGAGTCACCTGTGTACTTCAGGAGGACTGTCCAGCGCATGCTGTGTTTGGGATGCCCGCTGGACAGCCATGGGCACACACTGAGGTTGGCTACATCAGTCTTGAGTCCAAGAGCCACAGATACAAATGTAGGCGTCATGAGCGTGCAGATGTAGTGAGAATGAGAATGCTAAGTGAGACACAGAACATGAAGGGGGATAAGAGGGGAGGACTTTCAAGCCATAGGTCATCGAGAGTCAGGGAAGAAAGGAAGATCCTGCAAAGGGGAGTGAGCAAGAGTGGCCGGCTGGCTCGGAGGGAAATAGGACAGTGGGTTCTCTGGAATTCAAGTGGAGGAAATGGTTCAGGACAGAGGCACCAGTCAGCTGTGCCCAGTGCTGCCATGAGATGAGCAAACTGAGCCCGAGTCCACGCTGAGATGCAGCACGTCAGGCCCTTTTCAATGCGAGGGATGTTCTCCCTCTTCAGAGACAGATTGCTAATGGTCACTGGAGTTAGTCTAACCGTATTTGAGGAGCTCGTTTCGCTCCAGGCTTTTTAATGACAACTATGAAGGATATAATGAGAAGAAATGAGCTCACCCTATGGGATCAACTATCGGCACTTTACTAACAGTGAATCATAACATTTTTGCCACAACTACAAAATCTATCTAGTGCATGGCAGGGTTCTGGGAAGAACTCCAGTCCGTCCTCCCTCCAGAATGGGTGCAGCCTTATCCAGCAGCCTGGAGGAAATACCCTTGGCCCCCTGTGGATCCTATCAGTTCTCTTGGTTCTTGACATCGCTGATCTTTTTCCTGCCCCAACCTAGTTTGCATGAGAAGGGTCACAACTGGGCTGTATGTATTTATTCCAAAGAATCCTCATTCTGTTTTCAGGAGTTCAAAACCCACTTCCTCCATCGCCCTATGCATTCTTGCCCCTGGTCTGCTCCTTCATAGAGCCTTGCGGTGCTAAAATTTAAAAGAGGTTTACTTTCTTCCGCTCCCGCTTTGTGTGGCTGGCCTGCCGCCTTTCCCAAAAGGTTTCTCTCTCTCTCCCTTCGGTGTGCCGGTGGGAGGGCTGACAGGGCCTACCTGATTTTTGGCTGGGAAAGACCAACTTCTAAAGCAAGTTGCTATAGTTACCAAGTCTTTCCCCACTGCAGAGCAGACACTGATTCTGTGCTCCTTTTTTGTGTTGCTCTATCAGACATTCTCCTTGGGTACAGCAGCTTGGGGTTTTGTTATTAAGCATTTCATGCCCACTTATGCGTGGGCTACACAGAGTGAGCAGCACAGGGACTCTATTATGAGGAGCACACACACACACCCACATGCCTGTACATGCATATTTCAAATTGGACGTGCTATATACATCACAGATGTTCTCCAGCTAGGATTTCTTGCACCAAATCCATTTTAGAAGGCTTTCTACAATGATAACAGATCGTCTGTGGAATCATCTCGCGCGCACCAGAGAAATGTTTGTTTCTATGTTTCTGAGCATAAATAATGCACGTGGAAAGTTTTCCCAATTCTTTTCTCAGTAATTGTCTATTTTCTACCTCTAGGAGAAAAATGAAATAAAATGGAAGTTGATTGTAGATGAAACGATTCATTTGTGCGCATTTTCGAAAGTTAATGTTTCAAATCAGACCCATTGTTGAGTTTCTTTCCATTGTTGGTGCGTGATGGTAATTACTAGAAACTGTGACACTTGGAGCCTAACTGAGCTCCTCTCTTATCTGACAGGCACAAATGTTCTAAGCAGAAATTCAGAAAACTAATGTGACGGGTGATGAACACTACGTAGACTTCGCTTCATCCAGCTCTCAAGGAAAGCACACACACGGACCATAAACCAGAGTTGTAGTCAGCTCAGGGTCTGGTGTAGTCAGCTCAGGTGTGGTGACAGAGCTCGGTGTGATTCTGGCTCTTCCTTCCCATGAGCTTCTTGTTCCATCTTCTGGTCCTTGCCAGGCTGCCTTGCCTGGCTGCAGGTGCTGCTGGGAGTGAACAGGCCACCAGCTGGCTCTCTGGGCTGACTTTCTGGCTAGAGATACTTTGTTCTGCCTTCCCCTCTGGCTACACAGCCACAGTGGGGCTGTTGGGGGGCAGACTGGCCCTCTGACGCCTATCACTCATGCCCTCTGGCAGACTGAGTTGGGGATCACTTCCTCTGTATGAAGATATTGGTCCTAAGAACTGACAGGAAGCCTGTCCCTGTCACTGCCTCCGAGGTGTGCCGGGCTGGGCTGCCTGTGAGGAAGGTCAGCCTGGGGACCGCACGCACTAGGACCTGCAAAGTGACTTGGAGGAAAAAAGTGGAGCCCACAGGGGTGGGCTTTCTGGGCCTCGTCAGCGGTTTCTCACTGGGAAGTTAGCAAACACAGGTGTGATGTTGAATTTCCAGACAGGTTCCTCCAAAGACAAGCCTGAATAAGAGCAACCCCAGCTTGGGGCTGAGCCTGGGGTGGGGAGGGCGGGTGCTCAGTCCATTAAGCGTCCGATTCTTGGTTTCAGCTCAGGTCATGATCTCACAGTTCGTGAGTTCGAGTTGGACTCTGAACTGACAGCGTGGCCCTACTTGGGATTCTCTGTCTCCCTCTTTTGCTATCCCTCCCGTCCCCTGCTCTTTCTCTCTCTCTCTCTCCCATAATAAATAAATAAGCATTAAAAACCCAATCCAGCCCCAGCTTGGAGGAGAGGCACCCTGAAAGTCCCAAGGGGCCGTACAAATCCCCACAGGCCGTGTCACCCCTTCTCCCCTAGTCCCCCACCACCAGCAAAGGCTAAACCTCTTTCTCCTTGGACTTACACTTTCCAAGAAGAATGGAGCCTGTCTCTCTCCCATCCAGGCTACAAGCCCTATTTTTATCTGCTCACTAGGCCATTTGCAGCTGCTTCTAAACAGTCTGCCACCCTCCACCCTTACGCACACTCCATGAGACCCAGATTTCAAAACACTTCAGAATCTCTGGAAGAAGAGAAAGAAAAGACTAAGGCAGTCTCCCTGAACTCTCACCTGTGTCTCCTGGAACGGGAAGATCATCGGGCTCTGCTTAGATGTTCTCTCCCTGTCCTGCAACCTGGAAACTGTCTCCAGGCAGAGTCAGGAGTGGGACTCACCTCATTTCTTTCTCTTCTTTCAGGGTCGGCTTTCCTGTGCTTTCCGTTTTCCAATGTCTGAAAACTATTGTTTCACAGACCTTGTCGTTTTAGGTGTTTAAAGCAGGAGAGTAAATCTGGTGGCCATTCCTCCATTGTGGCCAGAAGTGAAGTCCTCTTCTTCATGAGACGTGTTCTTTCCTAATGGATTCCATGACCTGACTCTGTCTCCGGTTCTGTCTCCTGCTTCTCTGGAAGTTCCTCTTAAGCTTTGCAGGCTCGTTCTCCATTAAACTATCAGAGTCCTTCCATCATTCGCAAGCTTCTCTCTCCTCTTCTGTGATTGCTCCCCGGGCGAACATGTTCATGCCCCAGGGCTTTGGTCACCATCTACCTCGCAAATTAGATGCCTGGCCCGGAACTCCTGTCACAGATGCCCAACTGCCTCTTTGTACAACTTGAACGTCTCTAAGCACCTCAGACTAACCATGTCTGAAATGTATTCATTATCCTTCCTCAGATATGATCCTCTACTTACCATACAACCAGTTATGAAGCCAAAATCCGTGCGTCTTCCTTGACATCCCATCTCTCTCACCCCCACATTGAGCCTATTGCCAAGTCCTATTGACCCTTCTTCAAAAGATCTCTAAAACGTGTCCCCTCCTGCCCCTCTGTACTATCACTCTGGTCCAAGTGGTAACTCGTAACCCGTTTCCACCATCCTTTCCTGTTTTGTTCTCTGCTGCAGCTAATACTGATTTTTTTAAATGCAAAACTGCTTATTTCATGTGATTGTTTCACAGATGTTAAGGACTCTGCATTTTCTGGCTGAACTGGCCCCTCTCCTGGCTCATGCCCCCCCCACACCCCCACCCCTTCTGGTCTTCTTCCTGTCCTTATAGGCCAGTGCTGTCTCTTGCCATTGTTGTCCCCACTGCCTAGAGCGGCCATCGCCCGCTTTGCCTGTTCCTCCTTCAGAGTCAGCTCAGTCACCACTTCCTAGGGAGGCTGACTAGCTCAAGTCCCCAATTTCATGCTCTAGTGGTACCATGTGCCTCCCTTTCTTGGCACTTGGTGCAATTATAGATTTGCTTCTATTTGTCTAATTCTGGGATTAATGTTGCTTTCCCCCCCAGACTTGGTTAAGTTCCGTGATGGTTTTTACATTTATTTTTTCCCCTCGCCATCCTATTCCCAGCTCCAGCGCAGGGCTTGGCTCCGGGTTGGGACTCAAGAAATACCCTGCAGAGCACACGAGTGCCATATGGATGTCCAGGAAGTGGGAGGAGAAGCCGAGCAGGGGAAGTGCACAGACGGGGGTGGGGGTGGGGGTGCAGGAACCACAGCTGCTTTGCCAAGGGAGGAGCAGACAGGCACCTGCTGAGGCCGGACCACCCACAGGCTTCTATGCTTCTGATGCTGGTACTGTCCTTTCTGCTACCAAAATGGCAGAACTCTTCTAGAGCTTTTAAGGTGAACTACTCAGCTTTCTTTGCGGTGTTTTAATAAAACTTTTAGGAAAAGAAAAAAGCCAAGCAGGTACACTGAAGCTATCACCTCAGTGCCCAACAGAAGAGGCTGCTACTCTAAGCTGTAGGCACGTGACCCTGAACTTCTATCCCGTGGCTCTAAGAGCCCCAGGGCATCTCTGGCTGTGAGATGCTCCCCCACTCTCCCCCGGCCCCTGTCCTCTCTTCATCTGCTCCACCAGCGCTAAGAAAGCTTAGAGGGCTGGCCAGGGCCAGGTCTCAGGGGACCACGAAGCCACCCACAGTCCCTCAGTAATTTTGGATCCTCTGTGTGAAATGAGCAGGATGATTTGTACACATGATGCCTTAGTGGTTAGAAACCCAGCAGAAAGTGCTTTGTGTTTTCTTCTTTGTGCAACAGCCCGGCAGGGATTTTTCTGTGGCGGGGGGGGGGGGGGGCGCCCACCCTCTGGTGTGGGGTGAGGTTGAGCTCACAGCTCAGGGTGCCTTTCTGACATCAGGCAGTCTCAGAGTGCTTCTGCTCCAGCACAACAGGACCATTTCTTTAAAAGGTCCTAGGCACTGGGGCGCCTGGGTGGCTCAGTCGGTTAAGCGTCCGACTTCAGCTCAGGTCATGATCTCGCGGTCCGTGAGTTCCAGCCCCGCGTCGGGCTCTGGGCTGATGGCTCAGAGCCTGGAGCCTGCTTCCTATTCTGTGTCTCCCTCTCTCTCTGCCCCTCCCCCGTTCATGCTCTGTCTCTCTCTGTCTCAAAAATAAATAAAACGTTAAAAAAAAAATTTAAAAGGTCCTAGGCAGAGACCAAATATGTTCACTCTTAGAAAAGATGTCAGCATGAGACACACTAACCTGGGCATTCAGGGGAGGGAGAGTGAGTGTGAGTGAGTGGGTTCCCGCCGCGGCCCCAGGAGAGTCATTAGCTGTGCTCTGACGGCAGATGGCATTTGTTCTGAAAGAATACATCAACTCCTGATTCTGTCCTGGAAACTGGAAGCCAGCACTTCCCTCGCTCTGATCTCTTCAGCCATGGGGGAGGAGGACAAGAGGTGGAGAAGTCCAGAAGGCAGCAGCCATTCTTGGAGCCTGGTCAGCGGTCCTCCTTGCTCAGGACTCTGCAGGGGAAGCAGTGTGGGCCCTGGGGGAGCGGGGGAAAGCCAGTCAGACAGAGCCCCCTTTCCCAGCCTCAGGGCCTGGCATTCTGGTGCTGAACTTGCAAAGGAATGCGAGGCTAACCTCTGTAGTCGTAGTTCCCACTCCTCTTTGGGAATTTTTGACATGACAGAGATGGTGACCCTGGTGCAAAGAAGTGTGTGTGTGTGTGTGTGTGTGTGTGTGAAAGAGAGAGAGAGAGAGATGTAATTATAGGTTTGGGGTGTGGTGGCGGTTAGGGAGGACCCGGGAGCCAACAGTTGAATGAATGTTATTTACTCCACATTCCTGCCCCAGTAAGGGCAGGGATCCCTCAGACCAAAACGGTATCCAAAGCCCCGAGAGTTAGACAGATTTTGTAATCAAATATCAGATTTCCCATTTGACCAAGTTACCTAAGCTCCCAGAGCCTTGGTTTCCACATCTGGAAAGTGTGAATCTCTATCTATCTCTTGGAGGCAGAGATCTGTGTGCAGGAAATTCCTTTGAGAATGGCCTTGGGGGCGGACAGAGGTATGGGGGGCGGTGGGAAGGAAAGAACCAGGACTAGGCAGAGGGAGAAATTGGGACAACAGGTCACTACCTCAGCCAGTTTCACAGGGCGCTCCAGTGTTGCCTTTCAAAACTGTGCCACCTTGAGTGAAGATGGGCCAGGCCTTTGTACCTCACCCATTAGCCCCTGTCAACTAGCCACTGAACCCCCGGCCATCCCTGGGGAGAGGGTATGACCTTGAGTAAGGAAAGTGACTCAAACACCACCCCCCCACACACACACACACCCCTCACCCCACCAGCTGGGGAACATCTGAGCAATGAACTTCAGCACCAACTGAAGTTGGAAAATTAAGTTAGAAAATTAAGTGATATAACATCTATATGATAAGGTAGGAATTAACAATAAATAAATAAACAAAACCTAACTAGTTTATCTTTTCCCAGCCTTGTCCTTGGAAAAAAATGGCATTGTGTTATTAAAGTTCTGAGCTGTCATCCTTAAACTCAAACACCCCACAGGGGAGAGAAAAAGCTTTTGTGTTTCAAATTCATTTAGGAGGAGCAGGCTACATGGTCCGGCTCGGAGGGAACAGAAGCATGTTTGGAGATGAAAAGATGGGAATGGTCCTGACTTTAAACGGAAGGGGAAAGAAATTCCTACAAACGAGAAAAGATCAGTGGCAGTGGATTCTGATTTGTGAGGCTGGTTTCCTCTCACTTGTATTTAGCCCCGCAGAAGGTGGGTGTGCACTTGAGAGAGGGAAGATTGTATATTTCCAGTTGCTGCTTCGGAAATCTCAGAGAAAACCCTTTGGGCTGATGCCTGGAAGAAAAGCAGCAGAACTGCCTCTGTCCAAAGACTGCACAGAGTTCCCCAAGAGAAGCCGGTAGAAACTGAAAAGCAGATGCCCTTTTCAGAACATTCTGAGCTGCATTAGACTCATTCTCCCGGGACTTCTGCGTGATTCCAGGGAGGGATAGCTCCTTCCATCACTGAGATAGATTTTTTTCCCACTAGCCAGGTGGGTGGGGGCATAGAATGGTTATCTGATTTAGAGAAATAAAGAAGTGAACCAAATTTTGTGGAGTAAATTTCATACCCACGTCACATACTTAGCGCCTAGCAAGTGCCCAGCACCTAGTGGGCACACAATGAGAAATCCATCCCTTTCTGTTTCTTATCCCCTTATGTCAGGGGTACACCTAAACCTTGTAACCAGTTGAAAACCTTTCCCGTCTAAATAACAACGACAAAAAAACCTGGACAAAAAGACATGCTTCTTTGTTAGCTTTGCTAATCAAACACAAACGTTTATTAAATATTTACTATGTTAGGTTTCAACCGAATTGGCAAACTAGATCAGGCCACTTGCTAATCGATACTGAAGAAACATAGAAGCAAGAGGAAAATGTGCACTTGGGATAACAACAATAACAACAACAACAACAACAACAAACAACAAAAGAAACACACAAACCCCCCGATAAACCCCTGGGGATGTTGTCTTGGGCTCTTGTATATGAAGGGGAGGATTGTAGCCTGGGTGGAGGAAACCAGGGGCAGCACAGTGAGGAGACCAACTGGAGAAAAGTATTTGAAAGGCTGTCTTTACCTCTCCCTGCAGTAGCCTTATGACAATCATTGCCTGCCTCTTCAGCGCAGATTCCTATGGCTGCAGCCTGGACTATTGGTACAGGTGTCTGCAGGGCTTGTGGCAGCACAAAAACCCAGCCAGGGGGAAGAAGTGATGAAAATGGATGTGGATCAAACAGCTGATCTCCAAGAGTCTTCCCTCTCCTCCTCCCTCTCCACAGCCCCAGCGACGGGGGATTGCATGCTACGGGACTGCCTCCTCCCAATCTTGCCTTAGCATAAAGATTTAAAGATGAAATCTTGACCAAAGAAGTTTCCTGATGGAAGGCCAACAACCCAGAGGAATCCATATTGATCCCATGGGGCTGGGGACTCTCCAGTCCAGGGCTCCACCCCTCTTTTCCCCTTAAACTCATTGAAACTGACACATAAACCGTGTCTTTGGCCCTATGTATTGGGAATATGTATTACAAAATAGGGTAGAGGAAATATTAACAGGTGAAATACATAGAGGAGAGGAGAGGAAGAAAAGCTCATAAAAAGTGACGGAAGAAATACAATAAACAAACTGCACAACATATACCATTGGGCAGAAGTATTTGAACATATGGGCCAAGAATTTTAAACAGGCACTGTAAATACACTGAAAGAAATGAAGATATTAGCAAGAATTTTTAAAAAAATCCCCAAAAAGAACCAAGTAGAAATATTAGGTATAAAAAGATAAACAATAAAATTTAGAACAGCATCCATGGGATAACTAGGAGGATTGATACAGCTAACAATCAGTAAGTTGGAAGATCAGATTGAGAAGTTCTCCCAGAATGCAACAGAAAAAGGTGAGATAAGAAAGAAAATAAATATTAAAAAAAGGAATGCTCAGAAAATTGGAAGATAGAGAAATGTCTACAACCACATAGAGTCCTGGAAAGGGAGAAAAATAAAAACAAGAAAAGGCAATACTTGGTTAAGTAGTAAAGATAAATTCTCTGGTATTAAATTACTTTATCCAGTCAATCTATTAATCAAATGTTAAGGACACACAAAAAATATGCTCAGGCATATAAAGCTTCAGAGGTTTTATCACAAAAATACCCAGACTGGTAATACTTTTGGAAGAAGTTCTTAAATAATAGGAGACATAAATCCTGACAATGAAGCAAGAGTTGTGGGAAATAAGAGTGATTGCGTATCTTGATAAAGTTTTCTATTCTCTTTAAAGCTAGGATGGAAGGAAATCTATTAACATATCATGGTATAAGAAGAAAGATATTTGGTCTTTGTCCCAGATTCTTGGCATGGAGCGCCTACAACTCTTGGAATTTCCTGAGTAATGAGGTGGTAAGAGCATCTTTTGTGCTAATGAGACAACTCCTGGAAGGCCCCTTAGATAGCTTCAGGATGGGGGCTGGTGGCCAGAAAGACCAAGCCTTGCTTAGAAGCTTGGAACTTTCAACCTTACTTTCCAACCTCCAAAAGGGAAGAGGGCTGGAGGTGGAGTTAATCACCAAAGGCCAGTGATTTCATCAATCATGTCTATGTAATGAAACCTCTGTAAAAATCCCTAACCGATGGGGTTTGGGAAACTTGTAAGTTGGTGAACACATCCACATGCTGGGAGACTCCACAGGGACAGAAGCTCCTGTGCCCAGGACATTGCCTTGTGTGCCTTCTTCATCTATCTGTTTATTTCTAACTTTTATAAGAAATCTTACGAATAGGTACAGGGTCTTCCTGAGTTCTGAGTCATTCAAGGAAATTCCCATCCTGGGTGGGGGTTGTAAAAAACCCTGACTTTATAGCCAGGTTAGACAGAAGCATGGGTGACCCCGGAATCCTATACTTACGGCTGGCATCTGAAGTGAGGGTAGTCTTGGAAGGCAAGGCCCTTAAACCTGTGGAATGTGACCAACTCTGGGTAGTTAGTTTCAGAATTGAATTGTAAGATACCTAGTTGGTGTTGAAGAGGTCGTTTTGGAAAAAACACCTTGTCTTTGGTGTCAGAAGGGAAAAAACCCTCTCACGTAATAACCCAGAAATAAAATTCTATCAACATTACGTAGAGGGCAGAGTGGGAGGGAGCTCAAGAAGATGTGAGATCATAGTAAAGGAAGCGGGTGGGTATAGACAACAATGTGTTTAGGAACATAGAGGGAAACATGAGTGTGGGACTTAAGGTCAACCGCCATAAGGACAAAAACAGAATGTATCATCTCAATCTTACAGAAGAAAACTTGATAGAGCCAGCAGAATTTAGGAACAGAGAAAAGAGAGAAAGAGAAAGTAAGTCGAACAAATGGAAAATAGGTCGTGAAGACAACATGGATGGATCTTGAGGGCACTATGCTAAGTGTAATAAGTCAGACAGGAAAAGATAAATACCGTACAATCTCACATATATGTGGAATCTTAAAACAAAACAAAAACCGAATCATAGATACAGAAAACAGATTGGGGGTTGCCAGAGGAGGGGGGTGCTGGTGGTGAAATGGGTAAGGGGGCATCAAAAGGTACAAACTTTGGTTGTGAGATAAATAAGTCTCGGGCATATGATGTAAACCATGGTGACCATAAAAATAATAAAAAATAAATAAGACAATGGAACTAAATCCTAATGTGGCAGCAAAAAGGTGAAACTCACCAAAGATAAAGGTTTTCAAAGTGTATTCAAAAACAAACAAAATATGATACAATATATTGTATCAAAATTGACAATAAAAATAGATTAAAAATATATATCAGGCAATTACAAACAAAAAGAAAATTGGGACAGCAATATTAATACCTTCCAAAATAAGAATGTGAGGCAGAAAATGTCATAAGAGACAGATGATAGACATTATAAGCATAAAAGAAATAAGAGGAAGAAAAGATAAACCCATTATAAACATATATATACTATTAAGAAAGCTTCAGAAATATTTAAAACAACTGAAAGAGTGGCAGAGAAATAGATAATCCTACTTTAAAAAAAAGAAAAAAGAAAGCAGAGCTATCGGTGACCTAACAATAAAATAAAACAAAGATTTCTTTTCAACTATACTGGAACATTTACAAAAACAAATCATGTTCTGGGCAACAAATTAATAATGAATACCTTCAGAAACTATTAAGAAAGAGAACTAAACAATTCCTTTTGTTCAGAAACCAAATAATATGCTACTGAGCAACCTTTGAGTTATGGAGAGAATCATCAAGGAACTTAAATAATACCAGAACTACAGTGAATACTGAACATAAGAATTGTGAGCTCCAGCTGAAAATCTCAGGCAAATTTGAAGCTTTCAATACATTTATCAGGAAATAGGAATGTTAATCAGAGATGAAGTAAGTAATCAATAACAGAATTTGGAAAACAGCAACAGAGCAATCAAGGAAGAAGGAAATATTTGTAAGGGCAGAAATCAATAAAATACTGAAAAGGAACAATTGACAAGAGTAACAAAAACATTTTTTCAAGAGTTAACAAGACAGATCTCTGGCAAGATTGATTAAGAGGAAAAGTACATGTGAATTTAAAAATACAGACTAAAAAGAGGGAAAGAACTACAACAGAAAGAGGATAGAAGAACACACATATACCTATCTGCCACAAATTTGAAAGCCTAGATCAAAGCTATGAATTCATAGAAAAATATGAAATGTTAAAATTGGTACAGGAGAGAGAGAGCTTCAACTGGAGCGATAAGCATGAAACAAATTGAAAAGGAGGTCAAAGACCTCCCTCTCCCCAAATCCAGGCTCAGACAGACTCACAGGTGAATTTCACCAAACTTTAAAGGAACAGACGTTCCTATCTTGTACACTGGTACCAGTTGTGCCAGCACATGGGGAAAATGGGAGCTGCCCAGAGCATCTGATGGATTTAGTATAACCTTGATTCCAAAGACAGAAGATAAAGAAAATTATAGACTCGTTTCATTTATGAATGTTGATATATAAGCAGAGAGTAAAAATGCTGACTGAATACACGAGTTTATTTAAAAAATAATACATCATAATCAAGTAAGGATTATCCCAGAAATGAAAGGATGGCTCAACATCAGAAAATGAATCAATGTAATCCACCACATTCCACGCAGATAAAGGAGAATTATATAATTATCTCAATCTTTGCAGAAACAGCTTTTGGAAAGGCTTAATACCTACTTACGATAAAAACTCTTATTAAATTAGGAATAGAAAGAAATTCCTTAAATTGATAAAACTTATATACCAACATCTTACAGCAGATACATGCTTACACAAAATAAGAAAAGTTTAGATGTAGCTCCTTTAAGATAGGGATCAGACCGATATTGCCCCTTCTATACTAATAAACACTACAACTGCTATGACTAATACCCCTAAATACTATCTTACAGATGACTAGAGGTCCTGGATAATATTCAAAAGGAAGAAAAAAAATGTGTCTAAAGATTGAAAGGAAAGAAGGGGCGCCTGGGTGGTTCAGTCAGTGAAGCATCTGACTCTTGATTTAGGCTCGAGTCCTGATCTCATGGCTTGTGAGTTGGAGCCCTGTGTCAGGCTTTGCACTGACAGCACGGAGCCTGCTTGGGTTTCTCTCTCTCCCTTTCTCTGCCTCTCTTTGCTTCTCAAATATAAATAAATAGACATTAAGAAGAAGAAGAAGAAGAAGAAGAAGAAGAAGAAAAAGAAGAAGAAGGAAAAGAAGAAGAAGGAGAAAAAGAAGAAGGAGAAGAAGAAGAAGGAGAAGAAGAAGGAGAAGAAGAAGAAGGAGATTGAAAGGGAAGAGTTGAAACTTTCATTGTTACCAGTAGTCTTATTTTCAATGGCCTTTCTAGAAAAATTATCAGGAATTATAAATTATTAGCAGTAATACAAATTCAGCAATATTGCTGGATAAGATCAACCTGTAACTATTAATAGTATTTTTTATACTATATAAGCAGAATTAAGATACTACTTATAATAGAAACAAAAAACTATAAATTATCCAGGAATTCACTTGACCAAGACTATAATGATAACTCTATGGAGAAAACTTTAAACTGTTATAAACAGCATAGAATATGTCAATGAAAGGAGAGAAAGTCCATACTCTTGGATGGTGTGGTTTGACATTATAAGGATGTCAATTATTCCTCAAAGTAAGCCTTAAGTCAAATGTGATTTCAATCAATATTCCCACTGGAGGTTTTGTTTTGTTTTGTTTTTTGTTTGAGGAACTCAATTAACTTACCCTAACACTTATGAAAAACTAAAGATTCATGACTGATTTGCTTTAAAAAAGAAGAGTAAAGATAGGAAGGGGGCTAATTCTACTAGATACTAACACACTACCACGCCAGTATTAATGAAGTGTCATTTTGGAGTAAGAACAGACAAATGGATTAATGAGAGAGCTCAGAGACAAATCCAAGTGCTCGTGGAAACTAACAGTACAGAGGTGACACCACAAATCAGTAGGGAAGGGACAGGTTGTTTAGTACAAATGGGAAATCTGATTCACTATATAAAGAAAAATAAAACTGGATCACACCCAACACCACACCACCAGTGGGTGGGAGAGGAACTAAAAACCAACATATAAAAGATAGAATTATAAACTTAATTCAAGAAAATGCAGGAATTACCTTGGTGACCTAGAAACAGGGAAAGAATTTTTAAACAAAGCTTTGAAAGCACAAATTACGTTGCAAAACAAACTAACAACAAACAAATGAGTCGGATTAACTCAAAATTAAACTTTACTGTTCAGTGAAAAAATTAACGGAGAGACCATAGGGTGACAGAAAACAGTTCAAAGTCTGAACTACACCTGAGATAAACATTTAGACCACATAAGGACCTCCTGCAAATAAAAGATGAAATGACAGAAACCCCAATAGAAAAATGGGCAAAGGATAGAGTCAGCTATTTATAGCCACCCCAGCAGCTAACTGTGTGACACAATGTAATGCTTATGAAGAGACGCTTCAAACAATTAGCAATCAGACAATGCAAATTAAAACAACAATGGGATGTTAATTTGTACTAATTAGCCTGGCAAAAATATGAAGTTAGATAAGGCCAGGTATTTGTAAGGATATAGGACTCCTTAGCACCACTCAAAGGAAGGAATGACTTGTTCATTCCTTCTGGAAAGAGCAGAAAGGTTTCTGGTCCTACTTAGAAAAATGTAGTAAGTATTTGCATCTCCCAATGACCCATCAGTTCTCTCCTGAGTGTTAGGCCACAGAAACACTCCCCCAGATCCACAAGGAGATATTTCTTTATAGTATTGATTGTGGGGGCAAAGAGTTGGAAATGAACTCGGGGTCCCTGATTAGGAGGACAGTGATAAATGCGATGAGACATTGCCTGGCGATTTTACAGCCCTTGTACCTGCTTGGTTACTGAGATAGTAGCTTAGATGGACACCAAAAACATGATGCTCAGTGAAAAATGTCAAAAGACAGTGAGCTTTAGATGCAGTATCACTCATATAAATACAAGTAAAACAACAAAAATAAATAAATTTTATAGAACACAGATATGCAAAAATACATACATGAAAATATTGCATTGTTTGCTTATGTGAAAGCGATTAAAGAAGAATGGGTGTGGAATATGAGGATAAAGGAATGAAGTTTTAAGAGTAAATGAACAAAGAAGCAAATAGAAAGTATGTGAAACTCATAAACTGCTGGGTAGAGGTCGTTTCAATAAACGCGTTGCTGGCAAAGTTTCTGCTTAACCAAGTCAATTTTGATTAATTTGCTTTGTGTAAACACCAAAAAACAAACCTACCGTCATTTAGAAATTGTTCCCACAAAGCCTCAGGATATCTCATATAATGAAGTTTAAAGGATAATTCTAAAAGCGAAATTCTGTGTTAATCGATTTAATTAAAAAAGAAATCTAAAAAAAATACATCTTAGGAGGAAAGAAAAGGAAATACCTAATTTAGACAATGATAGGACAGCACATTCCCGTGTGGTAAACCATTTGAAGTAATTCTGGGGCACCAGGGTGGCTCAGTCGGTTGAGTGTCCGACTTCGGCTCAGGTCACAATCTCGCAGTTCACGAGTTCCAGCCCCACTTCAGGCTCTGTGCCAACAGCTCAGAGCTTGGAGCCTGCTTCTGATTCTGTGTCTCCCTCTCTCTCTCTGCTTTTCCCCTGCTTGTTCTCTGCCTCTTCCTCTCTCTCTCAAAAATAAATAAAAACATTTTTAAAAATTAAAAAATAATAATTATTGTCATCTGCAGTGTTTTTCTATATCCAGTGTATATTTTGTGCTGAAATGTAAACTCCTTTTCTCTTGTTTTGTCCTCCAGAGAAGGAGCTTACCCTCTAGGTGGACACCAGGGTGTTGGGCTTCTGTTTTCCATCACCTCAGCCTGGCTTTCTCCAGACTCCTGGCCTCCCTCCCTCCCAAGAGGCCACACAACCTCTACCCCCACCCGCCTGCACTGACCGCTGGTTTCTTGACGGCTTTTCTGTCTCTCTGGCTTCATTACTAACGTGCAAGTTGCTTTTTGAAGGGAGTTCTTAGTTGAAGCAGATTGGCCAGTCTTCTTGGATGTGTGGATTCGTTGGGAGGAGGCCAGCAGCCGCAGGAATGGGGACAGGAAGAGAGGATTAGGGTGGAAGAAGGAAACTGACCAGGGCAGAGAAGACGCACCTTCACTTCCTCACAATTTTGTTCTGAGTCCTGCTGCCTCCCGCTAAGCCTCAATGACAAGTGGAAGACCAGGGTCAAGTACACAGCTGGCTGTGGGTGCCCCTTGGTTGGGTCTGAATGAGGTCGATGGCAATCTTTTCAAAGATTCCCTGGGACTCTCCTTCAGCTCCTCCACGCCGTATTTCCCTGGAGTGGTAGCTCTCTCCAGCCACAGAAGGTTGGACGGATGCTGGAGGGCTGGTGGCCTACGCACAGCGCGGGTGTCCACTCATGCTGTAGGGGCTCAGCCGCTTTTCCAAAAGCGCTCGCCCTAGGCACAGATTTCCATTGGAGAGATACACAGCTGCCCCCTGCTCCCCTTTCAGCCTCATCTGCCCAGAGCCGACTTCCTTGCTTCAGAGCCGACTTCCCAGAGTCCTCCTTCCCAGACTTTCCCCTTACTCTCCTGATCTTGCAAGAACAACCTGTGATTCCCCTCTCTCTGCACTCTGGCTTCCTGCTGTCAGCAGAACACTGGCGACTCTCCAACGCTCTCTCAGGGGTTGGTGGGTGGAAAAGACAACTTGGTGTTAACTGTTTTGCAGGATGGTAAAATACTGTTTCATACCGTGAGGAACATGGAATGCTCTGTACAAAAACCTGTAGGGAACGGGCTTGTGTCTTTTGGAAGTCATCGGTTTTGAGGGTGCGTTCAGTTTGCAGAGATGTGCTGGGGTTGGCACTGGCCAACGGTGCATGTCTCTCTCCAACTCCGTGTCAGTCACACCATGGCTGGAAAGTGGCCGTGGCGGGAGGATTCAGACCACGGAAATTGGTAAATACTACACTCGAGGGCTTCCTGCACCCCCCTCTAAGGTGGCGGGGTGGGTGTTAAACATTTACCAGCATCCCGCTCTGTGAGGGTTGCAGGAGGAGCGTTATGGGGACTTAGAGAACAAGGCAGATACATGACAAAGACCCTCTCCCTTGGGGATGATACGCCTCAGATTCTCAAGTCATTGCCCAGTCATGAACTGAGAAAAGAGATTTGCTGTTGCCAAGTGAGGCTGGCGAGTTCTTCTAACCAACTATAAACACTAGAGTCTGAGATACAGAATAACTAAGCCCGATTCTGAGGTAGTACATCTGAGAATGAGTAGGTGAGATAAGTAAACACATTTTAGAAATGCCCGGTGTGTTTAATGAGCGCAAGTAGTGTTTTGAAATTTTTAAGATATTAGGTTCTTTTTACAAAAATGTTTATTTATTCTGAGAGAGAGAAAGAGAGAGAGAGTGGGGGGGAGGGGTGTGAGGGACAGAGAGAGGAAGAGAGAGAGGATCCAAAGCAGGCTCTGCACTGACGACACAGAGTCTTACACGGGGCTTAAACTCACAAACCATCAGATCATGACCTGAGCTGAAATCAAGAGTCGGATGCTCGGCCGATTGACCCACCCAGGCGCTCCTTGAGTCTTTTTTGACTCAATAATATAATTTGCAACTGATTTTCTTATTTTAGCAAATGTGTGGCTATATATTTTTTAATATTTTAAATGTTTATTCATCTTTGAGGAACAGAGAGAGACAGAGCACAAGCAGGGGAGGGGCAGAGAGAGAGGGAGACACAGAATCTGAAGCAGGCTCCAGGCTCTGAGCTGTCAGCACAGGGCCCGACGCGGGGCTCGAACTCATGAAACATGAGATCATGGCCAGAGCCGCAGTTGGACGCTCAACCGACTGAGCCATCCAGGCACCCCAATATATTTTTATATTAAGATGTGACAAATAAAGACTGTACGGGTACCGCTGAACCCCCTTTGTTCTTCCATTTCCATGGCTGACTGTGCAACTGGCAAGACTCTGTTTTTCCAGGTGAGAAAAAGTCCTAACTGGTGCTGCAAACCTTCAAAGCTCCAGAGCCACGTACACGGGTGTCCTGGGAAGTAGGGATGGATCCTACTTGCTGCCGGTCAGTGGTCACAAGCTCGGATGGATATCTGGCCCCAGGGGCTCCTCACGTGGGGAAGCCCCAGCTCCTTCACTTGTGTGCATGTGTGTGTGGTGATGGGGGCAGATCTGGGTTCCCAGTGTCAGCAGCAGTCAAGGGTCGTTTGAGCACACCCCACTTTCTGTTTGAAAGGATGAGAGGGAGCCATTCCAATAAATGTGGGGTGATGGATGTGTAGCTTCTTGATTTGTGCAGCCCCCAGTCACCCTCTTGATTTGAGGCATCTCTTTGCTGCACGCCCAATGAACTGTTGCAGTGTCATTATGATACACAGGGCTGCCCCAAAGAGAGCCTTTCTATTGTTTTTCTTAAAATATAACTTCTGCAGTATAATAGTTTTTAGAAGGAATGCTTATTTTTTTTTTTTATTTCAGAGAGAGAGAGAGAGAGAGAGAGACTGAACAGGGCAGAGGGGCAAAGGAAGAGGGAGAGAATCTTAAGCAGGCTCAGAACAGAACCCCACGTGGGGCTCCATCCCATGCCCCCGGGATCATGACCTGAGCCAAAATCAAGAGTCAGATGCTTAACTGACTGAGCCACCCAGGTGCCCCTGCGGTATAATTTTGATGTTATACTTAGTTCCTAAAATTCACTTATAATGTGTTCCCATTAGGTGTTACCAGGTACCCAGAACCTGTAGGATTGGAGCTGGAAGTCCCCACTTACCCCCACCTACCGGAGGACCTGTCAAGGGAAGGGGCTTCCCCAGACCCACAGCTGACACAGTGGTCATGCAAAAACAGATCCTGGAACTCTTGAACTTGAAGCTCAAGACCCCTTTACTTCTCTGACCCTGTATAACTTATAAATGTATATGAAGTGGGCACCTGGCTATTCAGAGGTGACTTTTCAAATAGGCAACTGGTGATTTTCAAGTCTATTCATAGGTTATTTGTGTAAAAATGGATACACAGGGCAAGTATATAAGATATCGAGTTTTCTAAATATTCAGCACTAGTAAAAGGCGGGATTCATCTTTACAAAGTGCGTGTGCATGGAAATTTATGCTCAAACAAGGATTCTGAATGATCAACAGGTGGCAGTATTTTCCTGCCTTATGCAGTCCTGTTAGCGGGCTAAAGAGAGGGCATATTGTTTCTGAGCCCCTGGATTGCACAAGGATAAAGAACTTCTCCAGAAATGTTGTCAGGCTGAGTGGAGGAGCCAGTGTCTGACAGGGCCCCCGGGGGAATCGTCCCCCAAACCTACCTGCCAGCACCCCAATAGAGGGATCACGTGACAAAGTACTCTCCTCCAGAATAATCTGCCCTCACCTCTCTCGGGGAAGAATTGAAAGAAGAGAAGAGCAAAGCTGACCAGGCTGGGCTCAACTGGACTGTTACTTCAAGTTTAATTTATAAAATTTACATCTCCCACGTAAAGATGCAGTGATAACGGGCTGTTTGACAAGATTGTTGTGAGCATCAGGTGATGTGGTTTATGAGAAAGGACCTAGCGCCAGGCTCGGTAGATAGCAGCTTCCTGGCTGGTCTCCTCTCGGGCTGAAGGAGCCACACTCTCCTTCCACTGCCAGTGTTTTATGAGAAATTGACATCTATTTTCCAATCTTCTGTGAAGAGCCATGCAAACAAGAATGAAGACACATCGCATACTCACCTTCCAACGAGACTGACAGAGTCTTGCGATGTACAAATTCTAGAGCAAGACGGTCACCTCAGGTAAGGGTGGGGAGCTGCTGACTGTGGCCCAGAAAAGCTTCTCCAATTATACACGGGGCTTTGGCAAAACCCTTGACCCCGCATCTCTTCACATCACTCTATCCTCAGAATCCGGAGGGCAGGCAATGCGTTTATCTGGTTCACTGCTATATCCCCCAAACCTAGCCCGGAAATGGAGGAGAGTGATGGTAAGTTTAGTCAGCATTTGGTGATGTGTGAAGTACCACTCTGAGCACTTTTGTGTCTTTCGTCTGCTTTAACTCTATGCAAGCCTCTAAGTGAGGTCACCAGCCACCTTCGTCAGAATCACCTGGAGACTTCTTAGAATCCAGACTTCCAGGGTCTTCCTCAGATCTGCATCAGGACCTTGGGGCAGGGCCCTGAGGCTGCATTTTTAACAAGGGGTTCAGGTGCCTCATTTAGCCCACAGCTCAGAGCTCCAGTCCTGTCTCAACTTCCTTTTGGGACCCCAGCTGGCCAAATCCTATAAATTAACGTGCACTATTCATCTCCAAGTGAGAATGTTTCGTTATGTAACTCTGCCACCTATAGGGAAGTTGAGTGCTTTGCCCCGAGGTATGGGGTGAATAAAAAATAGTCAATCATATTGTAAAAACATTGTCTAGTGACAGATAGTGACTACACTTTTCACGGTGAGAATTGGGTAATGTGTAGAATTGTCGAATCAATACGTTGTTTGCCTGAAACCAATATAACGTGGCAGGTCACCTATATTTCAATAAAAGACAACAAAACAAAACAAAAAACCCAGACTAGAGTCACAACTCTAGAACCCAGACAGTAGCTCTTCCCAGCCCAGGAGAATAATAATATACTAAATACATCTATGCGTGGCTTCAGAGTCCCCAGGGTGTAAGTCTTCCAGCCCAGAGTGAACTTGCGTAGGAAGCCACCAAAGCTGGAGTCAGGAGTTTGGGTAGTGGAGAGGCTGTTGTGTTGTTAGGCCTCTACGGCTACTCATGGCCGTCCTTCCAGGCCCCTCATAGGCCGGCCGCGTGGCCCCTGGTGGATCCCTGCCTCCCTACTTCTCCATGGGCCTCCCAATGAGCCCCTTGTTACGGAGTTAATCTAAATAAGCCGGAACAGCCTCCTGAGATGGGGGTACCATTGGGAGGCCCGGGACTGAGGGTCCTAAAACCCTGGGACTGCCTCTCACGAAGGGATGACCTGGTCCAGGGCCTTTGCTCTCAGCTCAGAGCCTCTGGGCAAGAGAGGTGCCTGGACACCTGGGTAAAAATGTAGTTTCAGGGTCCCATGTCCTCTTGGAAACCCTGATTCGGAAGTTCTGGGTGGTTTGGGGAAAGGTGAGCTTGTGGCCTCCCTGGTTGCTCCTTCACCGTTCACCTGGAACTGTGCTTTCCGGCTCTGCTACAGAGCAGGCGGTGGATTTTCTTAAAAAACATAAGCATTTATTAATTTTGTTTTATAATAACTTAAAAAGTGGTTACTAAAGAAACTAATGAATATTTTAGAAAAATAAGCAGAGGATCGGGCATGCCATTTGTCCCATTGAGCCATCCTCAGGGCTCTATTAAAATCCCAGGCCCCACCCGGCACCAGCATGGGCTCCGGCCATCTTCCCAACCTGCAGAAGCGTGTTGCTGCTGATTTGACCTTTTGTGGATGTTTCATTTCCCCAAACCTAAAGTAACTTGAAAATAAAGGAAGAAAATGAAAGCCAAGGAAAGATGGGCTGTCAAAGTAGACTCAGGAGATTGAAAGCATTCACACCGCTCACAAGGCTCTAAGATTCATGCCAGAGATGTTTGAGTCTTCCTCTCCTCTGCCCAAGGTCAGGGGAAGCTCGGGTGCTGCTATGCATCCTTCCTGTTCCGGTGGGGGATACCCAGCCTCACCCTGCCAGAACCAGGGGCAAAGTTCCCTTACCCTTGGATCTTGCTTTCCTTTTGAGGTTCCCAACTACTGGCCCACGACTCACATCGTATCAACTCACCTTGTACTCGTGCACAAAATAATGTACATTTTCTACCTGCAAGGGAGAATGTTGCCTTTAACCATGCAACTCTCTGTTACGTATGAACTCAAAATTTCTCCACGCTCAATTGCCTTTCTTATATGGAATAGCTGTTTGGGGCTGTAGTGGGGAGAACAGCATTGCTGTTATTACATGGCTGACTTCTTTCCGATGGGTTTAAATTATTTCTCTAGTGACTTCCTGCCAGGGTTCCATCCAGGGTTTGCGAGACCTGAAACTTACATCATTTTGGAGGCCCTCTTCAATTAAAACAAAAGTACACATTACAAAATTATGTATGAAAGTTGGTATTTATTTAAAATGAGAAAAGAAATCATGATTAAAAAATATCACAAACATTATAAAATTCAAACAATATACTATTTTCATTAATTCTTTGAAATACCCTTATAACACTATTCCTTTTTTATCACAAATGACTTTGTAATCTTTCTTATGGAGAAAAGAGAAAGGTACTCGATTTTTCATCAAATCTGGCTGATGAAAATTTTTCATTGTTGTATTTCAGTAAAGTTTTCTCCAACTGCACAAATCTTCACTGGCTTTGTGTTTAGACTTGTCAGTGTTTGAAAACTGCTATCCAGTTTCTTTTATATGTGACCTGTAAGAACTGGATGAACCTTCCAGACCTGCTTCTGGCTTCATACATTCCAGATCTTGGTTCTCCTTCACTACCCCTCACTTCCAGAATGTGCTCACACTGCTACCCAGCCCCTGGCCTTGCTCCTTTGTGTCAGGAGGAGAAATGAGAACACCCAGTAGGTGGCAGGAGATTTCCTAGAGGTCTTTCCTCAGGGTGGCCAACAATAGTCTAACAACACCTGGAAGGAACCGCACATAAAACGTCCAGTGAAACCCAAATTAAATGGACCCCTCACTCAATTCCTTGTCCACTGATGCCCAGAGTGCCTTGCACCACTCTACATGAGTGTGACCGGGGGGATATCAGAAGGGAAAGCGCCTTCATTGACTAAGGTTAAAATATTTCACATCTACAATGTTTACAAAAACATACGACGTGTGAGGGCATTGCTAGGACCCTTCCCAGAAGCCTTGATGTGGAGCGTCCTGGCATTGAAGGCTCATCACCCTCAGCATAAATCTCCCTCCTCACCTCCCTAGTTTGTGGGTATGAAGCAGAGCCTCTTCCTGTCCCGGCTCTGCGGTTAGCCACTGTGTCGGATTCACATGTGATAGGGACTGGCCTCCATATGGCTTCCTCTGCGCTGGGACTGCTGTCGGTGTAGACTTGGGCCCAGGACAGAGCAGCCCGGACCTGCTTGGCACTCGCCAGCTCCTTTGTTAAAATGCAGGAAATGCAGGCCTTCCATTTTCTTGTTCTAAAAACAGTGTTGGAAGCAGTTGGGTCCCCATTCTGGTGATTTCTGCCCCAAGGAGAAGGGAGGCAAACTCTGTTCCTCTTATGGTCCAAAGGAAGAGTGTGCAGAAGGAGGGGGGCTGAGGTCTAATGTCTTGTGTGGCTGGTGTTTTGGTGTTCCAGTTTGACAGCTCTGTGTGAGTGGTTTCTTGGGAGAGCTCCACATGTCAGGAAATTACTTCTTGTCAAATTAAAGGTGATAATAGGCAATACCTGGCAGTGTTTGAGGGTATTGAGGAAGCAGTAAGACAGAAGAGAGAATTTCTTCTCTTGTCTTTGCCAAGCCAAAAATGTAGGTCAGCACCAATAGTCTGACTTACAGCAAAATTCGGGTTCAGGTAGTCAAAAGTCACATGAGCCATTCTGTTTAGGGGCTCAGTATTAGTTTTTGTTTTTATGGGACTGCGAATTTGTCATTGCAGGTGAAGGGGGTCACACTGGTTGGCCTGTAAGGTCTCTCCCTATACTAGTTTGCTATAACAATTGTCCTTGGTAAAGCACGGGCCCTGCCGTAGGGCAGGTGCCCTTGGGAGGGGTAACAACATGTTGCATGTTTATTCACACCGCAGTGAGAATCGTTTGTCAGCCGATTCCACACACGTGATGTCTAGGATTATCAGGAAGGAGACCAGCCTTGTGAAGTGTTGGAGGCACAGTGCAGCAGAGTTCAGAGATCTGGCCTCTCCCACCCCCGCTTTCCTTCAGGGTGAGGGGTCCGAGTCATCTGTGACTAACAAGAAGGTCCTGGCATCAGGAATGAGGGGAAACCTAAGGTAGGGGTGAAGTTGGAAGAGCGTCAGAGAAATTTCAGTTGCCTCTTGGGTGGGTCTAGAGCTGACGTGGAGCCTCCCAAATAACTATAGTCTTCTGTTCCCACAGGCCCTGCTGAGGATCTGGGCCCAGGATCTGGGCCATCCTAAATGGTAGCAGTAATGGTAATGGCCAATGAACCTTGCTTGCCTCTTCCCTTCCCCTCTTCCATCTTTCTTCCTTCCCCACCTATCCATTGAGTATGAGCCTCTTTCCAGGTGTTGGGATTCAGAAGTAAACAAACAAAGACCAACTTCCTATCCACACAGGCTTACATTCACATGAGGAGGGACCATTGCTATGGTCACAAACCATTACTATATGACATGCTAGACCCTATACTTCATGTTTATCTCAAATCTCCCCACCCACTCTGAAAATGATGTTTATTTTTCCCATTTTACCAGTAAGACAATACCTAGGAGCATGTCTGAAAGATAATACTTATTCTGTAGAATGAATGAATGAATGAATGAATGAACTAGTGAACAAATGAGTGAACAGAGGCACCACGAATGTAAGCCGTTGACCCACCAACACACAGCTAATAAGTGATATAGCCTGGGTCCAGCTCCAAAGCCTGGGTCTGGCCTTTCAAACTGGGTGGGGTTAGCCTCTCTCCTGAGTCTGGAAACAAAGGCACGTAGGCCTCTCCTTTCTGTGCTCATGACTGCTTTCCCCCTTTGTCCTTCTCCTCTCATTGGTTCTCTTTCCTTCCCCCTTCTTTTCCCCATTTCCTATCCCCCCTCTAGCTCTACCTTCAATGGCATGACTGTCCTCCCTTGGGGCTTTTGGGTGTAGAATCAGCTGCCTCCTGGAGAATAGTTTGTGGTGATAAAGAAGCTAAGGAGAAGGAACGAGAATCCAGTCATTCTCACCTTGGCGCCCCCCGCCCCGGGGAAAAGGGGCTGGGGAATGCTCATAAAATGGTCCATCGTGAGAAGACTCTTATGGGCTGAAATGTGTCCTCAAAATTCACACATTAAAGTCCTAACCTCTACAACTTCAGAATGTGACGATATTTGGAGATTGATTTTTTTTTTAATGTTTCTACATACTTTTAAAATTTATTTATTTATTTTGAGAGAGACAGTGAGCACAAGTGGGGGAAGGGCAGAGAGAGAGGGAGACAGAGAGAGAATCGCAAGCAGGCCCCACACTAACAGTGCAGAACCCGAGAGGCTTAACCTACTGAGCCACCACCCAGGGGCCCCTGGAGATCATGGGCCCCAATCTGATCTGACTGGTGTCCTTATAACGAGAGAGGATTAGGACACACAAGGAGACACCAGGGGCGTGTGTACAGAGGTATGACCACCCTGAAGAAACAGCAAGAGGGCGCCATCTGCAAACCAAGGAGAGAGGCTTTAGGAGAAAGTAATTATTACTATTTTTTAATAAGGTTTGTTAGTTTTTTCTTTTTAAGTTTTTTTTTTTTTTAATGTTTATTTGGAGAGAGAGAGAGAGCAGAGTAGGGGCAGAGAGAGAATCCCAAGCAGGGCTTGATCCCACGAACTGTGAGATCATGACCTGAGCCAAAATCAAGAGTCCAATGTTTGACTGACTGAGCCACCCAGGTGCCCCAGGAGAAAGCAGATCTGTGGGTACCTTGATCTTGGACTTCCAGCCTGTTAAACTGTTGTTTAAGCCACCCGATCTGTGGTATTTTGCGACGGCAGCCCTAGCACACGAATTCTCATTCTCACACCCTCAAAATACTTAGATTGGAGATGCTTCTGCTTGTTTACCACTTCTCAGAGGACAGTTAAGAACGTTCTTCCCCGCACCCTCCAATGGGGAGTGGGCACTGCCAGTCAGGATGCCTGGATACCCTCCCCTTCGAGGGCCTTCCTCAGCCCCCCTGGGCCAGTCTACCTGAGAGGGCTGACAGGTGCTGTGGTCACCCGAAAGAGCAGGACAGCAGGCCTGTGGGCCCAGGGGACAGCACGCATGGCTATTCTGAGGCCTAGAATCTCTGTAACTGGAGCACAGAGTCTGCACGCCTGGGACCGGAGAGGGATCTGGGTCAACAGGAAGTTGAGAATGGAGCTAAAACGAATCCGGGGAGCTCCATTCACGTGAAGCAGAACCTGGCTTGGCCTCCGAGTGGACGGTGTGAAATAGGAAATAATCAAATGTTGTTGGGTGCCCGTGCAACCTGCAGGGCTCACTCAGGAGCCGCTGGGAACAGCTGCCAGAAGTGGTCATGTCCGTTTCATTAATTTCTAATCGAAACAGCGGCTTATTCCAAAGTCAAAACAACCGTTTTCGCTTTGTTACATGTGGAAAGGTCACTCACAGTGGAGCCGTCTTCTGAATCTCACAGGTGCACTTGGGTCGGCCGTAGTCGAGTGTCTCTGGTAAAGAACTCAACGGTGCTGCCATCCTCGTCCCCTCTCCAGAGGAGGCCATTCTCACCTCCTTTTGGACTTCTCCCGTGCATTTGGTGAAACAAGTACCTTTAGAGCATTTTTACCCGACTGCGGATTTAAAAAAATACAAATTTTTAAGTTTATTTATTTATGTCGAGGGAGACAGAGAGAGTGAGTGGGGGCGGGGCAGAGAGACAGAGAGGAGAGAGAGAGAATCCAAGCAGGCTGTGCACTGTCAGCACGGAGCCAAGTGCTGGGCTCGAACCCGCAAACCCCAAGATCATGACCTGAGCTGAAATCCAAGAGTCAGTCAGTCAAGACGCTTAACTGACCGAGCCCCCCGGGTGCTCCTGGGCTGCGGATTTCTTGAGGGCATCAGCCATGTCTTCTTACTCATTCAGGTGGACCCAGCACCTGTTAGATGCTCAGTAAATGTGCATCAAATGAATTGAGTAAAGGGATAAATAAATGAACTGGTTAATGTTCAGCCAGGATGGTGGGAGCAAAGCAAACAGCACTCGTTGCTAAGAGGCTGGGAACCATGGGTACTTGTTCCAAATGAAGTTAATTCCCTTAAAAACAAAAACCTGACATTTGAATAGTGCTTCACAGCGTACAAAGCGTTTCCTCACCGAAGAGCTCTGCTACCATCTCCAGGTCTTTCCAAGCCCTTGGTCGCCAACTTAGACCTGGTCCCCGGGTCTGAAAAGTAACCCTCCACGTGTTCCAGCTTTGAGTGTGGCTCTCTCTGAAGCAAGTGTGAGCTGCTCCCTTGCTTCAGGTGTCTGCCTCTTGGGGATGGAGCCTCCGGTGACTTTGAAGGTAGAGCTGAATTTCCACAGCTAATACCCCACAGGGGCTCCCCCTCCTCCCTTACACCTTCATTAGCTGCAGTGGGTCCGGATTTCTAACCCAAGCTGTCTGCTGTCCTGGATGTCTACGGGGTTTTAAACTCTGTTCACGCTGGAACATTCCCTCTCTGTCTGGGTGTTTGCATGCGTGAGTACTTTGCTGTTTTTCGGACTCGTTTCCTATTGTCCCTGTGGTCTGTTTAGACTTCAGGTTAAAGATGCCTGCCCCTTCACCTGCTCTTCTGAGTCCTTTTAAAATATACAACCTGTCCCTCCTCCTGTCTTTCCAGGTTTGCTGCCCCTTTACCACACAAAGATCGCCTTTTGTACATTTCTGGCAAAGGGATTAGCATTAACCCTTTGTGCTGACTTTGCAGGAGGGCAAGCATTCAGTGAAAGTGGCTGAGACTGTTTTGCATTTCAAAACCGTTTTAAAAGTGATAAATCACTTTTAAAGTGTGCTGCCCTAGTTTACTCTCATAGTTTTACATCTAAGCCAAGAACCCACGTTACCTCCACGGTCTCTATAAGAAAGGGGGACACCCCGCAAAGAGTACAAAGCTGCAGGGTCCTCGGTGTCAACTTTTGGAGGTCTGAGTCCCTTCAAACTCTTCCAGTTAGTTCCACAAAGACAAAAGAAGATGCAGGACTTCTTACCGTCAGCAACCAGGCAGAAGCAACAACCGAGTCCCGGACACCTTATTTAACCATTTAACTAGTACTTGCTGAATTCAACTGAGTACTGAGGAAGACAACTTACAGGTGCCAGGAGTCAGGAGCCAAGGCTCAGGACAAGCATTGCCTCTTCCATGCAGCCCTCCATGATAGCCCATGTTCTATATGGTGTTATTCCTACTCTCTCCTCCCTGATTCCAGAATACCCGACCTGCTCCTTCATTAGCTTGTATACTGTGTGTTATCCCGAGCTGTGGGATACTTGTTATGTGTCCCATCTGTCCATGTAAACCTCTTAGTGGGGAAGAGAGTGTCGCCCAGGGCACACATTTGCAACATGGGGGCGCCTGAGGTTTGCCGAATTGAAATGAATTTAAGAAGTTTAAATTCTCGCTATTTCACATACTCTTCACAGCCAGTTTCTGGAGGTGGCCATGTCCTGGGTTCCAAATGACACAGGGGCTTAGGGGGTGGAGGAGAGGTCCCCATACCCGGAAGCAGCCATCTCTATGTGGGGGTGGGGGTGGGGGTGGCTAGTCTGGCCTCCCCTGAGGGTCTTCAGCCCCTGGAGGGGGTCCAGAGCTATCTCGTTGGGGATCTGGACCCACTCAAGGGCTGCCTGCCCAGCAGAGTCTCTTTCTTTCCCGGCCTTTACCGAGAGCGAGGCTCCGTCCTTGCCCTTTCCAGCTTGTGCCACGTGCTGCATGAGACTTCAGACAGCACGGGTCTGTTTTTAGATTTTGCCTCACGTGTGCTCAGCTAACTTAATGAGCTCTCTATAGGGGTAGCTGTCTTGAGAGACCGTTGCTAAGGGCCAGTCACACGTTTCTCACCGTGTTGTGATGGAAACGTGATTAGATGCTGATCCCAGCTCAGGCAGAACCTGCCCGGGTGTCTGGTTAGAGTGGCCTCTTCTGCAGGAGCCTGTGGGATTTCACAGGCCAACAGATGCAACCTTGTGATTTCGGCCAACGGACAAAGGGTGGTAAAATGCCAGGAGGAGGGGATTCAGGAAGACTCCAGATCCATGCAGTTAGTTAAGGGCATAGGCCCACTTTAACTGCTTTGCCCGAGTGCCGCTTGAAGTCGGTACCAAAGAAGCAGGACCTATGTGTCCCTGCTTTTCAAGAGTGTGTAAGCGGTTGGGCAAGTGAGATAGAAATAGTTAAGTGTCCATCTGGGGGTGCCTAGGCCTAAGTACAGAAAGTCAGGGGGTCCCAAGGAAGGAGAGTGTGTATGAGGGGGGCGTTCAGGTGGGCTGGAGTGATCGGGAAAGGTAGCCCTTGAACTAGAAGGTAAGGGGCCCCCAGCAAGGCAGGATGGATCAGCGTGAATCGGGCCGAAGGTAGGAGTGATCCCCCTGGTAAAATGATGGTGACGGTCATCGATCACTGACCACCCTCTCTGGGCCAGACCCCCTTCTAAGCGTTTCTTCTCTCTGTCCTCACCACTACCTTCAAGAGTTGGTGCCGTTCTCCAATTTTACCGACGAGAAATGAGGCTCAGGTAAATTACATACAGTGTTCACGCTCACCCAGCTGGTAAGCCGCGGTCTGAAGGGCTTGGCCTGGACCTTGTGGTTAAGGGGTCTCCAGAGGAGGGGGCACATTTCATGTGAACCACACGAAAATCCTTGGAATGGCAACTATCACTATATTTATTAGACATGTGTCACCATACCAGTAGACAATATACTTCATAAAGCACAAAAATATAAAAAGGGTTAATGAGATAAAATGAAATACACTCTCTCTCATATATATGCCACACACATACTTTCTAGGTGGAATTCTTAAGGTGGGAAATATTAGTGTGTATAGTGCATAAGATATATAAAATATTAGTATGTGTGCATAAATACTGTATATAATATATAATAAACAATGTATCAGGGAAAGTACTTTATCTCATTCTTTAACACGATATTGGTACGGTAGGGTATGTCTATAATTTATATATAATTAAATAACTTTTTTTAATGTTTATTTATTTTTGAGAGAGAGGTAGAGCATGAGTGAGGGAGGGGCAGAGGGAGAGGGAGACCCAGAATCCAAAGCAGGTTCCAGGCCCTGAGCTATCAGCTCAGAGCCCAACGTGGGTCTTGAATCCATGAGCCATGAGATAATGACATGAACCGAAGTCAGACGCTTAACTGACTGAACCACTCAAGTGCCCCTAAATAACTTTTTTTAATGCTTATTTATTTATAGAGTGCGTGTGGGAGCAGGGGAGGGGCAGAGGGAGAGAGAGAGAATCCCAAGCAGGCTCTGCACCATCAGCGCAAAGCCATTCAGTGCGGGGCTCAGTCCCACAAACCATGAGATCATGACCTGAGCCAAAATCAAGAGATGCTTAACCGACTGGGAAACCCAGGTGCCCCTAAATGTATATATAGGGGGTACAGGTGAAAAAATGTTTTACTGATGGGATTTCAGATAAAATTAATTGGGTATCTACTTCCAAAGACGATGTGCAAGAACATCGGGGTTATAAGCTACACAGACCCCACCCAGGAGAAGGTAGAAGCTGGAGGGCAGTGGGAGTTCTGGCAGATCCGGGGTCTAGGAAGCCTCAGAGGCATGGAGCTGACGGTGAGAGACTGAGACCCGGAGCTGGGCCTGTTTCCTAGTTGGGAAGGCCTGTGCGAGGCCAAGGCCAGGGGCCAAAAACTGAATCCCATTGGTGCAGCAAAGTGTGCATAGCCAGAATCACACAGCGAGGGATGCAGTGGGCCTGGGGCTATCAGGATAGAGCAAGTTCTAATCATAGGTTTGCGTCCAGGCCAGGAGAGTTAGCAGGAGCAAGGCAGGGCTCCGTGCTCAGCATGCTGAAGAACCTGGGAGAGTCAAGGATCATAAACCGGTGTAGACAAGATGGGTGAGTAGAGGCAGTGTGGTCTAATGGTTAAAAGTATGCGCTTTAGAGTCAGAGCAATCTGGGCTTACAACCCATCTCTGCTGCTTCCCAGCTGCATGAACTTGTACGAGATCCCCAGCCTCACTGAACACTGACATCCTTACGTGTCAAAGGAATAATGATACCTACTCCATAAGGTAGTTGTGAGGATTAAGTGAAATCTGCTGGGCATCTATGCTGGGTATTGTATAATGTATTATAGCTGCTTTCATTATTTTAGAGCTGTTGTTTTAGTGAGTCTTGGGAATAAGGCAGTTGCCTGGGAATCACAACTGGGGTAAAGACTAGAGACGGGTCCTCTGCTTGGCTAACCGGATGCCCATCCCTTCAATTCCACCAGCCTCTGGTCAAAAAAGAAAGGAGGATTATGGATATAAAGAACCAGTCCGCGTGTAACAGCGGCTCTCCAACACCCGAGTGAACATGAGTTGTGAGAGTCTATCCGTCTAGTGATGGCAGTTGCTAAGGGGCCCACCTCACATCTCGGGATCTTTGCACCAGCCACTCCCTCTGTCTGGCCTGCCCTGATCTCTACCTGGTTGCTTCCTCTTTGTCATTTATAATTTTAACCATGACCTTCCCTGAAAAACCCTCCCAGACTGCTCTAAAGCTGCCACCATTTGTGGAGCATCCCACCCAGCTATAGCAGACTACTCACCCCTTTACGTATACGTAGATCGTTCACCAAGGCAGGCCACGTAGTGGCCATAAACCATATCTTAATATCGTAAAAGGGCTGAATTCAGAGTATGTTCTTTGACCACAGTAGAATTAAATTAGTTAGAAACTAACAAAAAGAAATCTAGAAAATTTCCAAGTATTTGGAATTAAATGACACTTTTCTAAACAACCCACAGGTCAAAGAACAAATCAGAAGGGAAATTAGAAAATATTTTTAGGGGCGCCTGGGTGGCTCAGTCGGTTAAGCGTCTGACTTCGGCTCAGGTCATGATCCCACGGTATGTGAGTTTGAGCACCGCGTCGGGCTCTGTGCTGACAGCTCAGAGCCTGGAGCCTGTTTCAGATTCTGTGTCTCCCTCTCTCTCTGGCCCTCCCCCGTTCATGCTCTGTCTCTCTCTGTCTCAAAAATAAAATAAACATTAAAAAAAGAAAATATTTTTAAAGTTAAAAGAAAAATTGAAATACAACATATCAAAGCATGTGGGTGCAGCTAAAGCTACACTAACAAGAGATCTTTTAGCTTTCAATGCCTATATTAAGAAAGAAGAAAGATAATACTATGAATACATATATCAAAACATCATGTTGTACACCTTGAATATATACAATTTTTACATAATCTATGTTATATTAACATATAAAAATTGTATATGTGTATAGATACATGAGATTTATACATATATAAAGCTGAGGACAAAAAGAAAGGTCTAAAATGAGCAATCTAAGCTTTCACGTTAAGAAGTAGAAATGCATGGGCACAAAACCGACAAAACACTTAACCGACTGAGCCACTCAGATGCCCCTAAATATTTTATTTTATTTTTTTTAATAAAAAAAGTTAATTTTTGAGAGAGAGAGACAGACAGACAGAGACAGAGACAGAGTATGAGCAGGGGAGGAGCAGAGAGAGAAGGACACATAGAATCCGAAGCAGGCTCCAGGCTCTGAGCTGTCAGCATAGAGCCCAATGCAGGGCTCAAACTCACTGACTGCAAGATCGTGACCTGAGTCAAAGTCGGACGCTTAACTGACTGAGCCATCCTGGCGTCTCTAGAGATCTTATTTTTAAGTAATCTCTACACCCAATGTGGGGCTTGACCTTGCAACCTCAAGATCAGCAGCTGCCCACTCTACCGACTGAGCCAGCCAGTCCCAAAAGGATAGTCTTTTCAACAGATGATGCTGGTATCCATTTGGAAAAAAAAACAAAAAACAAAAAACCTAGAATCTTACATTAAATAATATGCAACAATTAATTCAAAAGAGATCACAGACCTAAATATAAAAGCTAAAATTGTAAAACTTCTTGAAGAAAACATAGAAAATCTTTGTGATTCTGTGGTAAGCAAGGAGTTCTTAAGATGCATAAATCACACACCATGAAAAAAAAATTGAGGTATTGGACCTAGTCAAAACTGAAAGCTCTGCTCTTCATTAAGAAAATGAAAAGGAAAGCCACAAGCTGGGATAAAACATTACCAAATGTTTATATTATAAATAGATTACATATATAAATATATTTATTTTATATATTATATAGCACACATAAATATATATTGAATAGTTGCATTTATATTCTTAAATATATAAAATATATCTATTACTAAATATAAATAAATGTATTTGTGAACATTTGCGGGATATTTATATCTATCTATCATCATAAATGGCTTGTATTCAGAAGATATAAAGAACTCAATAAGGAAGACAAACAATCCAGTAAAACAATGAGGAAAAGATTTGAACAAGCACTTCACAAAAGAAGATATACAAAAGGCCAATAAGCGCATGAAAAATGCACAGAATTATTAGCAGAGAAATACAACTTAAATCCACAATGAGGGGTGCCTGGGTGGCTCAGTCGGTTAAGTGTCCAACTTCGGCTCAGGTCATGATCTCACAGTTCGTGGGTTCGAGCCCCGCGTCGGGCTCTGTGCTGACAGTTCAGAGCCTGGAGCCTGCTTCAGATTCTGTGTTTCCCTCTCTTTTTGCCCCTCCTCTGCTAGTGCTCTGTCTTCCTTTCCCTCAAAAATAAATAAACACTAAAAAAACCTTTTAATCCACAATGAAACACCATGACTCAGTCTCTAAATGGCTAAAATTTTAAAAGACTGACAATATCAAGTGTCAACAAGGATTTGAAACTACCGGAACTCTTACATTGCTGGAGGGATATAAAATGGCAGAATCACTTTGAAGAGCAGTTTGGCAGTTTCCTATGAAATTAAACATACACTTACCATGTGACCCTAGGTCTTTACCCAAGAGAAATATATGTCCACAAAAAAATTTTTATGTATATGTTCATGACACTCTTATGCCTAAGAGCCCCAAACCAGAAACAGTCCAAATACCCATCAACGGATGAATGAATAAACAAAATATGGAGGATCCATACAATGGACTACTACTCATCAGTGAAAATAATCAGACTGTTTGTACTTGCAACATGAATGAATCTTAAAAACATTACGTTGAACAAAAGATAGCAGGCACATAATAATGCAAACTGTATGATTCTATTTGTATGAAGCTTTACAAGGAAAGCTAATTTATGACAGAGAGCAAATAAGTGGTGGCAGGGGTAGGGTGTGGGGTGAGGGATTGACTGGAAAGTAGCCCAAGGAAAATTTTGAAGTAATGGAAAACTGCTACATCTTGATTGGGGTGATTGATCTCTAGGTGTCTGCATTTGTCAAAACGTATAGTCTGTATCTAAAACCAATGTGTAAATTGTTCTTTTTTTAAAAATAAAGTTATTCTTTAAAAATGTTAATTTCACTTTTTTAAAAAGACTGAATCAATTAATAAATTTTATAGGAGTGGATTTTAGGGTTCAAATCAGAGATGGCTTTGATCAACTGCAGTTGAATTGCTTAGAGGGGGATTTCTTAGACCATTTCTTCTTATCTATCTATCTATCTGGGTTTTTTTTCTAGTTTTTTCACACACAATGTTACGTTAGCTTCAATGTTGTTAATTACAACACAGTGATTCAACAAGTCTGTACATTGTGCCGTGTTCGCCGCAAGTGTAGTCTGTCACCATACAAAGCTATTACAATACCCTTGACTATATACGCATACGGTACCTTTCGTCCCCATGACTTACTCGTTCCATAACTGGAAGCCTGTATCTCCCACTCCCCCTCACCCATTTTGCTCATCCTGCCCCCAACATCCGTTTGTTCTTATATTTAAGATCTGATTCTGCTCTGTTTGTTTGTTATTCATTTGCTCTGTTTTTTAAATTCCACACATAAATGAAATCATATGGTATTTGCCTTTCTCCGCCTTAGAGCATTTCTAGTCAGGGAGCATGTCAAGGGCACTCAGGGTGGCTCAGGCATCTGTCCCTAGCTGTACTTCTTTAGAAGGAGAAGTCAGGAACTCTGACAATAGGCATAATACAACATTTGATTAATCTGTGTGCTTCCTCCTTTCAAAAATGGATTGGAGTAAAATTATCTATAACAGGATAAAAGATAAGTAGTTGAGAAAACTGAAATAAAGGGAAAATAATGAAAGGAAAGCAGATAAACCTAGAGGTGAGGTAAAAACACTGAGATAACTACCGACCATTATGTCCTGTGCCGCAGAAGTGGGCTGCAAAATTGACTTTGAGCTTCCTAGCAACCAAAGCAAGAAAGGGAACATAATCATAGTGTAATCACAGTGGCCACAGAGAAAACAAACCCTGTTGCTAAAAATGGTATATTTATCATATCAGCTTTCTTATTAAAGAGGTTACGCAAAAAGGAGACTTCTTGATGGAAATTTATGTGGGATCTTTCAGGGAACCTGAATGCTTTTCATTATCATTACTATTTTAGACTTTGTAAAGGTTTCTTTCCTGGTCTATGTGTGAATTGGAAATACCATGACTACTGAATACTTAGTTTTTTTCAGCTCCTGATCAAATTGAAAATCATAAACTTGCCAGTAGGTTTTGAACCCAACCCAGATTCTCATCGTGCTTCAGCCTCAGATATATCCTTCCGCTCCCCACCCCAGGCTTTATTGAAATATAATTGACATATAACATTGTGTAAGTTTAAGGTGTACAGTGTGGTGATTTGATATATGTATATATTGCAAAGTGATTACCACAGTAAGGTAGGTTAACACATTCATCACTTTGTAAATAATTACTATTTTGTGTGTGTGGTGAGAGCTTTAAAAATCTACTCTCTTAGCAACTTTCAAGTATACAGTACAGTTTGTTAACTACAGTCACCATGCTGTACATGAACTTATTCATTTTATAACTAGAAGCTTACCTCCCAGCCATATTCACACATTTCCCCACCCTCTTTCTCTTCCTCTGGCAACCGCCAGTCTGTTCTCTGTGTCTATGATTTGGTTCTTTTTAGATTCCGCATAGAAGTGAGATCATTCGGCATTTGTCTTCTCTGACTTATTTCACTTAGCATAATGTTTTCAAGTTGCATCCATGTTGCTACAGATGATAGGAGTTCCTTCTTCCTCATGGCTGAATAATATTCCATCGTATATATATGAGCCACATCTTCTTTATTTATTCATCTGTTGACGGACACTTAGGTTGCTTCCGTATCTTGGCTTTTGTAAATAATGAGCATGCAATGAACATAGGAGTGCAACTATCTCTCTGAGGTAGTGATTGAATTTCCTTAAGATATGTACTCAGAGGTGGGATTGCTGGACCGTATAGTAGTTCTACTTTTAATTTTTTGAGGAACCTCCATACTGTTTTCCACAGCGACTGCACCAATTTACATTCCTTCTAACAATGCACAAGGGTTCCTTTTTCTCCACACCCACACCAGCACTTGTTATTTCTTGTCTTTTGGATGATAGCCACTCCCTCAGGCAGTTTTGATTTGCATTTCCCTGATGATTAGTGATATTAAATACCTCTTTATGATTTGCATATCTTCTTTGGAAAAATATCTACTCAAGTCCTTTGCCCATTTTTAACATTGGATTCTTGGGGGGTTTTTTGTGTTTTTTTTTTTTTTTGCTATTGAGTTATATGTGTTCCTTACTAGGTATGTGGTTTGGATATTAATGCTTTATCAGGTATGTGGTTTACAAATATTTTCTTCTACTTCATAGGCGTCTCTTCATTTTGTCGATTGTTAGCTGTGCAGAAGCCTTTTGGTTTGATAGTCCCACGTATGTATTTTTGTTTTTGTTGCCTGTGCTTTGGGCGTCATATTAAAATACTCGTTTCTAAGACCAATGTCAAGAGGAGAAGTACCCCTTTGTTGAAACGGATCCCAGAAAGGATTTGGGAGCTGAAATGTGACTAAGATGAGATTGCTTCTTTGGCACCTAATGGGGAAGTAAAGGATTGTGGGAACCCAGAGCTGGGGCAGTCGATTCTTCTAGAGCATCACGGGCCGTAGGAGTATTCTAGCAGGCCTTAGGGGAAGATTGGCATTCACCACTCCAGTCATCATTCTTGACAAGATTCACAATTTAATAATATCATATAATAGGAATAATAAAATAATATCATATAATAATAATATAATATTAAAATAGATATTCTAGGGAAATATCTCTTCCATTTTATATTTTACTAAATTAAAGGAAAAAAGTAATAATTCAAGTGGGTACAGATGTTTTCGTATTATGTTCTTGAAGTATGTATATCCCCTAATGTGAGAAGTTACATTTATTAGCTGTGTAACTTTTAATTTTTCAATTGCATGGACAACATTATTATAGTTACTAGTATTAAACAGAAAAAAACTCACGTTTTACTACTATATATCAAATTCTATTATTTTGTTCTTGTATTCTGCTTTTATGTTGAATGGTGGCCCTTAAAGGATTAAGACAGAGGAATGTCACTTTGTGGGGTGCCCAGGCCAGATGGAGGACAAGATGGGTTAGTTTGCATATGAAAGCCATGCTCCCAGCTGAGTCCTTTGTTATCTCTAAGAATTGGCTAGCCAGAGAGGGGCAATCTCTCCTTAGCCTGAAGGCTTTTTTAAGATGTCAAAATATCATAATATATAGAACACACACACACACACTTCACAAGTCAAAAGATTTTTAGGGCTTTTAACGTGTATTGACAAATTGATTTCCAGAGTTCTGTATCAAATTGCAGTAACAGTTAACAATGTACAAATGTACAAGTTTTAATAGTCTCATCAACATTGGGTTTTATCAGATTTTCTACATTTTGTGAAAGTAATACATATACTCTCCTTTCTCCTTCTTATGTTAATATTGTGTTTTGGTGGTTATTTTAGGTGATGGAGGGGGATGTGAACATTTTCCCTACATTTCCCTACATTTTCCTTGGCTAATTATATCTCTCCTTGTATGCATTGTATGTATCATTTCTCATTTATAGGTCATAGATTTAATGTTTTCTTAATAAATCTTTGTGAGTTATTCATATAATATAAATATGAATCCTTTGGATTTTTAATGAAACTGTTTTCTCTAATGTACTGTTCTTTCAGTTTCTGTCCTGGCAAACTAGCACATTTTTAGTAGTCAGTTCTATTGATCTTTACTTTTGTATTTTCTTTTGTTAAGAAACACATTTCAACTGAGAACATTTTAAAGATCTTATTGGCTCTATTCAATGCTTCATGAATTGGGCAACATTCCATCTAGCAGATAGAAAGGACCTCTGATGAGCTGTACAAAATGAAAGACTTGTGATAGCCAGAAGAGAGCAGGAACAAGGAAGTTACACTGGGGGTAGAAGCCATTGGTTGTTGCAAGGTTAATTTCCTAGAAAGGATGGCAGGGGTCTGTCAGGCAGATCACCTAACTAGTGCTGATCAGGTGATTCCCCATTGACTGGCCTACATTTCCATTTCTAGGAAAGCCAAAAGTGTAATTAAGTTTTCTTGGTTTGGTGGTGTGGGATTTAGGATTAAGGGACTCCATCTTGGAACCATTGTCTTGTTTTTAACACTTTGATCACTTTATAGCTTTAAGTTAATTAATCTACCAGAGACCTTATAATTATTGTTTTGTTTTCTGCTAGTTTTTCTGTGTTTTATTAAAAAAAAATGTTTAACTCGGGGCACATGGGTGGCTCAATTGGTTGAGCATCCGACTTCGGCTCAGGTCATGATCTCGCCGTGCATGAGTTCGAGCCCCGCGTTGGGCTCTATGCTGACCTCTCAGATTCTGTGTCTCCCTCTCTCTCTGCCCCTTTCCTGCTCATGCTCTCTCTCTCTCTCTCTCTCTCTCTCTCTCTCTCTCTGTCAAAAATAAATAAACATTAAAAAATTTTTTTTAAATGTTTAACTCTTTAATACACATGTGGAATTTATTGTCAGTGTATGGTATGAAGGGATAATCTAAATTATTTTTTCCAAATGGCTTGACTTTATCCCATGAATAGTTAAGGAATTGTTCTTTTCATCATTTTTTTGTGATGGCTCCTTTAAGTTCTTACAATCAGAATGAATCCCCAATACTTTCTATTCTCTATTTATTTACATGTCCGCCTTTTTGTCAGTAGCCTGCTGCTTTTACTCATTGCTTTCTATCATATTTAAATATCTGGTAGAACAAATTCTCTCTGCTTCCCTTTAAAATTATGTTTTGTTTTGTTAAAATTAACTAATAGCCCTAATAGTTCATATAGAGTGAGTATTGACCTTGTTTTTCATTTACACCATCCCGTTTAACTTTTGCCACCTCCATACGGTAGAATTATTAATACCCCTAATAAGAGCACAATTGGCATTTTATCCCTTACTTAGCCCTCCCAGATTTCATTTCCACATTCAGGGCTTGTACAGAACTCCTGTTCATCCATGCCTGTCACAAAGCCTTCTCATCTTTATGCAGGTCTCATACATGGAAGGCGGGGCTTATTTCTAAGTACTTCCCACCTATTGCCGCTAGTATGAGAGCAGCCCTTCCTGCTAAGGCTACCTCATAGGATTCCTTTGGTAGGCACCCCAAGCGTGTTAAAATCGTCTTAATTTCACCAAATTGCAGGTCCACGCAGCAGTCAGAACCTGCCACTGATGGACTCAGGCCCTGTCATAGCCAGGACACGGTTTTCCTTCGCGCTGACAGGGATGTGAACATAAACTATGATTCTTCCCCACTGTCTCATTTTATGGGGAAAGCCAGTTTCCAGGCCAGTGTGAATAGGGATCTGGGGAGGGAGAGATGGAGGGGAGATATAGGAATGGTATTCTATAACTGATCCAGAAACTACTGCCAGCGCCTGCCATTTAACCAAGGAAAAGCAGAGTGGGTCCACAGACGCTGGCACACAGGAGGGAAGGCTGCATTTTGTACATGCCCTGGGCTAATTCCATACTGGCATTCCTGGTACAGCCACTTACATTTTGCTGGGAGGGTCATTCAGTCAGTGTCTTTTATGGAGCCCCTATTCTGGGACCTCTTGGGAGCAATTTAAATGCAGCTACTACTCCCCACCAAAGGAATGGAAGTCATTGGGCCGCCTTTGTTTTCTCTCTCTCCGGGAAAAGAATGGATCTTAATGAACAGTCTGGAGCATAAGCAGCTCTTTGAACACTTCCCAAGAAGACTATTCAGAGTAAAATAATGAGTATCTTTTACAGCAGAAATCCTTCTATCATCTATGTGAGATAAAGCAACAGGGAGCCAGGAATGGACAGGACGTTGATAACAGGCCATTCGCTAAGGGCAGGACTACATGGACGAAGCCCTCCATCACCCCTAAAACTCCAAAAGAACCCAGACATGGATTCACATGCCTCTTGGCGAACATTACACACAGGCCATGTGGAGACTGTTCAACTCTGGGCTCTATCATTAACTAACACTGTGACTCTAGGCAAGTTGGTTAATTGGGATGGATCTCCATTTCTTCAGCTGCAAAGATGTAAGGAAACTATTAACACAAGAAATGATAGCAAAAAGAAAAAAAAATTATCTCGGTATAAGTGCTTGCCTGACAGGAATTTTGAAGGCCAAAACTACTTTCAGATGCGCTATAATACATGGAAAAATGGAGAGTTCTGGGAATGAGTATACAAGTATTTAAGAGAAAGAAAAACTCTGTGTGGGCTGAGGCAGAGAATTCTTCATGGACCATTAGGGACAGGGAACCAGAGGATACATACCCCAGATTTAAATCTGCAGATCTGAAGCACTTGATGGAATTTCAAGGTGTAACTCTCTTGGTTCTCCAGAGAAACAGAATCAATAAGATATATAAGAATATATAAGAATCAATAAGATATATATATACATATATATGTGAATATATATAATCAGTAATATATATATATATATATATATATATACTCACACACACACACATATCTGTCTGGATTCTCCAGAGAAACAGAATCAATAAGATATATAAGACATATAAGAATATATAAGAATCAATAAGATATATATCTTATATAAGATATATAATATATATAAGATATATAATATATATAAGAATCAATGAGATAGATATCTATATCTATATCTATATCTATATCATCTATATCTATATCTATATCTATATCATCTGTCTGGGTTCTCCAGAGAAATATATATATATATATACACATACATATATATATATATATATGTGTGTATATATATATATATATATATATATATATATATCTGGTTGCGGATTCTATTTCTCTGGTGAAATATATATATATATTTTAGTTTATATATATATAGTTATATATATATATTTCAGTTTATATATATATAGTTATATATATATATATTTCAGTTTATATATATATATATATATATATATATATATATATAGTTTTGGAGGCTGAGAAGTCCCCAGACCTGCATTCAGCAAGCTAGAGACCCAGAAGGGCTGATGGTCTTGTTCCAGTCTTAGTCTGAAGGCTTGAGAACAAAGAGAGCTGGTGGTGTTTATCCTAGTCCAAGTTCAAAGGCAGAAGCAGGCTGGTGCCCCAACTCAAAGACAGTCAAACAGAGGGCGCAAATTCTCTCTTTACTCAGCCTTTTGTGTCCTATTCAAGCCTTCAATGGATTGGATGAGGCCTGCCCATATTGGGGAGGGTAATCTACTTTACTCAGTCTAATGATCTAAATCTCATCCAGAAACACTCTCAGAATATTGTTTAATTAGATGTCTGGGTACCCTGGAGCCCAGTCAATTTGACACAAGATTAACCATCACAGAAGGCCTTGGCTCCACCGTGGAAAATTCTGATTCTGTGAGTATGGAGTTGGATCAAGGAACTCTATTTTTAATAAACTACCCCAAGTGACTCTGATATACAAGTGTCTTTAATTCTGTTTCTTAACCAGGGTGCTGTGGTAGGGTTCCTACATGGGTGACAGAATAGTACTGTACATCCAGGGCCTGGTGAGCCTCTATTGACTAGCCTGGTCCCTTGTTGGAGAGGAGAGAAGAGGAAAGGAGAATTGCAGGGAGGGACATCAGATGACGTTTTTCATTTTCTGTGTTTTATGATGCTTTGACATCTTGGGGCCTTGCTAATCCTTGAGAGACTGCTCCTCCCCAGGGTCAGCTAATTCCTAGAGACAGTAAAAAAGTGCCTGTGAGCACTCCTTTCATATGCAAGGCTGCCAAGTCCACCCACCAAATCACCTCCTTCATCCCTCTCACACGCCAACCCAATTTTCCCCCTGCCCTCAATCACCTTGCTGCATCCATTCCTTTCTGCAAAAACCACAATAAAGTCTTTGGTCTATGCTTTCCCTTCACTCTGTCTGCCTCCTGACCAACCCTGGTGCTTCCCAGTGTGGCCCTGTGTGGTGCACCATGCCTCCTATTTCTAGAAGTCTGCTAGTAAAAATTTCTTCCTAACAGTCATTTCCATGTCTGTGTGTCTTACAAATCTCACATACATTTGAAAACAATATGTTTTATAGAAGAACAGGGAAGAGACTGTTTCATTGCTAACACTTCGTTTTGATTTTTGTCTTCACAAGCTCTGTGGATGAGAGAATCTTACCAACAAAGCCAGCTGGCTCTGAGAGCAGTTATCTCCATGGGCCATGGACAAAAAATGTGGGCTTCTAATGGAGCATGAGGCACGTATACCCAGTCAGACTCCTTGTTATCTTTGTTGATGTTACAAGGCAAGTGCTAACTTTGAGAAAGTGCCAGAGAGAAACTGGCCATAATTCTGTAAGCAGCTAAGGGGCTTCTGACTCTTCTGAAAGGCAAGAGAGAGAAGAGACTCTCCCTTCCCAAGAGCTAAAGACAGCAGGAGGACACATTTTTGATTTTACTTGGAGTCAGTCTCATTAGGTGACCAGTTTAGAAGTAATATAATGTAATCTTAGGCTTCTGTGACAATGAGTGCATTAGGTTTGGTGCAGTTACTTCAGGAGTAATCTTTTGCCGAAGCCTCCAAGAAGGTGGTTAGGGGCTACTTATTCAGTGCAGGAGAAAAATGTCTATTCTATTCTAGATAGGAGAATTTTTTTAAGGTCACCAAGATTATGATTTTTTGCTCCTTCTTTCCCTCTACTCCGTCGTTCAAATCATTTTGAGTTACTATTGCACGGTTACAGTTTTGAAATATAGTTTTGTTTTATAGCCTAATTATTTTTAATAACTAACTGCATTTGTTCTTATATTGTTGGCTTGCTCCTCTGGGACATCTCTACCAGAATGAGCGCTATTTCCTTGGAGATAAAGAGCTTTAAGACCCACAGTGCTTGGAAGTGAGGAACGTGTAGATTGGAAATGGTTTACAGAGTTTGGATAGAAACTGTACATGGTGACACAGAAGTCCTCCTGAGCTTAAAGATGAGTTGTCATTTATAAGGAGTTGTAAATATACCCCAAGTTTTTAGTGAAACTATTCTATAGAAGTTACCTCACACGTGTTTTCCTTTTTCTGCTTCCCAAAGGTATACAGAAAAACATTCCATAAAATGTTACTCTTTGAGAAGTTGCATCTGTTTCATTAATTCTTTGTATCTCTGCTACAAATTTGAAAATGGTAATTTGGTGTTTGCCTCTTCCCTTGTTTGCTGTGAAATTTGTCAGTGTTTGCAGTACCAACTCTAGCCCTTTTCAAGGTGTACTTGATTTAATGGGTCTAATGAGAATGAATGAGGGGGTTTTCAGGTCAAGGATGCCAAATGAAGTCTCCAATCCTCTCCAGAGTTTGGCCCTCATACTTCAAGCCTCACTTCTGCTCTTCTGCTCTGCCCTTGAAGAGCCCCTGCTCTCCATCAGCGTCCTCCCTCCCGAGCTCTGTGCTCTAGCTCTGGCCCTGACCTCCCTCCCAAGCCCAGGTCTGCATTTTAGTCATTTCCCACAAGTCTCCGTTTTAACGTCCCTGGAGCCTGGCTGTGTTTCTATGATTCTAAATCTCCAACAAGTGGGAAACTAAGCCTGACCTATCCTTCACCAAACAAAGCCCAGGGGAAGAAGTAGGGTTGGGGTCCTGCCCCAGGAAAGGTCTAGCCCTTCCCCAAGCTCAGAACACCATACCCTTCTCTGTCCTAGAATTAAAGAGACACCAGAAACTCCTGTTAGGTTGGAAACCAGGAACTCAGTGGGGACCCTCAGTGGGCTGTGGATTTCAAAACAGGACAGAGACTAGTCTGTCCTTCCTCTCAGTTGGGAGGGGCTAATGAGAAACAGACTCCAAGGGACAGGTTGGTTCCACACCTAGAAAGCCGGGCGAGGGAGGAATCCAAGCTGCGTCCTCTGAAGGCTGGAGACAGTGAGCATGCTTCATTCAGACAAACCCAACAGGGATAGGTACTGGATGGGGGAGAATGTGGGATCCCATCACCCTAAATGCATTCCATGAAACACTCACCTCTTGAGAAATGAGTCACCCATGAGAAATAGTTCTATAATCAAATACATTTGGGGGGAAATGGGCAAATAAAACTCAATAGTTTTCTTGATTGTAGAAATTCTCAGAGCCCTTAACAAGCTAATGTACTTTGTAAAGGGGGGTGAGGTACACAGTATTTCCCAAAGGTACCTCGGTCATGTAACGATCTCTCTCTCTCTCTCTCTCTCTCATAAGAGCCTGTGAAATGCTAGAATTGTGTGGGACAATTTCTACAGTAGCTAGTTATTAAGTGAAACACTACTTGCCTCCACTATTACCAAATAAAAACATGGTCGAGGATTTACTGGGATCCAGAACGGTGGAATAACTGGGGAGGAGCAAAGAAGTTAAGATAAAGTCCCCATACAGGCCATTTAAATGGTGTGAGGCTGGAAGCAAGGGGTCTTTTGAGGTCAGTATCTCTGAAACAAGGGTTCATGCACGGTGGGTGCTCCCAGGTACAGAACACAGACTCAACTACCCACACCCAGCCAGGGTGGCTGATAGCAGAATGCCTCATGGCACTCTACCATTCTACCTCATGGTAGTAGATTCTGGAAGGGATCAAGGACCATTCAGCAAGAGTAAAGAAACCTACAACATCTGTTTTCATTTGCAAGCCACCTGGTCTCTACAGGCTTTGAGTCTGTTTTGTAAGCTTTTGGGAGCCCTTTCCCCAGGAAGGTGGCAGTTCAAGGGACAGCACTCTGACCCAAGAGAGAGAGAGAGAGAGGGAGGACAGGCAGGGTGTAGTCCTGGTACCCCTCTGTCACAGCCAGGTGATCTTGAGCAAGCCTCCATTTCCCCATCTCTGGAGGGAGGGCCCTACCTCACAAGGTTCTCGTGCGGAATAAACCAAGCCACATGTATCTGTGAGCGGACTTCATAACCGAAAAGCACTATGGGAAGGTCGGGACTGTCAGGAATCATCACCCTGGGGGAAGAGTGTGGAGGGCAGTGTGGGGCGGGGAGGTGTGTTTGTGTGAGACCTTTGGAGGCTGCTTATAAGAGGGGGTCACCAGGGGTGCCTGGGTGGCTCAGTCAGTTAAGCGTCCTACTTCAGCTCAGGTCACGATCTTGTGGTTCACAAGTTTAAGCCCTGCGTTGGGCTCTTTGCTGTCAGCATGAAGCCTGCTTCAGATCTTCTGTCTACGCCCCCCTCTGCCCTTCCCCTATTTGCAAATGCTCTCTCTCTCTCTTAAAAATAAACATTAAAAAAATCATTAAAAATTCTTTTAAAAAGGCTCATTGAATTTATATTAAAAATAAAATAAAATAAAACAAAACAAGAAGGAGTCACCAGAAAGCCGCGTCGGGTAAAAAGCTTGGTGGTTTTCTGTCCTTGGTGCATATGACTTGTGCATTTCTCTTTCTCAGACACAGTTGCTACTGACTATCCAACGGAACATTCCTCAGAAAGTTTGCAGGATTCAGCCCCCAGATGTTCCATAGTAGCTTCTCGGGAGTAGAAATTGACTTAGCTAATGGTTCTGCAACTTCAGAGCATCCTGTTAAAACAGATTGCTGGCCCCACCCCCAGAGTTTCTGATTCAGCAGGAACGTGTGTTTCTAACACGTTCCCAGACTTGGCTTTGAAAACCACTGCCTTGGGCTGACCAGGTTGGAGAATCTAGGGAGCCCTCACCTCCGGGGTTTGAGATTCAAGCTCTCTGCTGGCCTCCAGCCCCTCCGGTGGCCGCTTTCCTAAAAATCCCTGGACTCTGGGTGTCTGCCAGTGCTAACGGGTCAGTGAGGTCTGGCTGTCCACTATTCCTTGGGTGAGGACTGGGGAGGGTCCTCCCCGTTCAGCGGCATTACCACCCAGCCCCTTTGCTCCCTAGGAGTCGTGAGAATGCAGTACCATGTTGTTTTTCTCAAAGGATGCACGCATCTGTTTTCCAGGTTGGAACACTGGCCAAGGTCTGTCTCGGGTACTGCTTTTAAGCTTGGTCAGGTTTGGGGTTTGCCTCTACGGACTGAGGGTATTTTACTGAGTGCCAGCTGTGGCCTGTGACCTGGAAAAGCACTTCATCCAGCAGCAGATGGGCCCGTAGGCGGTGGTGGTGGTTACTGCTGGGCCATATTAGATACTGCTCCTGGCCTCCACCTCCAGTCCGCCCGGGGGGGGCCCCCTCCCCCTTGCGTGTGTGTTGCTGAGTTACCTGCCAGTGTTTACTCGCTCCAGCCAGTCCTCACGTGTCTGGCCTCCGAGTCACTGGGGGGCTGAAGTCTTCATTCGGGCACCGATTTCATACCCCTGAACCCCTTACACACAAGGTCGGCTCTTTATGTGGATTTTCATGTAACTTTTGTAATGAGGTGACCTCCTTTCGCTACTTGTACAGTCATTTGGCTTGTATCATTTCCTCTCAATGCCCTGAAGCCTGGGGTTCAATTTTCCTCGGATTTTACTTTATGGGAGTGGTGTCAAGCCCTGTACTTGGTATGAAATAGTAATTATGGGTCTGATAAAGGTGCGCTCAGCCTCTCACCATGGGTTTGCTTCCTGTCAAAAACCTAGAAACTTACAAACACGTGGTTTTAAAAAATAGCTTTCTTGAGATACAATTCACATGCCATACAGTTCACCCTTAAATTAAAAGGCACAATTCATTGGTTTTTAGTGTAGTCACAGATCTGTGCAACTGTCACCCCAATGTTAAAATATTTTCATCACCCCAAAAAGAAATGTACCCTTAGCGATCGGTGTCTCATTCATTGTTTCCCATCTCCGCACGCCCCCAGCCCTGAGCACCACGGATCTTTCTCTATAGATTTCTTGTTGGGGAAATGGAATCCTATAATACGTAGTCTTTTGTGTCTGGCTTCTTTCACTTAGTGTAATGATTTCAAAGCTCGTCCATATGTATTGGGACTTCATTCCTTTTGTGGCTGAATAATATTCCATTGAATGGCTACACCACACTTTGTGTATCCATTTGTTTCTGTCTTCTGTGAAAACAAATCTGTTAGAGACATTTGAAAATCATTCAGGGTTTTCCAAAGCAGTTCTTGGTTTCATAAATGTTTTGAGTTTTCCACCCCTTCCCAAAACTCATTAGAAATTGTTGACAGAACTCGGAACTTTTTGTGGGTCTTCTTTCTTGACATCGTCATCCTCCATATTGAAATTACAAACCTCTATCCAGTAACCAATAGTTCTGTGATGAAATAGAATAAGGATAGAAGTACTGCTGGACAGAGAGCATCTATTGTCATGTAATGCTTCTTCATTTATTTGAATTTACTTTAGAAAAGGCACTGAAATGGTTTTATAAAGACAAAGTACCTCTTGAATAGTCAGACAGGCCTCTTCTTACTGTGGCTTCCAGATCTATTTCCCTCAATGGAGCATCTCATGGTCCCTCTCCCCTGATCTTCTCTGGACTTCACTACCACCTTCCCTTGCCCACTCCACCCCTTAAAACCCACCCTGACCCCTCCCACTCCTCACCAAGCCCATCCCCCCACCCCCAGGATTTTTCAAGTGTTGTAGGATAGGGAAATAGCTCTTTTTCTCTCACAGAGGGTCAGGGGATCCTGGTTTAATTCTAGCAGAGTTTCTGCAAGGAAGGAACAATTAATTAAAGATGAGAAATAAGCTGATTCTTGAAGGGAAATTGCCTTGGGTAATTTTCCCTTTTTTTCCTACCAGCTATGGGAAAACCAGATCAGTGAGCTGCAGAAGTGACCCAGTTCACACTGAGCAGCCTAATGACATAGGAAAGCAGGACTGGGTTATTCTGTATTAATGTCAAATCATACGCTTTAGAATGAAGAGGACAGGGTCCATTCGCACAAGTATCCCCAAATGATGACTAGGAAGAAATCCAAAGGTGTTAGTAGTTATTTTTACATAGAGAAGAGAGTGAAAATGAAATTAGACTTAAAAAAAGAAACCTGGAACATTTAGAAATTTGGATTAGGTAAGTCTGGGGTGGGGAGGGGAGCACGCATTTCTAAAAATTGTCAGGCAATCATGAGGCTGCCACTCAAGGGCCACACTTTGAGAACCACTGATTTAGAGAATTTTCTAGCCCTTGGCTGTCCCTTTGTCATTCCTGATATTTCCTCCTTCTTTCCCCCCCCCAAAAACTTCCAGGGAAAGTCAAGAACATGTCTTTTACTTTCTTAAAAAAATTTTTTTTAATGTTTATTTATTTTTGATAGAGAGAGACAGAGCATGAGCAAGGGAGAGGCAGAGACAGAGAGAGACACAGAATCCCAAGCAGGCTCCAGGCTCTAAGCTGTCAGCACAGAGCCCAACGCAAGGCTCAAACTTGAGAACCGTGAGATCATGACTGGAGCCAAAGTCAGACACTTAACCGATTGAGCCACCCAGGTGCTCCTGTCCCTTTCTTTGCATTAGCTCCATAAAACCATCCACACACACTTCCCCCGATACTTACATTTCACAAGGGCCTCATTGCACAAAAATAGTTTTAAAATTATTATTACCAAAATGTTTTTAATAGGATCGGTATCGCCCGATAAAATGGAATTCGCATCTTTGGATAGAGAGGTTGTTGGGATACTACTAGTGAAACATACATAAGCATCTAGTCCTGTTACCTTACAGTTCCTCCTAACTAGCACCTGTATTTCCATGGAAGTTCCTAGACAGTGAATGGGGGGTGCATAAGTTGACTGATACCTAATTTCTTCCGGCATCTTCCACTGAACTCAGAGCAAGTGGGAAATGGAGGGAGAGAGATCGGGTGTGTGGTTCAGGGGAGTTAGGGGAGGGACCATTCCCTTTTCCTTTCTAGTTCACTGGATGTTTCCTTTCCCCAACCCAAATATTTTCGGAAAGAATATGTTTGTAGCCAGCACTGAAAGAACTTTATTTCTGTTCAGGTCAGAAACCTAAGCTTTCAGTCATTTGTTCATTCATTCAAAGAGGGTAAAGTAACAAGGAAAACCCTTGAGGCAAACATTTTCTCTTTTGCCTTAGAGGTGGTAACAGTATGAGTCCTCAGTCCAGGGTGCTCAGAGAAGGGTGCCTTTGGGTTCCAGGACCTCTGAACGAGAATACACTGCATATGACCTTGACCAAAGAAAAACCCAACCAGACAAAAAAAAAAAAAAACTTCATGAAAAGAATGCCACAACTTCCATCAGGAATGTATTTTGGTTTGAAATGGTAAAAATGTGATGAATCCCCCTTCCCAGCCTCCACGTGCTCCCACTGGTGGCACAGGATGGTCCTCGGGTGAGCCCCGCTGGTCACACTGTACCAATTTGAGACTTCGCTGAACTCGATGTTTCTCAAAAGGCCTGTCAGAGACATTCACCTCTGAAGAGAACTGAAGGCGGGGGAGGCTTTGTTGGTGATGCAGCTGTCACATCCTATTAGTGCATGGGTGGGTCTCACCGGGTACAGGAGGTATGTCATTTATAGACAGAAATTGCATAATTAAGCTTGATAGAATTTTGACGCTTTCTTGGCAGTGCAATTTGTTCATCAAAGAAAAAGCCTTTAGGAAGCTGGTCACATGGAATTTGAAACTCCAGAGTTCAAGACTAGGTAATCTTTCCCAAGTGGGACTTGGAACTTGGGAGCTCATTTGATTTGGGGCACTAATAAGGGCCCTTGGAAAGACTGTCTCTTGTCTTTGGCTTCTAGCCTCATACATCCCGCTCTGAATGGGCGAAAGGAAGAAGGTGAAGCCAGATTTTTTTCCCCCAAATTGTTGGAGAACGTGGACCACATGCATTGATCTTAGTTGCTTCCTATTTATTTATTTATTTTTTAATATCATTTTGGGGGCGCCTGGGTAGCTCAGTTGGTTAAGCGCCGACTTTGGCTGAGGTCATGATCTTGCGGTTCAGGAGTTCAAGCCCCACGTCGGCTTGTGTGCTGACAGCTCAGAGCCCGGAGCCTGCCTTGGATTTTGTGTCTCCCTCTCTCTCTGCGCCCCCCCCCCACTTGCTCTTTTTCTCTCTCTCGCTCTCTCTCAAAAATGAATAAACATTAAAAAGATCATTTTGTTGTTGTGCTGTTGTGAAGTATAACCTCCTTACAGAAAAGTACACCAAACAGGAAACACATAGCCCACGTCATGATTACAAAGCCAGACGCAGTGTATCCACAATTGCTGGAGACTTTTGAACTTTGTTTTGCAAGCAGACTCAAACAGTATATATTCTTTTGTGCCTGGCTTCTTGCAGGCAACATTGTTTAAGACATTCACTCATGTTGTTGCATGTAGCAATAGCTTTTCATTCTCACTGTTGTGCAGAAATCTGTTCTGAGACTAGACGTAATGCTGACAGATATTGTGGTTGTTTCTGTTGTTTGACTACTAGCGAATAGTGCTGCTATGCATGTTCTCGCACATGTCTGCCTATCTGAAGCGTTTGATAGACTCACAATGCCTGGGCTCCATCTTAGGAAACTCCAGTTTTGTGGCAACGACAATAGCTGGGGTGCAGGGTGTACCTATGTCCAACTTCAGTAGCTAAACTATTTTTTCAAAATACTAAAATATTTTAGTAGCAAAATTGTTTTTCAATTTTTTTTAAACGTTGTATTTATTTTTGAGACAGGGAGAGACAGAGCATGAACAGGGGAGGGTCAGAGAGAGGGAGACACAGAATCCGAAACAGGCTCCAGGCTCTGAGCTGTCAGCACAGAGCCCGACGTGGGGCTCAAACTCACGGACCGCGAGATCATGACCTGAGCTGAAGTTGGCCACTTAACCAACTGAGCCACCCAGGCTCCCCAGCAAAACTGGTTTTCAAGGAAACTGTAACCATCAGTGAGGTAGCGGTATTCAGGATCTGACATCTTTTATTACTGGTCATGCCATTTTAGGGGCACCACCAGCAGGTGACCACTGAACATATCTCAAGGTGTATACGAAAATTCTTGTTTAGTGAGGAGACTCAGCTCTGTTTCTAATTACAGGCTTTTAGAAATGTCTCCAGAAGAACTTGTTGGAATGGCTTTGTAACAATAAGCAACCAGAAAAAAAAAAAAAAAGTATGATTTGATGCTTCGATGCTTCACCTAAGATTAAAAGGCGAAAGATTTATTCGATCTGAAGAGAAACCAGAGTATTGCTTCACCTAAGATTAAAAATGTCTTTCAGTGGTTTTTTAAAATTTGGCCATAAGTGAATTTATGTTTTTCTATAGGCTGATGGGGGGGGGGGGGGAATCCTGTTTTGAATTGCAAAAGACGTAGGGTAGAAAAAGCACACATTGCTGGCAACGGGGTATTCTGGAACACTGGGTGGAACACTATACCGGCCCCTTTTAAACCTTTGTTCTGGTAGAACAAAGAATTTCGATATAAAGAGCAATAGAACCCTGGGCAGACCTGGTTCCTGTGAGAGCCGTCACTCGTGTGGGGAAAGGACAACAGGGAGTTCTTGTCCCCCCCATACGCTTTCCTAATAGATCCAGAGGTTGATATTGGCATGGATGGGTTTACACGGCAGTTCTGTGTAGGAAGCCAAAAGATTGATCGCCCCTCCCAGTGCTGTCCCAGCGGTATGGACAATTCCACCAACTGTAGGCCAACATCAAACAAACAAAGAAAAAAGCCAACACCACCTTGAGTGTTCAGGGAACTTGTGCTTTTTGGCCTCTGCGTCATTTTGGATGAAGAAGATGGACGACCTGCGCTTTGGCCCCTTAGCGTGCCACCAGCAGCATCTCAGGAATAGCAGCACTTACCATTTCCACGTGAGCTTTTGGCGCATGACTGTGTGCCAGTCTTCCAGCTGGCATTTTAATTTGGGATTGTATACCAGCCAAGATGGGGAAGAAATCCAAAAGGCAGCTTGTTGGGGAAAGAGGAGGAGGAAGAGGAGGAGGAGGATTCATCAAATGATAGAAGGACCCCTCTGAGGACTTTCAACAAGTCAGCAGATTGACCATGTGGCCCCAAAGCTGGCTGAGACCACGTTGGGATCTCTTCCTGTGCGGGGACGATGCTGAATAATCAGGTTGTTAAAAAATCCTAGTGTATGAGAAGATCACACTACTGTCATGGATAAATTAATTGAGCTCCCACATTCTCAAAAGGGAAGGTTCATAGAATTTCCCCAAATAGGTTGTCAGGAACTGCTTTTAAATATTTGGCAAACTCCATTTGGGCTAGAGTGATTAGGAGTAAAATCAATCAACGGTGTGTATGAACAGCTTTGGGAGGCAACGTTGTGCAGGGTTTCAGAGAGTAGGTTCTAGAGCCAGATGCTTGGGATTGAATGCTAGTATTGTTGCTTCCTAGTTTGGGTGACCTTGATAAGTTACTTAACTACTTTCCGCCTCCGTCTTCTCAGTAATACCTGCTTTATAGGGTTGCTATGAGCACTAAACAATAAAGCTGGTGCCTAACACATAGTTCCACAAATGGGAGTTGTTAATGTTAATGTGAGAGCAAGAATGCTGTAGGCACTGAGAAGATCTTGGTTATGATCTAAAGGATGGCCTTCCAGGGTTACTCAGCCTGGGTCCCTCAGAGGCAAGTTCATATTGATAGAACAGGGTAACCTGTCCTGTTTTCTGGCATCTTGCCGACATACCCACCAACACCCGGTGGCTTCTTAGATGACTACTCCTGGGGCTCTTTGCCATGAGCCCACCAGGAGCCCACTCAGTCCCACAAGTCTAGTGAGACTAGTGAGCTGGTACCACTCAGAATAGGGACCACAGCCCTCTTCCCTCAGCACGCAGCTCTCCCTTTCCCCTCTGAACTCAGATCGCTTTCATTTCTAGAATTTCAAATCGTTCCTCTTGCTTTGCTATGACTTGTTACCCATTCATGTATTTGAACGTATTTATTGGACACTGGCTATGTTCCAAGCACAGCGATAGGCACTGGGAATATCATAGTGGGCTTTTAGTTCTTGTGAGGGAGTTAGCAGGCAAATAAATAAATGATAAATGATGAGAGACATCATACTAGGAAGGAATCCAGCAACAGGTTGAGAGACGGAGGAGAGGAAAGGGGATGCTAATTTGGACTGGACGGTCAAGAAAGGGCCTTTCAGAAAAGGTGGCAGTACTGGGTTCCCTCTGATCAAGAGGAAGGAGCATCGGTGTATCGTAGGTGGTATGGAAAGGACACCCTAGCTGGAGGGGACCACATGGAAAAGGTCCTACAGGGGAAATAAGCTTGGGATGGGGACAGCAAAGGGGCCAGTGGGGCAGAGCAGAGTGGGCCTGGGGGAGGGCAGGGAGAGGGGGACAGAGCAGATAGCGTGGGGCCTCGGAGTAGCAAGACAAGGGGATTCCCCCGTTCTTAGTGCAGTGGGCTGCCTGGCTCTTCTGGCGGGGGGTGTGTGCTATTTTTCTTCATGTATCACAGTCCCCCGCTCTTGCCCAAACTGGTCCTATCACCTAGCACAATGCCGTGGCCATAATATATACGATAATAGTTGCCAAATACAATGGTAACCTCTGGTGGTTTGGATCTACATTAAAGGATGAATTAGTCCAAAAACTTGGAAAATGGGCGCCGGGAGAACTCTCAGCTGATCATTCCTCTTTGCACTTGATTTTACATTTGGAAATGTCTCTTTCGGAAAGATAAGTACTGGATCTTGCCTAATGCTGGAGATGATTCCCTGAGAAAGCTTTGTGTAGACTAAATTCTATTTTACATACCAGGGGGCTGGCAGATTGAAGAAATCCCACTTTCTGTCATTTTCTATAATACAGAGCTATTATGAAATTGAATAATGAATCCTCCATCATTCAGATACAAGTCTATATTTTTGTACATGTCTAATGCATGACCTGGGTTTGGTGTCCTTGGTCTGACCTCACTGCCCAATTGGTTGTGAATATCCTCCACCTGGGTATGGCTCTCCTTGACCAAGGATGGGAAGAAAGTGCTGCCTTTCATAGCAAAAAGCTGGCAGGAATGAGAGAATTTTTATTCCTTGCCACATGGGGAAGGCAGGTAGTTTTTAAAAAAAAATATTGTGCATTGGGGACCCACAGGCATTGTATTAACTGCATTATATGCATTCTTTATTTCATTTCTTATTTACCAGGTGAGGAAGCCAGTGCTCAGAGACATGAAGGCTGATCTCTGAGCCTACATTAACTCCCAGACTTTGAACCTGTTTTCTCTGGTTTGAATTTAACTGCTCCTGGGCAGCCCTCACAGACACCACGTCCACCATCACAGTGGCCTGGGGGTGGTGTTACTTCACTTCTCATATGTTGGCACGAGCATGGATACACAACTCCTAGGACACAATAGAGTAGACTAGAACTTCAAACAAAGCTATGCTATGGGTTGGGGGATGACAACAGGGACAGAGGCACAGAGAGGACGAAATAGTTTTTTTATATTTATAAAATACACTGCATTCATCTTCAGTCCATAGTGCCTCTGTCTAAGTGATTTCCACCTAGAAGAACTTTAAAAAAGACATTTCCGGGATGCCTGGGTGGCTCAGTTGGTTGAGTGTCTGACTCTTGATTTTGGCTCAGGTTGTGATCTCACAGTCTGTGAGTTTGAGCCCCGCGGTGGGCTATGTGCTGATAGTGCAGAGCTTGCTTGGGATTCTCTCTCTCTCTCTCTCTCTGTCTCTCTCTCTCTGTCCCTCTCTCCTTCCCCTGCTCACTCTCCCTCTCATGCATTCCTGCACCTGCGCTCGCTCTCTCTCTCTCTCTCAAAATAAATAAACAAACTTAAAAAGAAAAAAAAAGACATTTCCATTCCACTCTTAGAGATTGGCCCATAAGACTGGAGTGGAGCCTGGGAATTTACATATTTAAAAAGGTCTGTCCCAGGACCGGTGTGTGTAGCCAGGTTTAAGAATACAAAGTACCTTGGGGCACCTGGGTGGCTCGGTCGGTTAAATGTCCGACTTCGGCTCAGGTCATGATGTCACGGTCCGTGAGTTCGAGCCCCGCGTCGGGCTCTGTGCTGACAGCTCAGAGCCTGGAGCCTGTTTCAGATTCTGTGTCTCCCTCTCTCTCTGCCCCTCCCCTGTTCATGCTCTGTCTCTCTCTGTCTCAAAAATAAATAAATGTTAAAAAAAAAAAAAAAAAAGAATACAAAGTACCTTGCCGCTTGGCCCCCAGACTGCTTCACTAAGGCATAATCCAGTTTCCCTCTAACACCCAGACCATTCTTGGAGAGTTTTGGATTACTAGAACACCTAATTCAAGAGAGATTAAGAGTTCTTTCTCCCACAGTTATCTTGTTTGTTGCTTAGGGCAATTTCTTCTTCAAGGGAATAGTATCCATCTGTCTGGCCCTATCCAGATTTCAACCCAATGTTTAGACAAGAGACATACTTCAGGCCACGGGACTAAGGAGTCATTGTGTCATCATAACCCAAAGTCCAGAATATCCCATCCTTTTCCTCTTATGAAAAATTGTCTTCCTGGGCAATTCACTAAGAGTCCTGTTTTTGTTTCTGAGGCTGATAAACTAATATGTTGATGTGTCATTGACTTCTGATACATTAGGATCAACATTTGAATAGCTATTGTCCTTAGATAATAATGGGATGAAAGGCCTTGTTCTAACGTTAGTCTTGGAACCAGATGAATATAGGATATAAACTACCTGTAAATTTCAAGACCTCTCTGAGCAATTCCTTCCTGAATAGGATAGGAATGAAAACATTCACTTCACGAGATTTTTTTTAAAACATGAAATGAGATTACATATGCAAAGCACTGGCTTTTCAACTTGGGCTCATATTGGAATCTTCTGGGCAATTTTTAAAAAAATACTTCAGCCTGGATTTTATCCCTACAGATTCTGATGTAATTGATCTGGGCTTTGACCTGGCCATTAGGAGATTCAAGAGGTATCCTGGCGACTCCACATGCAGCCTGGTTGGTGCCTGAACCATTGAGTGGACAATCAAGCAGGCCTACGTGCAGGGGTTTGGGGACAAGACCGATGGCCAATGCTTCACAGATAATTTGGAGAATCATCTTTTGTCTGCGTGCTCAAAACTCATTTTCTAGGCTGTTCCAAATGGCTCTTAAGAGTCCTTTGTTTATCTGCGACCACATTTACTAACTTTTCATTGCTCCTGTTGGTTACTATATTAAATGTTCCCAAGCTTCTGTAATGAGAGTTACTTTAGTTAACGGACAAACTGCAGGTCTCAGGGACACAATGAGGGTGGGGCCTGGATGTAGGCATCCTTGACTTCTTAACACAATGTTAATACCTAGCCCTGATAGCTGTTTGATAATGTTGAAGGGGAAAAAATGTGATTTTAATTTCTTAATCCAGCTTAACTTGGTGTGAAATGAATTCCCACCGTTTCCATGATCCTTGGGCTCCTCAGGCTGGAGTGGCTGTGTCTGCAGCATGCCCTGCCCTGCTGTTACCCAGGCAGGTCAAGCTCTAATTGCCTGCAAACTAACAGGAGACTTTTGGCCAAGTGAGGTTTCATCTATGCACTGATTATAAGTGGGTGTAATGGAGTGATAGCCCTGCTTATGGTGCTCAAGCAGAACACTTTTTCAACTTTTTAGCCTTTGAAGGGCCAAAATCATCTTTGGAGATTTGGTTCCTTTTGCTCAAGTTTAGCAAGAAAATTTCTCCTACTATTTGATTCTGTGACTTCTCAATGATGGGCGATGAGATGACAAAGAGGAAATCAGACTAATCTCCAGCAGAAAGTGTCCTTCCAGGCAAGAGGTATCAGAACATCCATACTTACATGTGTCCTTGCAAGGCATGGGCACCTATTTCCATGGCTAAGACCAATCTGAGGAGTCTTGAAATCAGAATTTGAAGTGTATGTAACTGAGGAAGCATACAATTCTTAACAGGGCAACTTCTCTGATCTGAACCACATTTCGGTTAAAAGCAAATCTAACATTCTGTATATAAATAGGAAAGTTCCTCATCATCAGCTTGAGTGATGTGAGCCAACTGAACAAAAGGGTCTCATGACAAGGTGTTTGCCTTTTTTATGCAAATATAAGATAAATATTCATGGAGCTTTATTTTAGGGAGAGAAATTTAAAATGGCAAAACTAATTTGAGTTTTATTTCACATGTGCACAAATATCTTAAATCCTTTTGGGAACAAGGTAGGGGTATAATTATACATTTTCAAATGTGCATGTGTAGGTGTGCTTGTACATATTTGTCCATTTTCGGTGAGAATCAGGTATTGAATCATGGTCAAACCAATGAGGGGCCTGATGGCTTGGAAAACCACAGAATCATTTTTGTATGGAAATCTCATAGTGTTCACCCATGAATTCCTTGGGCCTAATCACATCTGGATGGCAGGTGGGCTGAGGCTGCCCAGAAACCACCCAGATGCTGTGGACAAGAAACCCCAAGCCACCAGTATTCTGGGACTGACTCACCCATGCTTATATGGTGAGTCTAGCAAGCCTGATGACTCAGTTCTGGCCTGAACTGTATGAACCATCTGTAGATGTCCACAGTATGGACAGTGAATATGTCATTAAAAAAAAATGAGGTTAAGGGGTGCCGAGGTGGCTCAGTCAGGTAAGCATCTGACTCTTGATTTCAGCTCAGGTCATGATCTCACGTGTGGTTCATGAGGTTGAGCCCCATGCTGTCAGTGTGGAGCCTTCTTGGGATTCTGTCTCTCCCTCTCTCTCTCTCTGTTCCTCCTCTGTTCGCTCTCTCTCTCTTTCTCAAAATAAATAAATAAACTTTTAAAAAGTGAGGTTAATTAACAGTTCAGATTCACTTTTCCTTTTCTGATGCTAAACTCCTAATTTGTCTTATTTTCTTTCAGCTGTCTTCAACATAAATAGTTTTTCCTTTTCTCTTTTTATTATGGAAAAAGTTAACATACTAAAAGCAGAGAGAAGAGTGTAACCAATCCCTATATTCTCAGCACCCAGCCTCTGCAGTTCTCAACTCATAGTCTTTTTCGTCCTCCTCTGGATTAGTGCAAAGCGAGTCTCAGGTATTATTTAGTCAAAACTTTTGTTTTCGAAAACAATATTTAAATAATCATTTAGAAGTCAAAAGTATTAACTAATTGCTGTCCAGTTATAAACCGTTAGATGTGACCAAATCTAGTTGCTAGGGGAAATAAACTAATTTTGGGGGCTGAATTTAACTTCTTTTTCCAGAATAGTTTGTGTAGTCAGATACAACCACTGTTTGTAAACTCTTCCGAACATAAAGTAATAAGGCGCTAAGCCAATTTTAGATTAGAAAATGTTAAATACTAACCCTCACCTTCCAGATGAGTCTCCTAGATATGCTTCTGTCTACATTTGTGTGAGCAACTCCAGGTCCTTGGTAATCCCACAAGATACATGAAACTTTTTTCAATCTGTAACTTCAGCTTTTCATCTGTTTGTGATTTACAGAATGTGAAAATTGTTTTTTCAGTGTTTTAAAATAAGACTACAAGAGAAAAATTAGGACAACGAGCAAACATTTGTGAAGCTTTCGTAAGCTTTGCTGGGTGTTGAATCTATTGGGGTACATTTTTCAATTAAAATGTTGTTTGATATTTTGAATTTAACAAAGAAAGCCTTTAAAATATAATTCATATCTTTATGTCATAAATGGTGATTATGCCCTTAAAAAATCTTCATTTTACATAAATAGTTTTTAAACTATTCAGTTATCACTGATTTAATTGTAATATAATACACAGGGGGAAGGAGAAAAACTTCTCATTAACATGGACAAACTGAGGTGGTCAGTATGAATCTAAATAGTTAAAGAAATACAACTTTTTCTTACTATTTTTTATGTACATAAAATGCAACTGAATTTCAGATGTGTCCACATCAAGAGTAATGAACAGAAAATACATATCTGAGTAGCTTCTATTTGTACAGAAGGATTTCAAAGGATTTTATTTATATTTTTTGATAGGCAAACTACATGTATCTCGCTGAAGTCTTATTTATGCTATTAGTTTGCTTGGCAAACCCTTTCTTTGTATGTTACACTAAGGCAAAATTTTAGTTATTTCAACTGGGATAGAATTACCAAAAATTCTGAACGAATTGAATGCAAATGAATGAAAATTTAAAATTACAAAAAAAATTATAGCTACTTAGATACCAGAGAGTAAGTCATTTCAGGGATCCAAGTTTTCTGGGTGGTTGAGGCTTTATCCTTTCAAGAAAATTAGAGGAGGGGAAACTGAGTTTTTAAGGACTTTTTTCTAAAATCATCCAAATACTTCTCTGTTTTCTTAAGGAGAGCTAGCTAACCATCATTTTCCTTTTCTAGGTTATTCAAAGCTTATTTTTTGAACAGCAGTTATTTTGTCATTGTTTGGGGTGCTCTGAAGGGGCCTGGGCTGTTCACCTGCTGGAACCGAGACTCAGGAAGTGTATCTGTGTGCGCATGCGTGCTCCGTGAGGTTTCCCCACACAAACCTTCATCCCCAGGCCTCACTATTGCTGCGGTCATTGTATCCACCGACGGTAAATCCTATCGTCTTCTATCTCCTTGGGAAGTTAGGTGATCACATTTATTAGAAAGGTGTCTAAAGTAAAGTAGTGTGGCTCTGTGTGCACGCCTGATGGCTCTCCTAAGAATTGAGTACGGGATGCTAAGTGGAGGTCTTTAGTACTTTCTGTTTTGGAGGTTCAGAGGTCATTCCTGCTCACCTCCTAGTTCTTAACTGGGTCCCAAATAGGTAAGGGCTAAGGCAGCAGTGTTCCAAGCTGGAGTGGTGTTCTGGAAGTACTACCTTGTGGTTCCTCTTCGACTGGCAGAAAGGGTGCTGATCAAAATCTTACATTTATCACAAGTCAGAGGGCACGTATGGAGGATGTAGTGATGGTTAGAAATACCGAGATTTTGGGGCGCCTGGGTGGCTCGGTCGGTTAAGCGTCCGACTTCGGCTCAGGTCATGATCTCGCTGTCCGTGAGTTCAAGCCCCGCGTCGGGCTCTGTGCTGACAGCTCAGAGCCTGGAGCCTGTTTCAGATTCTGTGTCTCCCTCTCTCTCTGCCCCTCCCCCGTTCATGCTCTGTCTCTCTCTGTCTCAAAAATAAACGTTAAAAAAAAAAAAAGAAATATCGAGATTTTAGGATACAGTAGATTCATTACGAATCGAGAAGACTCCATTTAATCAATACTTTAATTTTAAAGCATACATTTTCTTATCATTTAAAAAAAAGTGTTGGCCTTCATAGCTGAGACAAATGCTGCTTTTATTTAAAATTTCCATCTCTGTCAGAAAAATTGATGAGGCTATTAAAATGTGAGTCCTTTCCAATTCGGGCACTTTTTTATTGCCACATTGTAATATAATTATTACATATAACATATACTAAAATACTTTTGTTAACTACAAAAATGTTTCCTCTCTTTATTTTCAGAAGTTTTGTTCGTTTTAACCAAATAGAGAATTTTGGTATACATAGTGTGGTAGGTGGGACAATGACTGTCCTCTCCCCCCCTCCCCCCCCCCAAAGTTGTTTGTGTCATATTCCCTGGAACCTGTGTTACCTCATATGGCAAAAGGAACTTTGCAGAACTTTCTAATTAAGTTAAGGATCTTGAGATGGGGAGATTATTCTGGATTAAGTGCATGGGCCCAATATAATCACAAGGGTCCTTATAAGAGGAAGTCGGGAAGGTCAGAGTCAGACAGAGAAGGCCATGTAAGGATGGAAACGGCAGGAGAAAATGCTGGGATGATGAACCAAGGAATGATAGTCTCTGGAAGGTGGAAAAAACAAGACCTGTGTTCTCTCCTACAGCCTCTGCAAACAGCCTGCCCTGCTGACTTGAGCCCCGTGAAATTGATAGCAGACTTCTGGCCTCCAGAACTGCAAAAGAATAAGTATGTGTTGTTTTAAGCTGCTAATTTGTGATTTGTTACAGCCACAATGGGAAACTAACATGTGTAGGAAATAAACTCAAAGGTACTAAAGACCTCCAGTTTAAAAGTCAGCAGACATTAACTGAACACAAATTTCGTGTGATCAGCTCAGATTTTACCTTCCTCATTCTGTTTATTCTTAAACAGAACAGTAAACATGAGATTTCTTGTCTTTTTCAATTTCCAAATGAATTCTTAATTTAGAACTAATTAACTTAAAAGAAGAAAATGTTCTCAAGCCTCTTAAAGCCTCTGTGGATAAAAGCTGGCCTTTCTCCTCAGTGGACTCCCATGGACTATGGCTTCCACTATTTGCTGGTATGACTTTCTGTAAAACTCCACCAGCGAGTGTATTTTTGAGTGACTCATCCTTAGTCCTAAAATGTGTTACAGGGTGGTTGTTCTTACAGAGAGATGATTGCTGTGAGCCCACGCCATCCCAGCACTCGCTATGATGATTAAGAGTTGATTAAGAGTTGACCTTGCTACTGTGTGTGGAGAATACTGGCAGGAAATTGAACTAGAAATTTGGAACAAGAGGCCAAGTACTACATTTGTAACTTTTGTAAGAAGGTCACAATACTATATTGTCTTTAATACTAGACAATATATCCCCCATTTTATAATTTCTTTATTATACTTTTTTATTTCTATCAGGAAGGTGCCACATCATAAATAGCTTGGAATATAGAAAAGATAATGAGAAATCAAACATTCCCCATATTTTTTTTAATGTTTATTTATTTTTGAGACAGAGTGTGAGTGAGGGAGGGGCAGAGAGAGAGGGAGACACAGAATCTGAAGCAGGCTCCAGGCCCTGACCTGTCAGCACAGAGCCTGATTGGGGCTCAAGCTCAGGAACCGGGAGATCATGACCTGAGCCGAAGTCGAATGCTTACCCGACTGAGCCACCCAGGCGCCCCAAACATACCCCTAACTTAACGTAAACACTCAGCATTTGGTATGTTCTCTTGCAGTCTTTTACCCTTTGCAAAACAGTTGTTTGTAGTTGTTTGTTTTAACCCAAATGCTGTCAATGTACCTATGATTTTCATCTTTTTTTTAAAAAACAATACTGTGTGGGGCACCTGGGTGGTTCAGTTGGATATGTGTTAGACTTGATTTTGACTCAGGTCATGATCTCACGGCTGGTGAGTTCAAGCCCCGTGTCAGACTCTGCGATAACAGTGTGGAGCCTGCTTGGGATTCTCACTTTCCCTCTCTCTCTGCCCCTCCCCCACTCGCTCTCTTTATTTTGACTTCATTTTTGTGGCAATAGGGAGCTAATGAGGGTTTAAGCAGAGGAGCTGACAAGATCAGTTCACTTTTCTATTCTTCATACACCTTTCTCTAATGTGGTTGGAGCTTTATGGTGAACTTCTAGAACATGAAATTCCACCAATTTTCAAAGCATTTCTGCCTAAGTCAGAGGCAGAAAGCACAGAATAGCCACTGGATGTGATGAACCCCCTCCCAAGATATTTAAGCAAGGGATCCCCTGAGATCCTGAGGAAGAAGCTGATTCTCAGCCAACACGGCATCTCTCTATGCTCCAGGACAGATAGGATCTTGGCTGGTGAGCTGCTCAGAACAGACTGGCAGGGGTAAAAGAGAACTTAGAGCTCATCAACGTCGGAACTCCTCATTTTGCAGTTGAATTAGCTGAGGTCCAGAGAGGTGGAGAGCCTCATCCAAGGTCACACAGCCACTCAAAGGAAGAGCCAGCATGGAAGTTCAAGGTGCCATCCTCCAGTGAGCAGAAATCACACACCCCTAATGTACAAGGACCTTACTGTATAAACCTGCCTCCTGAAGACTATGGAGAGATCTGGGTGTCTAGGGCCTCTGTCTTTACGTTCCTCACCCCAAAGATGCCCAGAGTGATGATTCTAAAGAGGAGGGTGTAGCCTAGGGTGGGGGCTCTGTGTGCCTAGACAATCAGCAGAGAGGTCCATCTGGAAGTCTGGCCCCGCCCTTCCCTGTGTGGGAGTGGGAGGAGTTGGGGCACAGATGTGGGCAGGTGACTAAGCAGAGTCCAGGTGAAGGTGCACAGGAAGGGTGGCCCATCCCCACACTTGTTCCAATGCCTAGTATCTAATGTGTCCCAGAGAACTGTTGGAGTCCTTTTTGTACCTTTCCACTGCTCTGTTTCTGGCACTTTCCCCAGTGTTGAGGTGTCAGGAGTCTGAACAAAAGAGAAAACCAAATCGTGATTAAAATGATCAGGAGACCCTCAGCCAAGAAGACTGAAGGAGATGCAGTGTCTTGATGGCTCGTCAGCGGAGCACAGGGGGACTGGTGCTGGCCCTAAAAGCCAATGTCCAAAGGCAAAAATGCAAAGTGAGAAGCTGCAGGCAGAAGAGAGGGAAGAAAGAAGGGGCAAGGGGGAAGGCCCAACAGACATCGGAGGAGGTGAGAGACACAGGAACAGCTGCCACGGTGCCGCCATCCCACCCAGAGAGCAGAATGGCCATGAGTCTGGGGGAGACACAACCAGTTGCTAGTGCATCACAGCTCTCAGGCCACATGCAGTGTGGCACAAAGAGCCCTCTGTGTGCCCCAAGAAGTCCTGAGTGCAGCACTGTATCAAAGCAGACTGCAATGGATAATTTTCGTAATGATGCCACTGAGTTATCTAAAGATGAAGCTGGGGTCGGCAAACGTTTCCTGTGGAGGTCCAGATAATAAAGCTTCAGACTCTGTAAGCCATACGGTAACAAATCTGCCTTTGCAGTTCAAAAGCAACTGTAGGCAACATATAAATGAACGACTTAGCTGTGTTCCAAGAAAACTATTAGAAAAACAGTGTGCTCTGTCTACAAAGACAGGAAAATAAGCTATATACCTTCTTAGGAGCTATTCAGTTGCTAGACGCTTAGCCTACTCAAACTAGTAGTAAAGTCAGTTTTTGTTTTTAAGGATTTAACGAGGAACTAACCTTGTAGACATCCAAAATGGGAAACAACACACAGGCCGACCCGAAAGGACCAGGTCCAGAGAATCAAGGAGATAAACTACTTCTGTCACCTCTGGTGGAGCCACAGGTCAGGTCCATTCTCGGATTCTCTCTGTGCCGATTCTCCTCGCTTAGCTTAGGGCAAAAAACGTGCTGAAGGTGGTGGAACCAGTCCACCTCTGACTTGATATAAGCTTTCCATTCAAGTGTCTGCGTCCTCTAACTGGGTCTTTCCCAAATTCTTGGTGGAAAATATCTGATTGGCCTTGGTGTCCAGGTTTGTTCAAGGAACCGTGGCCTGTGGGGCCAGTTCATGGGGCGAAACTAAGGAGGCCAGAGCAGCAAGCAGGTGTGCGTGTGGCACGGGCGACACCACAGTGATAAGCGTCACTACTGTATCTATTCCGCTACGTGGAAAATTCCAAATACTGCTACTTCTGTGATACTGGACAACTAATATAGAGATAAAGCCATTTTGGAGAACAATAAGCTCTACTGAGTCAAATTCTGAGTCAAATGATCTAGTAATTCTGCTCCTGGGTGTATGTAATTCACAGAAAATTTCAGGCTGGCTAATAAGGGGACATACCTGGGAATGTTCATGTCGATACGATTTGTGGTTGTAGAAAGTTGGAAGCAAGCTGAGTGGCATTACTGGGAGACTGGAATGTGGTGCAAGCTGAGATGAAGCAGCGAGTAGCACAATCTTTAGTCGACAACAGCCGCGATGACAGCCAAAAGGCATGGCGCTGAGAGAAACAGGTAAGAAACACAAGGTGATTCACGCCGCACAACACCATCAATGTACATGGTGCTGTACATGAAAATACACGCATAGAAAGCAGACAGTCTGCAGGAATACATCCAAACAACATGACAAGTCATTGCATTCCCTCATTAAAAACATACCAGGGGCCTATGTCTATCACAGAGACCTACCTCGTGAGAAACCACTTCTTCCACCGAGAACTACCATATAAAATATATTTGAACATGGCTTTACTTAGGAAAGGGGTCTTTGTAGATGTAATTAAGGACCTCACGAGATGAGATCATCCTGGATTATCTGGGCGAGCCCTAATCCAATGACAGAGGTCCTTATCAGAGACAGAAGAGAAGACACACACAAGTTCTAGACGGCCATGTAAAGATGGAAGCGGAGACTGGAGGGATGTAGCCACAAGCCAAGGAATGCCTGGGACCACCAGAAGCTGGAAGAGGCAAGGAAGCCGTCTCTCCCAGAGCCTTCGAAGGGAGCATGGCCCTGCCTACACCTTGATTTGACTTTGGCCTTCAGAACTGTGGAAGAATAAATTCCTGTTGCTTTAAACCACCTAATTTGTAGTAATTTGTTATGGCAGCTAAATGAAACTAATACAGCACTCTTACTATTTCCCAAACAATGCAAAGACCGTTTTTCTCCAACATGCGGTTTTTTTCCCAATTCACAAATTTCTGCTCTTAGGCAACCAAGTGTGATTGCCGTCTTACATTTTACTTCTATGTATATTGTAAACTCAATGAGACAGTGTGATTATTGTTTTGTGAATATTTGATAATTTCATTTAAAAACGACCTGACTTGCCAGGTGAAAAATGGCATCTCGTTTTAATTTACATTCTTTGGGTAATATAATTGAACAATTGTTTATCTTCCTTTGTGAAATGCCTTTCATGTTTTTCTCCATTTTCCTGTTGGGTTCATTAACATTGTCTCGGTTTGTAAAAATTCTTCAGATGTCAGAGAGTAATCCTTTTGTCACATATAGTTTTAAAATATTTTCTTTACTATGTTCTTTTTCTTTTAATTTTGCTTATGGCAGAATTTGTTTTAGCACACATACTTCAATTTCTTATGTACCTTATAATTTTGCTCATTGCTTTTTAAACTCAGAAAGTCCTAAAAAATAAATAAATAAACTCAGAAAGTCCTCCCTTCTCTATATATGTCATGGATAGGTACGCATATTTTCTTTTAAGTTTTTAATAGAATAAAGATTTACCTTTTAATTCATTAATCTACATTAAACTTAATTGGGGGAGGTAAAAAAACTCTTGAGTGATTAGGCTAAAAGCTTAACCTAAAGTCCCTGAGATAGTCAACTGCATGATTGAGTTGTTGAAGATGGCATTTTAAGCACCAAACGACACACAGAACAGGTGTTGGATTGAATGACCGGGCACAAGAGAGTTTGGCTCTGGTGTTGGGGGCAATGACTCAGCTTGTCTACCAACTCATCGGATGCTTAGCCAAAAAGATTGTCATCCCCAACAATGGATCTGGAAGCTGCCACCAAACTCTGCTTCCTGGGTGGTATCATTCTGTCTTGTGGGCTCTGATGGAAAGAAGAAGAAGCCAATCTTTGAGTTTTCAATGAATGATAAGCAGAGTCTGGGGTCAAAATTCCCTTCCCCCATTATACCAAAGAACCTGCACTCTGAAGTGGTGGGACCTTAGGTTTGTAGTCTGGAAGAGAGAATGTCAGGCTTTGCAAACAGTTCCATCAGTGCCCTCCTGCCAACGGTCAGGCCTGGGTCATCACCCCTATAATGCTTAGAGCCTAGTCCAGGCACTGAGGTTGGTGGGGTGTCCTGGCCCAACTGCTTTTCTAACATATAAGGAAGGGACATCTCTGAGCACACAAGGAGGGGCAAGGAAAGGCCGCAAGACAGATGAGAGCACCCCTGAGTCTGTATGGTTGACAGATCACCAAACACCTCATGTGACAGGGAAGAAAAACCAGGAGACTTGGATAAACTGAGTTCCAGATCTGTCTTCCCTGTTTCGTAGCGCCGCAATCTTGGGTAAGCGTCCCGCTTTCTCTGAGGCCCAATATCACCATCTGAAACCCACGGAAGCTGTACAAAATGTCCTCTAAGGTCCCTTCCAGCCCTCACCCTCTCTGATGCTACAACCCAAACTGCCAGCAGACCCAGTGGCTCTCTGGACAGAGAAGGTGGTCCCAACATGGAGAGGAAGGGAGACAGCCACAGGCTCCTGGAATTACATGCAATCTGCAAAGTCCAGGCAGGTTGGTTTTCACATGCACATTGCATGGTATAGAAAGTTCTGCTGGTTTGGTACCAGCCTATCCAGTGATACCCGTCACTGATTAAATGTCGCAGCAACAAAAGATAATGTTATCAGCTGTTGCCATTTCAGTAATAAAGTGGATGTGCATTCATGGCGGTGGAAATGTGATTTATCAAATGTTATGAAACAAATGATTATTTAGCTGTCTTTACCTTCTGCCATGGTTTTCAGAAGCATCTTTGTGTAAAATATTTGCAAAACAGATTTAACACAGTTCCAGCAAAAGAAAAAATGCTGTCTCATGCTTATTTACTGTGTGTTCCCATTAATAACAGTAATAATAACGTCTGGGGGCAATTATTCTTTTAATATAAAGCTTATTTGAATATTACAGTAACACCCCACCATCAGGCACTATAATCATTCTTGGATTTGATCACACCATGACTTCCAGGATGCAGCTCTCACCTGCACACCAAATGGCCTGTAATACATAGACCCTTTCTCCCTAACATAGATAGCATTCCCAGACTAAGTAACTGTGCTCAGAGGATTCTCTTAGTGATGATAAGTCCTTCTCCCCACTTCCTTCCACTTGCATGGCTATATTCAAATGTATTCATCTAGCCACCACTCTGGCTGGGAATGTTGACTCTGCTGGTTATGTACACGTCTGGGGTTGATCCTCCTAACAAATGTCTTTCTTATGGCTGCAATTCTCTAGAAAATAATTCGGTTCTGCAGAGCATCCTTGAACACGAATGACCACTGGATGTATCCTCTTAGTGAGTGAACCTTGGGAATCATCGTGTGTGTGTGTGTGTGTGTTAAAGAGGGACAGAGCAACAAAGACAGAGAGACAGAGAGAGAATATGTGTGTGTTTGCTGGTTAGTTTTTTGTTTGTATTTCTGTACAAAGAATCTGGTTTGAGGGAAGCTGAGGTGACATAATCAGTGTCAATGTTATCCTGTTCAAAGATGCCTAAGTATCAAAGTTCTACTTGAAAATCAAAGATCCAATATTTTATAGCAAATATGTAGATCTTAATTTCAGTCCACCCGAAAAAGTGGGCATAATATTGATTTGGATCGCTGTTTTGGAGATAAATCTTCACTATGTGTCAAAAATGTTATACAAATATCCATATGTTGTATTCATATTATTTTCAGAGCCATAGTTAAAGATAATGAAGTGACAATTTTTGAGATATATACATTACTGAAAACAGATAACATAGAAAAATAAGAAAGAGGGAAACTTGAGAAGCAAAAATGCACTTAAGCCCATGAAATCTAGACTAGGTGAAATTCAGCATTCATAAAGCTTGATTAATAACAACATCAACAGGGGCACCTGGGTGGTTTAGTCGGTCGAGCATCCGACTTCAGCTCAGCCCCGCGTCGGGCTCTGTGCTGACAGCTCAGAGCCTGGAGCCTGCTTCAGATTCTGTGTCTCCCTCTCTCTCTCTGCCCCTGGACAGGAGTTCTGATCCAACTGGTCCATCTAGTAAGTTGCCAAGTGGATGATGTCTCTTTCTGGCTGGAGTTGTAGAGACAGCAGGACTCCTTGTCTGCAGGCTTGGCTAGTTCCTTTCACCTATCCTCCCAGGCATATATGCTTTGTTTCTCTTGGCTAAATACTTACAGGAGTGGAATGGCTGGGTTGTATGGTAAGCATACGTTTAACTGTTTAAGAAATTACCAAACTATTTCCCAAAGTGTTGTACCATTTTACAGTCCCATCATCAATATATGAGAATTCCAGTTGCTTCACAGTCTTACAATACTTGGTATAGTCTGACTTTCAATTTTGATTAAATGATCGTTATCTCAAGTTCATAGCTTTGTTCCCAATGTTGTTAACTCAGGTTCTTGATACTTCTTGATACTTAACTGGCACTCCTCCTTCAGATAAATTGAGGTTGTCAGATAGGAACTCTGTGCACTTCCTCCCACCACCTATAAACTTAGCTCTATCAGTACCAATCATTCCCACCTTGCCTCCTGTCAGAGCAGGAGAGCTATGTCTCCACCTCCCTCTGCCTAAGTCCCTCTCTTCCTGTGACACTGTGCCCTAGATCCCATTCTCCTCCTCTGAAGCCTCAGTTTGTCAGCCATCTTTCTTCTTTTTGCTATCCTCTGCTTTTCTAATTATATAGTACTTGCCTCTCAGTCTAATAATGTATTCAATTCTTGCCTATATTTAAAAAACAAAACAAAGACTATCTTGTGACCCCTGATTTTTCTCTAGCGACTACTCTATCTCCTTTCATTTAAAGTTAAATTTATTGAGGGGCGCCTGGGTGGCTCAGTCGGTAAGCGTCCGGCTTCAGCTCAGGTCACGATCTCACGGTTTGTGGATTTGAGCCCCATGTCAGGCTCTGTGCTGACAGCTCAGAGCCTGGAGCCTGCTTCAGATTCTGTGTCACCCTCTCTCTCTCTGCCCCTCCCCTGCTTGCACTCTGTCTCTCTCTGTATCTCTCTCTCAAAAAATAAACAGAAAAAAATGTTTAAGCTACATTTATTGGGAAAAAATGGGAAAATTTCCATTTCCTCCTCTGTTCACTGCCATCTAGGCTTCATCCTGCTTTCCACTGAAACTACTTTCACTTAGGTTCCCATGACCAACATATTCCTAAATCTAACACTTTCTAAATCCTCTCTTACTTCACCTCTGGGCAGACTTTATGCAACTTGCTCACTAACTTCTTAAAACATTTTTCCACTTGACTTTCCAAAGGTCTCCCCTGGCTGCTGCTTCTTAGTCTCCTGGTTTTTTGTTTTTTGTTTGTTTTGCTTTTTTTTTTTTTTTTTTTTTGGGGGTTTTTTTTTGTTTGTTTTTTGCTTCCCTGCATTGTGCTTTGCAGATGTTATTAAGGATCTTGAGATGGGGAGCTTATCTTGGATTACCTGGGAGGGCCCTTAATATAATCCTAAGATTTGGCTACAGAAGATGGCAACATGACCATTTAGGCAAAATAATATACCGAAGATGGAGGAAGGGGTCAGCGACTAAGGAATGCTACTTTAAAATATGGAAAAGGCAAGGAAGCAGATTCTCCCCTTAGAACCTCCAGAGGGAGTTCAGCCTTGCTGATACCTTGATTTCAGTCCAATGAAATTTATTTTACACTGATCTCCACGACTGTAAAAGAATAAATGTGTATTGTTTTAAGCTATCAAGTTTGTGTTCATTTATTATAGCAGCAATAGAAAACTGCTATGGGCCATGTAGGGCCCTTCATACCTTAGAGGCCCCTGTCCTAGGACTCTTCCAACTGTGTTCTTTCTCTTGGGGTCAAAGTCTATGTCCCCGCTTGCAGGCCAGGCATCAGGTCTCCAGGACCTCAGAATTCTTTACTCAGGAAATTCTTGCTCAAGTCCTATTTTCAGGCCTAAATACTTCTTTCCCCACGTTTGTCCTTTTGAGACAGACTGCGCTGCTGGTGGGGTCATGCCTGGATCCAAAGGGTGGTCAAAGGAGCAACTGCTTGTGAGGGGTGAGCCACTGTGTAGACAATAGAATGAAGGGCACAAGAACTGAAGCCAGGAGACCAGAGGAAGTCTTCTTTGGTACTTCCGGCATGAGATGATGATAGTGGTGGCGATGGGGAGAAAAGACTGGACTCTGGGTATATTTTGAAAATAAAGACAAGTTTTGCTGATACATTGATAGGAGGTATGAGAGAAAGAGAGGGGTAAGTGTAATTCCAAGGTTTCTGGCCTGAACAGGTAGAAAGATGGCATTGCCATTAACCTAGATAGGAAAGAAGGGAGAAAGAGCAGATTTTGGGTAAATATTAGTGGCCCAATTTTAAATGTGTTACATTTTGGATGCCCATTACACAGCAAAGTGGGTAGGCAACTGGATGTTTAAGTGAATCTTGCCTTTTTCAAAGAGTGTATACTTCCAGCAACTAGCATAGTGTCTTGAAACAGGAGAGTCTTAATATTGGATACATCAAATGAATATGTGACATTCCTCCATAGAAATATTTCAAGACCTACTCACAGTTTTATATCTGCACATCATCAAGTTGGTTAATATGAAGCCTACTGACATTACACAGCTTGGCCAACTGCGTAAGCCAGGATATTAACAACCTGATTGTTTAGCATCTCCTTGTTCTTGGCTCTCTCAAACATTTTGATTAGGACTAGGGCTGAAGTTGAATATTAATACCAAATAGATTGAAGTCAGATCCATGGTCCCTCTCTTATTATCCTAGTGTTGAACTTACTTAATTCACTGATTGCAAGAAATTTTTCTCTGTAATTATAAAATGTATAATAATATTGACTTCTTTGTTCCATCTCTAAAATTCTATTTTTTTTCTCCACCACATGTTTGGAAACGTTTGCAGCCAGGGCTTTTGTTATTTCAGTCTGCTTGAATGCATTGTGGATACTGATAGGGCCTGAAAGTGTCTGACGATGCTGAATAGTCTATGAAGGTTAGTTTTTTATAAAATGTTAATTTGATGAATGAGCAATAACACTAATCTTCCTGGCTCTAAATTTACAGACACTATAAAACCATTTGCCTATAAAGTGTACTATATTTTATAGTGTTAAAAAGGTCATACTTCTGTGGCAAGATGTTGGAGACTAGGTTGCCCATGCATTTTCTCTTGTATCTTTTATAGTTAAGCTATTTTTCCCCTTTACTCTCCAGAAGTTTCTCTTGTCAAGTTCACCAATGATATTGACATGAAAAAAATCTATAGTCATTGTTTTTAATCCTCATTTTCCTTATTCTCACAGCAACATTGACACAGTTGACTACTTCCTCAATAAATGCTTTTCCTTCTTTATTTTGTATCATTGTGCTCTCTTAGTGTAATAGTTAATTTTATGTGTCAACTTGACTAGACCACAGGATGTGCACATTTGGTCAAGCCTTATTATGAGTTGTTTCTGTTTGGGATTAACATTTGATTTGGTAGGCTGAGTAAACAGATTGCATTCCCTAATGTAGGTAGGTCTTAGGTCTCATCTAATCAATTGAAGGCAGAAACGAATGATGAGCTAAAGTAAGGGGGAATTTCTGTTGCCCAATGTATCGAGCTCGAACACTGGTCTTTTCTTGCCTTTGGTCTCAAATTAAAACATCAGTTTTTCTTGGATCTTGAGCCCATGGGCTCTCCTGGTTCTCAGGCCTTTCAAGACAGACTGGAACAATACCATCAGCTTTCTTGTGTCTCCAGCTTTCTGACTACACATCTTGGGACCTCTCAGCCTCCAAAATTGCATTGATGAATCAATTCTTTGTAACAAATATCTGTGTGTGTGTGTGTGTGTGTGTGTGTGTGTGTGTGTGTTTATTTGCTTGTAGGCCATCTCCTCCATGAGAATGTAACACTATGAGCACTGAAACTTTTTGTCTACTTTGTTCACTTCTGTATTCCAAACCCTGGAATTGTGTCTAGCAAATAGTAGGCACTCAATAAATACTCCTGGACTGTATGAAAAAATTCGTTTGTGGTATTTTCCTAAGGCCTAAGACCAGTAACAATTTGTGCTTGTGTGCGTATTTCTTCATAGATGCTCAAAATGTCCATACGTGTTATCTTATTTATCCTCACATCATCCTTTAAGAAGGAGGGGAGGGGGCCATTTAATTATGACTCATATCCATTGGTGGAATGGGAATGTTTGGTCCCCGGGAATCTTAATGCCCAGTGTTTTGAAGATAAGGCTGCTGAGCATACCTTCACTTACCTCATGAACAATGTATCTTGGAATCCTGTCTTTGAAGAATTTATTTCATAAGGCTGTGCATTTTGCTACAAGAACTGGCCAGCAAAAATATACTCAGTCAATATGAATTTTAAACATTTAAAATTCTTTCCAGTTTGGAAAAGCTACAACTAAAAGGGTTTCAGAATTGCACATATGGTAAGAGGAAGGTATGGTTTCAGACATTCTCTGGAGCTTGTCTTCCAAACGCAGAAACCAAGGGGCAGATTAATTTGCGCAGATAACACCAATAACCCTTTAGTGTCCTATGAATACTGCTATGTGAATATATTACTCCCTCTCAGCCTCCCACTGCAAATCTGTGTTAGGTATCTCTGACAATTTATGAACAATGTGCAAATGCATGATTTTGTACATTAAGATTTCATAGGAGGGAGATGATACATAATAAACTTTTTAAGTAAATGTACTAATAATTCAGCTCTTAAATAGTAATTCAGTAGTCACATGCCCAAAATTACATTTTTATTATGTGTTTATTTGTGTACAAAATACGTTGTAATTTACTGACGCATGTGCAGCAAAATATTCTATCACATACAACAAAAATACACCTTTTACTTTCCTTCCCCTGCCCCTGAAAATGGCAACACTGTTTTGGCAGTTCAGCAGCTAAAAATAAAGTGCTATAATTAAGCAGTATTGGGATGTCTTCACTTGACAAATGTGATGTACAATTTGAGTATACAACCACATCTTAGTTTTTTCACAGAACAGGAAATTCCACATCCTGAACACCTCCAGAAGATACAAATATTTGTATATATATGTACACATGTATACACTGTATATGTAAAGTGCCAACGAGCCTCTTTGTCCTTTGTGAGTTTGATGTATTTATGTTTATTCTTTCTTTCTCTTCCCAAAGCCAGATTCACACTATTGGTGTCTCAGTTCATCAGCAGGCACCGAGAAGCTCACGGAAGGCTGGCTTGTTGGGGGTGTGGTGTTGGTGGGAGGACAAAGAAAGCCTTCAGACCTCACTGGGGGACCTAGAACGGAAGGGCACTTTGGACTGGAAACAGCCACAGAACAGGAGCCACAGGGCACGCTGAATCTCCTGGTTGCGGAAGGCATAGATGATAGGATTGATCATGGAGTTGTAGGTGGCGGGCAGCAGGGTGGCGTAGGTGTAGACTGCCGGGTCCTCGCGGCTGCCTACCACGCAATAGATGGCGAAGGGCAGCCAACTGGCGCCAAAAGTGCCCAGCACCACAGCCAGCGTACCCACGCCCTTTCTGGTGGCTGCGAGGTGGGGCGGCGCCAGGCAGTGCTGCTGCAGCGCGATCTGGTGCGCGTGGCGCCAGACCACCTGGCAGATGCGCACGTACAGGTGCAGCATGATACCAAAGACCGCAAAGAACGCGGCGGACAGCAGCGCCACGTGGCTGCGCGTCAGCGGGCGCACCACGCTGCAGGTGGAGCGCTCCGCTAGGCAGTTCCAGCCGAGCACCGGCAGCAACCCGAGGCCTAGGGACATCGTCCAGGTGGCAGCGAGCAGCAGGTGCACGCCCAACAGGGTCCGGCGCGAGTAGTAGGTGAGTGCGTTGTAGAGAGACAGGTAGCGGTCCACGGTGATGGCCAGCAGGCTGCTGACCGAGGCAGCGAAGGAGGCCACGAGGAAGCCCACGGTGAGCAGGCTCACCGTTTCTGAGGGCACCACGTACTGGAACACGAAGTGAAGGATCAAGCCGCAGCCCGCCAGCAGGTCGGCGGTGGCTAGGCTGCCCACCAGCACGAACATGGGCGTGCGCAGCGCCGGGGTGGACGCGATTAGCGCCACTACCAGCGCGTTTTCGCCTGCGATCACCGTCCCCGACACGCACAGGAGCACGTCCCAAGGATTCACCGCCGACAGTAGCAGCCCCGGCGGCCCCGCGGGCAGCTGAGAAGACAGCTCGAGGGACGCGTTAGCCGCGCCGCCGCCCCCCAGCGCCGCCGCTGCAGGGGGCCCCCATTCGCCGCTGTCCCGCGCCCCTGCCGCTGTGGCCGCCGCCGCCGCTCCCTCGGTGGTCACTGCCACCACCTGGGAGTCGTTGAGCGAGGAAGCGCTCGCGTTCATCGCTGGCTGACGCTGCACCCCTGCGTGGAAAAGGGAGAGCGAGCGTCAGGTGTGTGGTTCACGCCGCCAGGGAACTTTCCCCGGGCGCGGGTGCCTCGCTCATATTGCTCATCCTACCCCAGGACCCCAGAGCAGAGCAAGGAAGCAGTGGCTGAGAACCTAAAATTAATAAATACCTGTTGAGTACGGAGTGAGCGTGTGAGTGAAACGCACACGACTGCTCCACGGATATCTGAGTTTTTGCACAGATATATATATATACAGAGAACATGCGCTTGCATACACACAGATCAGTCCCGTAAGTGTGCCCGTAACTGCAACAGGCACCCGTTTGCACCTGGCTAGGTAGGGGCATCAGCCCTGGCGAGTCCTGCCCTGGGCTCTGGCCGACAGGGTTAGGCTTTTTCCTAAACTAGGTGGCGGGAGTCGCTGTCCGCGGTGCTGAAAGCGAAGTTTCAGAGGTCGCGGAGTCCAGCGGGCCCTGAAGGCCACAGAGATCCCTGGGAAAGGGGTTTGGGGGAGGGAAGCTGGGGGTCTGTGTGGGGGAAGGGTGTGGAATCAAGCGTGGCCCTATTTCTTCTGCTTCAGGGAAGCCCCCTGGCCATCCTTCACCCCTTCCCTTTTCAACACCCTCCAAGTTCCTCTCGGGTGTCGGGTGCTCACCTGGGGAGTCAGGGCCTCAGGAAGTCGCTGATCATGAGCGCTGTGGCGGGGCGCAGGCTGCGCTCCCCGCGCGGACAGACTCTCCGCCTGCGGGGCGGCCGGGCCCGCGCGGAGCAGAGCGCGGGGCGCCTGTCTCTGTGCCGGCGCCGCCGAAAGTGAGAGACACGGTTAGAGGCAGAAAAGGCGGCTACGAGCAGCGCGCCCGCGGAAGACTGACTGGCAGGGAGCGGTGACGTCAGGCTCCCGGCTCCCGAGTGCGAGCCGGCACTCATTCCCCTCCACCGCCCATCAGTACCCCCCAGCTCCGTCTCTCCTCCCCCAAAGTACGTCTCCGAAGGTTCAAGGAGGGAGGAGAAGACGGAGCGGCCACCTTCTGTCCAGAACCTCCAGGAATGGGATGAGGGAACGAGGAGAGGAAGAGAGGGGTGAAGTCTGGGGGTAGGGAGGGTGAGCTGGGAGGAGAGGGGCGAGGTGTGAGCTGCAAGGCCGGGCTGCAAAACCTTGGGCCAAAGGCCACCAAGAGGGTCAGGTCGAAGTATGAGCCCTGGAGAGGGAGGAGGTTGGGGCAGGGAGATCTAATGGCAGAGTTGCTACCTTAAAAAAAAATACAGTACTGTGTTGGGGACAGGAATGAATGAACTGGGGGTGGGGGTGGGGCGGGCGATGAGCTTTTTGAGAAGATGTTTGTGGTACAGTGTCAGTTGAGTAGAGCCAGAGGGGAAATGGAAAGTTGTGGGAAACAGAGAAAAGATGGAACATTTGAGGGAAAACAGGGTTTTTTTTGAAGTTACCTGTGCGATTCCATTCTCTCTCCCTCTGTTCTTTCCTCTCTCTCCCGCCGTCTTTCCTGTACTCTACACAGCAGGTTTCACCATGATTTCCCAGCCCAGTGTTCCCCAGTTTCAGTGCTGATAGTGCCCTTGGAACTTGCTCTTCAATTAAATACCAGGTCTGTGTCTTGTTAGAAAAGAAGAAAACAGCAAAATGTGATTTACTTTCCTGGCAACAGACTTGCCCTGTTAATTAGTACCCTATAAAACAAATTACAGGATGAAAATAGTGATAATTCAGCTGCACCAGACTTCAGTAGGCAGGAGTTTTATTTTCAGCCCAGATAAATCATCCTTTTAGTTTAAAGGTGTTTTGTTTTGTCAGTAAAATACAAGTAGTAGACTTCTTCTTTTATTCAATCAGCCAGAATCTCCAATAGTTGTACTTAGGCAAAAGCTGAAATAATTGACTCCTTCTAAAGCTCTAAAATAAACGATTGCACTTTGGCATGATGGCATTATACTGAGGTCATAGCCATGCTTTTCAGGGACCACATGCTTTGGGCAAAGTGAAAATAGACGTTTGTTATTGGTGCTTCCTCTACTTTTCCCTGTGTATCTTCTTCCCTTTCCTGGCTTCACTTTGCCTCTAGCCCCATGGGCTCTACAAGGAAAAAACAAAATAAAACAAAATTCAGACTGTCTATAGGCTGGGGTGGGAGGTAGATTTTTACTCTGGCTCTTTTCCTTTAAACATAGTGCCCGAGTTCAGATTCCTCCTGGACACTCTGCCTTAATGCAGCTGAACTTAAGTAGAGGAAAGAAGGATAGCTATAGGACCATTCAGTTCTTTGCTGGAATAGCCAATGTTGGACCACAGAATGAGTTTATACACATTGTCTCCTTTTGGGAAGTTTATAAAATTTTCCAGGCACCGTTTCCACGAATCCCCAAATTGTCTGAAGTTCTAAGTTTCCGAAAAGAGCTATTTTGGGTTTCAATAAAAGATTCTCACGTAAAAGCCAAGAATGTTATTTCCGAGCTGTCAAATGAACTGCCAAACCACATGTAATAACATGTTAATTACAAATTTTCCAAACAATTAGATAAAGGCCCAATAAAGGAGGGGAATTCTTAACGTCTGAATGTCATAATGCAGCAGAAAGTGTGAGATTGAACTTGAACAGAGATCCTGTGTTTTGGACACCCTCAGGCGCTCATCATTGCCAAGAGTGGACTTTCTGGTGGTTTCAGGAGGAAGATAGCCCATGTAGAATTATGTACATAAATGCTGGTTGAGGGTTCATAGGCTATTTTTTGGTCATGCCAGTCTGTGTTTATTTCTCTCATATGCTAGGCTGAACATTGAAAGTAGACAGAACATGTTCTTTCAGGCTCCTCCTTATCTCCCTCATGCCTGTCCATCTCCTGGGAAGCAGAAGATGGGAAAGAAGAAAAGTGTGTGGTTCATTGGTAATGAATGAGTATTACATGTACTTCATTATATACTCTGCCAACAGATCCTCGCAAGTATCTGCCCTTCCAGTAGTCTGTTCAGCCTATGAACAAGATGACATTTTCCACTCTCAGCCTAGTTTATGGAAGGAGATTGACACCTGACCCAAGGTGAGATAAGACCAGCCATCCTTTGCTGGACCAGTGGCTAGATTCCTCTTCTTGAAAATTTGAACCAAGATACTTTGTGACAATCGTCAGTCAGTGTTGGGCTCTGGATCTAAGAGATCATAACAGATTAGAGCTGGAGCACTCATGTTGAGCCTTGTGTGATATGAGTAATTGGAGGAATCCAGGTGCAATGAAAGAATAAAGCAGATGTGTAGAAAGGAACAGAAATGAAGATCAAATGACTGAGAGATGGAGGGGATGACTTTAGTCATTGTCTAGTTCCTGACTCTGGGAGTCTGGATCCCTAGATGTCTTAAAATTGACATTTGTGTCTCTACTACAAACCTTCCTAATCTTGAGCTACTTTGAGTGAGTTTCTATTCTGAAATCCTTGATACTTCATGAAATATACTATTCATCTACCAGCTTGTCTGGTTTGGGTTATGTTTTGGGGCATGCAAAATTTTGTTTTCTGGCTTGTAATCACAGGTTGAACTCATCTTTGCCAACCCTGTGACATGCCCATCATATCCTCTGGTGCCTTTCTATTCTAGTACTATCCAAGCATGAACATGAGAATGCTTTCCTTGTCAGAGGTTATGCCCAGAAATTACGACCTCTCAATCACAACTCTTTCTCTGGCTTCCCTGGGTATCTCTTGCCCATTTTAGCCTAAGTCAATGATTCCCAACACTGGCTGTGCATTAGAATTACCTAGAAAGCTTTTAAAAACTTTTTTTTAAGTTTAAAAACTTAAAAAAAAAAAACAACTCCTGGATCCCTCACTCAAAGATTCTGATTCATTTGGCCTGGAGCGAGGGCTCGGCATCAGGTTTTCTATAGTCTCTAATAGAACCAGGGTTGAGAACACTCACATAAGTGATCACTCAATCTCCTTTCTTATCAGTTTAGCATGCAGGAGAACTCCTGAAAGAGTGAACTGGAGTTTGGAATAATTGCAACAAAGGAATTATAGCAACAATCCAGTCACTTAGTTTAATTTCAGATTTTAAGGCACTAACCAGATCTTCTCTGCAAACCTTTGATTTTCCACACGAACCTCTTTTATGGCCCAAGATCAATGCTGACACTTGGTTCCCATTTGGCTCTGATGAGCTCAATGGCTCCCATCAGGGTCTAAGCTCTGGTTGTTCTGGACCCTCCATTTTTCTGTAACTTTCAGTATACCTCAGCATCTGCCCCCTTCCTTGTTCTTAGTTCACAGCCATTTCCCAGGTGTGCCCTCTCCTGGCCCAGATTTTTGCAAATCAATTCTGTTTTACAAAATTAGACCTACAGTCAGACAAGCTGTCTAAACCTTATAAAACTAGGTTGGAAAGACCCACGCTAGCAATTCTGGCTTATCTCTCTGGGCATCTGCCAGACGCCCCTATAGACACACACACACACACACACACACACTCCCTCTACATGGTTCTTAGAGACAAGTCGTATAGTTTTCTACTGGGAAATTTGTCTATTTGGTGATACACAAACACTTATTCTGATAGCTTTGGAAGAGATCAGGTGTTTAGTGAGATGTATGAAGCTGTTATTAAGGAAGATTGTTGCTGAAAGAGGCAGCAATCACAAAGGGCCATTGAATAGCCTACATTGTTTGTCCAGATCCAGGATATTGGATGGAGTGTAATCTTTTTGGGATACATCCTGAGGCGGATGAATGATATTCAAAATATCTCCATTTCTCTGCTTTCACCTGCCCCTAGGGTTACTTCTCACCCCAGGCATTGGAGGCGTGTCATAATGTTCAAGGTACCTATCTACTGCAAACACATTAGGGATATTCCTGTTTTATGCCAGGTGACTGGTCTTTACTCCAAAGGGCTGTTATTCTGGAAGGTCAGCATAACCTGATGTTCCCACCAAATTTAGAAAAGGAGCATACCACTATTATTATGATTACATGCCCATAAGATGCAGAACATTGTGCAGGACAGTTGAAATTTTTTTATTTAATTCAGTGGTGGACAACATTTTTTTTTTTTTTGCATGAGAAACAAATGAGGAAAAATAGTAGCATTTAAAGACATATGTCCTTTTTCATAAAGAGCAAAAATAACTTTCATGGAGTTTCATGGGGCTATGTATAATGTTACAATTTAGATTCAGTTAGATTATATTAGTACTGACTTACTGAACACGAGAATGATAAAGTTGGGTCTACTGGTATTTTTGAAAGTAACACAGAAGAAATCTAATCTGTCATGCCCTATATTTTATTTAATTTTTAAAAAATGTTTATTCATTTTTGCTAGAGAGAGAGAGAGAGAGAGAGAGAGAGAGCATGAGTAGGGGAGGGGCAGAGAGAGAGACACACACACACAGAATCCGAAGCAGGCTCCAGGCTCCAAGCTGTCAGCACAGAGCCCGAAGCGGGGCTTGAACCCACAAACTGTGAGATCATAACCTGAGCCAAAGTCAGAGGCTTAACTGACTGAGCCATCCAGGAGTCCCTGCCCTACATTTTCAAAGTGCCGTGGACCTCACACAGCAAGTCCATGCTCTATCTTATTTCATTCTCTGAAACAATTACATGGGTTTTGGCATTATTTTCTTTGCAAGTGGGGCAACTGAAGTTCAGAGGGGTGAAGTGAGTTGTTCAAGGGTACACAGGACACTGGCAGGCACATTATGTACAAGATAGCAGCAATCTCATGGGAAAGCAAAACAAACATAAATTCAATGTGTGCAAAGGTGTGTAACTTCCAACACTCAAAGAGGCTTTACTTGGAATAGACAGGCATATCCAAAATGATGCAGGTTGTATTTTATAACTTCAATATTACTGTGAATAGCTGTTTATAGATGACCTTAACATTCACAAGGATGGCCCCATCTGGATTCCTCATCATTCCTGCCCCTCCACCTGTCTTCGCAACCCTCTCTATCTTTGTTCCTGACCATCTCTCCTCCTCAAATAGCTACTTTCTCTGAAATCAGCCTTGGCCTCTCAGCCATCTCTTGCCCCTTCAGATCTCTTCCATTTATAAGGAAAAGCTCTCCCTTGAACTTACATCTCTGTCTAGCTTCTGCCCTATTACTCTCTTCCCCTTCAAGCCAAACTGCACTCCCCTTTCTCACCCCTCATTTACAACCCATTCACTCCAGCCTGGCTGCCTGCCAGTCCTGCACTTTCAATGAAGTCACCAATAAAATCAAGTGATTGCCTTCTAATTCTTTGGGAAATTTGAGGAGGAGGACCTTAGCTAATAGACAGTAAATGAAAGGGGTCTTTACAGTTATCATTTTGATGGCTGTTCAGTATTACATTAAAGACATAGAGTGGCGTTTAATTTACCATTCTCCTACAGTTAGACATTTAGGTTGTTTATATGTTTGCTATTGTAGATAACTCCGCAAAGATTACTTTCATGCACATAATTATTTTTATTGTGTATGATTATCTTGACATGAAAATTGTCAGCCAAAGGGCAGAAACATTTCATGGCTCTTGAAATGCATTGCCAAATTGCTTTTCAAAATGACTACAATAATTTGCAATGCCAATAGCACTCTGTGAGTATACCAGTTTCTCTTCAGCTTTTATAGCACTGAGGTTTTTTAATTTCAAAATATTCTTTCAATTCAAAGGGCATATGTGGTACCTCATTAATGATTTAAATTATATTTGTTTGATTTCTACTAAGGTAGACCATTTGTCTCTCTTTCTTTAAACAATTTGAATTTTCTCTTACTTGAATGATCTATTCTTAACCTCTCTTTGGACTTAAATCTGGTTTTATATAGCTGATCAAGTCTACTGGAAAAGATATTCATCTTTTGCATATCAAACTTGAGGGAAATTTTTCCTCTTTTCCCTTTAGTTTTGATTGTTCTAGAGTATTGTGTTTTTATAATGTCTCACTTCTTTAGAAAACATCTCAGCTCTGGAAAGCAGACCTGAGATGTCTTGACTTCCCTGCCATGTGTGGCCTGAGGAGAAGGGAATTATTTGGGGGCAATGGGCAAATTTTGGAGGGTCCCACAGGTCAACTGGAAGAATTTGGACTTGGTGCAAGAGGAAATAGGGACTCAGGGCAGATTCTGAGCAGAGAGATGATTCGAATTGATGCTTCAGTAAGCAGTGGAGAGCAGAAAGTGGCTGCTTTTCTGTGACACACTTGTGGGGATCGAGCAAATAAAGCAAGCTTACTCAATGAGAGCAAGCAGGAATTGATGCCTCTTGAGTTGCTGCTAAGATAACTCACTGCTCTGGATGCTTATCTGAAATGTAATCCCCTGATCTTTTGAGAAGGATTCTAAAACCTAGGAGAGTTGCTAAGGGAATAAAGCCCTAAGTATCATAAACAGCTGAATCCATAAAATAATTTTCCCAAAATGTCATGAGCTGAATAATCGAGCCAGCAGTATTTGAGGGTTTGGCAGGAGTGAGGAGGAAGCCAGTGTGGCTCTGGCCTCTCCCTCTCCCTCCAGACATCCCTCCTGTGTGCACAAAGGATAGTCCTCACCAAGGGTCCTCTTTATGCCTGTGTTCTCAGGATTTCTGTAGTCCCAGGTGTTCCTTCTGCTAAGGACCCTGCCCTCGCGTAGGTTCTAACACCCGCCAGCTTTTTACCTGATGTAGATTACATCCCCACCCTGTACCCCAAACTGACTGATGCTTTAAGCAGGAATAATTGATTTGAATGACTTGGATCACATGCTTATTTTATTAGGTGGAGGTGGATTAATTAGACTTTTCTTTTGAGCTTTTTAAAAAAAGGATAAATATCTATATATAGTCATAAAGAGACATTCCTAAAATGAAAACGAACAAAAACCCAAACAGTGAATAAAGAATGGGCTCAGTTTCGTAAAAGACATTATATGTATATATATAAATATATGTGTGTATATAAATATGTATATATATGCTATATATCAAAATGTTAACAGTGATTACCTCTGAGTGGAGGCTATTTTTTATCCTTTTAATGTTGTATTTAATGCATTGGCAGAAACCAATCGCTATCTTCCGATATCCATTCTCCCTTTATTCTGGAGTAATGGAACCTCCCATTTTAGCTGGGCACATTGCCACCTAGCATAAAGCATGTTTCTAGGCATCAAGTGCAGCTCAGTGTGGTCATTCAACTGTTCTGCCCAGTGAGACATAAATGGATGTGTTATGTGGCATCGTTCGAGAAAGTGTTCTTGAAAGGAAGGGGCATGCCCTTCCCTTCTCTTTCCTCCTTCTTGCTGGCTGGAATTTGAGCATGATGGTTGGAGGCAGAGTCGCTATCTTGGGTCCCGAAGTGGAAGCCACATGCTGAAGGTGTTGGAGCAAGAGAGAAGAAACCTGGGTCCTTGATGATCATGGAGTCTCTATACTAGCTCTGCACACCCTATACCTACATGACGTAGAATTATTTTTCCTCTTCTGTCTTGTTTAAGTCACTACTATTTTGAGTTTTCCATCACTTGACAGCTTAATAAAATCACAGATAATACATTTGTATATTTTTTAAAGCCATGAAATACATAAAGGTATATTGAGAATTCAAGTCCAAGTCCTGTACATGAAATGATTTTTCTTCTTGCAAAATTTTTCGTTGAAACCACTTGTCCCAAATTTCACTCATATCTGCTCTCACACTCCACTCAAACAATTGCATCAAGTTGGCACTTAGTGCTATGTTCAGTTTTTTATAGAAAGACACGTTGCCCAATCTTTAGTCCCCAGGTTGTCTTAATTTAATTCAAAAGGCTTCACAACTGTCCTGGGAATAAGATATTGAAGTGACTGCCCTGTGACTGGAGACGTCGTAAGCTGTGGCAAAACCAAAGTTGAGATGGTCTAGGTGGCCCTTTCCCTGTCCACATGAACTGCTTCCATCAAGACTTTGAGGCTAGGGCCTGTGAGGACCAAGAGTCACACAGTTTGTGTGTGTGTGTGTGTGTGTCTGCGCGCGTGTGTGTGTGTTCGGTGCATCTGTGTGTTACACGTGCTTTATGTGGGTGTGTAGTGCTCATGTGTTATTGGCACATGGGTGATGTATACATGTTCAAGAAGTGTCTGTGTGTTCATGTGTGTTTTGTGGACATGTGTTTGTTGAGACTGTGCATCGTATAGGCATGTGTGCATACAGGGATGTGTACTGTACTCCTGTGTCACACAGGGGTGGGTGTGTGTGTGCATGCATATTATGTTGGTGTGTGTTTGCAAGTTTCTGTGTGTGATCACACGCTCGCACACACACATGTGTAGTGATGTGTTATATGACAGAGGAGGTACCTAGCATTGCAGGGTCCTGAAGAAGGTTGCAATTGCTTTAGAAGCCGGGCCAGAATCAGTGATACAGAAGAATCCCTACTCTTCCACACCCCCTCATACATTTCTAGGTCACAGGTGTCCCCATTCATTCCTAATAATAATGCAATGTTTACATTACATTTACTTATCTAAACTGTAGGCAAGTACCAGCAATTCAGTTTTAAGTTGGCTTTAATTTAGCTGGTACTTTCGCTTTTGCTGCCCCAAATGACGAAAGTCATTTTTTTTAAATTAAATTTTTTCCAGGCATTTGTTTATACTGTGAAAGGAAAATTATCCTGAAACATAAGGAATACTCAATATAACAAAATAAAAGGGAGATATCAGATGAAGAAAAGCAGATGTCACTGAAACATAGTGTTGACATTTCAGCTATTCTCACACATTTGGTGTGAAAAACATTTTTTAGCATCCCACACATCACCACTATATCCCCACAAAGAATCCATCATCTTTGGCTCTTAAGTTCACTTACTAATGTGGCTGTCACTCCTCAGCAGGTCTGGGTTCTTAAGGACCCTCTATAAAAGGGGGGAAAAAACTATTCCCGTGTGAGTATTTGTAAATTACATCTCTATGTATGTAGAGATGCCTGACTCCACAGGATCATATTGCCCTTCTGAAGTTTTTTCACACACAACATGAAGGTGCCCATGGCCTTGGGGGTGTCTGAGGAGAAAGCGCCCCCCACTGATTCTGCATTTCCATGTTATGTTGGGGAATGGCCAGGCCACCCCTAGGTGGTGCTGTTGAGGACTGGCTGGGAAGTACACTTGCTACATTTGAGATAAGGAGGAAGTAGGGTGGGGAAGGCTTTGGGAGAGTTTCTACAGCCATTTATGTTCCTCCTGGCTGGTTGTGGCCATGTCTGAAAATGTGTCCAGACTGTAGACATAGGATTGTTAGCATGGGTCATTATGCACATAACCCTATGAGGAAGACTGTTATCCACATTTTAAACTGAGGTTGAAAGCCCCTTGTCCAGGGTTACACAAATAGTAAGTGTACATGTTGGGCACTTGAGGGGGGTTTGAGTGTAGGCAGTTTGGTTTCAGAACTCTGCTTTTAACTAAGGCTCCCTCCCAAACACTTGCAACCGGGACCACACAGGAGCCAGGTGGAGAGAGGGGGTTTTATTGAGGCATAGGCTTGACACCTGTTCTGAGAGGCTTAGCTCATGAATGCACTTGGCCAACAGCCCAGCATCTTGGTGTGATGTTGCTGTTCATCTTATTAGGAAAAATCTCATGAAGTGAAGAAAATGCTTTTTACTTCTGGAAAGTGTTTAAAATGTTGACTTGTCACATAGGGAGAAACATGGCCTTCTAGAAAAGCTTCTTTCAGCTCCCACAGGTAATCAGGGAATCCATCAGGACACCCTTTGGGCTCTACTTTCAAAAGAAAATGAGAAACTGAGCATGCTTCTCCTCCTCCACATGGCTAACTCTCACCACCTTTGTTCTATTCTCAACTCTGACCAAGTTCATTTTGTTCCCAACAGAATAAAGCTTTTAAGATGAAAGTTAGATTCTGCCCCGCCTCTGTTCCAAAGTCTCAGTGACTCTCATCCTGCGAGGTCTTGCGGTGGCCACATGGGCTCCAACTGGCTTGCCTCTCACTCTTCCCTCTCTGAATACAGCTACTGCTTTCCTTTTCCCTGACTCGACTGTAGTCCTACTAGTCTTTTCTTCCTCTGACACACAGACATACTCACAACCCAAGGCCTTTGCACTGGCCATTCCCTTTTCCCCCATAGATATCAGGTCTAACTCCCTCACTTCCTTCAAGTCTGCTCAAAGTCACCTCCTCGATGAGGCCCACTGGGACTACTCTATTTAAAATCGCAACTTGCCTTCTCACCCCTTGCTTTCCCCTTTCCTACCTTTTCCTGCTCTACCTTTTCCCCATGGTCCCAATCAACTTTTAACATAAGATACAATTGAATTATTTATTGTGTTATTATTTATTGTCACTCCCCCACTCCCACCCCCACTAGAATGTAAGTTCTTAGAGAGCAGGGATCAGTGCATCATTTATTAATGTATTCCAAGCACCAAGTACAGGGCCTGACACATGCTATGGGCTCAGTAAATGTCTAGTGAGTGAATGAGGGGGGGACCTGCAGCCTACAAATGTTCTCCTTTGTGGAGATTCCACAAAGCCTATTAAAGTCCAGATGAGCAATGGTCCAGGGCTGACAAAGATTCCTGGGCTTAGTGGGAAGCCCTGTGTATTCTGCACAAGGAAGGCGGAGTTGGGTTGAACCATCACTGTGTCTCTGCAAAAGGGAAAGACTTTATTATAGCTTCACACTGCATCTGGACACTTTTTAAAATAAATATACTAAGAACAGGAGGTTATTGGAAAATGCCATTTTTGTCTTATTCATGCAGACTGCCTTCAAGGAGGAAATGTGTGTCAAATGCTTAGCACTGTGCTTGGTGCATTTTAAGTGTCCCATAAAGGTTGATTGTTATCATAGCTATCTATCTGCCTATGTATAAGGGAAACCTGGTTACTGCTGTGAGCTTTTCTCCCTGTTTTTCCAAAGCAGCTCCCTTTCTGCCTCCTCACGTTGGAGCTATGCTGGGGCTCAGCACCCAAGTGCTGTCCAGGAAGTGACCAAAGCTGAAATGCACCATATATAAACCCACGAGTCTTCTGAAAATGTTGGCTCGGCCAAGGGGACGTGCATGGTCAGGAGGCAAGACTGGGGAAACACATCCCCTCTTTCCAAGCCCAAGGGGATCATTGGTAGATGACTCTCTGGTTCAGTGGCCTTCTAATAGCCTGGGGGACTGAAAGGGAACAGGACCAATTTCTTCAGCATTCATGGATTCCATCACTGAAAAACATCCATCACTCCAGACCATCTCTAGATACCAGACCGAATGTCTTGGTAGCCCATCCAACTTCTTCTAGATGCTTGCTTCATATGTTGGCACAGGTTTTGCTCTAAGGTAACAGGAGTAGCAGAAGGCTCCATTTCCATGATGTTTCCTATTGGTTATTTGGGAGAAAAGGGCTTCAAAAACCACAAATTTATTATCTTAAAGTTCTGTAGGTTACAAGTCCCACATGGCTCTCATTAGGCTAACGTCAAGGGGTTGGCAGGGCTGCGTTCCTCTCTAGAGGCTCTAGGGGATAACATGAGTTTTTTTGCTTTTTCTAGCTTCTAGTGTCTCCCCCATGTTTCTTGACTCCTGGACCCTCCCTCCATCTTCAAGAGCAGCAGTGTCTCTCATCCGACCCTTCCTCTGTAGTCACATCTCCTGCTGACTGTAGATTCTCTGCTTTTAAGGATTCATATGATTAGGTGAGGCCCACCTGGACGATCCAAGATACTCTCCCAGTCTCTAGGAACTTAACTTTAATTGTATCTTCAAAGTCCCTTTTGCCAGGTAAGGTGACATATTTCCAGGTTGCAGGGATTGGGATGTGGATATCTTTGGGGGTCATTATACTGTCTGCCACAGCCATCAAGATTAGGATTGTCTTTGAATTATAAAATTATCTTTATGTGCATAGAAAGCTATATACCCCAATTTCAACTCTCATTTTCTCCAACTATGGCCGTGGTTTTTTTGTTGTTGTTAACTATTGATAGGTTTTTAGAGGATATTGTCAATTGATTTTGTATAGAATCCTCCTATCCTGACAGCTTCACATCTTCTATTAGGAGGAACATGCCATCTGACCTCCATGTAGTGTTGCTGAAGTTCACCAGGGACCCTTCGAAAATGCAAAGGTGAGGAGCTCCAGCCAGTTCTGGGGAGGACACTATATCATTAAGAAACAGCAAAGGGGTCTGGGCATGGTAACCAGTTACTGCCAGGAATTATCTGGAATGAGTGCCTTGTAGGCAGACTCTTAGTGAAGGGCAAGTCCAAAAGGGAAAAAAAGCAAAATCTGCCTTGGCTTGTTCATTGCTATGGTAAATAGACATGGAGAAAAGGGACTGATAAGTGTCTGGCTAGAAAAATAGGTAGTTTTTAATGGATCGCTCCCGAGACAGGTCTTTTGCAAGATCCAAAAGAAGGAATTTGTCCTCTAGATGCCCAAATGGCTCAGAAATATAAAATAGTTCATTTTCTGCCTTGGGTCAGAGTAGATGCCAGATTAAGGTATTCAGGTGTGGAAGGAGCAAGAAAGAAGGTAATCCCTGGACAGAAGTGGAAAATGGTGAGAAACATTAGTGAGGACTGAGATGGTATCAGAGAAGAGCAGAGTCTGAGGAGGAACTGACAGATCCCTAATGAGTCCTAGAAACCTCCTTCCTCTACTTTTGGAAGTTTGGACCAACAGGCTGACTAAAATTCTGAGGATCATCCTCCCCATCCCTCCACCCCCATTTCTGAAAGAAACACTGACTTTCTCAAAAGTTGATTTCAATTACGAGCTGTAAGATATCACACCAGCTGTCTGGCAAGCTCATCTGTCATGACCCCAGACAACTGATGCTCCGCATTTTATGTACAATGGTCCTTCCATGTTAACCATAGGCAAACCTCTTTCTAGAATCTACTTTACATCTCATCACAATGAGTAAAATCTTCAATTTTATTTTGAAGCTGCATTTGAGAAAGCAAAGAAAGGGCCTGTGACCATGTTCAGAAAGGACAGCTAGTATCCTGACCAGCAAAGATGATTAAACTATCATAACCGGGGGCATGTGGGTGACTCAGTTGGTTAAGTGTCCGACTTCAGCTCAGGTCACGATCCTTGGGGTCCATAAGTTTGAGCCCCGCGTCGGGCTCTGTGCTGACATCCCAGAGCCTGGAGCCTGCTTCAGATTCTTTATCTCCCTCTCTCCCCTTGCCCCTCCCCTGCTTGTGTGCTCTCTCCATCTCAAAAATAAATAAACAAACAAAAAAGAACTACCGTAACCAGACACAGACACGGAGAGTAACATAGCTGGGACTCCAGTGGAGGAGCAAATATCCTCTGCCTCCAGACTGTCTGGGGGGCTTCCTCTCATGTCACTTATGAGAATGACCTGGAACTCATCAGGAAAAAGTTAATCTGAGCATTTTTTAGGAGGTTGGAGAGTGTGCTATGTGTTTTCGAACTTCGCATCAAATATGGTTCATGTAAAAATACTTTAGAGTTGAAGCTACTGAGAAACTCAGCTACCTGGGGATGACATATTCCCTGGGAGCACTTGAGGCCAAGATTTCTCTGTTCCATGGGAAGTAGCCGTGAGCAGGGGGTTCACACAAGTGTGGCTATTGAAGCCACATGAAGCCATCTCATGACCCCTGAACGGCTCTCTGAAGTGTATCTGAAGACATTCTCAGGTTACAGAGGCTTTGCCATGCAGTAGAGGCTAAAAACCTGGGAATTGACCTTGACTGACTCCTCTCCTCATTTCATTTTATTTTGCCTCATTTCATTGCATTCTATCTCATTCTGTCTCATTAATTGATTAATTAATTAATCCATCCAATGTTGCATGCTAACGGTACTGTGTGCCAGGTACTATTCTAGTGCTGGGGATATATTTAAAAAATAGCAAGTCCCTCAATTTCTTATATCTTAAGGAGGGAATATAGACAATACACAAAACTCATAGGTAAGAAAGCGATAGTCTAGAAAGTGATAAATTCTATGAAGAAAAATATAACAGAGAAAAAGAGAGGGCTCAGCTTCCCATTTTAAATAGGGTGATCAGGTAACCTCATTAAGAAAGTAATTTTTGAGCAAAAATTTAAGAGATGAAGAAGGGAGCAACTATCTTAGAGAAGAACATTCCAGAGAATAGTAATTGCAAAGGCCCTGAGGCAGGGCAACTCCTGGTATGTTGAGGAGAAGCAAAGCAGCCAGTATGGCTAGAGAACAGAGGAAGAGAAGAGGAAAAGGTCAGAGATTTAAGGGGCAGGCTGCATTGGTACTCATAGCCATTAGGAAGACCTAGGCTTCACCATTTGGGAGGCAGGGAGCCTTTGGAAGGTTTTGAAAGAAAAGAGGCAAACTCGTATGTTAACAGGGTTACTCTGGCTTCTGTATTGAGGAGGAAAGAGTAGAAGCAGAAAGACGAGTTAAGAGACTCTTGCAATAATCTAGGCAAACGTTAGGCATATAGACTAGGCTGATAGCAGTGGTCCGGGGGACTGAGATGTAGGAGGCAGTCACAACAGAACTGGTTACCTGTGTTGTGAGAGAAAAACAGAGACTCAAGGATGACTCAAGGCATCTAGAAGGACGGGTTGCAGAGGAAGATGAAGAGTTCAGTCCGAGATGTGGTAACTTTAGGATGTCTGTTAGATGTCCTTCCATGTACGGTTGTTAAGCAAGAGTTGGATTTACAAACTGGGGTTTGGGAACAGGATCTGGGCTGGGGATATTCATTTGGGAGTCACCAGCTTGCAGATGGTATTTAAGACCACAGGACCAGGTGGGTTCACCAGGGGAGCAGGTGGACATAGACAGAGGAATGAGAGGGTGCAGCCCCAAGCTCTGGGGCCCTCCTATGTTGAAGGACAGAGAGATGTGGAGGAGAGAGCCAAGGAGCCTGAGAAGGAGGAGCCAGCGAGGCAGGAAGAAAAGTGGGAAAGTGGGAGGGTGCGATGTGCTTGAAGTCAAGGGCGGGAATCTTCCAAGGAGGAGTTGCTCAAGGACACCAAATGCTGCTGTGTGTCAGGCGACACCGGCAGGGAGGCCCTGCTGCTAGAAGTTTCTTGAGCGGAAGTGGCTCTTTCTCCAAATGACCTCTCAGATCAACCCTGCTGCTCCGCTGGTTGTCTCAGGCCCCACCCTCTTCCATCTTCCCTAGCCCTGGAATGGCTGGCACCCCTCAGCCAGCCCTGCCTCAGCCGGACCACGCTTCACCCCACAGCGGCCATTCGTCCCGCGTCGCTCCTGAGCACCTGAGGGGTGTCCAGCCTGAAGTGAGATGCACAGCAAGCACACGCTGGAGGTTGAAGACTTAGAACAACAAAAGGGATGTAAAAACATCTCATTAATAATTGTTTATATTGATTCATGTTGAAATGGCAGGATTTGGGGATTTTTGAATTCAATAAGACATATTATTCAGGCCAATTATACCTCGTTTAAGTTGCTTTACATTTTACAAAGGTGGCTACCAGAAAATTTTAAATTACATTTGAGATTTGCATTTGTGGCTTGCGGTATAGTTCTTTTTAAATATATATATATATATAGAGAGAGAGAGAGAGAAATAATTTTTATCATTTTTATTTTTGAGAAGGAGAGAGTGTGTGCAAGCAGGGGAGGGGCAGAGAGAGAGGGGACAGAGGATCTGAAGTGGGTTCTGTGCTGGCAGCAGCGAACGCTGTGTGGGGCTCGAACTCACGAACTTGCGTTATATTTCTAATAGATAGCACTGAGATACATACACCCTTTTTCACTCTGCACCCAAAGTAATCTTTTAAGAGGGCAACATCCTCCATGTCAGTGTCATGCGTATTCCCTTCAATAACTTCCTGCTGCTTCAAAACACCTCATCTTTAGCCCGATCCCTGAGAGCCGGGCCTGCTGTCAGCCTCGGCTCCAGAACCTGTCTTCTTTCTTGTCTGTGCTCAGGGCAGGCCGGCCACATTCCTTCCCACCTGGGCTCTGCTCTGCTGCGGCTCTCTGGCTGGAGCCCTCTTCTTCAGCGTCTTTGCATTGTTCATACGTCTTCCAGACTCAACTTCTGTCACCTCCTTAGGGAATCTTTCCATGGTCTTCAAACTAGGTTAGGCGCTCCACTTGTAATCTGACCGCCTCCTGAACTCTTTCTTGATAGCACTTGTCTGACCTGCCCATCGCTGCATTTATAATCAGTTTTGCTCTTTCTCCAGGAGGCTGCAGGCTCCAGAGACTCAGCCGCATTGTTCATTAGTATCCTTTGCACCCAAAACGAGAGACAGAAAGCAGAGTTTAATGTTTCATGTTACATTGTTACATTATATTCTCATGTTGAAATTAATTGTGCTCTTCTCCTCTTAAATCGTTATATCAAACCTGATGTGGTGCTGCAGAGTTTAAGAAATACTCTTTTTTTTTTTTTAAAAGACTTTAATTTTTTAGAGCACAAATTTTAGGCTCACAGCAAAATTAAGGGGAAGGTACACAGATTTCCCCTGTTCCCACACAAGCATAGCCTCCCTCATTATCAACAGCCTCCACCAGAGCAGTTCATTTGTTACAATTGCTCCATCTAGTCACCCCTCCCCTTCTCCAGATCCTTGGCAACCACTGACCTTTCTACTGTTTCCATAGTTTTGCCTTTTCCAAAATGCCATACATTTGGTACCATACAGAATTTAGCCTTTTTAGTTTGGCTTCTCTCACTTGGCAATATGCCTTTAAGTTTTCTCCATGTCTTTTCATGGCTTCATAGCCATTTCCTTTTAGCACTGAATAATATTCCATTGTTTGGATGTACCACAGCTTGTTTATCCATTCACCTACTTGGTATTCACCTACAAGGACATCTTGGTTGATTTCAAGTTTTGGCAATTATGAGTAAAGCTGCTATAAGAAACCTCTGTGCGCAGGCTTGTGTGCATATAAGGTTTTAACTACTTTGTGTAAATTTAAAAGATCTTTCGAAGTTGAAGAGAATTGTTTGCTGGTTTGTTTTGCGGGGTGGTTTTTGTAATTTTTTTTTCTTGCTCTTTTAAAAACTAAAACATTCCTCTCATAGAGAGAAATGCTCCGATACCAAGTGTATGATTCTCTGTCTTTTGGCAAATCAATACGTTCATATAATCAACATTCCAATCAAGGTATTGAAGATTTCCATCACTCTTGGGGCACCTGGGTGGCTCAGTAGGTTAAACGTCCGACTTTGGCTCAGGTCATGATTTCACGGTTCATGAGTTCGAGCCCCATGTCGGGCTCTGTGCTGATCTCAGAGCCTGAAGCCTGCTTTGGATTCTGTGTGTGTCTCTCTCCCCCTCTCCCGCTCGTGTTCTGTCTCTCTCTGTCAAAAATAAATAAACATAAAATAATTAAAAAGACTTCCATCACTCTCAAGAAGTTCTCTTTACGTCGTATAGGCAATTCCTGCCCTCAAACATAATCACTCCCCGATTTATACCATCATGGATTAGTTTTGCCTCCTTATAAATAGATTTATATAAATAGAATCAGACAGTATGCACTTGGTTGTATCTGGCTTCTTTCGCCCAGCATCTTGTTTCTGAGATTCGTTCATGTTGCTGCTGAATCAATAGTTTGTACCTTTTTATTGCTGAGTAACTGCCTTGATATATTATGATTTTTCTGCTTGCCTCCTGATAGATATTTTTGGAGTGCTTGTAGTTTGGGGCAATTATGAATAAAGTTACTAGAAATACTTGTGTCTGAGTCTTTTGCATACATGTTATCATTTTCATAGTAAATACTTAAGTGTGGGATGACTGGCTCATGTATAAGTGTGTGTTTAAGTTCTCAAAAAGTTGTCAAGCCAATTTATGAGAGCTTCAGTTTTCCACATCCTCATTAACATTTAGTTTTATTAATTTTCAGTCTTCTTAATCTCAGCCATTCTGGTGAGTGTGAAGTGATATCTCATTGTGGTTTTAATTTGTATTTCTTTGATGACTAATGACGTTGAGCATTTTTTCATGTGCTTGGATAGCCATTCATAAATTTTCTTTTGTAAAGTCTCTATTCAAATATTTTTCCTGTTTTAAAACTGGATTGTCTTGTTCATGTTGAGTTGTAAAAGTTGGGTTTTTTTTTTAATATTCTAGGTAAAGTACTTTGTTTCAGGTATATATTTTATAAATATTTTTCTCCCTATCTGTGACTCAACTTTTTATTTTCTCAAATGTGTCTTTTAAAGAACAGAACATATATTGATTTTGAAGTCCATTTTATCCATTTTTTTCATTTACAGTGGGCACCGTTTGAGCCCTAAGGAATCTTTGCCTACCTCAGAGTCTCAAAGATTTTTTCCTATATTTTCTTCTAGATGTTTTGTAGACTTTACATTTAGGTCTTGACTCAATTTGAATTGATGTCTGTAATGGTGTGAATGATTGAGGTTTAGTTTAGTATTTTTGTTTTGTTTTGTTTTGTTTTTGCCTCTAGGTAAATACCCAGTTGTCCCAGTACCATTTATTATAAAAACGATTTCTTACCCCACTGAATTCGGTTGATACCTTTGTGGGGGTGGGGCGGGGGGGGGGGAGGTTCTGGACTCTCTATTCTGTTCCATTTACCTATATACCTGTCCTAAAGCCAGTATCACATTCTTTTGATTTCTATAGGCTTAAAGTAAGTTTTGATTTCAGGTAGTATATATAGGTCCTGCAACATTATTCTTGTTTTCAAAATGGTTTTGACAGTTTTAGGCCCTTTACCTTTCCATACAAAATTTAAAATAAAACTCAATCTTAACAATAAAAGCCTGTGGGAATTTTGATTGGGGGTGTATTAACTCTATTGATCAATTTGGAAGGAATTGACATCTTAACGATATTAAATGTTCCAATTCATCAACATGGTATCTCTTTCTGCTTACTTAGGTCTTTAATTTCTCTCAACAATGTTTGGCAGTTTCCAAACTCTTAAGTTTTTTTTAATGTTTTTTGCTGCTATTTTAAATATCTAAATTTTTCATTATCCAAATTTTGTTTACCAGAATGTTTTTAAAAATTAGTTTTTGAATGGTTGACCTTGCTACTTTGTGACTTTGCTAAATTCACTTATTAGTTCTAGGAAATTTTTTGCAGATTTCTTAAGATTATCTATAAAGACAACTGTGTTGTCTTTGAATATCATTTTGCTCATTCCTTTTCAGTTTCGGTGGTATATATTTCTTTTTATTGCTGCACTACACTGGCCAGGACCTCTACTAATGTGTTGAAAGGCTGTGGACACTCTTTATGTTCTCGATCATAAGGGGAACAAGTTCTATATTTCTCCATTAAGCACTGTGTTAGCTTTATCAAAATAGAAGTTCCCTTATTTCCTCAGTTTTCAGAGTTTTTATAATGAATAGGTGTTCAAATTTTAACAATGCTTTTTCTTTATTTGTTGCCATAATCATGTATTTTTCTCCTTTATTTTATTAATATGGTGGAGTTTTTGATGTATTTTTGAATGTTGAACTAACTGTATATTGATCATAAACCAATAAAGGGATAAAAAAGGAGAAACCTCCCTCTCATTTATTGCTCAATTCTATTTTCTAATCTTTTGTTGTATACAGGTTTGCATTTAGGTTCACGAAGATTATTGATCTGCAATTTTCTTTTCATATAACGTCCTTATTACATTTTTTTAAAGAAGTTTATTTATCTTGAGAGAGACAGAGATAGCACAAGCAGTGGAGGGGCAGAGAGAGAGGGAGAGAGAGAGAATCCCAAGCAGGCTCTGCACTGCCAGTGCTGAGCCCGACGCAGGGCTTGAACCCATGAAACTGTGAGAACCTATGAAACTGAAACTTGAGCTGAAACCAGGAGTCAGACACTTAACCGACGGAGCCACCCAGGCGCCCCCGTTATTAGATGTTTGTATCAAGATTATAGAGGTTTCATCTAATGAACTGGGAAGCGTTCCTTCCTATTTTCTGGTGGAAAGCTATAGCTTTACAGAGATGAGAAACAGAGGCTGCAGAGGGGGCTAGAATGTGTGGGACGACGTGCACAGGGGAGTCCCCTTGGGCCCTGGCCAGGGAGCCCTGGGGGGTGCAGGGTGTGGTTCATGAGGCCTGAAGAGGGCAACGCTCAGGGGGCTGAGGACTGAGTGGAGATTTCAAAGACTGCACAGGCCAGGACACCTAGGAGTTTGGGCCCAGTCTGACCAGAGCAAACTTGCTGAGAACCATAAGTTATGAACTGAGAAGGAAAAGTCTACCTCTTAAGAGAAAGAATCATGCCCTGGGGGAAGGGCTCTGCCTTGAAACAAAGTACAAACTGAAATAGACGAGTCCATTTCCTAAACTTGGTTGTTTTCCTAGATGCCTCTTCTTCCTCTGCCCCAATAATACTAATAAGAGCCAATCTGTGGGCTGCTTACTATGTGCCAGGGAGGCTGCTCTAAGTGTTTTACTTTTGTTGATTCAGTTTATCATCTCAGCAGCCTTGTGAGGCAGGTAATTAAAGATGCAGAACTCAAAATACTAGAAGATGATGCAACTTGCCCAGCACTACAGTTAGTAAGTAGCAGAGCTGGGCCTTGAACTCATGGGAGCTGACTCCAATATCCACATTCTTCACCACAGTCGTAGACTGAAATATCTCGTGTCCATTCCCCTTCTCTTCATGTCCTGTCACCACAGCCTTGGTTCAGACTCTCCTCATCCCTTGTCTAGGTGTTTATCATCTTCCTATAGATTTCCTTGCCTCTATATTTTATCAGAGACACATTTTCTAAACTGCAAATCTGATCATACAAAATCTTTTTCTTCCTGCTCAAAATCCATTAATGATGGCACTTAAGGTCTGTTATGATCTGGTGTCCACCTTTCTAGCCAGCATTTTCTCCTTCCTCTTTCTTTCTCTCCCTCATTCTTCCCACCCCCAACCCAGCCTTATTGAGGTATAACTGACAAATAAAATTATAACACAATATATAATAATAATATATTGGAAAGGATGCCCACAATCCTAAAATAAATTAATTAACCCATCACCTCACATATCTCCCTCTTACGTTCTACTCTTGTTGCAAATTTCAATTATACAACACAGTATTAACCATAATCACCGTATTATATACATTAGATCCTCAGACTTTATTCATCTTATGACTGAAAGTTTGTACCCTTTCATGAACGCTCCCCCTCACCCCCACCCCCCAGGTCAGCAACCACCATTCTATTCTGTTTCTATGAGTTCCACTTTTCTCTCTCTGGCCACCTCACCTCCTCTCTCAAGCCTGTCCAGACTCCTGCCAGGCACACTTAAGCCTTCTTTCCTGCACAGTGAGCATGCTTCCCATGAGCCCCAGCATAGGGCCTGGCAGGTCTCTGGTCCCTGGTTAGCTCACTGCTGGGTCGGGGTCACGTTTCACTTACTCCTGGCACGTGCTGGGCACATAGTAGGCACACAAGAAATGCTCCTTGTGATGTGGTACACAGCAAACTCCCAGCAGCAGCTGAATGATGTTATATTGTCCTTCCCTCATGTGGGTGGAAGTGAGGGTGAAGAATGTCTTCAGAAGCCTGAATGCATCAGGGAAGGGGAGGGGGTGTGTGATGCAGAATGTGTTTTGGTTTCACAGTGTGCCGGTGGCTGGCCTTGCTTTATTAGCAGCAGGCCAGCATTCTCCCAAGAACGAGAGATTTTTCTTCCTTGTGTTTGGACAAAGCTGAGATCCCACTTAAGTGTTTCATTGTTCTCTGCCTGCCTCCTTAGCCTAATTTCTTTTCTTGAAATTGTCTTTGTGAAGGCAGCTCTCTCAAGACCCAAGCGATTACAAAGAGCTGGGTAGTACTTCCTTGCAGGGCGGCGGTGGGGGGTGGGGGGGAGGTCCTTGGCCCTGCTGTGTTCTAGCAGAGGAGCAGGGGCCCCGCACACTATGCCTATGTCCTTCCTCTTGCCCAGAGCATACACGCCAACAGGAAGGGGGCTCTGTTAACGGAGGTGCAGCCGAGTGGCTGGCCCCCCTTCCCGCTTGAACTTGTCAGAAAATTGTGTCATGGCATAACTTTTGTTCTTGTTATTTAAAAGTTTTTTTCTCCTTAGGGGTGCCTGGGTGGCTCAGTCAGTTAAGCATCCGACTTCGGCTCAGGTCATGATCTCAAGGCCCATGAGTTCAAGCCCTGTGTCAGGCTCTGTGCTGACAGCTCAGAGCCGGGAGCCTGCTTCAGATTCTGTGTCTCCCTCTCTCTGTCCCTCCCCTGCTCAAGCTCTGTCTCTCTCTGTCTCTCTCTCAAAAATAAATATTTAAAAAAATAAAGTTTTTCTGCTTTAAAGAAATTTTTGTAAGTGCTGAGTGGGTAATTGACTAACATGCAGCTTTGGGGAGATGGGAGAGTGTCCACAGACCCTGATGACCCACGTGGGGGCAGGAGCCTTAGCCAGGGCTTACCCGGACCGATTTCACTAAAGCTTGGCTGTCATGGAGAGGGCAGTCATGGACTCAGAGGGAAGCTGGCCTGTCAGTTGGCCCCATCAGTTAGCTCCAGATCTCCCCAGCCTGGGTCGGGTACACCATTACACCCCCTCTCACATGCTGTATTTTTTCTTCACGGCACTACCAGAGTTTGCATCACATATTTGAAGGATTCTCTTATCAATGATTTCCTCCTCCAGTGGACCATGAGAGCCACAAAGGAAGAATGTGTCTGTTGTATCCAGACCCCAGTCCAATGTCTGGCACCTAATACTTGAATGAATGTTTGAATGTATGAATGAATGTTGAATGAATGAATGTTTTCGAGCAGCCTCTGCAGCTTGGAAGAGGAAGAGTTTTATAACATTCTTTTATCATGATATATGGGCCCTCATTCACCAGCAAGATGCTGACGGAGACAAGGCCTCTTCTGACCTGCTGGTCCAGCAGTGGAGGTGGTTGGGATTGATACATCCACAGTCTAAGCCAGTGTCCCCATCTTTGCTGTGGACTGTACCAGGCACTATGGTAGGGACTTGTTTCAGAGCTGAATTTTGTTCCCTCAACATTCATAGGTTGAAGCCTAACCCTTGATGTGACTGTATTTAGCGATAGGGCCTTTAAAGAGGTAATTAACATTAAATGAGGTCACATGACCTAACGCAGTTAAAGGAGGTCCTAACCTAACAAGACTGGAAAGGCCATGGGAAGATACAGTGAGAAGGTGGCCACCTACAAGGCGAGGAGATTGACTTCAGGAGAAACTAATCCTGGTGACACCTTAGCTTTGGATTGCCCACCTCCAGGACTATAAGAAAATAAAGTTCTGTTGTCAAAGCCACCTAGTCTGTGGCTACATTTGTTAATGTAGCCCTAGAAAATGAATACAGGGCTTCCCTGTAAAAATGAATGAGAGGTACGGAAAGGTGAGGGAGAGAATCATTGCTTCTGTGGGGTCTGGAAGACTGAGGAGGAGGTGGTTATAAAATCATGGCTATAACATAGTAGAGCAGTTTGAGGAAGAAGGGGGAGACTCTTAATTAACTCTTACCGATGGAGAAGGCACTGGCTTAAACCCGCCTAGCAAACTATACTAAGCAACCGTTGCTTACCATACTTTTCCTGGTTACCTTCCCATAACTCCTCCCCTCCCCTCCCCAGAAGCCCCCAATCTCTCTTCCTTTATCTGGCCTCTTGTCCATACCTTGTCACCCTTTGGGGTGACGTATAAGCTCCCAAATTCTAATTTCTTTAATGTTTATTCATTTTTGAGAGAGACAGACAGAGCATTGGGGGGATAAACTATCATAGTGGGGGGAGAGGCAGAGAGAGAGGGAAACACAGAATCTGAGACAGGCTCCAGGCTTTGAGCTGTCTGCCCAGAGTCTGACACGGGGCTCCATCCCACAAACCGTGAGATCATGACCTGAGCTGAAGTCGGACGCTTAACCTGCTGAGCCACCTAGGCTCCAAGCTCCCAAAGTCTAAATGCTTCCTTGAGCCACATTTTTCTCTGTGAACTCCTGTGCGTATATACATAATTAAATAATTTTCTCTTTTGTTAATCTGTCTTTTATCAGTTTGCTTTGTGGGTCCCAGCCAATGAATCTACAAAGGTAGAGGAAAAGGAAAAGTTTTCTTCCTCCCTACAGCTTTGGCAGCCATGAAGGACAGCTGGGACACTTTACTCACTCCAGGGGCTGCAGCTAAAGTCTTGGAATGTCTGACAAAGGGTAGAAACTCTTACTAAGTCAGCCTCACAGATCTCGGCCTACAGAATCCAATGGACAGAGGGCAGTTAAGAGCCTCTTTGTCTTGCCCTTGCCAAATTTAGATTAACAAGAGAAAAACATTGATAAGGATTCATTATCTGCATTATGACTCTTGTGAATTTGGTTTTGAGTACTTATTCATTATTGGTCTTTTCCTTCCCAGGGATGGTCACTGCTTTCCTGTTTGTCTTCCTTCACGTCCTGCGAGTTTGGGTTGGCTCCTTACCTGGACGGGCACAGGTTGGTAAGCCAGTGTCTGTAGGTGGCCAACCGTCATGTTGGGGGCCCCACAATTTTGTTGACAGCCAGACAGAAATATGGGTTGTACCCCATTGTGGCTGACTTCCTACTGACAATTTCCAGCTCTCAGAAGGTTCATCTAAATCATTCTCCTTTTTGGATATCTTTGGGAGTGACTTTGGATCATGAGAGCTGCATCTGTTGCAGCTTCTTTGGGAAACTTCTTGTGTCCATGGTTAAGCTAGAAAAAGGCTTATTGTTTTTGGTTTTGAGTCACAATTGAAATAGGTATACCTTTGGTTTTAAAAAAAGCCCCAGATCCCTTTTCCCTTGTCTAACTTCTTCTCCACCTTCTGTGCCCCTTTGGGTTGGTACATAAGCCCCAAATTCTAACCATCTTCACACATAATAAAAATGATTTTTTTCTCTTGTTAATCTGTCATTTGTCAGTTTAATTTGGGGGGGTCCCAGTCAGAGAACCCAGGAGGATGAGGAAAAAGGTTTTTCCCCCCTTCCCTACAGGAGGCATTGTGTCATTGATTGAGTGAAACAAAACAAAACAAAACAAAACAAAACAAAACAAAACCCAACCAACAAATGAATAAAACCAGCTTCCTCAGTTCTGTGGTCAAAGATGAACACGTTACAGAATTAAGAAGTAAGGTATTAAATAACCCACACTCACCCCTACCTCAGTCTTTTCCCTCTTTATGAAAAGGAGGTGAGTGGCTTCCATAAGGAAGCTTGCAAAGGTTGCCCCATGCTGCGTCACCTGCTTTATTCCACATCCTCACGTCCCTCTAGTTTTCAAACCTCATTTGCACAGCTCCGGTGTGTACAGGATTAAGGAAAATGTCAATTAGCCAAGAAAGTGCTGTTTAGCAGCCTTTAAAAAAAACAACTGGAAGATTTCTCCCAAATATATCCAAACATCTTGCGTCTTTTCTGTCTGGATTCCACCCCAACACACACCCCACAACCTCACCCCAAAGGACAGCATCCTTCGGTACCCACCATCTCTCTTCTCTCCTTCCCTGCCCATCAAGGACGCTCTCTCGTCCCAACAGTCTCTGCTTCTGTCTAGAAAGTCTGTCCCGCTGAAGGAGCTGTGGTCCCAGGAGTGTGGATCAAGGGGCAAAGAACCAGCAGTTATGGAGGGCCACCAATGGCCAGGCACTACCCTAGATGTTTTCTCTATTTTTTGTATTAAATCTTTACAATAATCCTGTAACAGAGAAACCCTGTTTGAGAAGCAAGAAAGCTAAAACTCACAGATATTAAGGGATTTGTTCTCTGTCACACAGCTGGTAAAGCCCCCAGCTGACTTCCCCTGCTCCTCAGTCAGGCCTTTCCATTCAGGGTAGAGTCCCCAGAGCAACAGGGTCTTGCTAATCCTCACAGCTATCCATGACAATCTCTGTGGCTCAAGAATTGAGACCGAGGAAAATGGAGGGTGGCAGCTGGGGTTTCAAGCCCAGGTGTTAACATTTGCAATTAGCTGGCAAACAAAATAGAACTGACCAGAGAGCCCAGAATAAGGCGGAAGCTTAAGAAAAGCCAGCAGGAGGTGAGCAGGTTTCTAGCCTTTCTGTTCCTTGGTTGTCCTTAGGAGATTTTGGAAATGCAGCCTTGAGGACCCTGGCTGTGCTTTCTGAACGGGTAGATCTGGAAGCGAGTGGAAGTTAAGGTATGCCTGAGAATGTGATCATTTCTGTTTCAAGGAGAGCTTTGGTCTGAAGAGGAAGAACGTGGCTGCTGTATTCTGTGATCCAGCAGGAGCAGCGGACTTGAACTGCCATCTTCTTGTTGCTATAGGAACACTTTCCTACACATTTTCTGAAACACTCAGGCCTGAGTAAACGCTGCCATTGTCAATTCCTGTGCTTCCACTGGTTCTCCTGGAAAAGAATGACCAGGTGATCACCTACCAAAGATAGAACCTGAAGACCTCCTTCCCGACTTGAAAACCAATTGGCAATCCCATTTCTAATAACAGAGGTGCCTTCACACTCTGCCCGGTGGTACACTCAAGTTTCCCCTTGGGCCTGTTTCCGAGGTGAGCAGTGATTGTGAGGGAGATGCTGTTGGTTCAGTTCAAGGAATGCATCCTGTTGACTATGACTCATCCTAGGAGCCTTGGTTCAGTACAAGCACAAAGGAGATGCAGATGAGGAGTGTTGTGTGCATGTACTCACGTCTCTCTCACTCTCTCTCTCTCTTTTTCACACACACACACACACACACACACACCCCAATTTGTTGTTGTGCTGTACCATGTTCCTTTCCTGGAGGTCACAATCACATTTGGTAGGCAGAAATCCACCAGACCTTAGGATTCAGGCAAAGCTTCCTTCTCCCTGCATTGATATCCACAGTCTGCACACCATTCTTAATTTGCACTGGTGTTCAGGACATCTAATTTTTTCAAGGAAGATGAGGACATTTTTCTCAAGGTGGAATTCTCTATGTGGAAGCAGCTTCAAATAAGTGGAACGAGAACTAGAATAAGACTCATCTACCACTGATCTAGCAGTAGGACCTTGAGGAAGTCATGTAGCCCAACTGGATGACATTTTCCCCATCTATAAAGAAGGATGATCAAGGCTTCTTCACAGCCAGCTTGATATAGTTAAGTAAATTGATTTATTCATTCGGTAGTTATCTAGGGCTGGGGATATTTCAAATGAGCATGAGACAAAATGTCTGCTCTCATCCTAATGTACATAAATAAGTGAAAAAGTAATAAGTAGGGAGTAAATAGTGTGCAGATGAATAAACAGAAAAGTGTGATAGAAGGGATTGGATGATTGCTTTAGAAGGGGGGAAGGGGTCAGAGCAGGTATCTCTGAAGAAATGACATTAAAGCTGAGATCTGAATGGCAGGGAGGAACCAGCCATGCAAAGATGAGGTGGGAAGTCCTTTAGTAGAAGACACATGTAGTGCAAAAGGCTACACTTTTGCCTGCTGCTTTTGAGGCTGCTGAGGCTCCTGTTAAGGAGCTAACTTGGAGTACTTGAGGAACCAAAAAAAAAAAAAAAAAAAAAAAAAAAGAGTAATATGCTTGGAGCCTGGTGGGTGAAGGGGAGAGGGACACAGGTACCTGGTCCTGTAACTCTTTGTAAACCCAGGCAGTGAACTGAGATTTTATTCTAAGAAAGATAGAAAGTCATTAGAATGTTTTGGGAATGGGTGGGGTGGGGTAGGGAATAGCATGAATAGATATTTATTTTTAAAAGATTTCTCTGGTCACTCTGAGGAAAGTGGAAACAAGAAAAGCAGACAGGAGGTTTTTGTAGGAGTCCAGGCTGAAGATTATGGTAGACTTGTGTAGGGTGATAGCAGAGAGAGAGAGAGAGTGAGAGAGAGAGAGAGAAAGAGAAAGAGAAAGAGGGAGGAAGAGAGAGAAATGGATGCTTCCGAGCTATGTGTTACAGATAGATAGTACAGAGTCTTGCTGATGGCTTGGGTATGTGGGGAAAAGACAAATAGAGGGTAGGTTAGATTTTTGGTTTGCACAGCCAGTTGAGTGAAATGGGGAAGACTAGGAAAGGAACAGGCTTGGGGGGACCAAGAATTTTATTTTAAGCATGTTAGGTTTGCAGTAGTTCTTTTAAATGTCCAAGAAGAGATATTATCTAGGCAGTTAGGCATAAAGGTCCAAATTTCAGGAGGCAGGTCATAGTTGGAGGTAGAAATGAGGAATAGAGGTGGTACTTAAAGTCGTGGACTATATGAGGTCACCAAAGGAGAGAGGATATGCAGGGACTGAGTCATGGAGCTCTCCAACATTCAGATGACGTTGAGGAAGAGGATCTAGCGAAAGAGACTGAAAAACAAGTCACTACAGTAAAGCAGTCACAGAGGAAAAGCAGAAGAGTGGTGTCCTTGAGGGCAAGAAAAGAAAGAAGTGTCAGACCAGAAGGACTGAGTGGTTCAGCTGAGTGTCCAAGTGATTAAATAAGAAAAGCAACCCTGAATTTGACAAAATGGAGGTAGCCTCATCAAGCAGGTGTATGGAATGGAAAAGTGCTTTGAAAACCACGATGGTGCTTCTTCAAAGGAGCATTTGTGCAGAATAGTACCCAGGGAAGGCTTTTTCAAAATACACATGTCTGGGTCTCAGTCCCTGATCAACTGAATCCAAATCTTTGGGGTGTTGGAAAAACCTCTGATGCAACTCTAAGAGCCACCACTATCCAACTGTAAGTTATTGTTACTCTTCCCTCTATGTCCCACTCCCAGGTATGTCCTGTGTCATGTTTGCCCTTTTCACAGATGTCTTATAAACATCTCTGTGGGAGGGCAGTTTATGTTCTTTGTCACCATACACACTGGTAGTGTCTCACAACCATGTTCAGTGGCAGTACGGTAATATTGCACATCAAAGAGATTTTTTTTTGCCTTTTCCAAATACCCTTGGAGCTCTGGAATTAATAACTGAAGTGTTCACAGTAAGTGTTGCGGACAGAAGTCTCTGAATTAGTTTGTGAAACTTCGCTACTCAGACATGAATTCCAGTTGGTTTAGATGAGAAAATGAGTAGGTAGCCAAAAATGTCAGTCAGTCACCTTTCAAGGCACAGCAAACCAAGAGTGTTCCAACCTGTGGCAGGTAGCCACAAGTGACCCCGCAGAAGGCTTGCTCAATACCTCTCTTCTCTTTCTCCAGCTCTGTACCTTTGACCTTGGTTTTTCTATTCGTCCATTTTCAGGGCTCTGGATAAATGAGAATATGTGGACTAGTGAAGGGAATATTTTTGAAAGATCTCTTAAGTGTTTTATTGATTTAAAAAAAATTTTTTGAAAGTAACTAATAATTGTATGACAATTGCTTCCGAGGAGGCTGCTGAGCCTCTGGGAACATGGTTATGAACACATTATTATGTCAATTATCACACAAATAATCAAATGGCCTTCTTCTCACATTCATACACCTGGATGTGGCTCAGGAGGGCTGTCATGGGAGTTGCTGTGCTGTGATATCTTTATTAATGAGCAAGAGACAGAGGTAAATATTGTGCTAATTAAATCTACTGTGGATACTAATCTGGGAGGCACAGCTAGCCAGGGAGAAGCAGAGATCCCACCCTAGCTCACTCTGAGCTTTTAAGTATGTGGAATGAGAACAATAAAATGAGCTTTGACGACAGAGAATGAAAATGAGGGGGAAATATCCTAGATGCATAGATTATCGGCAAGATGATAGGAAGAAGGAAATCCCAACTATTGGTCTTATAACTCACCAAGAACACGGAACTAGTATGGCCCTGCCCACAAATCAGATCTCCAGAGAAGGCTGGAATATTGGTTAGAAAGTTAGTTTGCAAGGGCAGGAAGGAGAAACCAGGTGGCTTAAGACCATGTTTACAGAAATGGAGGTTGTTGAGGTCCAGGCAGTAGGACCCCGGAAGAAGTAGAGGCCGGCTGAAGCAGCCTGCCTTGGTGGCAGAAGTTAGGAAGCAATTGAAGAAAAAGAGAACTGATGTAGGACCTCTTTCCTAGCAGGCCCAATGAGACATAGCACCATCTGACATAGAGGCAGAGAGTTTAGGGAGAGAAGAGATTACCTTCTCACAGTGACATGGCTGCTGTGTCCAATTTCCTTAGACCTGGAAAGTTTGTTTGGGAGTGAGGTCCATGAGGAAAGACCTGACCCCCCTGGCCCCCCAGTAAAGAGCTGCATTCATTCACTCAGTGTAACTCTATACACATTTACTGGGCAACTGCTACTGTCAGGGTCTGTGTTAGGATCTTGGGACATGAGGAAGCAGGAAGAACAGATACATCAATAAATGTCAGCATGGAAAGGGAAGCTCACTGACTTGTCCATGTCCTAAGAGCGTTGTGGCACTAAGGAAGGTGCCAGTCATTCATCGTTGGGGCCTAAGGGCTGTCAAGGAAGGCTTCATAGAGGAGACACTCAGCCTGGTTTCTGAAAAGCAAGTAAAGAGAGTTTTCCAGATGGTGTGTTGACAGAGAAAGAGAGGCTGGGAGATAGGGGAAAGTAGAGAGGAGAGAAGCATTCCAGAGAGTGGGAAAGCATGTGCAAAGGCACAGAGGCATCGCAGGGCAGGGTATGCTAAAGTGGCCACAGGTTTTTGGAATACCTGGGGCGTTAGGGGCACAAACTGACATTGCTAGCGTTCAGCAGTATTTGGTTCTCCTCTCTTTCCCAGCATGTTTGAGATTACGCTTTCTACCTTCTTTGCAAGCATGTGGTATATTGAAACATAAGACCTGGGGAGTTGTTTGTTACTATAGTATATCCCAACCTATCCTGACTTGTAGAGTACCTGCGGGGAAGGGCGAGAAGTGAGACTGGAGAGATTGGCAGGGGATAGATCTTGGGTGGGACATTTGAGGACAGTTTCTCTCTGTGCCAAAGAGTTTGGGTACTCTGGGCCATGGAGAAATGTGCAAGGTGCTTTGGACCTAAGCGTGACATGATCAGGTTTGGTGGCTGCGTGGAAGGATATGACGAAGGCAGAGATTGGTCAAGAGGTGACTGAAGCAGCTGAGTAGTACTGAAGGCTTGAACTAAGGCCCTGGCAGTGAGATAGGAGAAGGCTAATCTGGTAAAACTAGAGGACTTAGTGGCTACTTATATAAATGGAGAAAAAGGAAAGGAAGAATGAATTTAGAATATTCTTCGGTCTTTGGCTTAGGTGACTGTATAGGTAATTTCAATATTAACTGGGACTCAGAATAGTGGACAGGTATGGACGATAGGTTGTTCATTGTTTCCCCCTCCCCCCCTGTTAACTTCCCAAAAGAGCTTAGTGTTACACCCAGTAAAAAGTTCAGTCCACAGGTTGTAGCTTCCAGATTCTTCTTCTACAGTGTTTCTCAGCCATAGCCTGGGTCCAGTCCCACAGCTAGAATCATTCCTAATGAGTCTTTCAGGACCCTGCTGCCACACTGAGGGAGAGAATGGTCAAGGTATCCCTCCAGAAGTTTGGGTGTGAAATCAGAGTTTACTCAGGATTTGCCACACGCTTGTGGCAAGTCATACCACCTGGAACAACAAATACAACAATCCAGACCCTGTCAGACTCCAAATGCTCAGATGGCACCAAAAACTAAAAGAAGGTTAGCCAGGTATGATCCTTGGCCCAGAAAAGCCACCCCATAACAGTAGCAGAAGGAATATCCTGGCTGGTGGCTTAGGACCTAATGATCATCAAAAGCCACAAGGCAGTGATTTTCCAGATGTTACCTGATCACGCATTCTCCCCACCAGTCCCATTGGTCTTTGAAATCCTATAGCTAAGTTTGTAGGTCCTGGCTATTGCTTGAAATGATCACATACCAAACCTACGAATGTATATAGTACTACCAATAATAGTAATGATGAACACTCATTGAGTATTGGCCCAATAGAAAGAGGCGCCCAGAACCTGGGATCTTTGGTCAGCTTCCGTAGGTGGGTGGGTACATCCTTACCCTAGGACTGGATGTCTAGATTTGTACAGGGTTCAATCTAAGAGTTGCATGAAGAGTGGAGGGAACTGGCCATTTCTGGTTGGGAATGGCATGAAGACCACGAATCTGGTCAGAGACAAGGACATGGGGAGAAGGACAGGAAGTAAGGGAGAAAAGGTGCAGCTTGGTACCTATATAAGTGCTACCGGGCTGCCATGGGTTATGAAGGTGCATTCTAGCCTCTGCACCCTAAAAGCATTGGCCTGCTTGGCCTGTCTCTCCTGGATTTGGGAGCAGGAGAGGGAGAGGCCTGAGTCTGTGGGTGGCTGGACACCAGGGTGAACAGGGTCCACTGGTGACTTCTGGGAACTCAGTGAGAAAATACCAGCCCACAGTGCAGGGTAATTATTCAGCCCAATAGCCTTTCTAAGGTCCCCTTCCTCAGAATAAAAAATATATGGGAATTAGGGGGTGTGACAGTTACCAGACTCTCGGAGCTAGCTTCTGTGTGTGCTTTGTCCCCCTCACAGGCTTTGAACCTCAGTGCAGCGGTTAAGAGCACAGGCTGACTTCACTATTTATGTAATATCTGAAAATGGGCCTATCACCCTCTCTGAACCTTATGTTTCTCTCCTAGAAAGTGCAGATAACAAGACCTGCCTCATAGAATTACTGTTGTGAAGGGTAAATAAAGTAAGTCATGTACAGGGGAAGACCTGCAATCCCACCAACAACTTCATGTATGGAAAGGTGGGTCCAAAAAATGGAGGATGGGGAGCCACCACCTTGGGCAGCTTTTAATCATAGAAGAAGAACTTGGAAAGCAAAATAGGATGGACCTGGTGGCCATGGACTTAGGTCAATGGGCCTTTACTCCTCTCATCTCCCAACTACAAATCTCTAGTATAAACTTTGTCAGAATCTGCACCCAGAAATCATAATTTGGAGTTTTCTTTCATTCTTGGTTGCTATGAATAAGTTCCACATATGTAATGAATTTTGTGCTTGTAACCATCTCCACTAGATTCAATACACATTACCTCCGGCTGCAGCTCGCAGTTTAACAAAGTCTCTGAGCTCACTCCAGAGAACACGTTTCTGCTCATACCTGCCACCCCCGACATGAGCTTATAACACCAAACAGGACTGCCATTTCAAAGGAGAGATGAAGGAAAGCAGGAGGTCCAGCCTGGCTGAAAACCTAGCTGACTAGCAAAGCAGTCAAGTTGTCCAAAGATCAAGTGAAACAGAATCTCCCAGATGTTAATATTCACAAACAACCTAGCACAATGTTGAGCATGCAAGGGGCACTCAGTACACATTAGTTCCAAGTTGTTAAAAATGGCGCTAGTAACAAGGGAATTTGGCACTGTTCAGCACAACTGCAAATGAATTTGCCCTTTGCCCCAGTCAAGTCCACCTCTAGGATCCTACCTCACAGACACATTGGAAGCAATACTTGGTGATGTATGAAGGAAACTAGTCACTAAGCGCAAAGACTGAAAACAACCCAAATATCCATAAACAAAGAATCTGTTGAATAAACTATGCAACATACTTAAAATACATACTTAAAATTGGACACAATGCTGCTGTCATAGAGAATGAGAAAGATCGCCACAAACTGCTATGGAGTAATCTCCAGGATACACACACACACACACACACACACACACACACACACATTTTTAAAAAGTTACCATTGGGGACAAGACAGGACAGGACAGAAGGGAGTTGAATAGAGGCTAGGCCTCTCTGAACATACCTTGTTTTTTTGTTTGATTTTGGAACCAGTAAATGTTTTACTGAATTTTTAATTAATTAAATAAAAAGAATTCCCTAAAAATGGACAGTGAACTAAAAACAAAAAGAAAAACAAAAAGAGCTTATATATCTAGCTTATATATCTAGAGCTTATATATCTAGTTGGTGGTATGCCTGTAGGAGGCATATTTCAAATGATTACGCCGCAGTATTTGCACTCTGCACCCCTAGTGGGATATATCCCAAGGACAAAAAAGAACCACAAAGATATCCAGAGACTTTACTCTGCATTCTGTAGTCTAGTTGTTTGTAGTAATATTGATATTATTTTGAAACCAGAAAATAGGATAAAACAAATATGTTTGCCCTAATCTTATTAAAAAGAAACCAAGGTTTTCAGTGCAAGGAGATAAAACATAGACATGTAAATGAATACAATCAGGAAATTTAAACAAAATCCCATTATTCTTACTTCAAATTGAAAATATCAGTATTAACTCATGATTTATTTTCCATTGTCTAAAAATTTGGTATTTCCTAGTGATGTTTACTGAAAAGATTTGAAAGCAGTGATAAGTCAATAACAACAAACACCCCAGTTCCCAGATTGTAGTTTCTAGATGCCATTTCCCACTGAAGGGAACAAGGGCGCCTTGAGCTGGAACATCTTGTCATGCCTGAAAAAAAAGGAGCTGTCAAAGATTACTATGATCACATCAAATGTCATGGCAGTCAACATGAAGGGCCCCCCACTTGCCAAGGATAAGACAGTCTGAACATAAAAAAAAAAGTACTGCAATGGATTGAAATATGGAAAAGTCCTGGGTTCATCATGATGCTCCATATGCCTGCACCCCTCCCCCACTGCCACAATCGGTTAGCCCTCCTTAGTTACCTTTGGAAGTTGCCAGAACACCAACTCATTGTTCTGAAAATTGACAAATAAAGGAAAATAATCTAGTACTTATCCTGCCTTTCTCAAACTGCACCTCATGGTAACCAAAGAGCTGCTGTGGGGAAGCTCTTTACGGAAGACATGCAACCAGTCAGTGCAGTAGGAATGATAACATTGGGAACTCACTGGTTTGCAAACCCTAACAAACTGGTGAGGTAACAGTCACCAATGGCTGCTAAAGCCATTAGGTTAAATGTTGCTGGGGAATTCTATAATGTATGAATCAGGTTGACACCATCTGAACCCAAAGATGAAGGATAAATGAAGCAGGTGTCATGCACATCCTGACGTGATACGACAGCAAGTATACAACATCACCTATGAAGTATTTATTCTCCCCGCTCCCCAAAAATGAAGACTCTGAATGTAATCAAATACTAGATGTAATACCTAGTTCTCAGGAAATAGGGGGGTATAGAGGAATATGTTAAATGACACCATGAGTAATTTAACCAGAAATATTAAGTACCTGGGAAATCCTACAGGTCAAGTGACTTTAGTTTAATCCGGAAATAAATGACATTTCTTAAAGAGAAGTGGAACAATTACAGATGAAAAGAGATTTTAGACACATACCAAGATGCATAGTGGACACATACCACAGATTTTTATTAAAAGATATACAGGTGCTGGGGCGCCTGAGTGGCTCAGTTGGTTAAGCATCCAACTTTGGCTCAGGTCATGATTTTGTGGTTCATGAGTTCGAGCCCTGCGTCAAGATCTGTGCTGACAGCTCAGAGCCTGGAGCGCGCTTTGGATTCCGTGTCTCTCTCTCTCTCTCCGTTTCTCCCTTGTCCACACTCTGTCTCTGCCTCTCTCTCAAAAAATAAATAAACATTAAAATCTTTTTTAAAAAGATAAACAGGTGCTAATTTATACTATTCTTTCAAATTTTCTGTAGGTTTCAAATTTTCAAAAAAAATGTTTAAATCAAAGTGAGAAAAAGACTAATCAACCAAATGAGGTGTGTGGCTCACAATTGGATGCTGATTTGAACAAGCCAATTTATTTATTATTTTATTTTATGTTATTTTACTTTATTTTATTTTATTATTTTATTTTAGAGAGAGAGAGAGTACAAGCAGGGGGGAAGGGCAGGGGAAAAGAGAGAGAATTCTAAACAGGCTCTATGTGGAGCCTGACAAGTAGCTTGATTTGGGGCTCCGTGCAAGGCTGGACCCCACAACCCTGGTCTCATGACCTGAGCTGAAATCAAGAGTTGGACGCTCAACTAACTGAGCCACCCAGGAGACCCTGAACAAGCCAATTTAAAAAGAAATATACGAGACAACCAGGGCTTTATTGTGAAGTATTTTTAATTTTGTTGTATATGACAATCATATTGTGGTTATGTTGAAAAATCCATCATTTATTGAAAGCGCATAATGAAGTAATAATAAATGAAAATATGCTAACATGGGCTAAAGTTGTAAGGTACAGTAGTAAGAATATGTTGGGTGTAGTTAGAGTTTGAAGCTGGGCTCACATCCTGGCCCCACCACTTTTTAACTGCGAGAACTTGAATGAGTTAAACTGCGAGAACTTGAGTGAGTTAAACTGCGAGAACTTGAGTGAGTTTCTTGTGCTCTCTTAAATTCAGTTTCCACCAAATACTACCTGCCTTGAGGATTAATGAAATAATGTTTATGATAGTGCTTAACCCATAGATGATATTTGACACAACTTTTCTTTTTTTAATATAAAGGGTTATCCCAGTATAGATGGATTTGTGTTTAACCAAAGACAATATCTTTATCTAGTGGTTCATGTTAGATTTTCAAGCATTCACTATAGGTTAATGACTAAGCTATTCTTTATAGCACAGGAGCCCAGGTCGCCTATAAGGGACAGAAATCAAGGAGAGACTTTAAGAAACGGGCAGCCCCACATTGGGCATATTAGTGATGTGGTCACATAGTGGTCTGATGAAATGATTTTCTATATGTAAAATGCTTAGAACAGGGCCTGGCTCATGGTAATATTATCTAAGTATTTACTATTATTATTATTAATGACTAAGCAGAAGGTAAGCCAATTTTAACGTCTGCATATCTCTCCTTTTTCTGTTTCTCTGAACTTCCTCTCAAGTACTGAGGTGACAATCTATAAATTGATATATTTTTCCTAGGCTTAGAAAGGATGACTCAATCTCTTAATTCACAGATTCTGCTCTTGTCTTAGACTTGAGCCATTTTGAGTTTCCATTTTGACTGCATTATCACTAATGGGTCTTTGGCTGTCATAGTTAACAACTGCCTTGACCCATAATGATGAGGGAATCAATGGTCCCATGGGGTACTCCCTTCGGCCTCATCCTGCTGCTCCAAGGGAAGTCTGGTCCTCATTGCAGTCAGTGGTAATCAGGGATAGAGACACGAGTCCTTTGCTAATACACCAAGAAGTTCTCAGAGAAGAGCCTGGACTAACTAGCACCCTAGGCAGTCTGCCAGTTCGTAGCCTTTTTGCTAGAGAGGAAATTTCTGTGTGTTTCAAATTCCTCCCCTGACCATGGGCTGCATGGTATAAGTCTCTATGTAACATGTAACATGTGAGTTGCCCTGTAAGTGGCCACTCTGGGCTTGAAGATGCTGAGAACAATGAATCTGGACTTCTGCAGGAGGATTTTGTACCGTTGGTAAAATACAGCATCCTAAAACAGACCTGTGATTCGGGGGCCACATCAGTCTCAGAATATTTCATTGTCTTCACCTCACCCTGAAATTGCAGAACTTCCGCTCCCTAGAACCCATTACTGCCTCAGTTATTCCCAGGTTCCCTCAGTCTCACAATCCCAGCTTTCTTCGCAGAGTGGTGGCCAGCATTAGCCTCTCTCTCTGGGTTCTCACCGCCATGTCTGCTGCCAGGCCTATGATGCTGGCCCAGAGGGAGCGGTTCCAATGCTACTACAAAGCCTCCTGAAGGCCACTCCCCTCCTTTCCCTAACTATGATGCTGCCCAATCCTCTGATGTCATGTTGCTTTAAATGAGCAGATTGAGTGATGGGTGGTGCTGGCTGGTTTGGAGAAATGCATTCAGGTAAGATGATTGGGTAGCTGGATGGCAGATTCAAGGAGCCACTGGACCACATTTGCCGGTGTTGATTGGTGAGGCCAGCTCAGGACTTGGGTTTCAGGAAAGGAGGTCAATGGAGCCTGTCAAAGAACTTTGAAAACGCATGAGAACATTTTAATCTGACCCAAATGGCAAGGAGGAGCCCTCTGCTGAGAGAAGCCAGCAAAAGCAATAACTCTGCTGGGGTTCAAGTTACCTGGCTGCTGAGTGGGGTTTTCTGCCTAGCACCCATTTTCTAGGAAAGACCTAATCTCCCCATGCGGCAACTTACACACCCATCCAATCAGCACCACCTATACCTATCCATTTCATAGTCAAAATTACACTACCCAAATTCAAATCCCAGCTCTACCACTTAAACAATATGCCTCTCGACTTATTATTTAACATCTTTAAGTCTCAATTTCATTATCTGTCATTTTTTTTGAAAGACAATAATTATACCTGCTCTGTAGTGTTGATTGGGACATCAGATATGTGCAAAGCACTTGGCAGAGAACCTGGTGCATGGTAACCGTTCAGTGAATCTCTTGATCATCATCACTACCACTAAGACCAACATCAACATTTTGATTACCCCCTGAATTCTGTACATTTTTGTATCTGACATTAATAAAGCCCCACATGGCCTATTCTCTGCATGGAGACATATTGTCCAGGAACCAACATTAAATATAAAGGTATTCCAATATTTAGTCACATTTCCTGAAGAACATTGAAGAGATTCCAGTCAATGGCCCACCCTAGTCCTTGGCAAATCCCACTTCCTGTCCCCCCCCCCCACTGTTTCCTGTAGCCCAGCTTCTCCAGAGCCTCTTCCAACTGACTTGCCACCCAACTCTCTCCCACATCTGGCCTGTTAGTCTTCCCTTCTCCTTCCCTCCCACCGCTGCCTCTTTTACAACCTTTGCAGCCTCTCCCATACAGTGTCTTTGAACCCTATTCTCCCTCCTAAAAGATGTAGACCAGAGCTGGTTAGCAGCAGGCTGGAGGTTTTCTAATGAACAGAAATAATGTCATTGGACATGTATGTAGTACTTTATCATATACCTTCTAGTTTAATTCTGAGTGGATAAAGGCAACATTCTCTTTCATAGGTAGGTGGAGAAGATAGGAAAAGTCAGAAATCCCAACAGGTTAATAAATCTTGGCCCCTGGCAATACATGACATCACCATGCCTTGGGGCCATAATTGATTGGTCCAGGCTGAGTATTTGACGTCAGCTGTCTGTCCATCCAGGGCTTTCATGGAGACCCTTAGATTGAAGACCGAGAGGGTCTTTGGAAGCCAAAACTATACATTGTAACACTTGGACTTTTTAAAAGTCCTTATTCCTGGAGGTGTTACTATTAATTATGAAGTTTCCAGTATAGGGAAAACTTGCTGACAATATGATTGTGTTTAAAGATTCAGAAGAAAGAAAGAAAGAAAGAAAGAAAGAAAGAAAGAAAGAGAAAAAGATTCTGTCAAATAATACCAGCCTCCTCTACAACTGAGGTCACCAGTCAGAGTAAAAAAAAATGTTCTTAAATGCTATGAGGCATATTTTTAGAGATTATAGTTTAGACTTTGTTTTTTTAGAGCAGTTTTAGGTTCACAGCAAAACTGAGCATCAAGTACAGAGCGTTCTCACATACCCCTCCCCCTCCAACCTCCCACACCGTCAACACACCTTGCAGAGTGGTAGTTTTGTTACAACAAAAGAACTCACAAGGACACATCATAAGCACCCGAAGTCCATAGTTTACATTATGGCTCACTCTTGATGTACATTTATTGTATGGGTTTGGACAAATGCATGATGAAATGTATCTGATACAGAATAGTCACACTGCCCTAGTCTTCTGTGCTCCATCTATTTACCCTCCCTCTCTCCAAACCCCTGCAATCCCTGGCCTTTTCACTGTCTCCATGGTTTTGCCTTCTCCAGAATGTCATATCCTTGGAATCAGACAGAGTATAGCTTTTTCCAATTGGCTTTTTTCACTTAGTGCTATTTAAGATTCTTCCATATCTGGGGCGCCTGGGTGGCTCAGCCGGTTTAGCGTTGGCCTTTAGCTCGGGTCATGATCTCACGGTTCATGTGTTCAAGCCCTGCATCGGGCTTGCTGTCAGCATAGAACCTGCTTTGGATCCTCTGTCCCCTCTCTCTCTGCTCCTCCCCTGCTCATGCTCTCTCTCTCAGAAATGAATAAACATTAAAAAAAAAAAGATGCCTCCATGGCTTGATGGCTCATTTGTTTTTATTGCTGAATAATATTCCACTGAATGAGTGTCCCACGGTTTGTTTATCCATTATGTACTAAAGGATATCTTGGTTGCTTCTAAGTTTTGGAAATTATGAACAAAGCTGCTGTAAATATTTGTGTGCAGGTTTTTGTGTAGACATAAGGTTTCAACTCCTTTGGGTAAATACCAAGGAGTGGGATTGCTGGATCACATGGTAAGAGTATGTTCAGTTTAATAAGTGTCCTTAATACACATCAGCTCGTTTTATCTTTAAGGTAAAACTGCAGTGTCATCTAGATGAATCTCACACTTTCCAGTTTAGCAAACTGAGACTCCAAGGGGTAAAGTGAGTTCCCTGTGGTCGCCAGACTGAACTGTGTACTTCCTGACTGAGAAGAGGAAAATGTCTTCACCACTGCTGAGTCACAGCCCCTGCCAGGTCCTGGCTCCTGTCAGGCGGCCCTCTCAGCTGGCTCTCTTCGATGTGCCTCTGTCACACTGTGGTTGGCCAGGGTGCCTAGAAATTGGGAGTCCAGCGAACCCCACCGCCCACCTCTGGCTCGGGGATTGCTTGTAGTAACCCTTTCCCGTTGCTCACTGCGTCCTCCCCAGCCCACACCCCACAACCCTTCACCCCTGACTTTGGAGGAACAAGAGACCATTTTTCTCCCAAAAGGCTTGGGGAGCTGCCTGGCTCCCCACACATGGGGCAAAACTGGTTCAGACCACAGTTATCATGGAGATGGAAAAACCCTTGTCCAGCAGCGCAGTGTCCTGTAGGTGGCGCCATTCTGGGGATACCAGATGAGAGCTTGTATGACACAGGGATGAAGGGAATGGGGGTTGGGAGGGGAGTGTGAAGGGAGTGAGGCCGAACGGCAGAAAGAGAATAGTGGCTTATGGCCATTTTGCACACACTGGTTGGCAATAGAGGGAAGTTTGAACCTTGTTTTCTCCTTGAAGGACAAGCAACCTCTGACAACAGGCAATCATTTGTCTTGTGGGTTTCTTCCTTTTTTTTTTTTTTTTTTTTTAAGACTTTCAAGCTCTATTCTTTTGGCAATTATTTGTTTAAAATCGTTTCTTCAGAATTGCCTGTTTATACTCCCCTAATGTAGTACTTTGTGCTTCCTGTACAGTATGTCCTCTTCAGAGAACATAGAGAAACCATGCTAATGAGGGCTATGCACATTTTGTTCTCTTAACAATTTGTGTCTTTGTGTGTGCGTGCGTGTGTGTGCGCCCGCGCTTGCGCGCGCATGCGCGCGCACCTGGACCAATCACTCAGAATCTGGAAATTTTCTTTTTGTTAAGATAGATGGGAAAATTGCTTGTGCTATGATCAGGCTTTGTCTTTTCACAATTGTGACTGAAATCAATTTATCCAGCCTGAGTAGCCATAGGAAAATAAGAGGGAGGTGCTGTAGGAAGACACAGCCACTCATTCCTCCTCCACCTCTTGAGTTCTTTTTATTCCATGCAGTAAGGGGACAGATACAAAAGAAGGTGACACAATGCCTCTTAAAACATGGACTAAGCATCAAGCACATCTGAATCCATGGGACGGAAGTTCCTATGCTGGGGACCTCCTCACCCCCAGCCCAGGCCTGGCCCTGTTCCGTTTGGCTCTTGTCTCTTACCCGTTGGACTGTTCCTGAGTTGCATCCTTTATAAACAAAACTGTAAATGTGTGTATGTGTGAAATATATGTGTTAAGAAAAACCATTAACTAAGCATCCGGATATATTGGTCACTATGATGAGGGTGGTGAACGTGAGCCTTTGCAGCAGTCGGAACTTTTAGAAGGCAGGAGGGTAAAACAGAAGGCAAGGACAGGGACAATGACCCGCCGTCTCCGACAACGCTCATCAGTCATCATGACAGAGCGTCTTTCCGGCACGTAAACGTGGCACGCGGCCTGAGGCTCAGGGGCAGTGAGCATTGCGTTTCTGGTGATAGGGATTCATCGGGGCTGGTGACACAGGTGCCGGGAATTCCATGTGCCTGCACTAAGGGGAGCAGGAGAATTAGTGGCCGACTCTTTCATCCAGGGATTCAGGCACCTGTGGACTCAGGGGGCACGGATAGGGCCGAACAGGAGAAGCTGGGAGGGAGTGGAGCTCGGAGGGCCTCACGGTGGAAGTGACTTCTCTGTGGGGTTTTAGTCGAGACACGGTGCATCTTTGGAGGAGGGGAGGAGAAGGCGAAGCTGGCTGGGCTGGTGTGCCATCCAAGCTGACGACAGTCTTGGGGACACAAGGAGTCTTGAATGGTGTTAGATGGGGGACAGTGAGAGCGCTGTCATTCACACTAGGTAAGCAATTATTTACCTTTTAGGCCCAGAACTCTGCCATTTGAAAATGATTTGCGAATGGTAAAGAAACTATGTTAATGCTGTTGCTATTAGCCAACGGTTTTATTTTTGCTTTTTTTTTTTTTTTTTTTTTGCTTTTGTTTTGTTTTTGCAGAAGCAGCACAGGGAGTTTCTGCCCTTCTTTCGTTCCTTTCTCCCACTTAATAAAAAAAAAAAAGTGTTACATTCACCTGCGGCAGGAAACGGAACTTGCTGAACTGAGAGTGCTTGCTGCCAGCCCCCGGGGAAGTTTAAAAATGTGTTTTAAACCCTTTAAATATGTAAAAGAGACTTGCAGGATGCTCATATTAGTGTGTATTTATTTCAAAAAAATATTTAGAAGAGCTTATGATGCATGATTATCCCCCCACGGGGTGCTGGAGATTGGGGGCATCCAGGGATTAGAGTGGGAGTCAGGACACAGCTACCTGCAGTGGGGCGGGACCAGGCTGCAGGGTGTAGACAGGAGGCCCTGACCATGGGGGAGCCAACCCTGAGCCTCCCCCTCTGCCTATCCATCTCTGCATCAATAAACACACTCTGGGCTTTCCCTGCAGGAAAGAACCTCCTCTCCCTCAGGAGACACCATTGGCTCTTTCTTCACCCTCTGGCATCTGAAAAGGGAGGTAATAATGCCCATCTCACAGAGTTGTGTGAATTGAACAAGCGAATACAGGGAAAATGGTCAGAATGGTGCCTGGCACATAATACGCATCCAGTAAATGTGTGCTATTGCTATTAACGCTTAGGAAAGAGTGGAGGCAAATGCATCTACTCAGTCCGCCCATCTGAACCAGAACCTATTCTGTGTCTATTGGCATAGAAAGAGTACCTATTAAAAATTTTAGGGGGCGCCTGGGTGGCTCAGTCAGTTAAGCATCTGACTCTTGGTTTCCGCTCAGGTCATCATCTCAGCCCCACGTCGGGCTCTGCACTGACAGTGTGGAGTCTGCTTGGGACTCTCTCTCTCTCTCTCTCTCTCTCCCTCTGTCGCTGCCCCTCCCCTTCCCTGTGTTCACACACTCTCTCTCCCTCTCAAAATAAGTAAAGAAACCTCAACAGATTTTTTAAGAGAAAAAAATTTTAAAGCAAGCTACAACATAGTTATTACAGTATGATTTCCATTTGGGGGGAAAGGTATGTTTTTACATAAAGATTAGTAGGCTGGACTGTGTACCCCCAAAATTCCTATGTTGGAGGCCTAACCCCTCGTTCCCCAGAATGTAACTATATTTGGAAATAAGGTCTCTAAGGAAGTAATTAAGTTAAAAATGAGGTCATTAGGGTGCATCTTAGTCCAATATGACTAATGTCCTTCTAAGAAGAGGAAATTCAGACACAGGCATGAGCCCAGAGATACGACCATGTGAGGAGACAACAGGAAGGCAGTCGTCTGCAAGGGAAGGAGAGAGGCTTCAGAAGAAACAAAACCTGCTGACACCTTGGTTTTGGACTTCTAGCCTCCAAGACCGTGAGAAAAAAATTTCTGTTCTATGTCCCCCAGCCCGTGGTTCTTGGTTGTGGAAGTCCTGGCAATTGAATACAACGAGGGAAACGTCGAAGGATGCGCTCCTAGTGGCTATTCTCAGAGTGGAGGAATTTCGGCAGGTTTCAATTTAACTTATTTTCTGATTTGAACACAACCCAGTGTATCTTATCAACAAGTTTTCACAGAGGATGTCAAGACAAAGCAACACCCTCAGACTGAGTTCCCTGCCTGGTTAGATTTCAAATCCCTGTTTGCCACCATCCCGTCATCTCCGCTGGCTCTCTGCCATCTATGCATGGGGCTGTTTACAGAAGGGACCCGCCTGGGGCCAACCCACTGAGGTCCTGCTTCACTGTCATGGGAATGAGGAGCATCCAAACCTGTAAGATTTTACCGGCAACTGAGCAGGGTTTCTGAAAATGATTCCATCCAAAAGAAAGCGATTCCATTCAAAACAAAGGATGGTCTCTTTTTCCCTAATGAATATTTGAGTCTTGGTCACATATATGGTGTTAGCTTTTTCTGCGGGAATTCTTCAGGGCCCTCCAGAGAGCCGCACAGCCTGGCACTCGTCCCCGGGGTTGATTGAGCGCCAGTGCCCACATTGATAGTGGGTTTTCCGATTCCTCACCTGTTGAGGTCACTCCGAATGAAAAGATGTCAGTCTCTGAATATCCTCTGCCCACAAAGTTCCCATATACCTTTGCCTTTTTCTTGCACAAAACAGCTTTGACCCTTCCGCAGGCAGCTGGACTTCACACAAATGGTAGTGGGGGGGAGGGGGGTGGGTGGGTGGGTACATCATGGAGGGCTTCAGAAGCCTCCTCTTTCCAATGTTTCCTTTGATCCCAAGAGAAAAAAAATCAAAGACATGAAAGCAAATCTGTGAAGGAAGAAAGCAAGAGTGCAGTTTGCCTCAAGGGCCTGGCCTCAGTCTATTGCATTAACCCCTCCATGGGGCAGCACGGAGGAAGGGGGCTGCTGGCGGCAGATAGTCCCCCATACCCCACGTACCCCCTGCTCCAGCTGCTCCCCTGGCCTGTCAGCAGTGGGAGATGGAGGAGGAGATTCTTTCCACCTGGTAGATCCGTGGAGTTTCTGGAAACTGTCAGTTCCTGAGCCATTTGTAAGGAGGGGCACACAGTTTCTCGCCGGCAACAGGTGTTCAGAGTGCCTGCTGGTAAGAACAGAGCCATGGTGGGGGTCAAAGGGATGATTGGGAAGGCTGCCCCAAGTTGCCTTCTGCCTCCCTGACTGCTCCCTGAGCCAAAGAAAGCCAACCACGTCCAACATTATCATGGCTGAAGGTTGAGGATTGGTCCCCAGCATTCCTTTTCCTATCCAGAGCCCAGCAGTGAATGCTTCTTAGGGAGAGCTTCTTAAATAGCCTCTATCGAGCATTACCTCGTATCAGACTCCAAGCTGGGAGTTTCCCACCCATCGTGTCCTGTAACCCCTGTGCTTGTGCTATTGCCCTGAACTCATAGTCTTTGTGACTGGACTCATTACTCAAGATTTTGCAGCCACAGTTTCTTCATCTATAAAATACAAGTAAGAATGCACATACCTCATGAGTTTGTCAGGAGGATAAGCTTTCAATAAATTAGCCAGGATTAAAAGTAACGAAGGCACCTGGGCACCTGGGTGGCTCAGTGGGTTCAGTGTCTGACTTCGGCCCAGGTCATGATCTCACAGTTCGTGGGTTCCAGCCCCGTGTCAGGCTCTGGGCTGATAGCTCAGAGCCTGGAGCCTGCTTCGGATTCTGTGTTTCTCTCTCTCTCTCTGTCCCTCCCCTGCTCATACTCTCTCTCTCTCTCTCTCTCTCTCAAAAAATAAAAAACCGTTAAAAAAATATAACGAGTCAGGACTGTATGTACCAATATGGAAATAGCTCTAAGACATCTTGTTTAAAAAGAGAAGGGGCATGCGGCAGCAGGAAACTCATGCAGTAAGTTCCTATTTGTATAAAACAAAAAGATGTATGTTCAGCCCTGTGTGGCTGAACAGTCATTTGAGGTTTTAACTTGTCTTTGTTCTTGTATTTTCCTCCTTTGTCTTGGGCTGGCCAAGTGGAAAGAGCCAAGAGGGTGAACTTGGCAAAGGCTTCTGCACTAGGAGCTACCTTCAAGGCCCTGGAGCCCTGGGTGGGCCAGTGGTGACTCCGGAGCCAGCAGCCCCAGCACCCCTTGTTGTGGACCAAGACAGCCATTCTTTAGGCCAGAAGCCTGGAAACAGGACTCCTACATCCCAGCCAAGTGCCTCCCTCCATCCCCCTGGATGACCCCTGGCTGTGCCCCCATGACTTGGCTCGCTCTCTGACCAATTTAATGTATCCTAATGTGATTATATGTACGTACCCTCCATACCCCTGTAGTGTCCAACTACACCCAAGACTAGTGGGTGAGATCTGGATACCTGGGGAGGGACACCCGGGCCCTCCTCCCCCGGCTGTGGAAAGACATGATGACATCTCAGTTGTGGTTTTCTGGAAAAGGGCACTTGGGGAGCTAAGATGGGGCAGATTTCCCTTTCTTCTCCTTTTTTGGTCCAATTCCTGGGGGTTACCCTCTGTTAGGAGCCTCCCCAGCTTCTGTTCCTCCTTCACGACTCACATCTGCTCCAACGTGGTGTGGATTGAGGGCCTGAGGGGCCTGGCTTTGAATCTCAGCTCCATCACTGTCGGGGCCCATGAACCAATTCTTTGATCGGTTTTCGTTAGCTTCCATATCTATAAAATGGTGAGAATTATAGTACCTAGTTTACAGGGCCTTAGCGAAGGTTAAATAAAATAATGTAACATAACACAGTGGCAGGCATATAGCAAGCATTTGGTAAACCTTAACCAGAAATCTTTAAACCAGTGGGATAATCTAATTATGAGAGCACTAAGTACAATGGTCAGAGAGGAGAGGAAGGCCCCACAGGACACAGGGTTGCTCTCTGGAAGCAAGCAGAACGTTGTCCTGTCAGAGATTGGCTGAAAAAGAGCTGAGGTGACCTCCTGTGGTACTCCAGCTCTAGGCTACCTGAAGAGGAAGACTGTGCCTGACCCAGGGCTGGTCCTTAGTAAAGTTTTATTGGATAGTATTGGGGAAATATAAAATCTGGAAAACCTCTCCACAAAGGTAGTAGAGACCGATACCACAAAGGTAGTTGAGTAAGCATTAAACCAGAGTGTGATGTGCACTGAAGGGGTTCAAAGTATGCCACCCCAAATTATGCCACTCTGGCGTAATGATTTCTTTCAGCTGGAGGCGATTGAGAAAAAGAAGACCCAGGAAAAACTCTCTGCCCTCCCCTTTCTACCAGGAAAAGCAGGACAATTCTTAGACTCTTACCAGCCTGGAGAGAGCACCAGAGGATACACATCACAAACCTTACTAAATAACTTATTTAGTTATGACAAATATTTACATACATTTGAGAAGGACAGAGAAAGAAACAAAACAGTGAGGAAGAGAGAAATCTCTTTCCTTATTTTCAACAGGGGGAATCAAGCCTCTTATTTTTAATTTGTACCTGCTCTTACAATTTATGATAAAAACTACAACAACTACAAAAATCATTGAGAGGTTGCTAAAGGACAGATAGTTGTTCATCGGTTTAATATTCACAAAATCCCTGTAAGATCCATATGAGTATGGACCCATGCTACAGATGAGGAAACTGAGGCACAAGGAGATTATTTTACTTGTCTAAGTCACTGAGAGGGAGAGCTAGGATTTATATCCAAGCACTCTTGCTGAGTGGATTGATGAAGAGAGGGAAAGATGGATGGATGGGACCTGGAAAGGGATGAGGAGTTTTTCAAACTGCGATTGAATTTGGAAAATGCTGCCGAAGGCTTGTGGGAAGTCTACAAGATAATGCACCTGTCTGAAGATCGATATTGTCTCGCGGTTCAGCAAGGCAATTCCTTTCTCATGCTCTCTTCATTCCAGTTTCTGGGTTCAGTACTCATCATCTCCAAAATGCCTCCATCAGTAACCGTTTTTGATGTGTTTAAGTGGAAATATTGCAAAATCAGATGATTGCTGATTTTAATCTTTGTACACATGTCACGCCCTCGATGATTCGTTTTATCCAGTGTTTGCAGTTTGGGAGAAGGAAGCTCGGCTGGGTTTCCAGTTGTAGCACCCACGTGATGAGGCTGTTGTTCTCCAGGCTACCCACCGTTTGCAGGAGAGAAGGGCTGGGCTTTACTTTTAACACCCTCTTACCTTTAATTTCCCTTCCCCGTGATACAAAACTATGTCAGAGGATTCACTTAGGGGAGGAAATCTCTTCCTTTTCTGTTCCCAGAAATAAAGTTCTGCATTTTGGAAATATTACTTTAAAAATGTTTTTCATGCTGCTTTTTTAGAAATATTTTCCCCAAAGAACATAAGATTTGCGGAATGGCATGCTGGTACTGTGCAGTGTAGATTGTGAAATTCAAAATTGTGTCGCATCCCGTCTACAGGCTGACATTTCCATCCTAACTTACCTATGGGTGTTTTAGGGAGATAGGTGTAAAAGACACAGGGTTACAACTGAAATGCATTTATTTTTTATTTTTTTAAAGATTTAAAAAAATGTTTATTTATTTGAAAGAAAGAGAGCACAGGCGGGGGAGGCAGAAAGAGAGAGAGAGAGAGACAGAATCCCAAGCCGGCTCCATGCTGTCAGCACGGAGCCCAGTGTGGGACTTGGTCACACGAACTGTGAGATCGTGACCTGAGCGGAAATCAAGAGTCAGATGCTTAATTGACTGAGCCACCCAGGCACCCTGCCACTGAAATGCATTTAGTAGGGCCCCCGGTGCATGAAATACTGCGACTGACTTGATACTGAAAGTTGCTCAGAGTGGTTTCTGTCCCGTCTACACTCTAGGAGAACCGTGAGGCAGAGGACAGCCTGAGAGAACAAGAGGAAGGACAAGAAGAAAAGAGGGTGAAACAATGAGCCCATTTATGAGCAGGCCACAAAGAATCATCACATAGAAGCTGGCCCAGAAGTCAGCACAGGAAGAACCAGTTTATTGACGAGGTGGACTGCTGTGAGTGAACTGTGTAACCACTCCCCTCCCTGCCCCCCAAAAAGATATACTGAAGTCCCAACCCCCAGTACCTGTGACTGTGACCTTATTAGGAAATAGGGTCTTTGATTATGCAATCAAGTAAAATGAAGGGATTAGGGTGGGCTTTAATCCAATATGACTGGTGTCCTTCTAAGAAGAGGGAAACTGGGCACAGACACCCAGGGACACCATGTGAAGACGCAGAGACATACAGACACAGAGGAAAGACTCCATGTGAAGATGGAGACAGAATGGAGTTATGCTGCCACAAGCCAAGGAATGAATATCTGGGACCACAGAAGCTGGAAGAGGTGAGGACGGATCCTTCTCGGGGGCTGCAGAGGGAGTATGGCCCTGCCAACCCTTTGACTGTGGATGTCTATGTTATGGCGGCCTAAGGAAACCAATGCATGGATTCTGTAGGGTATAAGCAAAAATCAACTTTATTCTCTTCCCTGTCTTTCCATACCCACACTGTTAGGCTATTCATGCCCATCCCTGATGAAACCTTAGATCCCATAGTTATCCTGGCCATTTTGAGATATGAGAAGTTTGATTCTGTCTAATACCAAAATTTCAGTCCACATCCCATTTAAAAATTCTTCCCTTTCCAATTGTAGGTTTAACTCAAGCTTGGAAACCTGCAGTGGTAGAAGGCAGCATAGTTGGTTTCTCCACTAGTTCCCCACCTGACTGGCTACCTCTTTTCCCCCCTCACTCACCATGTTGTGCATGGTTGGTACAAAGGGGCAGAGGAGAAATGGGAACAAAAGAATCCTTATTTGATATGTGCACTTATTATCTGATGGTGGATTCTCTAGATAAGACAGATGTCCATAGTCCAGCTCCTTCTTTGGTGGGGCACAGTTTCTAGACATTTCAAAATAATGGGTCCATTTTGCAGGCCCTTGTTAACTGGGGCCTTCATACGGGAGGGTACCCTAGTATGAAAGATGCTCACCGGCAGATCATTTATGACCCAACCCCAATGATACACCACTAGCCCTTATTTATGTTTGCCTCTCTCCTCACAGGAAGCCACAAAAGACATATTCTTATTTACACAGCCTTACATGGGCAGTTCTCTAAAGAAATAGAGAACTGGCTTTAAAAAAAATAGAAAAAGAATGGAAAGGAATGGAAGGAAGGAAGGCAGGCAGGAGGGTGGGTAGACAGGAGGGAAGGAAAGAAGGAGGGGAGGAAGGAAGAAAGGAAGTAAGAAAGAAAGAAAATGTTGAACATAGTCATTAAAAATGAAAATTAAGTTGGGGCGCCCGGGTGTCTCAGTTGGTTAAGGGTCCGACTTTGGCTCAGGTCATGATCTCACAGTTCGTGGGTTCGAGCCCTGCAATGGGCTCTGTGCTGACAGCTCAGAGCCTGGAGCCTGCTTCAGATTCTGTGTCTCCCTCTCTCTCTGCCCCTCCCCCCACTCACACTCGGTCTCTCTCTCTCTCTCTCTCTCTCTCAAAAATAAATAAACATTAAAAGAAATGAAAATTAAGTTTCTTTTCTGAGAAAACAGCAAATGGTGGATGACACCAGTGCCATGAAAGGGCCCAGGGGCCTTGGATACAAGAAGCCTGAAAAAAAAAAGTAAATGAAAACAAGTTGCTTTCACTCTTATGTGGATCCTGAAAAACTTAACAGAAGACCATGGGGGAGGGGAAAGAAAAAAAAAGAGAGAGGGAGAGAGCCAAACCATAAGAGACTCTTAAATAAAACTGAGAATAAACTGAGGGTTGATGGGGGTTGGGAGGGTGGGGTGGGTGGGTGGCGGGCATTGAAGAGGGCACCTGTTGGGATGAGCACTGGGTGTCGTATGGAAACCAATTTGACAATAAATTTCATATTAAATAAGTAAATAAATAAATAAAATAAAATAAAAATAAAATAAGACAAGTTGCTTTTTTTTCATGTGTCAAATTGAGAGAGATTGTAAACCATTAAACTATGCAGGTTTGGTAAAGATGTAGGTACCCTTTATTCTCCAGGTAGGCATGTGAATTATAACAATGTTCCTGGAAGATAGTTAGAAATACTTAGAGTGTTAACAAATGCACATCAGGTGGCCTGGGGAATCTCACATTCCGGAAAGCCTTGCATTCTTATTTACACAGTCATGTGTATTACATTATTACAAGCCATGAATAACAGTTTTTCTGAAGGACAAAAAGGGGACAAATCTCTGCATCCTTAGTGAGCCTCAAAGTCAGGAACATCTAGCATTTATCAAAATGACCCAGCTGCATCCCATCAAATTGCTGATGCACACAACTTGAACTGCAAAGGTTTCCCTCTTTGTTCTGGGGGTCCGTTGTTCTGAGAGCTGGAATCTGGCATGTGCTTTGCTATTGCAAGTAAAAATTCTACTCAGTACTCAAGAAACGGTTCGGGGGGGCGCCTGGGTGGCTCAGTCGGTTAAGCGGCCGACTTCGGCTCAGGTCATGATCTCGCGTCCGTGAGTTCGAGCCCCGCGTCGGGCTCTGTGCTGACAGCTCAGAGCCTGGAGCCTGTTTCAGATTCTGTGTCTCCCTCTCTCTCTGACCTCCCCCGTTCATGCTCTGCCTCTCTGTCTCAAAAATAAATAAACGTTAAAAAAAAAATTAAACAAACAAAAAAATAGAAACGGTTCGGGTTTTCCTCTTCTTTTGTAAAATGTATTTGTGTATTAATGAGGGAAAAAACGAAAGTGGTATCTCAAAATGACAAAAGGGAAAAAAGAGGGGGGCATCTTTCTTGATCACGTCCAGAAAAACTAGGTTTAGGTGTTCTGCAATTACCAAAAACACAACACAAAACGGAAACCACATACCTCTATAGAGCAGGTCTGTTCTTAGTGTTCTATTCTAAAGCAATTGTTCGTTATAGTTGCTTCAAATCTCTGTCAATGGAGGAGGCAATGACTAGTCAATTCTGCCAGTTAGCTCATGCAGTTAAAATGCCAGCCTATTTTTCTTAATAGTCAAGGAGAAAAAAAAAAATCTCACCAATTGACACCTCACCAAAGAAGACATACAGATGGCAAATAAGGATGGGATGAGATGTTCATGATCATGCATCCTTAGGGAATTTGCAAATTAAAACGATCATGAAACATCATCACACACCTATCAGAATGGCTGATATCCCAAACACTGACAACACAATGCTGGCAAAGACAAGGAGCGATAGGAATTCTCATTTGTTGCTGCTGGGGGTGCAAAATGAAAGCCACTTTGGAAGATGGCTCGTCCATTTCTTACAACGCTGAGCACACTCTCATCCTATGATCATGCAATAGCATTCCTTGGTTTTTACCCCAAGGTGTTAAAAATGTCTGTCCACACAAAAACCTACACAGAGATGTTTATAGCAGCTTTATTCATAATTGCCAAAATTAGAAGCAACCAAAATGTTCTTCAATACGTGAATGGATAAATAAACTGTGGTGCATCCAGACAATGGAATATTATTCAGCAATAAAGATGAATGAGCTGTCAAACCACAAAAAGATATGCAGGCAACTTAAATGCATGTTGCTAAGTGAAAAAAAAGATGGTGTGGAAAGACTACATAATGCATGATTCTAATAATACGACATTCTGGAAAAGGCAAAAGTATGGAGACAGTCAAATATCAATAGTTGCCAGGGGTGAGGGGAGAGGAGGGATGAATAGGTAGGGCACAGAGGATGTTTATGGAAATGAAACTATTCTGTACGATACTGTAATGATGGATACATTTGTGAAGCCCATAGAATGTAGAGTACAAAGAATAAATCTTAATGTAAACTTCTGTATATGTAAACTTATATAAGCCTAATGTGGACCTTAATTAGATAATAAAAATTTTAAACAATAGTAAATAATAAACATATAATATTTATATAAATGTAAAATAAACTATAAATATATAATATAAGCAATATATCAATATTGGCTCATCAGCTGTAACAAAAGTACCTCACTAAAGCAACAATTAATAATAGGGAAAAATGTGTGTGAGGAAGTGAGGGATGGGATATTTGAGGACTTTACTGTCTGCTTAATTTTTCTGTAAACCTAAAACTGCTATAAAAAATAAAGTTGGGGTGCCTGAGTCAGTTAAGCGTCTGACTTCTGCTCAGGTCATGATCTCATGGTTTGTGAGTTCGAGCCCCACATCAGGCTCTACACTGACAGCACGGAGCCTGCTTGGGATTCTCTCTCTCTCTCTCTCTGACCCTCCCCTCCTCAAAAGAAACAAATAAACTTAAAAAAAAAAGCCTAGGGGTGCCTGTGTGGCTCAGTCGGTTAAGCGCCCAACTTTGGCTCAGGTCATGATCTCATGGTTCACAAGTTCAAGCCCGGTGTCAGGCTCTGTGCTGACAGCTCAGAGCCCGGAGCCTGTTTCAGATTCTGTATCTCCCTCTCTCTCCGCCTCTCCCCTGCTCGCATTCTGTCTGTCTCTCTGTCAAAAAATAAATAAAAACATTAAAAGAATTATTAAAAAAATAAAAGTCTACTAATTAAAAAAAAAGAATCAAGCCAATTGTTTCACTGAGTTGGCATTTCATTTTTTTTTTTTTTTTTTTTTAATTTATTTCTGGAACAGAGAGAGACAGAGCATGAACGGGGGAGGGGCAGAGAGAGAGGGAGACACAGAATCGGAAACAGGCTCCAGGCTCCGAGCCATCAGCCCAGAGCCTGACGCGGGGCTCGAACTCACGGACCGCGAGATCGTGACCTGGCTGAAGTCGGACGCTTAACCGACTGCGCCACCCAGGCGCCCCTGAGTTGGCATTTCAAAAAGTAGATCCAGTCTGATGTGGTTCAGGAGTAACTATACTCTATGGGATGTTATTTTTTTTTAAGGCCTTTGACATATTAATTTCACATATTCTGATTTCACATATTAATTCTGTTGTGAAAATATCCATAAATTTGCTATGGTTAATTGGGAAATTTTTAGGACCCAAAAGAGTGAAGAAGTGGTTTCTCTATGAAAGTTTGTTTGTCATTGTCCTCAGGGTCAAGAGTCTCACCATCTCTGTCTCCCTGCATACCACCCCCACCCTGGAACAGTCTGATCCTACTGATGGAATGGCATTGGATTTCCTGGATTGTCCTGAAAGCTTGGCTTCTTTGGGCCTTTTCCTCTTTCACATGCAAGAAAAAAAGACGTACAGTATTACCAGGTTCCCGTAAAACAGTCTGCTCCCACCCCCAGAGTATATTCAGGTTGTAACTGTGCATACCTCGACATTGGGCAGCCCAGGAGAACACCCCAGGTGAGGGTAAATCAGAACCCAGAACATTTATAGTAATGGCTTCACAAAAAGCTGTGAGACTGGACCTTGGAAAAGGGTTGGAGAGAGACGTGGCTGTACAGTTCGTGCAGATGTATTGGTCCTGGGCTTCCAACTCCATACATGGGCACAGTCTTGGCATTAAATATGGGTAGGCCAGCTGCAGGAAGATCCAAATCCCAGCCGGTCCTCACTGTGAGAGGAGATAGCAGGAGACATATGGCACATTTCTTTAAATTTTAAAAAAAAAAATTTAAATGTTTATTTTGAGAGAGAGAGACAGAGTGTGAGCAGGGGAGGGGCAGAGAGAAAGGGAGACACAGAATCCAAAGCAGGCTCCAGGCTCTGAGCTGTCAGCACAGAGCCCAAAGCGGGGCTCCAACCTGCAAACTGTGAGATCATGACTTGAGCCGAAGTCAGAGGTCTAATTGACTGAGGCACCCAGGTGCCCCAACATGTGGCACATTTCTGAAAGTTTCCCCTGAAGGGCACCAAGCTTTTCCAACCTCCTGGGCTCCCAATCTCTAAGACTCCCTGGCCAGCCTGGTTCTCCTACACCTACTCCCTTTAGTTAAGTAGGACGAGGAGAAATAAGTCAAACTCTTCTTTAGCTCCTTAGTCTTCTTTTCCTCCTGTCTTTCTATACTCTTTTTTACAGCTCTCTGATTTAGTAGCTGAAATTATAAATGGGAAGAGAGCTTCTAAAAAAAGTTTATCTGTCTGAAATTGACATGTAGACTAGATCACGGAAGTGTTCTCTTGGCAGCGCACCTGGGTGGCTCAGTTGGTTAAGCAACCAACTTCGGCTCGGGTCATGATCTTGTGGTCTGTGAGTTCGAGCCCACCATGGGCTCTATGCTGACAGCTCAGAGCCTGGGGCCTGCTTCTGATTCTGTGTCTCCCTTGCTCTCTGCCCCTCCCCCATTTGCACTTTGTCTCTCTCGAAAGTAAACATTAAAACATTTTTTAAATAAAAAAATAAATAAAGCATTAAAAGAAAAGAAAAGAAAAGAAAGAAAAGAAGGAAGGAAGAAAGGAAGAAAGACAGTGGTCTCGTGGCAAGCATGTGTCCCCTCACCCAATATGGATCAAGGCCCTCCCATGGGTGGGAATCTGTACTTGGTGCTAAAGACAAAGTGAGGCATAGGGAAGTGCTGCCCCCTCATCCCAGCTCTAGAAGCCATGGGAGAGACAGACACTAAAGAGATGATGACAGTGACAGTTCTCCAGAACCTTAGTTCTCCTACATGAAAATTCTAGCATATATCTTAGGAATTCCAGTCCCAAGGGAGAGAACAAGGAAACTGGGAGCTTCCCTCAGGAGGGAGAGAAGTGGAGACGTTTATCAGAAAGGCTACCAGAAAGTACGTGCATGAAGTTATCACAGTCAGAGCCAAGGCTAAATGATCTTGTGTACCAGAGGAAGAAGTTGAGATACATCTACACAGCTAGGCTTCTCAATTCTCCAAGCTATTTTGAATAAGCGAGAGCTGGATGTCAGCAGCCAATAGCTCTAAATACAAAATCAGAAAAGCTTTGAACATTTGGGTGTCAACGCAGGCAGAAGGCAAATCCATTTTAATGGGCATACTCATTTATAAGAAAGTGACATTTTTGCTTTTAAGCATTCCACTGAAACATCGAGGAAGGGAGGGCTTAAAGATTTTTCTCTTAACAACAGGATGTTAATCACACAATGTACATTACTACTCATGCAGAAAGTATAAATGTCGTTAGTATTCTCTTGATCTAAGATGTGATCTTTATTATTTTATTTTAGTAGATGTAACAAAATAGAGTCACTTAAACTACTTTCCAATTTGTATTTTCATATAAGGTGTTAAACTCCTAACTACTGGATTCTCTAGGGATTTTCTGATGCCTATGTTACATAGTTGGAGAGAAATCTTAGGATAGATACTATTGGAGAACAAAGAAAGGCAACCCCCTGTTGACCTGGGGCATTCAAAGGTGTCTTCTCAGGAGGTGATTTTTTAAGCTGGGTCTTGAAAGATAGAGATGATATTAGCCAGAAGACTATGATGGAGATCAGGTCCTTTTCACAACTGGGTCCTTGTCATGGCCTTCACAAGACCATTCTGCCCTTACCTGGCTGTGTTTTCAATTTAAGAGAGAGTTGAATGGGGCATCAGAGAATAATAAAAATATTAACAACCCACCCCTGCTTACATAATCTCATTTGAGCTTCATGAGACCTTATGGATAAATGCAAAGAGTTCAACTTATAAATGAGGAAATGGAGGCCCAAAGAAGTTGAACAACTTGTCTAAAATCATGCAGGTAATAAGTAATAGAGCCAGGATTTCTCCCAGGTCTATAATGCTCACACATGTATGTATATGTATATATCAATATTAGTTCACTATTACCCTACGCACGTCAGAAGGAATATACCATATTGGCACGGATGTAATCTATTATGAGCAGAAGGAGACTGGATAATATTTGGAACTATTTTAGAATGGAAAAATCCATTATTTGAAATCTTAAAAAAATATATTTTGACGCAAATGACTCCAATAAACGACAGTAAGCAAGGCAAGGGGGGAAAGAGACAGGGCCAATGCCAGCATTACATATTTAGAGTCATATTTGTTGAGCCAACTTTTACAAACCAACAAAAAGGAAAAAGTCAAGAGAGCATCAGAAATCGATAACACAATTTTAGTGTTAGCTGCATTTAAGTGAGACAGCTCTGACTCATTCAACATGTGATGTCAGGCCAAGCAGGTTTCAAGGGGCAAAAATGTATTTTGGGGAAAAGTGGAAAAAGGAATGATACATTTGAAAAGACCACATCTTGGTAACGTATCCCTGTGATGGGGATGCAAGAAATCATGAAGGACCTTCTCGGAACCCTGAGGAACCTGTACTCTTTCTTAAATCTCCAGAGCAGGACAGAGCATGCCTCGCCCTATAGGAAGCCAAGGCCATATGCAAATCACTGACAAACAAGTGGAAGATGAACACTGGGAAGTCAGAAATTTTAGGGACCAAAACAAGAGTCCTTAAAGCCCTAGTGCCTTTAATCCCTGCAGACAAGGAATGATCTAGAAAAAGAAATGACATAGAAAAAGAAGGAACTATTTAACTGCCAAGAAAAGGAGGGTTTCTGATGGTTTTTGGTGGTCCAATCCACAGTTTAATAATACTTGACCTCAGAAAGGGTCTTGTGTTATATTAACTTAATCCCGTGTTTACAATTAATATATAATTTAAGCAACTACCCTGTGGCTGGAGTCCTTATTTTTCTTTTCTCATTCTTTATCTTCTTGAGCTGACATCTATGGCAGGACTCCCTGGGTATTGTTGTTGGGAGACAGGACTGGCATATCACATGACTGATGTTGCTGTTCTACTTTGGGAGGCATAATTTGACCCAGAACTCTCTGGAGCCATGCAACAAAAGATCAGTGTAGGTTTTGTTTTGTTCTATTTGTATTTGTTATCATTTTTGGTGGGAAGGATGCTTCATCCAACAATATTCATGAGTTCGTTCCTTAAATTATAAAAATCTCTGTTACAAATATGACTTTGTTGACTATTATTTCTCCATGCAGATTCCACAGAGCATAAAAAAGAGTGTTACGATGGGCTATGAGATTCCAACAAGCCAGAGAAAATGGGCTCTAGGGCAAAAGATATGTGCACACTGCTCAGTTTATAGCAAAATTTATAGCAAGTTCTAAGGCTGTGACTTCCAGGAACAGGGATCCCTGCGCAGGAGGAAATTTAGAATGGGCCCTTGGCTTCCTTAGAATGAACCAAGCTTAAGTCATCGCTGGCTCTCAGAGTGCCCTTCAGCTGTAAATCTGCAAAAGGTCACAGCAACTTGACTGTGTCAACAGCTGTCTGGGTTACTGCATCCATGAACTCAATGTCCGTGCAATGCCTCTGGACTGACAGACCCGGCCAGTTGGCAATGGTAGCCGCAGGCCACACAACTCCTTACTTTCTAAGCTGTTCAGGCTTCCCATCTCCAGCACTTTCTTGTTAGATAACTGGGACCTTGGGGTGTCATGAAATAACCAATTTTCTTTTGAAATTCATTCTTTCTTCTTTACCTAGAAAGGGGCAAATCCACCCATGCTCTTGGTGTAGGCTCTTAGGAGACTGGGAGTGATTCATCTCCACTACAAAATGAAGTGTTTTCCAGGATATGAAATACTGTTGTGCAACAAGAAAGCCGCTAGATTGTTTATTCTCCTTCACTTTATTGAATTTTTTAAATACAAAAGTTATCCATGCTTGTCATTACAAATCAGACAGGGAGGAAGATGACATTCGACAGTGGTGTCCTCTCTCCACCCCCACCCATCACCCTGCAGTCAGGTGTGTCCTAGTCTGGTGTGCATCCTTTCACGCCATTCTAGAAGCACGTCTGCATGCATTCCAGCCTACCTACACGGACAGCACAAAGCTCGAGTTCTGACCTCTTCTGCGGGCCTCTCCCACCTTCTCAGCTGGAAACCAGGCTTTTAATCCTTTCTTCTTCCTAAGCATTTCTACCATGCTCAGAGTTTCTGGAGTAGCCATCACTCAGTCTGCTGGGGAAATGGGATGAAGCGTAGTGGACGAGACATAGTCCTGGGCTCCCTGGGTCGGTGTTCTCTGCTTCCTGAGGGACCAGTGGTCAAATAAATGGGGTCATTGAGTCTCTCTCTGGTCTGAGCTTGTCAAAGTTGTGAGGGTTGATGCAATGAGATACCTGTGTTGACCCTGGTGCAAAAAGCAGACTCTGGAGACATCCGACCAAGCAGGAGAAGCTGGGGAGAAGATGGTTGTTCTCCTTTGATAGCTGGTTCTGGAATATTCTGCAACAGTGAGTGGATTATTCAGGACTCTTACTTCTCCTCCTTGGCCTCCTGCTGAGGACAGTGTCAGGGCTCATTAGCACTTCCACTAGAGGCGAGCCCTTGCTGCGAGAAGAGGTGAGAGCAGTCAATTTTGCCACTCATTAGCAACTCTGGACAGATACTGGTGGGAAGATTGACCCCACTGGCAAAATTAGAGTCTGCTTCTCTGGGGGCACAGCTATCCATCTAGTCCTTTTGCCATCCACATGTCACCCAGGGTTGACTATCTGCTGGTCTCACAGAGCAATGAGCAAGACAGTATTTTTTAAGGTATTAGTCACTTTATATAGTACAATAACTCTATGAATCGCCAGTGTTGTGATCCTCAGTGTAATGGTGAGAAGGCAGGAGGAAGACTCTCTAAAGTAAACCAGACACCACGACCATCCTGGTACCTCATTGCTCTGACCTAAAGAGTAAGGATTGGGGGGCGCCTGGGTGGCTCAGTTGGTTAAGCAACCGACTCTTGATTTCGGCTCGGGTCATGATCTCACGATTTGTGAGATCGTGCCCTACATCAGGCTCTGTGCTGACAGCATGGAACTTGCTTGGGATTTTCCCTGTCCTCTCTCTCTCTGCCCCTCCCTCACTCACGCACACACACAACATACACACACACACACTCTCTCTCTCTCTCTCTCTCTCTCTCTCTTTTCTTTCTCACAATAAATAAGTAAACATTGGGAAAAAAAGAGTAGGGATTGAATTTGAAACAGTTTGGGCTGCTTCAGATTTATTCACGTGCCCCACAAGATCCCACTCTGATCAGACTGCCATGATATTTGTACAATAATTTATAGTGTGCAAAGCACTTTAGCAGGTCCTTCAATTCTTACCACAACTCTGTCAGGTCATGACTTTTATCTTTATCTCACGGACAAAGGAAGATCATAGTAGTTGGAACTGAGTTGCCCAAGGTCAAGCCCGGGGCTCTTTCCCTGAAACCAAAGTACATATATTGAGATATACCAGGACTTAATAAACAGAGAGAGGAAGGGCCTCTGTTAACATTGTTTGAAGACATGAGGAATGAAAGGAATACAAAGGAAATCAAAGTGCACCCCTGTCCTCTAAAGGTGAAAATCAAACCTCAGTAAGATTGGTCATCCAGGGTGCAGGTGGACCGTTGAACCAGCTAAATTAGGTGGGAAGGAGTTCTTTTTCTTGCCTAGTCATCTTTGAAACATTGACTGGTTTTCATACAATGTAGCACCTCATGCTACATGAATGAAGGCAGAGGACATTTTGCTAAGTGGAAAATGCCAGACGCAAAAGGGCAAGTACTATCTGATATCACTTACCTGAGGGATCTGGAGTAGACACACTCATAGAAAGTGGAGCAGAGATGACCAGGGGCTGGGGTAGGGGGAATCAGGGGTTATGGTTTAATGGGTACAGAGTTCGAGATAGTACCAAAGTTCTGGAAATGGATAACGGTGAGGGTTGCACAACATTGTAAATGTGATTAATGCATTGAATTGTACACTTAAAAATAGTCAAAATGGGGGTGACTGGTGGCTCAGTTGGTTAAACGTCTGACTCTTGATTAAGGCTCAGGCCATGATCTCATGGTTCCTGAGTTTGAGCCCCACATCAGGCTCTGTGCTAATTGTGTGGTGCCTGCTTGGGATTCTCTCTCTCTCCTTCTTTCTTTTCCCCTCCCCTGCTTGCTCTCTCTGTCTCTCTCAAAAATAAATAAATAAACTTAAAAAATGGTTCAAGTGATACGTTTTATGTTACGTATATGTCACTATAATTTTTTAAAAGAAAAACTTACAAAAATGTAGTTTGATGCAAAAAAACTTGACTTGAAGATTCTTCACAAAACATATCTATGGCAAAATCTGTGCTGCAAATGAGTTGAACTACTTCCTTTTCTGGTTGAGCAAACACTTTGTTTTTAAAATATTTCCCCCAAGGTTTTTTTTTTTTTTTCTATTAGCTATTTTGTTTGTTTTCTTCTGTTTTTGTTTCTCACCTCAGACAAAAAGCTCTTTTGAGTTCATAGAATTACAGGTAGTTAGGTAGTTCCTCTGAAGAGAATCATTTTCTCTTCGCTAAGTGATCATTTTTTTATATTAAAAAAAGTGACGGTTAGAAAACGAGTTGAAATTTCCACATGATTAGAAGCAAATGTCTCATTAGGAACTTAACCAAGTTTGGGAGACCCTTTAAAAAATACCTGAGGATTGAATCACTATATCGTATACCTGAAACTAATATAACACTATACCTTAATCATACTAGAATGTAAGAAAATAAATGAAAAAAAAAAACTTGAGGAGAAACTGGAGGCACCACAACATTTTTTTTTCAATATTAAAACCAAGTTTTATTTCAATCTGTTAAATTGGAGGCATACAATGACCCAGACACATCCCTTTAAAATCCTTTCCTTGAGATGCCAGAACTTAGATATGAGGGATGAACAAAGAGTCTGGCAAACATGAAAACAGTGTGTGCAAAGGGCCTGTGGCTGGAGAGAGCCTATGATATACCGCGGTAGCAGCACATCCTGAATGTGGGACTTCTTTGCTTTTATCATCTGGCAAGTTTGACATAAGTGCAGTTTTATAGATGACTCCACCTGCTCCTATTGTGATATCGGCATACTTCAATTAATAAAAGAAGTATTTAAATGTGGAAAAAAATAAACGAACTCAATAACAATAAAAAAAATAATAAAGTAAAATAAGATAAAATCCTTTCATTGCAGGGCACCTGGGTGGTTCAGCCGGTTGGGCGTCCGACTTCGGCTCAGGTCATGATCTCCCGGTTTGTGACTTTGAGCCCCACGTAGGGCTCTGTGCTGACAGCTCAGAGCCTGGAGCCTGACTTTGGAATCTGTGTCTCCCTCTCTCTCTCTGCTACTCCCATGCTCATGCTCTGTTTCTCTGTCTCTCTCTCAAAAAATAAACATTAAAAAAAATTTAAAAATAAAATAAAATAAAATAAAAAATAAATAAAAAAATAAAATAAAAAATAAAAAATATAAATATATAAAAATAAATAAATATATATATAAATAAATAAATAAATATATAAATATATAAATATATAAAAATATAAAATAAAAAAATAATAAAATAAAATAAAATAAAATCCTTTCCTTGCAAAAAAGCAAACGATGGCGTAAAAGGAGTATTTCTGAGGTTTGATCAGAGTAACATAGAGCAGGACCTTCGGAAAGGTAGGCAAGGAAGCTGAGCCAGGATGCGCCAGAGCTGAGGTGGTTGTTTATCATTATCATTATTATTATTATTGTAAGAAAACACATAATAGGAAATTGCTCCCTTAAGTGTACATTACACTATTGTCAACTCTATGCATACGGTACAGCAAATCTTTGCTTTTCCGTCTTGCGTGACTGAAACGCTATACCCATTACACAGCAACTCCTCCTCTCGCTCCTCCCTCCTGCCCCTGAAACCACCATACTGCTTTCTGCTTCCATGAACGTGATTTCTTCAGATACATCCTGTGAGTGTTATCATTGCAGTATTTGTCTGTGACTGGCTAATTTCACTTAGCATACTGTCCTCAAGGTTCATCGTGCTTAGCCCGTGACAGAATTTCCTTTTTTTTTTAAATTTTTTTTTTTTAACGTTTATTTATTTTTGAGACAGAGAGAGACAGAGCATGAACAGGGGAGGGGCAGAGAGAGAGGGAGACACAGAATCTGAAACAGGCTCCAGGCTCTGAGCAGTCAGCACAGAGCCCGACGCGGGGCTCGAACTCACGGACCGCGAGATCATGACCTGAGCTGAAGTCAGACACTTAATTGACCGAGCCACCCAGGCACCCCTAAATTTTTTTTAATGTTTATTTATTTTTGAGAGAGAGACAGAGACACAGTGTGAGTGGGGGAGGAGCAGAGAGAGAGGGAGACACAGAATCCGAAGCAGGCTCCAGGCCCTGAGCTGTCAGCACAGAGCTCCATGCGGGGCTCCCACTCACGGGCGGTGAGATCATGACCTGAGCCAAAGTCGGAGACTCAACTGACTGAGCCACCCAGGAGCCCCAGAATTTCCTTCTTTTTAAAAGGCTGAATAATATCCCATTGTATGTAGTACATACCACATTTTCTTTATCTGCTTATCTGTCTATGGGCATTTAGGTTGTTTTCACTTCTTGGCTTTTGTGAATAACATTCCTTTTGAATAGCAGGCTGCTTCTTTGGGGACGCATTCTGTCTCCAAAGCTGTTAACTATAGGATTTGGGGAGGTTGGGGGGGAGGGATAGTTTTCTTTTTCTCTTTCTGCTGAGTTTGCTTTTTGCTGTTTACTTATTTTTATTTCTATTCTTCATGTTAAAAACTTTACTCAAACATCTGAGAATACTTGGGCTGTTCACTGACCACTGAAAGGTTGAACTCTGTGTGCTGTGGTGAGGGTAGGGAGGACCTTGACCATGGATGTGTAGGGTTTAGGGCAAGGATCTGTAAGATGATTCAGGGAAGACTTGGGTTTCTTTTTCACTTTTGCCTCCAGAAATCCCAACTGTTACTATCTTCATACCCTTTCTTTGGGCCATTCATTTCCTTCATAGAGAATGTACTAGTCTCCTACCTGAGGGCTGTATGCAGGTGTCCACCTCCTGGGAGTGGGGAACGAAGGGCGAGGCTGAGAGCTTCCTGGGTCAGATGCCAGCATTCCCTGTTAGAACAGCATTTTGCCCCTCGCCTCTCTGCTGTGACTGTGTCCCCTCCTGGCCCTCTTCTCCAACAGGAAGTCCCCTACTTGAGTGCTGACGGGTGGCCCCTGCTTGCTGCTCCGATGGAGAGTGACCTGGGATCGAATTTCTCCTTAAACAGAATTTCAACCAAACCTCTTGTTTTTCACTTCATCTCCACCACCCCCTCCCATCCTTCATAGTTCTGGGGTTGCTAGTTCTCCACCCTCCAGTGGGCACTTGCTGGTCAGTTCTCTGTTCCTCTATTTCCTCTCTTTTCCATCCTGCCCAATCTGATGGCATTTCTCATTTGTTGTGGGCCATTTTCCAAGTCTCTGCCCTTTTTGATGCATGCATACATTTTTTCTTTCTTTTTTAAGAATGTTTATATATTTATTTTGAGAGAGAGAGCGTGAGTATGTGCAAACGAAGGAGTGGCAGAGAGAAAGGGAAGAGAGAGAATCCCAAGCAGGCTCCACTCTGTCAGTGCAGAGCCGGATGTGGGGCTCAAACTCACAACCCTGGGATCTTGACCTGAGCCAAAATCAAGAGTTGGACGTTTAACCGACTGAGCCACCCAGGCGCCCCACATACATTTTTTCCGTTACTCTCATTTTACTGCATTTTCAGAAGGAAGCAGAGATAAACATTCATGTTCAATTCACTGTGTTTCATTGGAAGGTCGTTCTGTCCACCTCTTTAGCGCACAGGTGTTTCTGCATTACACTCGGTCTCTAATCCATTGTTACTGGCCTGCCTTCCTCATAGACTGTGGTTTTTCTGAAGGCAGAGGTCTCCTTTGCCTCGCCAGCCCCTAGCATAGAGGGCATGCAGTCATTATTTACTCAATTGGAATAAATAAATATTTATTTATTTAGTTGGTGCTGCCCATTGGAAAGCTGGAAAATAAAGTAAATGACCACATAAAGCCTCACCATTCTCCCATCCTCTATTAAAGATGGTCCTGATGAAGGAAGTTTTTCCAGATTGAAGCAGAAATAGCAAAATCCTATTCATACAGTGCCTTGTTTACAGTATATACAGATTTTCTGACTTGTTCAGAGAAGTGCTTATTTTACTTAGAAGTAATTGCTTTTCAAAGGCTGGCAATTCTCATTAGTTACCAGGTGAGTGAATCTAATAAGAAAAGTCTCCTGACTGAGCTAGAAAAAGCAATGGAACAAAATGTATAGTGGGGATTTTTTCCCACCTTGCAAACCAAATAGCTCCTGTGCTACCCGTAATTGAAAGAAAATTGACATGTATTATCTAAGATGCATTTTTTTCCGTGTGCGCAAAGAGGACTGGGCACGAAGGGGAGAGACTTTTAAGGCCCAGAAAAGGGCTGTGCTGAGGAGAGCGTTCGCCTCTTACAGAGATGTGATGGGGCATCATCGCGATGCTTCTGGGGGAGATTTCTGAAAGGGCCAGTATGAGTCTCCTAGGACTGTTGTAACAGATCACCAGAGACAGGGTGGCTTAAAACAACAGGCTTATTCTCTCACAGTTCAGGAGGCCAGAAGTCTGGAATCAGTCCCCAGGGTTGCCTTCTGCTAGAGGCTCTGAGGGAGAATCCATGTCATGCCTCCTTCCCAGCTTCTGGAAGTGGCTGGCAGTCCACTTGGGGTCCAAATGGCATTGCTTGGCCAGCAGGTGTATCACTCCCATCTCTGCCTCTGCGGGCAGATAGTCTTCTTCCCCCGTGCGCGTCCCCAGATCTCTCTTTCCTGGTAAGAAGATGGGCTTTAGGGTCCATCCTAATCCAGCATGACCTCAGCTTACCTTGATTATACCTGCAAAGACCCTAACGAGATCATATTCTAAGGTTCCAGGTTGACATGAATCTTTTGAAGACCCGATTCAGTCCAGAAAATGGCCCCAAACCCGTATTCTCCTGTCTCCTACTTCTAGTTATAATTTTGGAGACTACGTTTGTAGCAGAGTACTTTCAGACAGCTGATGTGGGAGAAGACACAGAGAAGGTGCCTGGAAGATGAAGAAGATGAACGTTACAGGTGAGGCTCCCACCCTTGGGCAGAGGCTCTTAACCTTGGTTGCACACCAGACTCGCTCTGCCTTTGTACTCCTGCTGCCATGCATCAGGTGTTTTTGTTTGTTTTTTAAACATTTGTTTGTTTTTGAGACACACACACACACACGGAGTGTGAGCGGGGGAGGGACAGAGAGAGAGAGGGAGACACAGAATCTGAAGCAGGCTCCTGGCTCTGAGCGGTCAGCACAGAGCCCCATGTGGGGCTCGAACTTGTGAACTGTGAGATCATGACCTGAGCTGAAGTCTGATGCTTAACCGACCGAGCCACCCAGGCGCCCCCCGCCTCAGTTGTTTTTAAAGCATCCGAGGTGGTTCCAATGTGCAACCCAGATGCAGACCTCAGCTCCAGGCACTGTCCCCAAAACACCTGCGGTAAGGCCGCCTTACTGAGTGAGCCCTGATGGCCTCTGTGGAAGCGGGTCTCGCACACGTGTGCTCTTGCCGACTGCTGAGCAGTTAGCACCGGCACGTGTGGATTTTATTTCTCCTTCATTGGCTTTGAAGGAGAACAGCTTCATCTGTACCGAACACTCAAAAGTTAATAAGGAAAAAGAACATTTGTAGGGGGATGTGGCTAAGAGGGAGGTTAATATTTAATTTTATTTTTCAGAAATAATTTTTTGTACTTCTCCAAGTAGCCTGTGCTCACAGAAATGTGAAAACCCCATAAAAGCCGGAGAAGAAAAGAAAATCACCTATAATTCTATCCCTCTGGGAAAACAATGGTGTGGTGAATATTCTATGAATGAATGAATTCTATGAAAGAATGAATTCTTTCTATGCATGTATAAATATACAATGTGTGTTTTACAAATAAGGGATTATGTGATTTGGGGGTTTGAGTTCTTCATTTCGCAATATAATGTTAAATATACATCAATAAACACATAGCAATAAATATTTCCCATTAAGTAGCCGTCAGATTTTGAATGGCTAAATTTTATTCCTTTGTGAAGAGAATAGACCATCATTATTTAACCAATTACTACAAGAGAATTTCAAATGGAACTTTTCCTATTGTCTGATTCATGGTGCAAGACCCAATGCTGAGAAGCAGAGGCCCTATCTCTCCATCCTCAAGCGGGCTCCCAGACTCACCCCCACAGTGCTCCACTAACCTCCATGCCACCCCCCACCCAGTTTCTATAAACAGTTAGGCAGGGCCTGGGTTGGGACCTTGGGAAGGGATGCTACAGTTATTGAGGACTTTGAGTTCCTTGTACACTCAGTTGTATGAAGTTTCACTCTATTTCTGGGCTTTATGTGACAATACAGACCGAAAAAAAGTTTTCCATGGACCCAGCATTTGGGCAGCTGGAGTTTTCAGACCCTACTTGCATGTATGGCAAAATTTCACTGCACATATAGTTCCTGTTCCGCCCAGGGACATGTTTACCATCATGTCTAGAGGTCGGTGATCTGGGTGACAAGCTGTGGTTCCTGAGAATATCAGCATTAGTCCAGGCTCCACAAGACCCCACCCTCCTCCCTTTCCTCTCCTCCTCTTGCCTTTCTCTTTCACCACCTACCTGCTATAACTGTATAGCTTTCATTTCCTCATCTTCCCTGCTGGGAGGTGGGGGACTGGACCACACATCTGGAAACACTGTCCTGGACCTAGAAAACAGAGATATGCTCCTGGGGAGAAGCAGCTGGCAGCTTGGGTGCTCAGGAAAAGCAAGCGGCAGTCATCATGTGTGAACGTCATTGTCCTCCTTATCCCTTGGTTCCCACACTGCATCATTCATTGAAAAACATTAAAACTCATCATCTTCCCCGGAATGAGGCTATAGACTTGCATTACAAGTATCAGGAAAAGCAATGACATTTTAACTCAAATAGATTTTTTTTCCTAAAGGAGTCTTACCTCATTTGATCTAATGTCGTAAAGTAACAGTTGAAATTTTCTTTCCCAGTGAAGCCAGGGTTGGAAAGTCATTACATAAGTCTTAGATGCCCTGGGAGCAGTTTCATGCCAGAGTCAAACACCGAATTTTTGGGGGCTACCTTCTACCGTGGTTGTTTTGCTTTGCTTCCTCTAGCTAATGGCTTTGACCCAATAAGCACTCCCCTCGGCTTTGTCCCAAACAGAACTTGACAATCTCACCAAGTTCATCTCAAAACGGATTCACCCACAGTTCCTCTAATCAGAGGCAGGCATAATCTGATTTTCAAATGAAAGATTTAGTGAAGCACACTTGAAGTCTGAGCTTGGTGTGCTTTGGCAGAATGTGGGTAGGTGCTGGGAATATTCCCAGTCTCTCTTTTACCTTCCTTTCTACAGAAGAGTGTCCAAAAGGCCATGGACACTTGCTTCTTGAGGCCACTTAATCTGGTGCGGGAACGTCAGGCTTTGCAAGATTTGCACTGGTGAAACAGCTAGATGCTTTGCAGGAAGGCAGCCTTGCCCTGAGGTTCCAAACTTTTTAGTTGGTAGCCATCATGTGGGAAAAACTAGTTGGTACAACACAGTGCTAGTTAAAAAGATAGATTTACATCAACTGAGCTCTGGAGCAGAGCCAGCTTCATGGGTGTGGGACCTGTGCGAGCACCCAGAGCCTGACTCTTACGAGGGCCCCGGGTTAGGTCTAATGTGCTATTGTCTCTGCCTGGAAATTCTTACTAATTTTGCACTGGGTAAGTTACAGAACCAATTCTGCTCTGGAATCAGAACTTGTTTGAACTCTGATCTACACTTCTTGTTATTACTATTACCCTTCTTACTATTTGTGCAACTATTACTACTGCTAGCTATTATTTACTGAGCACTGCTTTCCAGTGCTTTCCAGACGTCACTTTAACGCTGTGCTAGTTACCATTAGTGCCTTCATTTCACAGATGATAACACTGAGGTACAGGGAAGCTAAGTAACTTTCTAAACTTGTGTATGATCCCACACAGTTTAATTTCAGAGCCTGTCCTCTTAGCCACTATACTATTAAGTCTTGCTTACTTTGTGAATTTGGGTAAGTTACTTAAGCCTCTCTAAACCCAAGATTTCCTAACTGTCAAACAGGTATATTCTATGGTGGTGAGAACGGAACAATCCACTCCCACACTCAGCCCACACACCCAGAACGGAAACCACCCTTACTGTCTAGTTAACTTAAGTGTGCTGTCTTCATTGCCAAATCTTGAGCATGTCTTCGTTAGCATGACTTTACTTTTTAAGGACCCTCCTGCTCAGGCAAAGTTTGACAGTGCATTACAGGAACTTCCTGTAAGACTCATCAACTCTTCAGTGGAAAGCATCAATGGAAAAGATCCCTTGAAGCCCACTTCTCCAGATTCTCACCTTGCTGTTTCCACGAATCCTGGGCTATCATATCATGATTCTTACCCAGTCCTAATCAGCTCCTACATTGTAAGACCCATCTTAAGCCAAATTTCTAATTCTCAATAAATTCTGACCTTACCTTTCCCTCATCTGAGACACCACCAGTGTGGAGTTAGTGTTCTCTCCTACTGTGTTAAAGATAAATTCAGCTTCGTTTTATCAACAGATACTCTTGAGGGTCTTTGGGGAGGCAGCTTGTGATGGTACAGATCTTGGACCACAAACTCAAGTGTGTATGGAACAGATCTCTTTGCTTCCCTGTAACTCCATTTCTATATTTGGTCCCCATATCCCTTTGAGTTGTTGAAAACTTGCTTTCCAACACTTCGTGTTGTAAGGGAGGAATGACTTCCTCTACCCTCTTAAGTTCTGTGACTGGACCTGAGAATTAAACTGACAAAAGACAGATTAACAGGAGAAAAGCACACTAGTTTTATTTGATGTTAATATTTTTATATGCCCATGGCGGCCTTCATGTACAAGAAATGAAGACCTAAAAGAAGTAAGTAGGCCTAAGAGCTTCTATACCATTTTAACAAAGAACAACACTTTGTGGAGCTGACAAGACAAGGGAAAAAGACAAGGGCTGGGGCACGACATTGTGCGAAAATGACTTGGAAACATATGGGGGAAATTAATGGAAGATTAGGGTTATTTAAGTGGGCTTGTTTATGCAAATTCATCTCTGCTTTGACTCCCCATTTTCCAATGATAAGAATGTTCTTCCCTTCCTAATACCAGGAGGTCACTCACCTCACCAGGAGGTCCAGGAGGTCAGGAAATTTATGCCCTGCTTTTAGGTACAAATGGGGAGGTCAGAGAGCCGTTCCTGCCTCTGATGTTTCTCAGCTGTCTTCAGGTCAAAATTACCAGTATGCCAAAGTGGCATATTTTGGGGTGGCAAGTTCTGATCCCTTCCAGTGTCTTTGCCCAATCATATTTTCCAGAATTGTGTCCTTGCCCACATTTTACTGGGGAACATGTGGGTCAATGTGCTGGGGAAGGTCCTACTTGGTTCTCAATGTGCTAGAACATCTGTCACACCCTCTGTGATCAGCCATTGGTTGGCACAAGTCACCGCTAAGACTCTCCCATTCCTTTCTGCAAGCTGTCCACATCCATTGGCAGTTTGTGACTTCTAAATCTCTCTTAACTTGGGACTTGCTAGAACAGAGTTCAGGAATCTCCCTGGGGAAGTCAAAAGGCCAATCTGCCTAAGAAGACCATGTAGCCATTTCCCTTCTAGGCCTTCTATCGAGGACACTCTATATGCATCCCATCAGCCTTTTCCTTCCAGGTCCTGGTAGCCTACTGCAGGGAAGATAGTGAGCCCTGGCTGAGCCCACACTCACGGAGACTCAGAATTCCCACCTTTGTTCCTTCTTGTGTCCAAGATAACTCCTCCTGAGCCCACCTTGGCCTCCTGTGGGCTCTTTATGGGTATGGCCCACCACGAGACTCTTGGTTTTCCTACAAGCAAAGCCAAAGAAGCATGTTTGCATCACCTCCAACTAGGAGCTACTATCCTGATGACTGCTGGATACGGAAATATAAAATGTTTCTACCTTTTCTCAGCACAATGGTTCTCCCCTGGGACTAAGATTTTGTTGCTAGTCTCTAATCTTGGGAATCCAGAAGGGGTTTGTGCTGTGTGAGCAGCACAGCCAAGGATTCTTAGTTGTGCCTCAGTTCTGAGAGGTTTACATGTTGCCAAGCATTTGGTGGGGCTGCAGCAGAGAGCAGCATTTGGTCTTCTCACCACATGGCCTCTGTCCACAAGGACTTTTTCTGAACAACCCTGTCTTACCTTGGTCATCTGACCTCACAGGTGACCATTTCTTTCCATCTCTTCCCATCTATGCCATCCTCGAGGGTAGAGGAATTGAATTGTCCTGCTAATTCCAGAGCATCCTAAGTTCTAGAATCTGAGAGGCTTCCCAAAGCCCTATCTACCACCATGCAGCCATCTGTCTCTGAAATCTTACCCCCAAAGCTCTCAGGAAGCACAGATCCTTGGTTCTGGAATCCTCTAACTCACCAATAGGATCTCAGACTTTCCTCAGCCCTGGAAAAAGAATGCTGGGCCCTGTTCTGGTTATTTCTGCATAACAAATTACCCCAAAACTTAGTGCCTTAAAGAAGCCATTGTATTATGTTCATGGAGTCTATATAGGGACACCTTACCTCTCTCTGCTCTGATGTCTGAGGCCTCCCAACTTGACACCTGGGAGCTGGAATCATCTGGAGGTTTCTTCCCTCACATGTGTGGTTGTGGATGGCAGAGGGGACCTCAGGTGGGGCTGCTGGCCAGAACACATCTCCATGGCACCTCCCTGTGATCTGGGCTTCCTCACAGCATGGCTGCTCAGGGCTCCACAGGTAAGTATCTTGCCTCCCAAACAGAACTTCATGGCCTTTTAAGATGACTCTCAGAACCCCCATAATGCTACTGCCGTCGCAGCCTCCAGCTTGCCCAGACTCAAGGAGAGGGGGCATAGACCCCATTTGTCTTTGAGAAGACTGTCACGGTCACATTGTAGGGAAAGCATGTGGAATGGGGGACATTGTTGTGACCATCTTTGGAAACTGTAACCTGCCACGGCCCCTCCAGGACCTTCCAAGTTCTCTTCTTGTTTCTCCATCATCTTTTTCTAGTATGTGGGGGGTGAGGGGGTGGGAGAAGGGTGCAAAAAGGATTCCGCTTTTTTTTTAATCCTCAAACATTTTGGTGATTCTAGTAGTCCTCTCTTTTTGCTTCTGTCACTGGCTCGTGGAAACCAACACAGAAATGCTCCTCTTGTTCCCTTTGCAATCAATGGCTGTGGTCCCTAAATGACCTGGCTGTGAGGAAGAGAGAGAGAGAGAGAGAGAGAGAGAGTACAAGAGGGTATCTCTGCAGAGATTCTCCCACCACAAGGAAAATAAAAAGGATCTCAGAGACTTGTAAGAAATTTAAGTGAGAACACACGCAAGGCCCTGGCAATCAAACTTGAACTTGAACCTGTCTGCCCTTTCCCTGCAGAGACAACCCCACGCAGGGCATGGCCCAGGAGCGGAGCTGCTGCTGCTGCTGCTGAGCAGGGTTGACTTGAGGAGAGTGAATTAATATCAACTTGGACTTGATGGTAGAGACTCATAAGTAGTCCTTCAAGAGCATCTGGAGAGGGAAATGCTATTTCCTAAGGCCCTTTATGGCTCTAAACTGCCTCTCCGGCTCTCAGAGTCCATTCCACTCACCGGCTTCCCAGAGCCCCGAGAGTCACCCTGGCAGCTCCTCATTTCAGACTAGACCGTCTGTGCGAGCTGACAGGGAAGCCCGCTTTGGGGGGCATTTGGCTTAGCGGTGAGTGGTGCTTTTTCAAATTCAGCGTCTCGGTCCCCCAAGAGCGGAGGCTTCAAAGCGTTCCAGCCTGTGAGGTTACTGCTAGATACCACACCTGAGGGCAATAAGGCTCAGAATATATGCAACCCCCTTCCCCCTCCCCAGGTGGGCCGGCCTACAGGAAGTACACGGCCGCTGTTTGTGTTTGCACACGGCTCCTGCCTTGGAAAATCCTGTGGATAATCTGTTGCCTGCAGTGACAAAGAGTCAGTTAATATCTCCTCTGCCCTCTCTTCAGAAAGTGGGAGTAAAGTCAAACTCTCATCATGGAAACAATTTTTCAAAAAAAGTGCGTGGAGAAATTGTTTGGTCATTTATGGCCACAGTTTGCCTAAATCCTTCTATTGGGTGAGCGGTTTACCCTCTCAGAGCAAGGAAGAGGCGTGTAATGAACTCAGACTGGGTTGTTGGTTGTTCACTGATGTTGGAAGCAGAAAATGTGACACCTTTGCCTCTCTGTGGTTTAGACTGCAATGTGGTAATTCTCAACTGTATGTGTGTGTGTGTGTGTGTGTGTGTGATCACAACATTCTGACACCAAAATCTTTGGTGATACAGGCGAAGGTGTTGAAAGATGACAACCAATACAACACCAGTCAACAACCTTTGCAACACAACCTTTGACCACAACACAGCTCAAGTGCTCTGGGGCCAAGTTCTCTTGCGGTCCAGTAGGTGGAGTCCTCTCTGCGGAGGGGTCTTGACTGTGCTCCACTCCTCACCTCTTACCTGTGCAGCAGAGGTACCTGCTCCACATCACCCGGGCCCAATCAGCCCAGCTCCCCTTCTAACAACACAGCCCTGCTGTATGAACACTCAGCGGTCATTAAATGAGTTCTACGCACCGCGTGAAAACCAACAGCACATTTGTGAAGGGATTCCTGCACATCTGGATAATGTGTCCACACAAAGCCTTGTTTTAAGTATTAATCTCTACCTACAGCAAAATTGTGCTGGCCTGGGTGCCCTCCTGCGTGCTCTCCCCTGATGCCCTGTACTTAGCAGATATTATGATGTTTGGCACTTGCCCTTTCCTCACCTGTCTTCCCTATCAGACCGTAGACGCCTTGAGGAAAGCGATGTTTGGCTTGCCATTGTATTCCCAGTCTCTAGCAAAGAGCTTCGCGCATAGTAGGTGTTCAGGTCTAATCCTGTAATTAATGGTCCTACCGTGTGCCACATGGCAAGAGCTGCCTTTTCCTTTTGGGAACTGGGAAACACACTGGGAGAGGCCTGGTCCCTAATGCTACAGTCTTTGCTTCCATTCAGTGTAGCACATAGCAGATACATAAAAAAAAAAAAAAAAAAAAAAAAAGTGTGGTGAATGAATTAGCTAGAGGTGTGTTTAAGCTAAGAAGTGATGGATGCACTCATGTTACTAAGGCAGCCATCTTCTCATAGTCTTTAGGGGCCTTAGTTGGAGGAGGATGGGGACCTCCTAAGACAGGAAGAGTCACATAGAAGGCTGGTGGCTGTGTGATAGGGGGTGGGAAGGGCCAATGCCCAGAAGCATCTGGCTCAGAAGCCCCTGGGAATGCTCATCTCTGGAAGTGTGTCTGGAAGGGGAGATTTGTGGCTCACTCCTAAGGCTGAGGGTTCAGGGTTCAGGTTTGGCTAGTTGGGCTACCTCCCAGGTACTGGGGCTCCCATCAGCCAGATTGGGCACCATGGCTCCACCTTCCCGCAGTGTTCCTCCTTTCATGCTCTTTGGCGGGCAACCCCCACCCCATGAAGCTGGGCAGAACTCTCCATTCCACATGGGCCCCAGAGAATGCTGCTTTCCAACAGAAGAAGGGAGTCCTCCTACGTATTTCTCCACAAGAAATGTCTGTCACACTCCAAGTTCCACATGCTGTATCATGACCTATTTCCCAAAGAAACAGCTAACACTGTTGGCCTCAGAAGTTCCATTCAGAAAGCCTTCTCATGTTGAAGAATGCATATCCATTTTTTCAAATATGTAGGCACTTTTAAATTTGAAAATGACCTCAGTGCACTGTTACATACAAAGTAACTGCCTCATAGCCCGTTTTCATTCAAAACCCATGGAGTTGACATGTACTAAACGGGACAGTCACAAAACTGGGGCAACCAAGAGCCCTAATTCGACTCTCCTCAGAGTCCCATATTGCATGTCAGACAGACCAGGCTGCTCTGGCTCCTCTAACAATGAGCAGCTTCTAGTCAGAATTGGGCCTCAAACTGCATTTCAAGATCTGCCCCTCAGCACATGTCTGGCACCTGATACGTACTCAAAAAATGTTTGTAGAACTGGAGGTAGACCCTCCCATTTGGGCAAATTCCAGTTTCTTAAAAAGGAATATATAATTTTAAAATGACCTAAGAATGTTCACATATAGGGTTTCCATGACCTTAACAGAATGACTTCTTAAAATGAAAAGGAAATGGTCTCTTTGAAGTGTTAAGGGAAGCATCCAACCCCTGGTGAGGAGTTTTGCTGCCCTCACTGGCATATGCTGTTCTAAGCTTGGTCTGCCATAGTGAGCAACTTGGTCCTGTTGGCCTCCTCCAGTTACTCAGGGCCTGGCTTGCCCTGCCCCCACCCCCAATAAAGAGAAACCTCCCCCTTTCTTTCATAAACACATGCCATCCCGAGGAGTTGGAATGCCGACGTTCCTAAGCTGAGGTTAGGGGCTTATTCTATTTGTTCCCTTCTCCCAGAGAAGTTCTTGGTGGAGAGGGCCCAAGGGGTGGACTGTATCCAAAAGGCTGGAAAGCATCCTGTCCCATCCTTATCTGTGTGCTTTAAGTGGAGGGAAAGTCTTGGGGTCATTTGTCCTGAACTGTGCAGTCCAGCCACCAGAATGTCTAACTCCTGTGGTTCTGGAAGGTGCTGCATGTCTGGTCAGAGAAGCAGTCTCAGCTGTGCTTCACAGTGCTGTGGCCCAGGAGGACGGCACCAAGTCTGCAGCCTGGCTAAGGAGAGACTGGGTTGCTGTCACCAGCGCTGCCCGCCCCCCCCCCCCCCCCCCCCCGCCGCAGCCCTGCAGAAACAGGTTCTAACCCAAGGCGTCAGCCCCTGTCACTGTGCCAGCTTTTGGGGAAGCTGTGCATAACCCAAATACAACTTGGTTACCTCTAGGACCAGTCTCAGTGAGGGGCGCCTGGGTGGCCCCTGGGGTGCCTGGGTGGCTCAGTCAGTTAAGTGTTTGACTCTTGATTTTCGCTCAGGTCATGATCCCAGGGTCATGGAATCGAGCCCCATGTTGGTGTGGAACCTGATTAAGACTTTCTCTCTCTCTCCCTCTCTCTCTCTATCTCTATCTCCTTCCCTCTCCCTCTGCCCCTCTCCCTCACTCATGCTCTCCCTCTCTCTCCAAAATAAAATTAAACAAAAAAAAAGTAGTACCAGATATATTTTTTTGTAAAATAGGCTTATTTTAAAAAATACACATACACTTAAAACCTGGTGAAATGCCTTCTTGAACTCATTTGTTGACAATCCTTTTAAGACTCTTCTATCAGTCTCGACCTCAGCCTTCCTTCCCTGCACACCATCCCCCAGTGAAGACTTCTCTTGCCATTATGTGCTCCGTGTTTGCTTCCCCACCACGCCTCACTGCTCATGCATTGCATGCTCCCAGCATGTATATAATCTTCTTCTGGCGATTTTCCTCATGAGAATTTGCCCCCTGGGACTGCAGTGAATAAAAATGCTCCACTTTGCTTTATGCATATGGATAAAGCCAACCAATCATGCCCTCCCTGCAAGGACAGGTTGCCTCCTATCTAGTTCAGGCTATCCTTCTGAGCCCGTAACATTTTCCCCAAATCCCAGTCTTGGCAGTTCTGTACCCTTTACTTTTGCAAATATTTCCTAGTCCAGAAAAGAGTCTGGGGGCTTGTATGGATGAAAGAACCATTCTAGGCCCCACTTTTCTTGGATATATATGCACTTGACAAGAGCACTGTCAATCGGCAGAAGTTTAGTGACACCCATGGTGGGAGGGAGGGATGTAGGGGGGGAGGGAGGGAGGGATGGGTGGATGGATAGATGGGTGGGTGGATGGGTATATGAATGGAGGGATGGGTGGAGGGATGGAACAATAGGTGGATGGATGGGTGGATGGATGGAGGGAGGGAGGGATGGGTGGATGTCTGAGTCTGGACCCCTGCTTCTCAGGACCTGTGTGTTCACACTGTTGTCAGAAACTTTCTTGAGATCAGCTGCTTCACCTCTCACCACCTCTCACTGCACATCTCATCTTTAAATCAGAGTGGAACTGGGTTCTGAGCTGTAGAGGACTGCCTAATCTTTGTAGACTTCTCAAACTTTCAGCTAAGTATTCCCCAGCTGTAGGATGTCCGATGGCCTTGAGTTTCCTAGTAATGATACTAATATTTAAAGTGCTTGTTACAGGCCAGGAATTCTAAACTCTTTATACGAAATGTCTCATGTAATCCTTATGGTAAAGAAAATGAGGTTCATGCTATTGTAAAAGTCTTCCTATGCCATGTAATAGAAACAGAAAACTAGGCCCACAGAGGTTGAACACTGTCCAAAGTCGCAGTTCCCTAAGCACGGGACCACGGATTTGAACCCAGGATCTCTGACTCTAAATCCTATACCCTAACCACTATGTACGCTGCCTCAGAGAAGTAATCATACCTTTTGAAAGTCGTCAGCAACCTAATGGCTGAGCCTGGGCCAATAACATATCCTGAAATTATAGTATGTCAGCACCGCTACCTTCCTACATTGTATTAGAATTATTTCCTTCTGTTTTCCTCCCTGCCCAGCTAACCATAAGCTCCTGAGGACAGGGATGTTACCAGGTCTTACTCATGGTGGTAGTCCCTGCGTGGATACAGTCACGGGTACTTAATAAATGGTGCAGAACTCTGTGTAGTGGTGACTGTGGTCACCATGCAGGTCACCATTCAGATCTACCTTCGAGAATCTGCTGTCTAGCTGTGAGGAGTGCAGTTGGCTGACAGCCCTTAGCTGCAGCTGCACATCGTTGGAGCTGAGATGCTCTTTGTGGACAGTCTCTAGTCAATGATGGGGCTGGTGAAGGTACTAGGGTCTAGTCATCTCTTTTCAACATGGGGCTCCTTCCTGGGCAATCTTTCTCTGGAACTCCCCTTCGGGTTGGACGGAACTTTGTCATACCTGCATCACGGTCATAGTCTCTGCCAAATTCTGCTTCCTTCACCGTTTCCTCGCATGGAGGTCAGATTGACGTTGCAGTCTGAAGGCTTTCACTGCCCAGTTTTGCTTTCTGTCTTTCAATCTGTCACAGCCTTGCCTCCAATAAACCTCTCACATTCCTCACTTGGTACTGCTGCCTTAAGGACCTGAACTGACAGTGTGGCAGGGTCCCCTCCCTAAGGAAAGAAAAAAAACTTCAAGGCAACCTGGCTATATGCACATGTGACAACATCCCTCACAACCTTGTAACATGAGATCACTTGAATCAGACTACATGTTTGTGTTACCGTATACGGGAGACAAAGAAGTAAAAAAAATATATATTAAAAAACTACACTACACTGCATTTGGGGCTCAGATGTTTGGGGACGAACCCAACGGATCATTGCTGGCAGGAATAAAGTTGCTTCCTGGAAAGAAAAGCCTCAGTGTCAGGACTCTTTTTTACGAGAATCCTGCTACACACAGTGACCAGTCTGAGGCTGTTCAGATCTCCTTCCACGGGGAGCATAGTTGATTGACAGCCTCAGCTACCGTCCCTCTGGGATCACCATTGCAATTTGCCAAGGCCACATTCCTACAGGCTGCTCCCAGATACACTGAACAAGGTCGGCGGGGGGTGGGGAGGGGGTGATGCAGAACCCCTCTGATGGGTGATTTTGGCTTGAGGACTCCCCAGCAGCCTGGCGAAACCCTCCTTGAACCGTGCAGGAGTCTGGGACTCTTCTTACGCAATCCTTTTTCCGTCCCTCTTCCCCTTCACAGGTGTCAGAGACTTCTCTGGGTCCATCTCCTTTATCCTTCACAGACACATCCTCAGTAAACCTATTCTGCTTCTTGGAGACCCGAACTAACATAAGCAGTACTGGGAGGACGGTTGTCAGGTTTAGCAAATGAAAATACAGGATAACCTGTGACACTTGAGTTTTAGATTAATAAGACATTTTTAAAGCATAAGTATGTCCCAAATTTTGCATGGAATACAGTTATGCTAAAAACATTCACTGTTAACCTGAAATCCAAATTTAACTGAGTGTTTGGTATTTTCTCTGGAAACCCTCGCCAGGAATAACTCAAGAAAACGGGCATTAAGATAAATTCACACACATCCTGGTGGGTAAAGGGGACGTTGTGCTCCACATACCCGAGCGGTGCACAAATGCTGAAGATTTCATCGGTGGTGACCTGGGGAAAATGTCCTGGTAGAGGTGAAAGCCCACGCGGGTGTGGTGATGTAGGTAGGCACAGGGAAGACATGGCTGGAAGAGTGCCCACAAGAACAGTGGGGATGGCTGGTTACTGCCGGGTGGAACTGACGCTCTACAAGGGATAATGAAAAATTGCAAGCCAGGAACAACCAGCGAAAAGCTGAATGTGAGAGCCAGAGGGCCTCTTGGGTTGCCGAAGAGTGGCCTTTCCCTTCAACAATGGAAGAGCAGACACAGCCAAGCAGCATAGTGAGGTTTAAAGAGTTGAGTCACAGAGCTCCAGAAATGCTTAAGTGCTCAGTCAAGGCAGGTTGGTTATGCTCCTTGGTTGAGAAACTCTGGGACTCTGAAATATGGGAAAGAAACATCGAGATGGATGCCTCTGGGTGGATACTGGCTCTGTAGACCTCCTGAACTCTCAGGGCTTGCAAAATTCTTGTTAGGAAGAGCTAGCACTTCCCTCATGCTAGAATGTTCTGCAGAGGCCTGTTCCTATCAAGGCAACAGATGACCCCTCAGGAGTTGCCCTTACAGCTTCTGGCCTGGTCACTGGGCCTATAATCAGGGTTAAATCCCAGTATAACCTGGTTGGGGATGTGCTAGGCAGGTGAGGGATAAGAGGGACTCTACACCAAAGGAGCCATAATAGTCAGAGTGGGTGGTAGGAGCCAGGAGAGTGCGTTAGAACTGGATTTTGATGCCTAAATCATTGTATCTATCGAGGGGCTTGATCAATAGGCCAGAATGTAAGACTAGGTAAGCAAGAATACACTGACTTGGGGACTCTTCCTCAGGATACAGGATTTAGTTCCCTGGCAGGGAGCCTATAGGATGAGGCAAAATCGCCGCTAGGATGGCTCTTAGAAGCCCAGGGAGAGTGATGATCCATGCTGAGCAAAGTGGAAATGCTTGAATTGCCCTGGTAGTTATTAGAGGAAGGAATAAAGAGACTCAAGGAAATGGAAATCCTGGAATGGATTTATTATTTTGTGAGGCCAGAAGACATACCCGTCAGCAAGGCCATCAGGAATGGGCTGGTGAGAAGGACACTGGCATTGCTGGGAAGTGCTGTAGAGGCCTCCTATGGCAGGCTGGGACTTCACATAGGTAGGAGAAGTGGTCGCAGAGCTGAGCTTGCTGATAACCAGGGGGTTGGTGGGGGTCAGCGGGCAGCCCTTACCTGCCCGAGCCAGGAGGCCGCGATTGCTGCGATGATCAATAAAGTGGGACCAGCAGCTAAGGGGCTCGCCCCACGAGGTAAAGGTGAGAAAGCATGACGTCCTTGGGGGAAAAGTAGATGGGCGGCCAGCAAGGATGCTACTTAACAAGCAGAGAAAGAGCAAAGGAGCAGGCGGCTGAGGACACCCCAATAAAAAAAAAAGGTCACAGTAAAAATAAAAAGCCACAATCCCTTGCTCAGTTCCCAGACCTGAGTGACTTCATTTCTAGGACCCACTGACTGAGGACGTGGCTGCATCTGCAGAGACAAGGGCACTGCCACACACAGCACGTACATTCCATGGCAGTTCCTCCTGACTTCCCTCAAAGTCACCTATGGCCGTGTGGTTGCGTGACAAGACACCGGGGAAAGAGAGTGACCCAGACATTCCAATGACTCTCAGACCAGGAGCTGGGTTGACACTGACATCTGGAGATGCAAACTGTCATCGTTCCCCCACCCCCTTGTCCCCCCCCCCCCCCCCCCCCGTTAGAGTGGGTAGCCCCTCACAGAGGCCAGGTAATAAATGCAGACTACAATATAGTCCAGCTCACCTTGGACCCACTGGGTCTGCGGTGGCCACTTCCCCAGACCTTGAGTGTGTAATTGGAACTGATATACTTGGCAATTGGAGTAATCTCCACACTGGATCCTTGGACTCCAGGGTAAGAATTCTCAGAGGGGCGCCTGGGTGGTTCAGTCGGTTGAGCGCCCAACTTCGGCTCAGGTCATGATCTCATGGGTTGTAATTTCAAGCCCCACATCAGGTTCACTGCTGTCAGCCTGTCAGTGCAGAGCCCTCTTTGGATCCTCTGTCCCCCTCTTTCTGCCCCTCCCTCACTTGCACTGTCCCCAAAATAAATAAATATTAAAAGGAAAAAAAAAAGAATACTCAGAGTAAGCATGGCTGAGTGGAAACCCTTAAAATGGCTCCCTCCCCATGAGCCAAGATCATGAATCAAAAATACCGCACCCCTGGGCATAAAAAGGAGATTAGTGCCACTATTAAAGGAAAGAGTAGTTTCCTATTTGTCCTGGATTGGTCCCAGCCCCTTGGAGTACAGGAAGGCTCCCGGGTAAGTGTTGAGTGGGACATTTCCACTTACAGCAGGTCTGATTCAGATTCAGACGAGTCCTTTCACAGCACTGCCAACCCCCTACAGGTTGATTTTGTTAAAAAAAAAAAAAATCTTAAGTTCACCCTGATAAGTATGTAAAAGAGAAATCCTTAATGCAGGTAGTAATTTGAGTTTCCTGAATAGACAATTTTTTTTTTTAATGCAGAAGCCTGAGGATTTATAGAGAAATTTAATTCCATTATCCCAAAGATTTCAATCCCTGTCCCCAAGATTTCATAAGGAAAAGATAAAATAGATTTTTTTACATAACCTTAATTGACCTAAAATGATGATTAGAAAGGTCATATACTTCCATTTACTAAATGTTTTCTGTGAACAAGCTGACCTGTGAATTTCTCTCTCTGAAGATACGGACAAAATTAAATGTTTTATTGAACTGAATTAAAGATGACTTCATAATCAGGGAAGAGAGATTCATAAAAGCTTTTATCACACGTGATTTGCCAACATGTGGTATCTTTTCTCAAATTGGTTTTTCAGAGGCATTAGACTTTATTGAGGCAATGCCAAATGTAACAAAATTATTATCCATATCTCTTGGAAAAACCCAGACCTTTACAGTTCATCTGGAAGTGGAAAGTTATGATATAATTCTCCATAGTTCAGTGAATAGTTTTTAAAAAAGCACACTAATATAATCTCTAGAGTACATTCACTGCTAAAAAGCCATCAAAAGTAAATACCTAGGATAAAAACATATACAGTGAAGATTTTTCAACTTTATCAATACTGTTACTGTTACAATGACCTTAACCAACAAAGTTAGGGTTCAGCACTGGCTGACTCTTTTGGATGTGATAAATAAAATTAAAATCTGTATTCACATAAATCCCTTTTCTCCAGAAAGACAAGACTTATAGTCCATACACAGCACACCCCTGGTGGTAGCAGATAGAGGCATGTAACAGGTTAGGGAGTGAGGGCTTAAAGGAAGATATAGTCAAATCTCTCTTGGACGTCTTTTAAAGGGGAATGAATTAACATTGTTTTCATGGGTTAGACACTCGAAGACAAGAGGATGATTCAGGTCTCCTGCTGGTTCTGAGCTGGTCCTGAGCCTCCACTGTGTCATATGGTTGCCAGAGTCGCCCTCAAGCATTCACTTGACAGTGTGCACTGAGTGACAGCTAGAGGGACTCTGGGCTGGGAGATGCAGAGGAATGTGTCTCAGCTCTGCTCTCCCAGCACTCCATCTTCTTGGGGAGATAGACACCTAACACAGTCTACGGAACACAGCGGAATGTCAACATTTGGAAGATCCGCCTATCTCGGTGAACCAAAATTTTCCAAATGACCAATGCATGATGTCACAAAATCAAGCTTGGGTGAAAGATCCATTCTAAGATATACCAATTTTAATGTCACAGACAATGAAAAAGTTCCTTGATGTAGTTTCAGATTTCACAATACAACTAACCTTTAAGAAACTACCACTTACTGAGTTTGGGAATAGTAAGAAAGAATATCCACAATAATCCCAAAGGACTATTATTAAACTACTTTTCCTTTTGTCAACTTTGTGTCTGTGTGAGGATGGATTTTCTTCATATGCTTTAACCAAAACAACATATTAAAACAGACTCAATGTAGAAGGTAGTAGACCCCAGCTGTCTTTCATTAAGCCAGACATTAAAAAGATTTGAAAATGTAAAACAATGCCAATCTTTATTAAAATTGTTTTTTTAGAAAAGTTAGTTTTCACACACACAAAAAGACATTTCTGTTGATATGTTATGGGTTAATTTTTTTTGTTTTGTTTTGGAAAGGTTATTTTTTATTAAAAATATACTATCTATGTTACCATGGGATGGTTCTATTATTGCTATTTTTTAAATGTTTATTTATTTATTTATTTATTTATTTATTTATTTTTCAGAGAGAGGGAGGGACAGATCATGAGTGGGGGGAGCGGAAGGGAGAGAGTAGGACACAGAATCCGAAGTAGGCCTCAGGCTCTGAGCCATCAGCACAGAGTCCAATGCAGACTTGAACTCGTGAGCTGTGGGATCATGACCTGAGCCAAAGTCAGATGCTTAACTGACTGAGCCACCCAGGCACTCCTATTGCAATTTTTAATGAATTCATAAACATATAAGAATTAACAGTTTCTGAATGTGGTAAATACTGGTAGATAGGACCCGTATAAATAAAAGCTCTTTGGAGGTCTTGAATAATTTTTAGGATTGTAATGGGGTTCTGAGAATAAAAAGTCTGAGAACCACTGCTATTAGCCTATCAGGCCCTTCACAATCTCACCTGATGTATCTTTCCAACCTTTTTCCTGACCTTTCCCTCCCCGTCACCTTCCTTTCCTTCCACCACCATCCCTCTGTCCAGCAATGCCAAATGAGTTTCTGGTGCCCCAAATAGGCTGCTCTCCTTGCTCCTACTGTTCTTTTGAATGCCCTCTCTGCTATCCTTCCTTGTCAGGTTTCTACTCATTCATTTAAAATCAAGTTCAGTAAAGAGCACCTGAGTGACTCATTCGGTTAGGTGTCTGACTCTGGATTTTGGCTCAGGTCATGACCTCACAGTTTGTTGGGTTCGAGCCCCCACTGGGCTCTGCACTTACAGTGCAGAGCCTGCTTGGGATTCTTTCTCCCTCTTTCCCTGCCCCTCCTCCCACTCACTCTCTCTCAAAATAAATAAATAAACTTAAAAAAATCAGGTTCAATAAAAATTTCCCTCATTGGGGCACCTGGGTAGCTCAGTTGGTTGAGCATTGCCTCTTGCTTTTGGCTCAGGTCATGATCTCAGGGTTGTGGGATCGAGCCCTGAGTTGGGCTCTGCCCTCAGCTTGGAGCCTGCTTAGGATTATCTCTCTTTCTCTCTTCCTCTTCCCACCTGCTTAGGATTCTCTCTCTCTCTCTCTCTGAAAAAAAAAAAAAAATCCTCTTACTGTCTTGCAAAGCTAGTCACCAGGGGCTTTGCGCAGAGCAGTGATCTTGAGAAATCATTTTGTATGAGATTGTTTAGGCGTCTGTCTTTCCCTCTATGCTGCAGGCTCCTCAGGGCAAGGAACAATCTTCTTCACCCTTAACTCAAACTCCAGCAGCTAGCTTGGTTCCAAGCATACTACTGATGTTCAACAAATTCAAGAAAAAAAGGAGCAGCGGAGAGCAATTTCTTCTTATTCTCCTGCCCTGCCCTGACGACTCTGGGTCAGAGGGAAGGATCATAGTGGGAGGAGTGAAGAGGCACTTCACAGAAGAGGGCGTGAATAGGCACACACTTGAACCCTAGATGTCCAGCACATACACAAACCTTCTTCCTCCCCCTATACACTTCCGGAAGTGTCTTCTAACATAAGCCAGAGATCCCTACATATTCCCTCCCCAGGGGAAATCATCCAGAATCCCATCCAACTATAGTCACCAGAGATGATGTCATGACACTACTGTTCCCTGATTGCTGGATCTTTGGGATATGCCCATCTTAGATAATCTGCCACTTTGGGACGAGATGGTAAATTTTATCATCAGCCTAATCACCTCCTAAGTATAATGATTGATGGGTGAGGAGAGGGACAAGGGAAGAGAAGAAAATTTTGTATTTAAATTATAGTTCCCACTGTAAAAGGAAAAATGGTTACTGGGGGGAGTGCTGAAATGATTTACCTTTCAGCAGCAAAGAAAGTGCAGATGGTGGCACTTCCCTTGTTTCTGTAACTAACCTTGGGGCAACAGGATTTGTGACCCTCTTCCGGTCAGCCATGCCATGTTTCTTTTTTTTTTTTTTTTAATTTAATTTTTTTAAATTTAAATTAGCATATAGTGCAACAATGATTTCAGGAGGAGATTCCTTAATGTCCCTTACCCATTAAGCCCATCCCCCCTCCCACACCCCCTCCAGTAACCCTCAGTTTGTTCTCCATATTTATGAGTCTCTTGTTTTGTCCCCCTCCCTGTTTTTATTATTTTTGTTTCCCTTCCTTATGTTCATCTGTTTTGTCTCTTAAAGTCCTCATGTGAGTGAAGTTGTATGATATTTGTCTTTCTCTAATTTCGCTTAGCATAATACCCTCCAGTTCCATCCACATAGTTGCAAATGGCAAGATTTCATTCCTTTTGATTGCCAAGTAATACTCCATTGTATGTATATACCACATCTTTTTTTTTTTTTTTTTAATTTTTTTTTTCAACGTTTTTTATTTATTTTTGGGACAGAGAGAGACAGAGCATGAACGGGGGAGGGGCAGAGAGAGAGGGAGACACAGAATCGGAAACAGGCTCCAGGCTCCGAGCCATCAGCCCAGAGCCTGACGCGGGGCTCGAACTCACGGACCGCGAGATCGTGACCTGGCTGAAGTCGGACGCTTAACCGACTGCGCCACCCAGGCGCCCCTATACCACATCTTCTTTATCCATTCATCCATCGATGGACATTTGGGCTCTTTCCATACTTTGGCTATTGTTGACAGTGCTGCTATAAACATTGGGGTGCACGTGCCCCTTTGAAACAGCACACCTGTATCCCTTGGATAAATACCTAGTAGTGCAATTGCTGGGTCGTAGGGTAGTTATTTTTAATTTTTTGAGGAACCTCCATACTGTTTTCCAGAGTGGCTGTGCCAGCTTGCATTCCCACCAACAATCATGCCATGTTTCTCTTGCTTTGATCAGCATCTTGGCTGCTGCCTAGTTTAGCAAATCCTACATTTACTGAGTCCTTTTTTTTCCTCTATAAACTAATACAAGTGGTTTAGTTTTGTGATTTTATTTATGAAAAGTCTTCTTCAATTACAGAGAATCAGTTCAGACTAGTTTTTATTTACCAGTTGGATGGCAATTACATTGGAGTCCACTCAGATGAATGGACTAAAGAAATGAACCCACAAAATATTTTGTGTGTGGGTAGCAAGAGTTAAATGCTGGCTTACTGTTCTTTGTTAGTAAATGACCCTCCAGCTTGTGAAAATGAAAAGGGGACTAAAGAGTGTTTTGGAGAAAGCTGCTCTTGTGCGTGCAGACCTGATCTTCACTAGGAGCACGTCAGAACACGTGCAGTTTCCAGAGTGATCCATCACCTCTTGCAATGGGAGTGAATTAAGTCTCAATAAAGAGGTAAAAATAGATCATTTTTCCTTCAGTAAAGGATTCATTTAGCCATAATAATAATCAGTTAGCCCTATTGTTTGTCAGGCAGGAGAGATTCTGAGAGGCGGTACAGATCTCAGCAAGAACAAATAAAACATGCCAGGGGGGCAAACCAGAAAAAAGGGAATGAATCTTTAGATCGATTTTAAAAAAGCAAAACGTGACTTGCAAGAAAAACATGGTTGGGATGAGAGGCCAGCTTTGCCTTCGCTGGCTACTCTGAGCAATTTATTCTGACCAGCCAGCCCCAACGGCACGTGTGAGGACGACTGTAAGGCACATCGTTTCCCAAAAGGAGAAAACACTTCTGACTCAGTATGCGGCAAATTCTAGGAAGGAGAAAACTCACAGAGTTGGGGACAAAAGCTTAACTGTGAAACATATAATAAGATACAGTATGATTTTCAAACTCTCCACCTGCTGAAATCCAACAAAGTTGGAATCTCATCTTCGAGTGGCAACTGATTTATTCACATATAAGAGAAGAACAAAATCTATTTGAATTCTGACAGGAGTTGTTTTTTTTTTATTATGGAGAAATGGAAGTCACATAATATAATTTCAATTTGGATCCACAACATCTAAAATCATACTCTTCTGAGGACAGGTAACAGTCAGAGGGATTTTGCCTCACGATAAAAGAATGATTTTTCATGCTGGATCATTTTTGCAGTTGATGCTTCCAGCCTTCTCAAAAGCACGACAGCAGCCACGTGAGCTGGAAAAGCTCAACCAAGATCAAAAGCATCTCTCAGTTTGACAAAGTAAGACATAGCTTCCTCTACTGTGGTGTCTAGACGGATACAAAGTGGCTTTAAGAGAGCATGTCTCCCGCTACCACTCCTAAGAAGTTCACGCTGAATTTTAATGTGAATGTTTTTAGTTTGCTCTTGGGTGGGATAATACGGTCAACAAGATTTTATTTCATAGAATGTCACCATTCTTTGCTGATATTTCAATTGATGATCTACTGTGTTTCAAGGTTCATTCATACTGCTTGATTTAAAGAATTAAAATCGACAATGCCAGGCGGAAGTAGGAAGGCTTCTCCTGTCTTAGTGACTATGGCATGGGGAGAGTGGATACATGGTCTCGCTCTGAGAGGATGCTCGACCACCAGGTTGGCAGGTGGTGGCGAATACACATTATCAGTGATCTTATCAAGCTACATTTACTGAACATTTACCATGTGATAGATACTACGCCCAATGCTTTATAGGTATTCTCTTATTTCTTTCAACCACGCTCTATACTAGATGACAACATTGAGGCTTGGGGATTACTTATAAGTGATAGGAGTCACAGCTCATGCTCTTCACCAGTATGTGTTTCTTTTCTTTGGGTCTAAAAATTAGAGCAGCCACTACACTTTCTTTCACATATTAGCTTTTTAGTGTCTTTGTATGTGTGTTCACTTCATTTACCTGCTCCTTGGGGTCATGAACCTCTTTCCAGAGGTTTAATGTTACGTCTACTTTGCTATCAATTTGTAAGGTCTCCCTTGTACAGCTAGAGTTGAAGTAATCTGAATTAATGTCAAAATCAATAGTTCAGTACCGTCTTTGTTATGTCAAAATAATGTTAATCTGTTATGTTAAAAATCATGTTAATCATGTTTAAGCAGCTGCCTTACGCTGAGAACACTGTCTGCACGGCCACCATCACCAGCCACCCCTACTGCATCACAGCAACTATCCATTTACTGAGCCTCATTTACAGGCCAGGAACCGTGGCTACATGCTTCACATACATTACCTCTAAACTCCACATCGACAAAGTAGGCATTCTTAGCCTTACTTCACAGCTAAAGAAGGTTAGGAAAGAAGACTTTGATTCCAGATCTTCACGAGGACTGTATTCTCATCATAAGGAGATAGACCTCCAAGAAGCCATGTTAAAAATTAAGGTCAGTGGTTGAACTTGACATTTCTTAAGGAATTTGGGAACATTTTTTGACTTGGGAAGACTCAGGTGACCTCCTACATGCAGCAGCAAGCTATCGGGGTAGGTAATAAAACTACGCCAATACAAATTTTCTGTTGCCTGTTGTCACTCTCTAATCCTGGTTTTATGATGACATCGACTCAAAGTGTCTGCTAGTTAGGGGCTTTTCCCCTGCAGTGTAGAACCTTCCACAGAATTCCAGCATCTCAGGGTTGGAGACACCTTAAAAGTCATTTAGACAGTCAGTTTTCCTTCTCTCATTAGACAGCTTGGTTTTCTTCCCTATTTTATTTATGAGAAGGGAGAACTGAGACAACTTATCAACCAAGCATAGGTGTAATGAGATTACACCATTTGTGTTAAACTGTCGGAAAATGCAGGAAGTTGTCCGTGTTACGTTTGACTATACAGAGAACAAGCCATGTGCACGTGACAAGTCACCCGACTGGACACCAAAGGTCACACTGGGCAACACAACTGCACACCACAAAAATTATGCAGGGAAACTCATTTTTAATGTTTTATTTGGATATCATTTCATATTTATGGAAAAATTACAGGAATTGTTCAAAAAATGCCATTTACTCTTTCCCAGATTTACTGATTGTTAAGATTTTGCTCCATTTGTTCTTTTTTCCTGAACCATTGGAGGGCACTTTGTTGACATCTTGTCCCTTTATCCATAAATATTTCACTGTTTAGTTCCTAAGGACAAGAGCTTTCAAAAAACACAAAGTTAACATACAATTTTTTTTTTATCAAAACACAAAGCTAACATAAAGTCAGAATACATAAAAAAGTATGTTAACTACAAAGAAAAATAATCTGACCGCATTTTACATGAGAGATGGGTTTTTTGGCCTGTTTTCCTTACTGTGATACTCCCAGACTCTACCATAGTGCCTAGCACACAGCAGATACTCAACAAATACCTGTTAATTTCTTAATTATGGTGTGATACTATATTGACTGCATTTCTTTTTTTTTTTTTTTAATTATTTAAAGAAAATTTTTTTAACATTTTTTATTTTATTTTTTGAGAGACAGAGAGACAGAGCTCAAGCAGGGGGAAGGCAGAGAGACAGGGAGACACAGAATCCAAAGCAGGCTCCAGGCTCTGAGCTGGCAGCACAGGGCCGACTATGGGGCTTGAACCCGTAAATGTGAGATCATGACCTGGCCCAAGTTGGACGCTCAATCGACTGAGACACCCAGGTGTCCCTATATTGACTGCATTTATAGAAGTATTTCTAAAATAAAGCAAAGGCATTGACAGCAAAATATTTAAGCATTTCTTTATTTCCTGTAATTTGTAGTTCACCAGTTACAAAAAGAGGAAAAACTTTCAGATGTAAAGGACTCCCGGGAAATTAATGTTTTAAGAGGAGATAAAACAGATTACAATGTAGGCAAATTCATGGGGGGACCTGTTTTCTCTTCACAGGTAGCGGTTCCTGATGTATTCTCGGTACATGGAAGTATCTTCCTTTCCAAGAGGCTGCATGATACCTTGACTGGCCTGGATGTGGGCTTGGAAGATCTCTGTAGATTTTCTGTCTACCCTTGGAGGCTGTACTTCATAGATGTTGTCTTGTGAGAAAGCTGAGATAGGTGTTCTATAGAAGAGAAGAGGAGACATGGCTACATTAAAGAAAATAAAGGAACCACAGGGAGCTATGACTGCAAAGCATTCAAGAGCCACTGACCTTGAACACGCAGACTTAATAATAAGTGGTGGTGGTGATCTCCCCTGTCCCCTCCCCTGGGCTGGCTTCCTCCCTTGCCCAGAGGACAGAGCTGGGCCAGAGCCTGCCCAGGGAGCCTTCCCTGAAGCGCAGGCTAGATGGGTACCTTTCTCTGTTCCTGTGCCTCAGGTACACCTATGTCTGTGCACCCATCTGCCTCCTTCACTCGACTAGAGTAACTTTAGGTGGGGGCTATAAATTTTTTGTTCCTTGACACACGATAGGAACCGAACTTTTTTTTTTTTGTATATTAATTTTGTACCCTGAAACTTTATTGAGTTCATTTATTTGTTCTAACAGTCATCAACAGTTTTTAAAGGAAGATTTAGTAGGAATCAGTAAAGGGATACTAATTTCTTCCTTACATTGATAAGAAGAGCAAATAAGTTTATATGTATAATGTGCTCACTTAGCATAATGCCTGGCAAACTGTAAGTGCTCAGTAAATGTGAACTATTGTTAATGGTTACAGGTGCATAGTAATTCCTTATCTGCAATTCTGAAATCCTACAAGCTTTAATAACCAAATGTCACGTTGGTGGTAAAACTTGACCCAATTGAAATTCATTTGGTGGCACATCTAACCTGAACCAACAATACTGATCCCACTTCATGTGAATATTAATGTGTTTAATTATCAGACAAGTCCTCAGATCACACTGGGGATGTACCATCTTGTTATGCTAACAAGTCCAAAATTCTGAATTCTGAAACACATCTGGCCTCAGGCTTCTGATGAGAGATTTCGGATCTGTAACAGGCAGCTTCCTTCCTTTCTGGGGCATGGAAAAGCACACAAGAATCTCTTCATCCAAAAATATCCCTCCATTCCCATCCACCTAGCCTAACTTAATGCTTGAAATTTCCATCTATCCATTGGGGAAGGTGCTGTCTCCAGAAAAGCCTTGTCAAAATGCAGCGTGGTATCTGACACAACCTTTACTCATTGAAGGCTGAGCACCCACTAGTCATTGCATCCTTAGCTGAGAGCAGGCCCTCAAAGGATGAGTCAACCAAGTCAGGTGTGATGCAGAGTGAGCATGTGTGTAGAGTGTGAAAGAAAGGTCAAGAAGGGGGCTACTGATGGGGACGATAGTAAACTAAAATGTTGTTGGGGCATCTGGGTGGCTCAGTCGGTTAAGCGCCCAACTTCAGCTCTGGTCATAATCTTGCAGTTCGTGGGTTTGGGCCCCACATCGGGCTCTATGCTGACAGCTCAGAGCCTGGAGCCTGCTTCGGATTCTGTGTCCCTCCCTCTCTCTCCCCTCCACGCCCCCTCTCTCTCTCAGAATAAATAAACATTGAAAAAAAAAAACAAACCTAAAATGTTGTTGTGAGGGACTTAGCCCAGGGCTGGCCCTGTGGGGTGGGGGGTACTTCTTCTGCCAGGGAACCAAAATAACACAGAGACAAGATCTGAAGAATCTACTGTGCTGGGCTGGGACCTAGCCTTACTCCTTGTAGCAGAGGCATCAGGAAGGCATCCTGGATGCGTTAGCTGGGACCCCTGAAGCAGGGGGGAGATTCCCTACCATCAGAAGCAGAATTGGGCCTCAGCCCCAGCTAGGTCTGTACTAGGAACGTCAGCATTTCAAGAGACATTTGGAAGTGCAGACACACAGTGGAAGACAGGAGCTGTACTGTAATGCCCCCATCCTCAAAGGATACGTTTCAATCAAATGTGGGTCTTTCTTACCCAGAAAGCAAAGCTCACTGTGCTTTGCCTTTACACATCCTGCCACGGCTGGAGATGCATTAAATTACATTAAAATAAAATATAACTGGAGGTGGAATATTCTTTCTGGAAGCCAACCTCAATGGTTTTCACTTCAAGGTAAATGTATTTCAATTCAAATCTGGTATATCATTTGTCAAACACTCCCCTTTTTTCAAAGCACTTAAATAATTTCACACAATCTTAGAACGTAACCTTGTTGAAGTAAAAACCAAAGGAAAATGCTTTACACAAAGTTAAAAAAATGAAAGACCAAGGTGAAAGAGTCCTGAGACATCTGAATCTCAATCTGTCCTCCAGCCTGGTTTCAGTGCGTTCTTCAAAATACACAAATTACAGTTCTTCTAATGTCTGTGGATAACACATTACAATGATGAACAATTAGGATGATTAATATGTGAACTATTCTCCTCAATCTTCCCTCACAAAAGCACAGCAACTCTACAGTCATTTACATAAGTCAAACTGAAATGCTACAATTCTTTAGTGGGTGATAATATTCAGGGTCAAACCTTTTAAACCTGAACCATTTTAAAAATGGAGACTCCACCAGGGTTTCTAGAGATTGTCATCAAAGCACCAGCCACAGCAACTACTCTTGAACCACACCATCTATACCTGTCTAGTCTCTTTCTCTTCTCAAATCTTACTTAATTTTCACACTCATCCTGGAAGGCAGGAAGCATTGGGATTATACTCTCCATTTTAAGATGAAATGCTTAAAGTCAATTTAAAAATGGGACTACTGGTTTCTGTCCTGTCTTTGAAGCCGGATCTTTGCCCAGAACCCTTTGTGCATTAACAAACACCTCTCTGGCAGGAATCACACCAGACATCCCTAGTCTGAGCACTAAACCTTAATGAGTTGAGAAAGGGTGGGAACCCTCTTGCACTGTTGGTGGGAATGCAAACTGGTGCAGCCGCTCTGGAAAACAGTGTGGAGGTTCCTCAAAAAATTAAAAATAGATCTACCCTATGACCCAGCAATAGCACTGCTAGGAATTTACCCAAGGGATACAGGAGTGCTGATGCATAGGGACACTTGTACCCCAATGTTTATGGCAGCACTTTCAACAATAGCCAAATTATGGAAAGAGCCTAAATGTCCATCAACTGATGTATGAAGAAATTGTGGTTTATATACACAATGAAATACTACTTGGCAATGAGAAATAATGAAATATGGCCCTTTGTAGCAACATGGATGGAAATGGAGAGTGTTATGCTAAGTGAAATAAGTCATACAGAGAAAGACAGATACCATATGTTTTCACTCTTATGTGGATCCTGAGAAACTTAACAGAAGACCATGGGGGAGGAGAAGGGGGAAGCAAGTTACAAAGAGGGAAGGAGGCAAACCTTAAGAGACTCTTAAAGACTGAGAATAAACTGAAGGTTGATGGGGGGTGGGAGGAAGGGGAAAGTGGGTGATGGGCACTGAGGAGGGCACCTATTGGGATGAGCACTGGGTGTTGTATGGAAACCAATTTGCCAATAAATGTCATATTAAAAAAAAAGAGAGAGAGAAAGGGGACATGCCAAGTGACCAAGTAATTGTTTTATCCTTCAGAGGCCTCAGCTGAATATACAGGTGGGCAGGCTGTGGGAGGTAACAGCACCAGGGCCTGCCAACTGCCCATGGATGTAGGGCCCGGACAACTGTGATAAGGGTCACAGACCAGCCACTTCTACCCAGTGCCTTTGCTTTCTTGCCAGTAAATCGGTCAGGAGTCCTCACCCTACTTCTTGGTACACTGCTTCACTGCAGCATAGAGTAATGGGCACTATTACAAACACTCAATATGAAATGCCAAACATCAGCCTGAAATGGTATCACATTGAGTGGCACGTGGGTTTAGGGCTCCAACGCTACCTCACTCTGGTGTCAAAACAAGTAGGGAGTCAGAAAATGCATTAACTATTGCCTTTGTCTTTTTTGTGCTTCTAGATTCAAAGTCTCTTTCTATTCTGAGGACTGCTAGGGCCCAAAGGGAGATCCCGGTATTGAGCCTTCCTTCTGATGCCTGTCCATGCCAAAATGAACTTGTCTTCCCCAGTGACTCTGCCTCAGACCTCATGAAGGTCGCTGGTCATTCTCATTGTCATTTGGCCCCAAGTGACTGCTGTCTTTGTGCCTTGATGCTGGGGGCACTTCTCTTCTGAGTAAAAGTGAATTGGGGATATCGTAGAAGCCCTGTTTTTTGTTTGTTTGTTTTTTTTTTTTGATGTTTATTTACCTTTGAAAGAGATAGAGAGACACAGTGTGAGCATGGGAGGGGCAGAGAGAGGAGACACAGAAACTGAAGCAGGCTCCAGGCTCTAAGCTGTCAGCACAGTGCCCAGTGCAGGGCCCGAACCCACAGACTGCGAGATCATGACCTGAGCTGAAGTCGTACACCTAACCGACTGAGCCACCCAGGTGCCCCGAAGCCCTGTTTTTTTGAAGCAACCAAAGTAGTGGGGACTTGCTCAGCACATGTGGCCCGCATCCTCTGAATCCACTGTTGCTCTTAGAAGGGTCATTTAGGGTTTAAAACAACCAGGGTATGTTGGGGGAGATGTTTCAGATCTGAAAAAACAAGAAGGTGTCAGGACATGTATGGTAACCATGCAAGGACTAGAAATCCTAAACTCACCACCATGATCTGTGAAATAAAACCATGAGTGGTATGGAAATCTAGTTCCTCAAATAGGAGAGCCTGGAAGCCTACTGGAGGCACAGACAGGGCCCACCCTTCTGGCCTGCAGGCAGACAGCCTGTCTCTTAGACAAGAATGGTGAATGCAGTAGCATGCGAGGCTGGACTGGATGTCAGGCTAGGTTGTGACAGGTCCTGGGGGCTACGGTCGTGGTCAAAGGGTCCTGCAGGGGAAGAGCGGGTGTGAGCCAGGCTCCAAGCTGAACCAAATCTCCACTTGGGAGCATGTACCAGGTAGTGAGGACTTTGCACATAGAGGAACAGGTAGTGAGGGTTTTGGGGGTGAAGAGTCCTTTCAAGCATGCTTAGGCTGGGACCCCCATCTGGACTTCAGGGACACAGGGTACAGCCTGTCCCAGTCATGTGGACGGATTCTGCTTGCTGACATGTGGACCCATCCTGCTGTTAGCCAACAACTGCTCTCTAGCAAGGGCTTGATTAAGCCTTTACACACATCGTCCCCTGTTGGTGACAGCAGGGACAAGGAAACACTGAAGACGTCCCAGTGAGGGAAGGGCGTCCTCAAGGACTTGACCCCAGTCAAGTCCCTCCCACCCCTGCCAGTCCCCCCCCCCCCCCCCCCCGTAGGGTCTGTTGAATTGTTTCAAACTGAATTCAGTCCATTTCCTAGCTCATAACTAGTCAAAGTGCCTGGTAGCTTGGCTGCTGTGGACGAGTACACGAAATTGGATTTACGGGGCACCTGGGTGGCTCAGTAGGTTAAGTGTCTGACTTTAGCTCAGGTCATGATCTCATGGTTTGTGAGTTTGAACCCCGCATCAGGCTCTGTGTTGACAGCTCAGAGCCTGGAGGTTGCTTAGATTCTGTGTCTTTCAAAAATAAACAAACATTAAAAAATTTTTTTAAAAAAAAATCTACATCTGCAAAGTTTTTGTTGTTTACCTAAATCAGCATATGGAGGCTACTGGACTATACCTTGGGTGGTTGATCACCTTGTACCTCGAGGCCTGGCTGGTTATTGTTCCTGTGTTGTGTGGTTTTGTAGGAAGAGCTGACAGGCCTGCCTGTCCCTGTTTCCAATTTAGATTCTCATAGGCATCTCCTGACAAAGATACTTAATGATAGTTCTGCTGGAAATTTCTAAATAATAAAATACAAGGCCAAAATGGTGGAAAAAAACCCCAACAAAATGATAATGAAGAAGCTTAAGACATACCCAATATTGTTGGCATAATCAGAAAAATGAGGAAGGAGAAACAGAAACACACAAAACACTTTTGTTTCTTCATTTTACTTGGCCATCAAGAAGCCAGTCACAAGAAGCTCCCCATGGTCTTAAGGCAGTGGTTCTCCAAGTGTGGTCCCCAGACCAGGAGCACTAGCATCATCTGGGAACTTGTTAGAGATACAAACTCTCACGTCCTCCTCCAGACCTACTGAATCAGAATCTCCGAAGGTGGGGCCTAGCAAAGATGTTTAACAAGCCTTCCAGGGATTCTGACACTCACTAAAGTTTGAGACTCTGGTCTAAGGAGACCAGAATGGATCTAAAATGCTAAATAAGATCTTACTTGTGGTCGGTCAGCAGTACTGAACACGTTTAAACAAGAATTCTCCTTTCAAATATATACCGTGCTAACCTTCCATCGAGAACCCTAATTTGATGTTTAATTGCAAGATACAAGCAGTAATATCAGATGCACCACACATTTCCTGATGAGGAATATGTCTGATTTCTCCATTGGCTTACACATTTCCAAGGTGGGAAAGAAATGTAAAAACCTCCAAGACCCTCACAAGGGGCTGCCGATCAGCACCTTGTCTCTGAGGGTACTGGAAAGAGACGGAATACCCAATAATGCTTTCAATACTACAAAGAATAGTCTTTTTATTAGCTTCGATGCCATCTGTTTCTAGATGAAAAGACCAGTATTTAAACACCAAATGATGTGGAAATTGTGAAACTACTTTCTTTTATTCATTCCAGTAGAGAGAGTTGGCCTTTTATTGCATTTTCACGGTGGAGAAAATGGTTCCACTTTTCCCTCCTGGCCATAAACACAGGGAATTTTTTTTTTCAACTTCTCCTCACAGCCCCCAAAGGGATAAAACCTACTGCCCCTAATTCAAATGCCAGCAGTATTTCTGGAGATAAAATATTATAATTACAAATTTGCAGGCTCATTTCTTTTTATCTACAGGACCTAGTTCCATCCTCAAGAAAAGCTCTGTATTTCCCCTCAAGGAATGTTAAAGTCTTATTTAAAATAATATATTTGCCCGTTCATTTATGGGCTACTTAACCCACATTGCTCAGTGCGCTCAAACACCAAGGATTGATGACATTTAGCCTTAACTGCAGCTCCCATTCACAGAAGAGAAACACTTCAGGCAGAAGTTCATAAGACACACCACGTGTTTTTAAGGAAAATGCTTTCTTTGGTGCCCTTTAATACTCTTTCTAAAAAAAAAATTAATGTTTATTTATGTTTGAGAGAGAGAGAGGGATTGAGAGAGATTGCAAGTGGGGTAGGGGCAGAGAGAAAGGGAGAAACAGAATCCAAAGCAGGCTCCAAGCGGTCAGCAAAGAGCCCAACGTGTGGCTCGAACTCACGAACCTTGAGATCATGATCCGAGCCAAAGTCGGCCACGTAACTGACTGAGCCACGCAGGCGCCCTCATGCTCTTTCTTAAATGTTGTATTACTTGCTTGGTTATAATACGACCATGTCTGGTAACAACTGTATCTTACACTTGCATGCAGAACTAATGTTTGAGTCCCTTAAAATTTTTTTTAAATTTTATTTATTCTTGAGAGAGAGAGAGAGAGAGAGAGAATATGAGTGGGAGAGGGCAGAACAAGAGAGGGACACAGAATCCGAAGCAGGCTCCAGGCTCTGAGCTGTCAGCACAGAGCCTGATGCAGGGCTCGAACCTGACCCCAAGTTGGACGCTTAACCAACTAAACCACCCAGGTGCCCCTAAGTCCCTTTTAAAGTTCAATTCCTGTTGAGGCTTTTTTTCTAACACATATTGAATAGTCAATAAACATGTTGATCTGACAAGAAAACATTTAATTGGTCAGATGGAAACATCTTCTGAATTTAGTGATGTCGTGATAATTTGTGGCTGGTGATTGAAAAACTGGACAGCATTTGTATAATTTAAATAGTATTATATATGTGATACTTTTGCATATGATTAGCATTCTGGCATACATCAAACACCATCTGACATTTCCAGAAAATTTAGTAATGGTTCTGGTCACAAAGTATCTTTCCCTTCTGTTGCTACCACAAACTTCAAGTTTTTTTCCCCAAGGTTCTTTCTTTCACATTACCAAATGATTCTTTGTTGGTCATAACTGAGTCACAGTATCAAAAGATGACTAGATCTAAAGAGGACCTTATAGAAGATCTTGACCAACCCCTTTATTTACAGATAATGGGCATTAGGTCATTTCTTTCATAATTTCCTCTGCTTTCTGAAGAAAACCATAACAAGAGCAGATTCAAAATTGATCAGATGCTCTGGTCTCAGAGGAACAAAACCTCAGCAAATGCCTTAATAGTACCAGCCCTTGATTATTGGTCTATTTGTCTTTCTGCAGGTTTTAGAATTTCTATTAGAAAATACTAGCCTTTATCACATAACCAGCAGAGGGGTCTATAGTACACATCACCGTGAAATAAATCTCTCTTTATAGCCTTTAATACTCCTCAGAGCCTTTAGCCTTCAGTGTGTGGATGCCATATATAGATATATCTAGATATATCTATATATGGCATCCACACATATATATCCACAAATATATATATATATATATATATATATATATATATATATATATAATCGTCCATTGCTTCTCTTTAGCTGTCTTATTAGATTGCTTGTATCTTTCCAGTAAAGTACTCATATATTGAAGCCTAGTCATGAATCTATTTTACCAAAATGATAGAGTGAGAATGTGTTTGCTTTATCACATTAAAAATCTAGAGAACATTGCATATTGCTCACATTCTGTGCATAAGTACAGACACCACATTCTGTGCTTAAGTATAGACACCTAACTCCAAAACATAGCTCTCGAACTGCACCTGTCCAATATGGCGGCCGTTAGCCACATGTGGCTACTTAAACTTAATTGAAATTAAATAAACTTTAAAAGTAGTTCCTTAGTAGCACTGGTCACATTTCAAGTGCCTGATAGCCACATGCAGCTAATGGCCACTGTTTTACATAGCGCAGATATAGAATTATTTCCATCACCACAGAAAGTTCTTTTGGTCAGACTGTTTTAGAATCTCTTTCCTATTTTTCCTCATGAATTTTGGGTTCTTTTATGTCTTTCTAAGCCCATTATCCTAATATATCTATAGCATTTATCACTTTCTGATCTTTTATTTATATATTTATATACTTACTAGGAATGTAACCCCCATTTTGATCACCTCTTTAATTTCAATGCCCAGAAGAGCACCTGGCATACAGTAAGTGCTCAATAATTATTCATTGAATGAATGAATGATGTCTGGTTACAGAATCAGATTTTACCTTGGGTTTCTAAGTTCAGAACATGAATTTAGTGTGTTTTGAATTATCTGAAATGATAGGGAAGCTGTCATTTGACAGGATGGTGGGAAATGATAGATTTCCCATCAGAAGATTGCTCTTAAATTCCTTTCTTCAGATACTCTATAAATGGACAAACTGAAAGGAAGTTGGAGTGCTTTCTAGTGGGGTATAAAGCTATCAAAGTTGCTCAAAAAACACTGGTGAGGCAGAAGGGGTGGGTCCTTATTCTTCTTTAAACAGTGACTCAGAGATTAACAAAGTTACTAGGCTGAAATCAAGAGGAACATGTCAATCTTCAAATCACCTCTAATAAAACAAAAAGCAAAACGGACCCCTGTAGTCTGGGATCCAAGAAAGCAGGCACTGCCTATACTCACTTTGACATACCTGTCATGCCAAGTTCAACATGGGAAATACAGGTAAGCACTCACATTATCTGCTGCCTTGCCCCTCCAGGACATTTTCACATGTCTTTGGGTAGATAGAATAAAGGTGACAGGCTTCAGGGGCAAGCGCTTACCCATGTACTGGGAAATTAAACCATGTTATTAGCTGCTGGTGACATTCTAACCATTATCAAGGTAAAGAAAACTTAATTTCCTTTTTATTCCTACTAAAAGACAGCAAGTCTATATTAACACACAAAATGCTATGACTCTAACACATGATCCCTAACAAAGTCCAATCATTTCAGCCTATGCCATTGACAGCTAATGAACATGACACAGAATAGTGAACAAATCTGATTTCTTTATGTACAAACATTTCCAAATCCTTTTAATAGCTGCTATTATGACAAGATGATTGGACTGTCCTTTAGCAGAAACCCTGAAAGGGAGGTTAGAAATCTCACAGGCAGGTTAAAATTCCTTCAAGAGAAGATGACAATAATGCCAGTCTCTAAACAACCCACCATAGAAGAAGCAATAGGGGCGATGAGAAGGAAGTGAAGAATACAATCTGTGATGGCGGAACATAGGATGTATCCACCTCACAAACCAGAGATGCCGGCTGCTGTCTGTAAATGAGGCCCTTCAAAGGCTCAGCAATAAGGAACCTCAACTCCACAGAGCAGACTAAGGTTGTGATTGGAGAGAAGGAGGTGGCATTTTGGTAATGGAGAGAGCACGAGGACAGTAAAACTGTTATTGTGTGTTTCCTGGACACTCATCTGCCTTCAATCTGTCAGGGAGCCATGACAATGACAGGCCAACCAGAAGGGCACTGCAGTGTCACAAAAGTGAAGGATTTTATGCCTAAGCTTAGGCAACTACAACACAGAACAATTATAGAACACAATGACCTTAATGTATCTCAAGGAAGTTATGCATGTGTAATGTCTAAGGCTGCTAAACCCTGTGTTTTGAAGACTCATTTGTCATTTCTCATCAGATCACTAGATGAAAAAATAGCAAATGTATGTTTACACACAGACATGCTACACATATAGATAAAATACATACAATATATATGTTTATATACACTAACTAAACTATTATATATTATATATTATAATTATAACATATAATATATAATATATATATGTATGTATATATATATACATATATATACACACACACACATATATGTATATGTATATATATGTGTATATATACATATATGTGTGTGTATATATACATATATATATGTATATATATACATATATTCTTTAAACATAATGCCAAGGAAAGGGCAATTCATACATTTCGGCCCTCCCCATAAAATGACATGCAGTAAAACCTCGGTTTGTGAGCATAATTCATTCTGGAAACATGCCTGTAATCCAAAGCACTTGGATATCAAAGTGAATGTCAAGAACCACTGGCTCAGTTGTGATCGTGTTACGTTCAGTGTCATGTACGACTCATATTGCAAGACACCACTCGTTTAGAAATGTATTAGAAATATTTGCTCATCTTGTGCGACACTCACAGAGCGAGTTACTCGCCATCCAAAGTTTTGTACTTCAAATGAGTCCATGTGAACTCATTTTTACCGTGTCCATTTAGTGGACATTTACAATGTGTAGATACTGGAACAAAAGTATTGCTGATGAGTGGTTGGGGTAAAGGAGCCAATAAATCTAGACAACATATCGAAACACTACTTCTTAGATACAGTTGGAACATCTTGCTCTTAAAGTGTGACTTTTTACACTGTTATATATAAAGAAATCAACGTAATACACATAAAGGCCTTAGAGGCTGTTTACAAGCTTGTCAGGGTAAAGTTTTTGGTTACATTATATCACTGCCATATATTGATGTCAATTAAATATAAAAAAATAACAATGTTTCCCTAATATTTACCATGGACAAACTACTGTGCTTCAGAATTATCAATGCATTTCACCTTTTTATTGTAAAATAAAACACAGATACAGGAAACTGCACAAAACAAACACACAGCAATATTATAAGGTGAACACCACCAGGTCAAGGAACAGAAATTCCAGCAGCTGGGCTCCTTCCATGTGCCCCATTCCTATCACAACCATAGCAGCCATTGCCCTGACTTCTATACTAATCACTTCTTTGCACTTTTAAAAACGACTTTTTCATTCACGTGGGCAGCCTTAGGCTATAGTTTAATCTTGCCTGTTTTCAAAAGTGGGATATTATTTTCAAACTACAGATTCTCTTTCTTTTCCTAACAATTAATTAGCTGAAGGATCCAGGTTGTGGTTTCTCTCAGCCTGGATTTTGCTGACTGCATATTCATAATGCAGTTCAAAATATTCCTCTGTCCTTTGTATTTCCTGCAAGTCAGCAACTGCATCTAGAAGCTTGGCGAGAATCTGCTTTGGCAAGACTATAGGAGGTGGGTGAGTTGTTTCATCAGGAGGCCCATACTGTCTAGCTGTTTATCGTTTTTCATGTTAACAGCCAATAATGCTAAATGCTTACATCTGTTAATTCACTGGAGATTGCCAATGCTAATTATCCTATTTCTTTTTCATTTAACACTGTTTTTTTTTTTTTAAAGGATGCTTTCCCTCACCTCTTATTTTGTTATCCAGTGGTACCATTCATAAGATTCAGAGTGTCACATGCTTCTTTCCCTTTATTTTCTAGTTTTCCAGATAATGATGGTTCCCTATAATCCTTCCAAAGTGACCAGAATTAAAAAAAAAAAAAAACATTATAAACTCATGAGTTTAAACATATTTGATGAGTTCCATTCCACTGCAATTATTATTATTATTGAAGTTCAAATGATCCTATCTTTATCCAGTGGGAGCCTCTTCAAGTTCACTCCTGAGTCCTCTTGATATGACCCCAGTAATCTTTAATAGCTTTCTTGCTATCCGGATTGACAAACATGTTCCAGATTCCTTTTGTACACTGACCTGGAATCAGCTACTTCTCCCAGAGCCCTGGTTCCTGTTAGTGATGAACTGGTATTTCAAGACCACAAAGTGGGCACTAGAGGTTCTTCTTGTTACTGGAACATTGTATGTGTACATACAGCAAGTTCTTACTTGTTGATAACACTTTGTCTCTGCTTTTATACTTCAGAGATTTCAAAATAATATTCTCAGTTCACATTTTTTTCCTTGAGAATCCTAAATATATTACTCCATTTTTTTGACATAAAGTGTTGCATCTAAAAAGTATGAGGATAATCTAATTTTCTTTCCCTTAGAAGTCTTCCCTTTTATTTAGATGTCTAAAGGTTTTTTTTTTTTTCCCCCCTTTAAGGTCTAGTTTAAAATCAAAACCACACTCAGATATCACCTCACGCCAGTCAGAGTGGCTAAAATGAACAAATCAGGAGACTATAGATGCTGGAGAGGATGTGGAGAAACGGGAAGGGAACCCTCTTGCACTGTTGGTGGGAATGCAAACTGGTGCAGCCTCTCTGGAAAACAGTGTGGAGTTTCCTCAAAAAAGTAAAAATAGATCTACCCTATGACCCAGCAATAGCACTGCTAGGAATTTACCCAAGGGATACAAGAGTGCTAATGCGTAGGGCACTTGTACCCCAATGTTTATAGCAGCACTTTCAACAACAGCCAAATTATGGAAAGAGCCTAAATGTCCATCAACTGACGAATGGATAAAGAAATTGTGGTTTATATACACAATGGAATACTACCTGGCAACGAGAAAGAATGAAATCTGGCCTTTTGTAGCAACATGGATGGAACTGGAGAGTGTTATGCTAAGTGAAATAAGTCATACAGAGAAAGACAGATACCATATGTTTTCACTCTTATGTGGATCCTGAGAAACTTAACAGAAACCCATGAGGGAGGGGAAGAAAAAAAAAGAGGTTAGAGAGGGAGGGAGCCAAAGTGTAAGAGACTCTTAAAAACTGAGAACAAACTGAGGGTTGATGGGGGGTGGGAGGGAGGGGAGGGTGGGTGATGGGTATTAAGGAGGGCACCTGTTGGGATGAGCACTGGGTGTTGTATGGAAACAAATTTGACAACAAATTTCATACTTAAAAAAAAAATAAAGTCTAGTTTAACTTACTATATTGTATCATTCTGGGTTACTATTCTCATGTATATGGTGTGCTCTCTCAATATATAGTTTTAAGTAGTTATTTATTTCAGAAGGTTTTTTCTTTTTTGCCATTACAGTTTTAGTATTTTTTTTCTGTTCTCTTGCTTTATTTTTCTTCTTCAGGACTCCTATTATCCATGTTAAATCTTTGCCTGTTGCCAGTATAGACACTTTCTCTTAAATCTTTGTGTTGCTTCATTTCTTTTTTAAAAAATTTTTTAATGTTTATTCATTTTTTAGAGAGAGAGACAGAGTACGAGTGGGAGAGGGTCAGAGAGAGAGGGAGACACAGAATCCCAAGCAGGTTCCAGGCTCTGAGCTGTCAGCACAGAGCCTGACATGGGGCTTGAACTCACGAATCACGAGATCATGACCTGAGCTAAAGACACTTAACTGACTGAGCCACCCAGGTGCCCCTGTTTTTCTTCATTTCTTTTTGAGTTTTTAAGTTTTGTATTTTAAGCTCATTTTGAAATAGCATGCTTCAGTTTTAATCTCTTTTCCTGACATCTTCCTGCAAGGTCTGCAGGGAAACATCCCTGCTCTGTGTTCTTCTGTTCTCCTCGTAACTTCATATGGGACTGGATCTTGATACCTTTCTGATACTCATTATACAAAATTCGTTTTCCTGAACCTTTAGAAGGTGTGGTTCAAGAGAGGTTGACTGACTTGACCGAACTTCTTTGGTTGTCTTTGTGAGGGATTTAAAACCGTGGCAGACTGCTTTCTGAGATCTCCCGTACCTCTCTCCTTTCTCTCCTCCTCTCTTCCCTTCATGTCTGTCATGGTCCTGCTCAATTTTGAGTCCATGGAGAGTCAGATGGGTCCCCTGCCCTGGAAGGGACCTTTGGCTGTTTGGTTTCAAGGGTTTATGTAGCCCAGACTGCCCCAGCTCCCTTCAGAACCCACCCAGAAGCCCCTGCACTCAGCTAGTACTGAACTGGGTAAAACATCCCGCTTTCAGCGGCTGTGCTCAAACGGGCCTGCAGTCCTCTCCAGTGCATTCCTGTTGGCTATTCCGGTGTGTCAGATACCCTGCTGTTCCCTCCCCACTTCTTCCTCTTGTACAAACGCTGACATAATGCAGGTCTGGTGGCTGTTGGTGGGTTACCTCCACCACCTGCTTATTATACTTAGGGATTTCTGGAGACACCTTATCACATAGTTTTGAGGTAAATGCGTACGGGTATTTGGTCTTGCTACCTAGTTGTTCTGTTTTCTGTGAGGATTCAGAGAGTTTAAAACTATGTTGTTGCTGTCTTCTTCCTGGAACCAACTTGGTATAGTTATCTTAAAAAGAATATTTTTCATCTATCCCTGAGGCTGATCCCTAAATCTGGTATGTCCTTGCCTGCGTGGGCATCCTGTCCTTGCTGCTGAAGTAGACACTGACACGACACCTAGGGCTGTGCTCTGGGGGAAAGTCTACTCCTGCTCGATGCCCGCATCTACTCCATCAAGACGCGGTCTCCTCCGAGACAGCTGTATGCTGCAGATGTCCAGATGTGGAGGCTATTCAGCAACGCAGAGACTCAGGGGGAGTCGGCAGCAGGTGGCGGAACCCTTAATCTTGTGGTTCATCTGCAGCTGGCTCCCTAGGCGGTGCCTATATAGCAGCAGTAGTTCCAGCAGAGTTAGGACAATCAAAAACCACCGCCTATCAGCTACACTTCATTGCAGTGGATGGGAGAAGGCTAGTATCCCAGCTGGATTTGGGTCATGGGGCTTAACGGGCAAGGCATTCCTTCCAGAGGGCTGCCCAAGGACCTCACTCTGCTTCCTGAGCCAGGCGCCTTCATCATTCTTGCCTGATGGGAGTGATGACTGCTAATGTGAAAATGACATTTCCAATGCTCTCCCTTTCTAAATGAGGGTTTTTTATTTTCCTTTGCAAGCACTGTATATTGGGACAGACAGGTAGTCTTTTTGTTTATAGGTCAGCAGATTACAGAAGCCTTATCTGGACCTGATGAAGACAGCTGCACAAAACCCAGAGATCCTGGGCTTTGAATGAGATGCAGTAACTTGTGGGGGAGGGAGTGGGTTCTGCTGATAACAGAGGAGTATGCATGGATCCACGGGTGGCTACAGGGACAGACTGTGGCAGATAACAGCATTTAGATTCCCCAGTATCTACCTGAAACCCCCTTCTAGTGTGCAGGGGCTGAAAAGCAGGGGGAAAATAAATCCCACAGTCCCTTGCAGTTCAGGTTCAAAATGTGATTTAGGTTCTACCCACCACCTTGTACTCACAGGAGGCTTTGATTTAGAATGGGGGCATATGGAAGGAAACAAGACATAGGGTATCGGTTCTGCAGACTGGCCACAGCAGTGATGGCTTCCTAACTAGAGCTGAAGAGGCTGGTTTTGCACCCAGCAGCTACTTGGGATAGTTTCCTGATCAAGGCAAATGTGGAAGCCATTCTGAGGGTTTGCCATATGGTTTGGGGAGTTGTTCCTAAAAGCTGTGTCTAGAGTTTTCTTCTTCAGCCCTCCAGTGATTCTGAAAGTCACTTAAAATCCTATAATGAATCACTCTGTGTTTAATCTACCTAAAATGGATCATGTTTTCTGCACCTGAACTCTGACCAACATAGCCAGCCAATGAGCAAAGCACATGCGGCTCTGCTCTCTCTCGCTTTACCAAGGGGCGGGCAGCCAGGCTTCCCAGGTGACCCCTATTCCTGGAAGGGCCTAGCAGGAAGGGGATGCTTCCAGCAGTTGGACATAGTTGGGCATGCGTGTTTGCCACCAGAGGAGACAGAAGCAACAGTCTACCACAAGCACATATGTGAGTGGCAATGGTGGTCCTTTTCATGTTTCGGCCACAGCCATCGATATTCTTATTGGCCGAGGTCTGGCAGAACAACACTGTACATTCTCTCCGAGAACTATAAAACAAAAATGTCATTTGTGTTTTTCAAAGAACTTTTGGGTTTAGAGAAATGAAGCGGGATGATTTTCAGACCTAACATAGGTAAGATGCTTCCAATTTAGGATGCAATTTATAAACTGCATGGCTTCCCTCCTGTTTGTAGGGCATATTATCTATCTTAGTATAAAAAGAAGTGCAGTTTTTCTCTGTTTCAGACATCGGAAGAGCGGCTGGCGGTATTTGACTGCATTGTTTTTGCAGGCTACAACTTGAATGTTTCAGTTGTATAATGAAAGGACACTTGGCTTTGAGCCACAGGCAACAGGGACTGGTTATCCTGCACAGCACTAAGGCTATTGTGCTAACAAGGGACAGATTGCGCATTAAGAACATAACAGCTGTTCTCAAAGGGCAAAGAGTGTAGCTGCACCTCCCAGAGTCATCCTTTCCCTTGTGCGGCCTGTGTAGACTCTGGAGCAGCTAGTCATCTATCTGACCTTACACAGTGACCTCTGAGAGCAATCTGTCCCTTCTGTCCTCAAGTTTCCTAGAAGAGCAGCAGCAATGGCTGGTCCCTCCTGGAAACTCAGACCAATGGGTTACAGTAATGGTCGTGTGTCTTTTCTCCCTCACAGAGGTGATGACACCCAACTTCTATTCTTCACGCCCACTCTGATATTTTTACCTTTTCTATTTACAAAATGCTATCAATGAGTTTGCTATGTCATATCGTTACATCTCTTTGATCCTGCATCTTTTCTCTAATAAACCTTTTTTTTTTAGAGCTTATTTATTTTGAGAGAGAGAGAGAGAGAGAGAGAGAGAGAGAGCAAGCGCTCATGCTGGTGAGCAGGGAAGGGGCAGAAAGAGGAAGAGAGAATCCCAAGCAGGCTCCATGTTGTCAGCACAGAGCCCAATGCAGGGCTCAACCCCACGGAACGTGAGAACATGACCTGAGCCGAAATCAAGAGTTAGATGCTCAACAAACTAAGCCACCAAGGCATTCCTCTAATAAAATTTTAATTTTAGAACCTCTTCAAATTTGTACAATGATTGTGCAGAATACAAAGAGTTCCAACATAGCCACACCCAGTTTCCCCTACTATTAACATCTTCCATTAGTATGGTACATCTATTGCAATTAATGAACTGATCTTGACACATTATTATTAACTAAAAGTCCATACTTAGTTTCTACTTGATGTCTCTTTTCTATTCTAGGGTCCCTTTCAAGATACATTACATTTAGGTGTCATGTTACCTTAGGTTCTTCGTGGCAGTGACAGTTGATTTTCCTTGTCTTTGATGACCTTAATAGTTTTTAATTTTTTTTAAGTTTATTTATTTTGAGAGAGATAAAGAGAGAGAGGGAGGGGCAGAGGGAGAGGGAGAGAGAGAATCCTAAGCAGGGTCCGTGCTATCAGCACAGAGGTGGGGTCTGATCTCACAAATCCTGAGATCATGACCTGAACCAAAGTCAAGAGTTGGACACTTAACCTGAGACACCCAGGCACCCCAGACCTTGATAGTTTTGAAGAATACTTAACCTACATCTTTTCAGAGTTGTTTTGGAAGGAGGTATCAGTAGGATCATGAGTCTTCAAAAGAAAACCTAACAGTTCTGAGTTTTTAGAAAGACTCAGGCTTATGGCTTCATCTCTGTCAATATTCATCTGTGACAGAGTGTTGGGTACACCTGCCCAGTGGATATTTAGACAGTTCCTGAGAGAACTCCTCTGGAGCAGGGGCTCCCCAACCTGGCTGATCACTACATTCAAATGGAGAACTTTACATAAAGTATAGATTTTCAGGCCATAGCCCAGTTGTACAGACTCAGAATCTCTACCAACAGGGTCTTAAATTCTGAAATTTTTATCTTTTAAAAAATAATAATAGTGCTAATTATGTTTTTAATGTACAAAATTATAAAGCATGGCCCATAGTCTGTTAGTATTATTAATATAAATAGAAGTATGTATGCAGAAAATTTAAAGAGTAACTAAAAGTCCAATGCCTCCCTATAGTCATTTAACCATTTTCTAGGGACATTTTGGTTGCTCCCTGTTTTTATTGTTGTCTTTTGTTTTCTTGGGGATTTGTATTTCAACAAGTTTCCCAGATATTCTGGTGTCATCAGAAATTTAGAACCCACTACTACAGAAGAAATTCACAATTCAGCTGTGGGAGAACAGAATGGCCCTTTCAGCTGACATCCTTTATAAAATCATAAAGCCCCACTCTTCCCCTTCCTCCCCTGTTGAACAAGTCAGCCTTAAAGCCATTAGAGGGGGCAGAGCAAGAAGAGGCAGCCTGTAACAGCCTGGGGGGTGTCTGAACCCATGCGGCATAAAGAGGGCACCGACACTGGGAGGGACAGCTTGGAGAGGGTAATCAGAGCCCAAGCAGGGTAAGTCCCTACAGAGGACAGACAGAGGGGAGTTAAGACCTGAGTGGGTGAGGAGGGCATCCATGTGCAAGGGCAGCCTGAGATAGTATGTCAGGGCCTGGGCAGGGAGAGGCAGGCGTGGGTATCCACGTGGAGGGGTGGCCTGGGGCCCAAGGGGATGAGGAGGGTATTCATGGAGGTGGGTGCCTCTGCGATGGAAGTCAGAGCCTGAATGGAGGGCATCCATGTGGGGAGAGGGGTGCAATGCAATGGTGATGGAAGGCTGATATCAGGGGATTAATCAAATAAATAAATATAATAAGGGTAACAAAAGCCAAGTTTCTCACTACTGAAGAAAGAAGTCACTAACATGGAAAGGGAGAAGAAAAGATAGAAACCCTGGATACCCTACAATTAGAGATATCAGTATGAACTTACAGATTTAAATATATGTATATTTAAATTTGCTATATTTACAAATATATGCATTTGGATTAATACATAAAAACATATGTACTATATGCTCATATATACACATACGTATATTTGTGCAGTCTGTATTTATACATACATGTCTATCTATACATATTTACATAGATACATATGTAAATGTGTGCATGTCTTTTGAGTGGGCCTGGGAGCAGCAACACCCCCAATAGCAACAGACACACCTAGTGCCCAGACCTTGGCTTTAATACCATTTTCCACTAAAAAGAACCAGGGATCCTTGGAGAAATGACTGCTTTCAGGGCTGGGGCAGGCAAAGAACATGATGAGCTTAGAACATTTTGTGCCAAAAATCAAGGGACGTGTTCAAAGAATGATGAGGACATGTCAAAAGAACACAGGAGCCAGGCTGAAGGGGCTCAGGTGAAATTTGGGACAACTTGAGCATCAAAATAAATAATGAGTGTAACAGATTATTCCCCAATGAATAAACTAGGAAGCTGCAATCTCACACTGAGAGAAATAACTGAAAAAGTTGTATTGTAAGTTTGATAAAGAATGGGAAGTGTACATAGTTTGAAAGTATCTTCCACAAATATATTCCTCAATTAAAAGGAAAAAGAGCAACTTCACAGGGGAGAAGTCCAAAAGATACCTCTTTTAACCAAGGGATGGAAATAAAGGTCATCAGTAATGGGACAAATTGAAATTGTGTGCCATCTGTTAGGATGCAATGGAAAGAACCCACCATCGCTTCTGTGATCTTCCTGTGTATATTCATTTTGTACCTTAAGCCGACAAACATGTACTATGTCACAGTTTCTGGGGGTCAGGGATCTGGGAGTGGCTTAATTAGGTGATTCTGGTTTAAGGTCTTGAACAAGATTGAAGTGAAGTAGTCATCCAAGATGACAGTCAACCCAAGGTTTAACTAGGGGTGGAGAATCCACTCCCAAGCTCATTCAACATTGTTGGCAGTCCTCAGTTTCTCACTGGCTGTTGGCTAGGTGCTTCAGTTGACATGCTGGCCTATCCATAGAACTGCTCATGACATGGAAGCTGGCTTCCCACAGAGCAAGTGATGCAACAGGATCACTTCATAATTTAATCACTTCTATATGCTCTGGGTCACAAAGATCAACTGTGGTATCACGTGGGAGGAGACTGCACGAGGGTGGGAATAACAGGAGGTGGGGCCCAATTTGAAGGCTGGCTACCACACTGCTGAAGGCTCATAATCTGAAGATCATCATGACAGACCCAAATCCATGGGCAAGGAGATGAAAATCAAGGAAGAATAGGGAACTGTTCCAGAGCGGGAGAGATTAAAGTGACAACTAAATACAATGGGCGGCACTGAACTAGACCCTTTTGTGATTAAGGACATTATTGGGACAAATGGCAAAAACCTGAATGTTAGAGGATTCGTTGGTAGCAATGCACTGATGTTGATTTCCTGATTTTACTAGATTGCATCGTGATTTTGTTGGAGAATGTTCTTCTTATTTCCAGGAAATACCCACTCAAATGCTAGAGAGAGAGAGAGAGAGAGAGAGAGAGAGAGAGAGAGAGAGAGAGAACATCAGGTCTGAAACTTACTTTCAAATGGTTTGGGGAGAGAGGATGTTCTTCTGTAATTGCAACTTTTAGGTAAGTTTGAGGTTGTTTCCACATTAAAAATGTACATGAATTATAAAAACCGATGACACAAATTCAAGTGTCTAAGGGAGAAAATCCTAATTCTGCTGTAGGTAGAATTATATAATGGTGCTGCTTTTGTAGGTCAAAAATGTGTGAATGCTGGTAATTTCATATGGTTCAAGCTAACACAAGAATATCACAATAAACTGATCAATATCAAAGATAATGAAATTATGCATTTCCATAATTCAATTATGGAAATTCAATAATTCAATTTCATAAAACAATTCACAGCGTCCTTTCGAGGATCTCTCTTCTGCAACAGCCCACTCCTTGGCTAGCATCCCTAGCGTCTGCCTCTCTGTCGATGCCCTTCCTTCAGCACAAAGAAGTTGCTGGCAAAACCCGACCTTAGAAACAGTCCCTTGATTTCCTATTCCCCTCTGGATACGTTCCTATTCTTTGCACTCTTTTCCAGCATGTTCTGAAAGAATGGGTTCTATTCCCCGTGTCCTCTTACTCCCCATTTTCCCCTAAACTCACTGTAAATGGGTTTATCAAGCTACCACCCATAAACAGTTGCTCATCAAAGCCATCAGGTACTTTCCTACTGACTTCTCAGTCTTCAACACTACTGCCCACTTTTTCCTTCTTGAGACATTTTCTTCTCTTGGCTTCTGTGAAACCACATTTCTCTGGAGTTTCCTTTTCTCCTCTTTGCTTGCATCCTTGCCCCCTACGATTCATCCCCCAGAAAGTATGCACAGTCATCTTCTACAGACGTGAACCGGAGCATGCCATTCAACCGAAAGCCCTGCAGGGGCTTCACTGGACAGGGTAACGCTAAGCTCCTGGGGGAGGTCCTGTGAGATCTGGCCCCTACCCAGGCCCACTCCACCCCACACGCGTCCCTCTGGGCCTCTCACTCAGCCTTCTGCTCGCTTCTCAAACCTGCCAAGCTTGTTCCCATCCTGCTCTTCCAGGCAGGTCTTCTCTGCTTCAAACGCTCTTCCCCAGTCATCTCAGGGCAGACGCCTCCTCTGCGTTCTGTCTTAGCTCACATGGTAACTTCTCAAAGAGACTTTGCCTCAAAACCTAATTTAAAACAGATTCCCACCCTTACCTGCCCCAATCCTTCTCTCCCATCACCCTGGTGTGTGTTCCTCAGAGCACATATCTTAATAGGAAACGGTCTTCTTTATTCGCGTATTAGTTCAGCACTTGTCTGCCTCCCCTAGAACACAAGTGCCCCGAGTGTCTTGTCAGTCTTGTTCTTTACTGTGTCTCCAGTGTCTAGAACAGTGCCTGACACATGGTAGATGCTTCATAAATACTTGGTGAGTAAATGAATCCCCTGCTTTCTGTTTCAAACTGCTAACGATTTCAAGCCATCAGATGTCTCACGGCTATGACAACAATCACAGAATTTAAGAGATGACCTTCCTTCCAAATCATTGTGTCCACACTCAGATCAAATGAAGAACCTCTTCACAACACTGCTGACAGAGGGTATATCCAGCCTCTGCTTGGGTACTCTCAGTAATGGGAGAACTCACGATTTTCCATAATGGAATGTTTACATGTCATTGCTGACAGCACTATGTGTTGGAAGGATTTTCTCTTCAGTGACCCTAAATCTTCCTCCCTCTCTGTTCCACTTATATTGGTCCCGAAAGCAACTTAAAAAAGCCCTGCTTCACCTGACAGTGACTCAAATATTACTTGAGGGAGGGATCACATGAGTCCTACTTCTCTTCTCCAAGATAATGCTTTATGTGACATGAAAAATGAACCAGCACAGCACCTGAGAAAGGCCTGCAAAATTTGAGCAACTTGGTTTTAAAACAGCAAAACCTTTCTGACATCTTATCTGAAAAATAAAACGTGAGAGTGCCCTTGAGTGTTCAGAGAACACGGCCTCATTTCTCATGACTGTCCTTCTGTTGTCTTAACAGCCTGCTTCTCCGCATCACGGCCTTCCCGGTGCTGAGGGAACCGCGGCAGTCACAGCCAGCCAGGCCCAGGAGCATCCTCTCCGAGACAAAGACCCATCTTGGTCAGAACAGAATTGTGGCTCTATGGTCTCATCTCTGGACAAATTTTACATTTTAAGAAGGTGAGAGAGAACTCTTGTGATGTCACTATTCATTAATGAGCCTCGTGGCAAGGGCTCTTTGCCAAGGGAATTAAACAATTTATTCTATGAGGGAAAAACCAGTTTGGATCTTACTCCCCTTTGGGCTTTCGGTGTGTATGTAGCACAGGAGGAAGAACAGATGGTTGTGGTTAAACAGGCAGCATTCTAGTGCGTATCTGTACCCTTCCCTGTGATTTTCATAAGGGAGTAAGCACTCTATAAATACTATTGAATGAAAGAGTGAGAGTGAATGAAGAAACCAGTGAACCAGAGGGTCTCAGAACTAGAGCTGTAGTCTGAGCCTTCCTTTTACAGACAAGGCAGTAGGGGAGTCAGAGCCGAGGAGTGCCACATGCAGGACCAGACCACAGTGCTCCTGGGTCTTAGGCTCCGAACACTTGCTGAAGATTCATGCTGCCTCTCTTACCAGGCAGCTGTACAAATGAATTTCCAGTTAACTGAATAGGCACACAGGACTTTTTGTTTTGTTTTTAATAACCAAATCACTGTGGATGATTTCCTCATATCTGGGTCCCACAAAATGATTATTTTTAAGCCAGTCACAGTAAGCCCATAATCCTTGGCAGGGACACATTTAGGGACTGGATGTGACCCCATCCTGGCCATTGAGGCATCAGAAATCTGCTAAGGAGTCCCGGGACCCCCTGCCTCTAAGGAGGAGACATAGGGAAGATGTCACTGTTCTCCCTCTGGCACTATCACGTCTGATGGTGGACCTGCTTGCTGTAGCCATCTTGCTGCCAGTCTGAGGATGAGGTTTCACTGAGGACGGGAGCACAGAGAGATGGAAAGAAACTGGCGCTTCAGGATCTTATGAAGTTCCTCAACCAACACCTCTGGAGCCTGCCCTATCTGCAATCTTTCAGTGAGGTGAAATTATAACTTATCATTTAAACCAGCTGAGTCAGATATGCTGTTATTTGGAGCTGAAAGTATCCTAAGAGGTTTGAATCGCTTAAAAAAAGTTTTTAAAAATATTTATTTGTTTTTGAGAGAGAGTGACAAAGCGCGAGCAGGGAAGGAGCAGACAGACAGGGAGACACAGAATCCGAAACAGGCTCCAGGCCCTGAGCTGTCAGCACAGAGCCCGACACGGGGCTCGAACCCAGGAACAGCGAGAGCATGACCTGAACTGAAGTCAGAAGCTTAATCGACTGAGCCACCGAAGTGCCCCGAAGTTCAAATCATTTTTGATAGAAACCTTGAAAATGAAAATATTCGCTTTCTTGATTTCTTAAACGATAAAAAAAAAAAAAAAAAACAACACAGAAAATAAACATTTCTTCAACTAGTCAGGGACATCACTCTGCTGGCGAGGACTGAGCAAGGCCACAATGCAGTAATGCTTTGATTGCCTCCATGCTGCCTACTAACACAAATGCTCAAATATTCTATGCCATTAAGGTCTCAATCTTTTTAATCGCAGGACCCCTTTACGCTCTTAAAACCATTACTAAGGACCCCAAGAAGCTTTGGTTTATATGGGCTGCATCTACTGATATTTACCACACGAGAAATTAAAACTAAGAAATTAAAAAATATTTATTCATTTAAAAGTAACCACAGTAAACCCAATAAATGTTAGCATAACGTATTTTAATGAAAAATAACTAAATTTCCCAAAACAAAAGAAAATTAGTGACAAAAGAAGTAATGTTTGACATGTTCATGATCTCTTTAATGTCTTAATATCAGACAACTGAATTCTCAAATATGCTTCTGGCTGAATCTGTCACGACATGTTGTTTTGATTCAAGTATATGAAGAAACTCTGGCCTCATGGAGATATGTAGTTAGAAAATGAAGGAGTATTTTAATCATTGTTCCAGATAATTATAAATATTTGTCTTTGATTCGACCATAACTTGACAAATTTCTAAAAGGCTAGCTGCAATGGAGATACAACACAGTATCAACATTAACAAAAGTTTGGAAGAAGTTGAGTCCAACCCTCAAGGATGACTCTGAGGGGCTCAGTGGGGGAAGTAACTGCAGAAGTGATGAAAACAGCAAGAGAACTAACTAGAATTAGAAGTAGAGCCTGAAGATGGGAGTGAATTGCTGCAATCTCACGAGAAAACTTGAGCAGATGAGGAATTGCTTCTATGGAGGAGCAAAGAAAGTGGTTTCCAGAGATGGAATCTACTACTCCTAGTGAAGATGCTGTGAAGATTGTTGAAATGACAACAAAGGACTTAGAAGATGACATAAACTTAGCTGACAAAGCAGTGGCAGGGTTTGAGAGGTTTGACTCCAATTCTGAAAGAAGTTCTATTGTGGGTACAATGCTATCAAACAGCATCGCATGCAACAGAGAAATCATTCATGAGAGGAAGAGTCCATAGATGCGGCAAAACTTCATTGTTGTCTTATTTTAAGTAACTGCCCCAGCCACCCCAGCCTTCAGCAACCACCATTCTGAACAGTCAGTCAGCAGCCATCAACATCAAGGTTAAGACCCTCCACCAGCAAAAAGATTATGACTTGCTAAAAGGTTAGTATTTTTTAGCAATAGAGTATTTGTTAAGTGAAGGTCTATACATTGTTTTTTTGACACAATGTTATTACACACTTAATAGACTACACTGTAGTATAAACATAACTTTTGTATGCACTGGGAAACAAAAAATTCATTTGCATTACTTCATTGCAATATTTGCTTTATTGCAGTCGTCTGGAACCAAACACATAATATAGCTGAGGTATGCTAGCAATTTTATTTAGAGTTCCCAAAAAGATACCTAAAATTACATTTTGCTCTTTTGCTATCTGCTAAACATTTATTGACTCTTCTGAGATTATCAGAATGTTTTTCCTAGCTCTAGTCTATTGTTAGAAATAAATGTACCTAACATATTAACTGTAGTCAATTTACTTTCCTATTTGCTAACCGAATAATAAAGGAACTATTAATTTAGCAATTCTCTTTTGAAATAAGCCTAAAAGAGTTTTATTTTCAAAGAAATATTACTTTGATGTACAGTGCTGGTTGACTTTAACATTAAGTAATGAATTCCTAACACAATTATACATAGTAAAACAAAATGGTTAAGAAAGTCAAGATCCCTTTTTACTTCTGGAGAGGAAAGGATACGTTTTATTCAGGTACTTTGGTGCTTAATTAGTGTTTTGGTGACATCACACATACAGAGTAGAAACCATGACCCTTTACTAATGGATGTAAACCATCTTAGGGTTTTTTTACACGCTAATGGAATGTGGGTTTGAGAGGATTTTTAAAAATGGAAAAATTTTCATTCTTTTCAACTGAGATCAAACTGCTGTAATTTTTTTTTAATCATAAGCCTCTAAGAGTAAGTTAAATATAAAAACAAAGCAAAACTTTTAGAGCTTCATGTAACTTGAAAACAACAGACAAGTGGAAATTAGGAAATCATGGTTCTATTCTACGCATGCTGATCACGGGATTCTAAGAGCCAGTTACATATGGGGAAGGAATGCTTTTGAGGAATTCTTTTGAAGAGCTGCAGCAATTTGGTAGCAGCAGGGAACTGAAAATCAGGCAAGTATGGATCAAGATGGTGCCACAGATCATTCCTGACCACTCCCCTTCACAAGGCCAACTGGCAAATACCCATAGACAAGACAGCTCTGTGAAAATCTCAGGACCCAGGGATGAGGCTAAAGCACCCCCTTGGAAAAACAAAGATTGAGAAGGATGACCTTACAAAGGTTCAGAGGAGTGGCTACACTCCGACCACACTGCCCCTTCCCAGGACAGCACAATGCCATACCAAGAAGAATCCCCTGGGAGAGAGCCAAAGCATAAGAGACTCTTAAAAACTGAGAACAAACTGAGGTTTGATGGGGGGTAGGAGGGGGGGAGGGTAGGTGATGGGTATTGAAGAGGGCATCTTTTGAGATGAACACTGAGTGTTGTATGGAAACCAATTTGACAATAAATTTCATATATTAAAAAAAAAAAAAAAAAGAGGAGTCCCCTGGGCATATGGTTTCTACACTGGGGGGAAAAGAGCCCAAAGTGGACATCCAGCACCCCCAGCGTGGCAGGGCCCTTCCCAGGAGGCCCATTTGGATCTTGCCTCACAGGGATCAGAGGAAATCTGCAGGGCTTGACCACTGAGAAGGTAGGCAGGGTTTATAGGAACCAGGGCTCAGTCTTGGCAGACCACATTTCTCTTTGCAGCTGCGCCCCTGCAGAGATCCTAAGTGGTGGCTGTGCTCATCTGCATAGCCGAGCTGATGGCCTTGTCTGGCCAGGGGGCTTAGTGGGCAGTGGAAATAAAAGGATGCTAATTAACATTACAAAAACATATGAATGTGTAATATTCAATGGTAATAGTAAATATGTAATCAAAGTCAGATCCTTTAATACTGCAATAGTAGTGTGTAATTCATTTGCAACTCTAGTTTAAAGTTTAAAAAAAAACATATCTAAAAAACATAACTATAACAATTTATTTTTGGATAGACAATATAAAAAGATGTAAACTGTAACACTGGTAACCTAAAATGTAAGAGGAAGATAGGTAAAAGTACAGTTTCTGTATGCTATTGAAGTTGTTATTAGTTTAAAATAGGATGTTATAAAAATATTTTATGTAAGCCTCATGCTCACCACAAAGGAAAAACAACAGTAGACATACAAAAGAAGTCAAAGCATACTACTACTACAAAAAGCCATCAAATCACAAAAGAAGATAGCAAGAGAGGAAATAAGGAACAAAGAATCAACAAAACAGAAAGCAATGAACAAAATAGCAACACTAAGTCTTTACCTATCATTAATTACTTTAAACATAACTGTATTAAATTTTCTAATCAAGAGACATAGAGTGGCTAAATGGATAAAACACAAGATCCAACGATATGCTGCCTACAAGAAACTGGATTTGTTTTACGGACACACACAGACCGACAGTGAAGGGATGGAAAAAGACATTTCAAGTAACTGGTAACCAGAAAAAGCAGCAGAGTAGTTATATCAGCTAAATGGACTTTAAGTTAAAAATTATCAAAAGAGACAAAGAAAGTAATTATATACTGAAAAGGGGGTCAATCCACTGCAAAGATATAAGAATTACAAATATTTATGCACCCAACATCAAAGCACCTAGATATATAAAGCAAATACTCATAGAACTAAAAAGAGAAATAAACAGCAACGCAGTTACTACCCCAGTGTCAACACACAGATTATCTACACAGAGAATCAATAAATAAATAGCAGATTTGAAAAACACTGTAGACCAAATGAACCTAACAGACACATATAGAACATTCCATCCAACGGCGACAGAGTAAGCATTCTTCTCAAGCATATAATAAAACATTTTTAGGATAGACCACGAATTAGGCTGTAAAATTAGTCTCAACAAAGTCAAGAAGCCTGAAATTTTATCAAGTATCTTTTTCTTTTTCTTTTTTGTTTCTACCACAATGGAATAAAAGTAGAAACATCAATAACAGGAGGAAAAGTGGAAAATTCACAAAGACATGTAAATTAACACACTGCTGAGCAACCAATGGATCAAAGAAGAAATCAGAATGGAAATAAAAATACTACGTTGAGGCAAATAAGAATGGAAACACAACATACCAAAACTTATGGGATGCAGCAAAACCAGTTCTAAGAGGGAAGTTCACAGAGATAAATACATTCATGAAGAAAAAAAGAAAGAGCTCATATAAACAACTAACCTAACACCTCAAGGAGTTATAAAAAGAAGAACAAAATAAGCACAAAACTAGCAGAAGAAAGGAAATAATAAACATTGAAGCAGAAATGAGAGAGAGAATAGGAAAATAATAGAAAAGACAGACAAAATCAAGGGCTGATTCTTTGAAAAGATAAACAAAATAGACAAACCTTTAGCTAGACTCACCAAGAAAAAAAGGGAGAGGACTCAAATCAATAAAATTATAAATGAAAGAGGAGATGTTACAACTATTATCACAGAAATACAAAGAATTTTAAGAGACCATTATGAATAACCATATGCCAACAAACTGAACAACCTAGAAGAATTGGATAATTTCCTAGAGACATATAACCAACCAAGACTGAATCATGAAGAAACAAAATCTTAACAAACTACTAATGAGTAAGGAGATTGAATCAGTAACAAAAAACCTGCCCCCAAAGAAAAACCCAGAACCAGATGGTTTTACTGATGAATTCTACTGAAGAAGAATTAAAGCCAATCCTTCACAAACTGTTCCAAAAAAAAAAAAAAAAAATGAAGATCAGGGAACACTCCCAAACTCATTCTATGGGGCCAGCATTACCCAGATATCAAAGACAGATAAGGACACTACAAGAAAAGGAAACTACAGGCCAGTATCCCCAATGAATATAGGTGTGAAAATTCTCAAAATACTAGCAAACAGATTCACTGGGACATTAAAAGGATTATACACTATGATCAAGTGGGATTCATCCCAGAGATGCATGCATGGTTCAACATATGCTAATCAATCAACATGATGCACTACATTAATAGAATAATAGATGCAAAAAAAGCATTTGATGAAATTCAGCATCAATTTATGATAAATTCTCAATAAACTGTGTATAGAAGAACATAATAATGGTCATTTATGATAAGTACGTAGCTAACATTAAACTCAATGGTGAAAGGTTGAAAGCTTTTCTTCTAACATCAGAAACAAGACAAAGATGCCCATTTTCACCACTTCTATTTGACACAGTACTGGAAGTCCTGGACAGAGCAACCAGGCAACAGAAAGAGAGGAAAGGCATTCAAATAGGAAAGGAAGAAATAGAATTATCTCTTTTTACGGATGACATTATCTTATATATAGAAAATCCTACAAGACTCCACCAAAAAACTGTTGAACTAATAAATCCATTCAGTAAATTTGCAGGATATAACATCAACATACAAAAATCAGTTGCCTTCCTATACACTAAAAACAAATTATCTGAAAAAGAAATGAAGAAAACAATCCTATTTATAATAGCGTCAAAACCAATAAAATACATAGGAATAAATGTAACTAAGAACGTTACATGTAACCAAGAAGAATAAACGTAACCAAGAATTGTATACAATGAAAAGTGTAAAACATTGAAAAAAGAAACTGATGATAAACAAATGGAAAAATATCCCATGTTCATGGACTACAAGAATTAGGGCTGTAAAAAAGTCCAGACTAACCAAAGTAATCTATAGATTTAAGATAATCCCTATCAAGATTCCAATAGCATTTTTTACAGAAATAGAACAAATAACCCTAAAATTCACATGGAACCACAAAAGACCCAAATAGCCAAAGCAATCCTGAGAAAGAAGGACAAAACTGAAGGCATCACACTTCTTGATTTCAAACTTGTGTACAAAGCCATAGTAATCAAAACAGTATGATGTTGGCATGAGAAGATATAGACCAACAGAATCGTACTGAGAGCCCAGAAATAAACTCATGCATACACAAATAATATTTGACAATAGAGCCAAGAATACTTGTGAAAAAAGACAGTCTCTTCAATAAATGGTGCTGGGAAAAGTGGATATTTACATGTGAAAGAATGAAATTGGACCCCTATTTTACACTGGACACAAAAAGCAACTCAAAATGGAGTAAAGACTTAAATGTAAGATCTGAAACCATAAAACTCCTAGAAAAAAACATAGGAAAAAAATTTCCTTGACACTGGTCTTGGCAATGATGTTATGGATATGACACCAAAAGCCTAAGCAACAAAAGCAAAAAAAAACAAGTGGGACTACATCAAACTAAAAAGTTTCTGTACAGCAAAAGAAATGATCAACAAAATGCAAAGGCAACTTATAGAATGGAAGAAAATATTTGCAAACCACACATCTGGCAAAGGATTAAAATCCAAAATATATATATATAAGAACTCATACAACACAAAAGCAAAAGCAAAACAAACAAAACCCCCAAACAATCCAATTAAAAATGGGCAAGGGACCTGAATAGACATTTTTCCAAAGAAGACATACAAAGTGGCCAACAGGAACACGAAAGGGTGCTCAATATCACTGATCATCAGGGAAATGCAAATCAAAACCACAATGATATATCACCTCATATCTATTAGAATAGTTTTTATAAAAAAAAAAGAAATAAAAAGGGTTTGTTAAGATGTGGAGAAAAGAGAACCCTTTTACACTGTTGACGGGAATGCAAATTGATACAGCCACTATGGAGAACAGTATGGAGGTTCCTCAAAAAATTAAAAATAGCAATATCATATGATCCAGCAATTTCACTTCTGGGTATATAGCTAAAGGAAAGGAAATCACTATCTTGAAGAGTTATCTGCACCCCTATGTTCACTGTAGCATTATTTGCAATAACCAAGACATGGAGACAACCTAAATGGGTATCAATGGATGAAACAAGAAAATGCAAGATGTATATATTTATGAAACGTGTGTGTGTGAGAGTGTGTGTATGTAATGGAATATTATTTGGCCATTAAAAACAAGAAATTCTGTCATTTGTGACAACATGGATGAACCTTGAGGGCATTATGCTAAGTGAAATAAGTCAGAAAAAGACAAATACTGCATGATCTCACTTACATGTGGAATCTAAAAACTCTGAACTCAATGAAACCAAGAATAGAGTGGTGGTTGCCAGAGGCAGAAGGTGGGGCTAGGGAAGTGGGTGAAGGTGGTCAAAAGCTACAAACTTCCAGTTATATACTGTATTGTATATTTGAAAGTTACTAAGAGTAAATTTTTAAAATTCTCACCACACATGCACACACACACAGACACACACACACGTAACTATCTGGGGTGATAGGTGTGATAACTAACCTTACTGTGGTAATCATTATATAATAGATACATATATAAAATCATTATATTGTAAACCTTAAACTTACTCAATGTTGTGTCAATTAAATCTCAATACAGCTGAATTGAAATAAAATGAAAAAAGAGTATCGTGGCCCTATTTTAACTTGTCCTAACATAAGGTACAAGTTAACCAATAGGGATAGAAATATTTGTCAACTGAGAAATTGATGAGATACATGACAGGAAGTTTGAGTTGCTACATCTAAACCTGAAAATAAACTACAGATGACCCTTGAACAACATCGGTTTGAATTGTATACATCCACTTACAGACAGGGTTTTTTGTTTTTATTTTTTTATAAACATAATACTGTAAATGTATTTTCTTTTCCTTATGATTTTCTTAACAATTTCTTCTCTCCAGCTTACTTTATTGTAAGAATTCAGTAGATAACATATAAAACATATGTTACTTGACTTTATGTTATTACTAAGGCTTCCAGTTAGCAGTAGACTATTAGTAATTAAGTTTTGGGAGAGTCCACAATTAAACACAGCTTTTTGACTATGCAGGGTAGGAGGTGTTGGACCCCAACCGCCATGTTGTTTAAGGGTCAAGCATACAGTCAAATAAAAACTTAAGAATATTTGTCATTTGTCTTGCCGTTTTCTCCAATTGGTTAACCTCGGTATTTCTCCCTCACACCTAACTATTGCATGATATTACTAAAAAAGGTAAAATGATTAAATATTGAATATTATGCATTCATAATTTATTTAATGCCTGCTATGTATCAGGTATCCCCAATAACCTGGGTATACAAAAACAGATAAGCCCTGCCCTCAAGTAACTCATAGTCTTTTTATTTATTTATTTATTTATTTATTTTATTTTTAAATTTATTTTTTAAGATTTCATTTTAGCAATCTCTACATCCAACATGGGGCTCAAACTCACAACCCCAAGACCAAGAATTGCATGATCTACCAACTGAGCCAGCCAGGCACTCCCTAGATTGGTTTTAGATTAAAAATACCACACGTTGGGTTCTATTTACTGAGGGCTTTCTATTCCCATTAAATTGGGAGGGAATGGCAGAAGGATGTTTATAAAATATGAGCAGACTTCTAATTATGAAAACATAATGCAACTGATTTCTACGGTAGTACTCCTCAAATTTCTTCATAAGACCATAAGGAAAATGAGTGATAACATAAAATGATAAATAAGGAAAGTTACTTATATATCATTAAAAGACTACTGATGCCTGTTGGTGAAATATTAAACACAATCAGGACTTAAAGGAATTTGTACTTCATTTTTTAAATCATGTGTAAAAGCACCAAGGAGTTCTGCGTAACACAGAGGACAGTACAGCTTCAGTTAAATATAAAATTGAGAGTACTTTTTGTCTTTCAACCAAAAATTTATCTTAACTGAAAAGACTTCTCATATATGATCAAAGAAGACAAGGGCAATGCATACATCATACCTGGGCACACATTTTCGTTGTGCAAAAGTAATAGCTGTTAGGAAGCCGTGGTGACATAGCACAAGGCTCAGTAATCACTCTATCTGTCCAAAACCATCCCACTCACCTTACATACACAAAATTGTTGATAATTTGGTAAACTAACAAAATAACAAAAGGTTAAGCAGTTACAAAATGTGATTCCTGCATACAGAGCTAAGAAAACCAATGAGTAATACCCCTCACATGGCCATATCAGATATCCAAATCTGTTCCCCCGGGATTAACCTGCTTGCTCATGTAAAAAATTAGACTGTGTTTTACAGACTAAAAATACATTTAAAGCCATAATAAATTCTTCATCTCTGTCAGGAATTGAAGTATTTTCCCCCTCTAAACCGAACATGGGTCTCCAGAAAATTTTAAAAGCATGTATAATAAACTATTTCACTCAGATCCCTTTAGAGAAAGAAATTTAACTTGCTTTTTAACTCAAGAGCAATAAAACCCCCAAACTTAAATTTATCTAATCTCTGTAATCTAAAACCTCATGAATCCCAGACAAATCATTTTATATGTGCTATTACTGTCATGAATGCAACCTTAGCCCCCAAACTTAAGGATGTCATGTATCTTCATCCTGGCAACCCAGAACTAGTCAACCACACCAGAAAGTGCCAGCCTCTCACATGTTCCTCACACCCAATCTACTACACCAAGTTTTACGAAATGCTATAGATTCCACTTTTGCAAAATAATCCCTCTTCTTTATTTTCAGCTGTCAATAGCACACTCCAATCATTTTCTTGTCCTGATGTTTCTGACAGATACACTGTTTACCTCCCTGCCTCCAATCCATTCTCCAGGCTTACTTCCAGAGTGACCTTTCTAAAATGCAAATATAAGCCTATCACTCCCCTGGTTAAAACAAGCTTATAGGACCAGGGTCACTGTCTCTCACTTAGCACCTCCACCCAATTTTGTCTCTACCTGTGTTATGTCTCTCAGTGACAATCCCCTTGTATTAGACATAGGATTACGTCTGGATCTCCAAAAGTAGTGCATGGTCTTGAGCCTCTGCCCAAAGCCTTCTTTGTCTTCTTCAGCCAAATAACTCCATCTTTCCCTTAGAATTTGCCTGAGAATAAAGCCTGCCCAAGAATCTCTGTCTGATTTGGGTTCTTCTGTACACCCCCAAAGTCTCCTCTGCTGTCCTCTTCATAGCACCTCCCTAACACCTAGAATCACCAACCCACAGGTCAATGCAAACCCTCAGAGGCAGGGACTATAACCCATTCAACTGTGTACCACAAACATCAAACCGGCACATGGTGAGCACGCATTAAACATCTGTCATTTACTGCCTCTGATACCCTATGAATAAGGTCCGTATACCTTACCTTACACAAGAGCTATGTTCCTAAAACTGACAACAAAACCCATGTTAAGGGGGTACTTAAGACTTCATGTGAACCTGTGAAAGCCCCCATAAGTGGGAGTTACCAAAATAAAACAGGTAATACGCACAATTAAAAAATACATAAAGGTGCCTGGGTGGCTCAGTCGGTTAAGTGTCCAAGTGTCCAACTTTTGATTTCACCTCACATCATGATCTCACTTTGTGATTTTGAGCCCCACGCAGGGCTCTGCACTGACCTTGCACTGCCTGCTTCAGAGTCTTTGTCTCCTTCTCTCTCTGCCCCTCCCCCACTTGCTGTCTCTCAAACAAACATAAAATAAACATTTAAATAAATATATAAAAATAAACATTTAAAAAATAAACATTTAAAAAATAAACATTTAAAAAATAAACATTTAAAAATATATAATAAACATTTAAACATTTAAAATAAACATAAACATTTAAACATTTAAATAAACATTTAAAAAATAAACATTTAAACATTTTTAAAAAATAAAAATTTTTTAACATGTTTAAAAAATAAACATTTAAAAAATATATAATAAAGGCATTTTGATACCTTAAGTTAATAACTCAAGTACCTACAATTAAATTTACATTTATTATTCTTTATATGCTAGAAACCTTCCAGGATAGCCCTCTCTGAAAGTTTCAACAAATTCACCTTGCTCCATTAAGTTCATCTTAACATAGTATGCAGACGCTATTGTAGGTAATATTCCAATAAAGAGGCATTCATTTTATCTAAATATCTAATGGCTCTTCTGTTCTTTCAGCTTTGGCTTCTTGCCACTTCCTTCCCTTACATGCCCATCCCAGCTCTCGATTCATTTTAAGTAACGAGAGTATATTTTTTCAAGGCCTGCATTTATTTTACCTATGATGGATATACCACAGAATACTCTCTCATCTCTTCCTGACTCTTCTGTCTTGCTGACCTCTCTTTTCTGTTTCTAATTATTCCCAAGAGAAATCACTCAAACACACTTTCATTCAATCAACAAACATTTATTAAATACCTACATGCCAGGAACTGAGCTGAATTTTTTAAGTCATGTGGTTCTAGAAAAGGTGCATTCATATAAATCCAACCTGTGACTGTTACCTACAATAAGAAATGCACTTTGCACAGCAAACCAATATATAGCTTATTTATGCAGAGAAATAAAATGCCACTAAACAAGACAACTATACTTTTCACCATGCACTGGAACTCTCTTTTGGATTCAGTTTGGTTTTATTTTATTTCACTGTGTGGGGGCCCACTCAATTAACTTCATGGCTCACTAATGAGTCAAGAATTACAGTTTGATATGAGGGAAATACATGAGGGAAACTTCTGTTTTGGAGAGATTACTGTATTACAAAGAAAAAAAAATTAAAAATACTCAGGAGAGATGGAGAGAGGATGGTGAGGGAGAGAAGAAGGTAAAGTAAAAAGAAACAGAAGGGGAAGGAGTGAACAGAAAAGGGTCATCTAGAAATAGAAAAGGTAAAAAGGAAAAGCCAAAGAGGGTAAAGAAAAAGAAGAGAACGAAAAAGGAAAAAAGACTGTCGTGGTAATTTCTGGGGTGAGGAAGAGGTCACAGACTAGTTTCCTTGGGCTGAGGAGTGTTGTCATTTCTCATCTCTCGCCTGTGGAGGGAATTAGCTGATTAACCATTGATCACTGCCTCCTAACTGTGCTAAATCCTTAAACCTTTAGAGACTGTACTACGGGTGTTTAGGAAAGATAACAAGAGTTACCCGTGAAGGTAGAAATACTTACTAGCCTGCAGCACAGAGACCAGAGCACTGTCTGCAGAGGACTAGATGAAATCAGTGCGGGGGGACCCCAGAGAGTGACTCGTACATAGGGAACACAGCATTGAAAACGAGTCACGAAAAGAAAACAAAGTTGAATTAATCATGGCCACTGTGTCATGTTCATCTCATCAGTGGGAAAATGTGATGAGATGAAAGTACCCTGTGATTTGTGAAGCCCTTCCCCTAATAGAAACCCTTACCTGTGGGCATTCACCATCAGGTCAGTAAATGCTTCTTATTATGATGTGGACTTAGGGAATAAATTCAACCTGATGGTTCTGAAAGAGTAAACACACTTATTTACCTTATATTACATTTCAGCCTATCCTGTGTTGGAAGAAACGTAAGTTAGGCAGCATTTATCTAAACTCTATGTCTTATATTTTGAACAATTTCTTAGAGGTAATTTCTAAACGAGTGAGACATCTTCCTGGAATAGGTAGGCCACAGAATAGCAGGCATTAATAATATGTGTGTTCATGTTCCTTTTAACCTACACTGATTGGCATTTGTTGCTTGGTTAAAAACTCCCAGAGAACTGGTAGGAGTGTAAAACGAGAACAGGTTGGTCTTGCATGAATACAGTGAATCACCGCAGGGCCACACAACACCTCCCCCCTGCCCTGGCACAGCCAGTCCTTCCACTCGGGTCTTTTCATTCTGCATTTGCATTTGGTCCCGGGTGCAAGGGGAAACAGGATAGAGGGGGAAAAAGCTGAAAATCTCATGTGCTTAACTTTTTTCTTCTATCAGAAGGGAACAAAGAAGTACAAGAGGGCAAAGGGCTTATGAGCAGGAAAGAGAATAGTGGAAAAACTAAAGAATGTTCAAGGATGTGGGGAGAAAGGAGCCCCTGGGAGTGTGGCTGAAAACCAGGGAGATGGTGGTGAGGTGGTTTATGGGCAGGGATGCTCAGGGGGCCTCATACAGATTCTGGCAGAAATGGGAGGGAATGGGAACAAGATTCAGTACATTTCAACAAATATTTACTGAGCACACAATTTAACAAAGTATTCTGGGTGCAACAGGGGACGCGAAGATGGGCTTCCCTCTAGAAAGTTAGAACCTAGTAGGGTAGCAGTCATCGTGAACAACAGCAGTGGCTGTTCCTATGGTGGCTAAATGACCTCCATGCCATAATGTAAGTCAAGCAAAGTATGCTTGTCCAAGAAGCATGTCTACATTAGGGACAATATGCTGGGTACTGGGAAAGAATAAAGGTATATTATTTTAAATATTATATTTAAATATTAAAACAAAATTCAAGATTAACGGAGCAGAGACATTATGTCTGCATACAGAGGTGTCTACAAACCCAGATGATGTCAGAAGATCAAAGTGAGGGCTGTCCACACTAATTACTCAGTATTCCTACCACAGTGGTTATAAAAGCAGCTGGTAACAGTAGGCATTTATAGCTTAGAGATGGGGAGTCAGCCTGTCTGGGTTTGAATCCTGCCTGGTTCTTCCCCCTGCTAGCTGTTAGACCTTGAGCAAGTTACATAACTTCTCTGTGCTTCAGTTACCCCATCTGTAAAACGAAGATGATAGAAAGATCTACTTCATAGGGTTACTGTGAGAACTGAGTTAATTCAGGTAACGGTGCATAGAACACTGCCCATCACATGCTGAGTGTCAGTAAATGTTGGCTCATGTCACTTCCCCCTAGTCACCACCCATACACTCAAGGAGTGGTAGGAGCTGAAGGGAGGGGTCACACTCAAACGAAATACAGCTTTGAGTATTGGGCTAACAGTGTAGAACACTGACCAGTTTGGATTTAATATCTACTTCTAAGAAATGTGCCCAGAACCTTGGGTGAAAGTGTCCAGCTCCTCCACCCAAATTTCTGCACCTCTGTTTCAGGGGCTCCTGCTATACTGGCTTCTTGCCAGTTGTTTACTGTCAGTAATTCTTCTATTTGGTGTTGTATTTACCTCACATTTCGCAAGGGAATACTGGTTTGCCTCAAGATCTCAAGAAAAAGTGGTAAGACTGTAAATTATCTGAAGGTGTATATAAACTTAAAATTATTACTGTTTTAAAATATACTAGAACCTAAAACAAGGTGAGAATTTCAATAATCTCATACAAATCTAATTGCTCTTGGTTTTGGCATAGCTTTAGAACTCTAAAAATGAATAGTTGACATTTTAAGAACCTAGTTAGAGAATTTCAATTTACAGCAGGCACCCATGGACACACACAAAGACACGTACACTCCCAAACAACAACCCTCTTGGGCAGTTGCCATGACAACACAAGGCGGAACCTATCGGGCTCTCTGTTATCCTGTTGAAGGTACTGTGCAAAAAGACACTCATGTTAGATTCTTTACTAATTAAGTGGAAAAGGTTAAAAAACAAAACAAAACTCTAGATCCACAAGGTTTTCATATGGGCTATGACTCAGAAAAACAAATACTAAATATTTTCAGAAAAGCATTTAAAAGTAGTAACTGCAAGACCAACTGAGATACAATATTGAAGAAAAAACACAAAATACTTTTATTTTGAAAGCTATATTCATTTCATCTTTTTCTCCCAAGTTGTGCCATATCATTAATGGAATAATCAATTTGTATAATAAATTTCATTAACAGAGTCTATTCTTTTACTAACACATTTAAACACTTTCCTTTTTGGGCCACATCTACATCAATTCATTTGGGAGCCCAAACTTCCTTAAGCTAATTAGACTTAAGAAAGAAAAACAGTCTCTAAATTAATAGGGGTTTATATGTTTTTTTTTTCTTTTTTAAAAGAGGGGAAAAAAAAGAAAAAAAATAGTGACAGGGGAGAGAAGGAAGGGATAAGTAGTCCTTGATAAGGATGTGATAAACAGTGTCATTCCCTCCCCTTCTCTGATTAGCTATCTCTGCCTCCTCTGGAGTTTTCTCTCTGTCTCAGCTGTTAGATCCCCTCAAGACTCGATAGAAGACCTTTTCTCACTCTATTCTCTCTTTTTTTTGTCAGCTTATTTATTTTATTTTTGCACACATTACTTTTTTTATATTAAATATAATTTATTGTCAAGTTGGTTTCCATACAACACCCAGTGCTCATCCCAACAGGTGCCTTCCTCAATGCCCATCACCCACTTTCCCCTCTCCCCCACCCCCCATCAACCTTCAGTTTTTTCTCAGTATTTAAGAGTTTCTTATGGTGGATAAAGAAGATGTGGTTTATATACACAATGGAATACTACTTGGCAATGAGAAAGAATGAAATCTGGCCGTTTGCAGCAACGTGGATGGAACTGGAGAGTGTTATGCTAAGTGAAATAAATCAGGCAGAGAAAGACAGATACCGTATGTTTTCACTCATATGTAGATCCTGAGAAACTTAACAGAAGACCATGGGGAAGGGGAAGGGGAGAAAAAAGTTACAGAGAGGGAGGGAGACAAACCATAAGAGACTCTATTCTCTTTTCCTAGGTGGCCTCATCCATAGCCACTGGCTTTAATTATCACCCATATGCATGTACATCCCCAGAAGGAAATGACCATCACCATTTACATCCCCAGAAGTTCCGGATCAGTTGACCTAACTGCCTCCTAAACATGGCCACTCTGATGCTACTTTAAATGCAAACTGGATTCTCCTGTAGCACTCCTTAGCTAGTAAATGAAAGCTTTGAATGATTCTAACATAGGTGTAGTCAATACCTAGCTGCTAAATGAATAAATGTATCAAGCAAGCAAGCAAGCAAACCTGTTATACAAACCAAAAAATCTAAGGGCCATCTGGATAAGGCCACCTTTCTCTCCCTCCATGACAAGTTAGTATCCACGTCTCATTTCACCTCCTAAACATTCCCCAAATCTATTCCATTTCCTAAGTCTTCCCAGCCACCAGTCTTTGCCCGAAATTATTATAACAGCCTCTTAACTATCAATCAAGAACGTGCAGATGTAGTACACAGAGAAGTTAGGCAATCAGTATGTATCAAATAATTTATTAAACAAACTGATAAAGTTGCTCTAGGAAAAGGGAACAGAACATTTGCTAAATGTCAACTATATGTCAGACACTAATCTAGACACCTCACGTATACTACGTCATTTAATATCCACAGTGACTCATTTTCTAGAAGAAACTCAACTGAGCAGATGGCTTTAGGAGCCTCTCCCGGTCATAACCTTTGCTTTGTTTGGTCCCAACAAGCAGACGATAATGATGAACATGAAGATGATCACAACTTACTGAGAACTTTTTACCAGATATTGTTCTCAGTACGTTGAATGCATTATTGTGTTTAAGCCTACCACTCTCCTACAGAGTATTACCATCCCATTTTGCAGATGAGGAAACTGAGCCACACAAACTTAATCAAGGTGAAAAAAAAAAACCAAAAAAACAAGAAGAAGTAATAGAGCTGAGATCCAGGATGTGAACCTGATTCTGTTTAAGAATTTACTAAACACCTGTTTAACTTACAGCAAAGTTATTAGAACCAGTGGGGATATTGAGCAGAAATGACAAACCCATCACTGCTCCTGAGGAGCCTGTCTTCAGGGGCAGCGCTATTTTGTCATCCCACCTCTACCCACTGGAGAGCAGAGTTTATGGAAGGAAGCTTCCACCAACTCCAATCCCACCTCCAAAGGGTACATTTCAAGTCAAAGCTTCAGTCTCTTCCCCATGCCCACAGCTACCCAGTTTTCCCTGGGTAACACACCGGGAGGAGATGCTTTAGTGCTTATAGTGGTTAAGACTGAATAGTTTCTTAAAAAGTCTTTTAAAAAAGTACTATGAATGGCATGAATACAAAGATTCTTTAAAGGTCTAATCTAGTACTTACAGTTTTATAACTCCATCTGGGCACCTGGAACAGAGTTGCTGGCTGCTCTTGTCTTGTTTATGTTGACTCTGACCCAGCTGAACAAATCTACAAATTAAATGGATAAAAAGTAAGCTAAAGAAGGAACTATTTGCAATAAATTCAGTAGATTACACAAAATGGTATGAGCTTTCAAATGACAGCAGCATGCTTATTTCAGAAAAGCACACACGAGTGCCCTATGTAGCATAAGACTGTAATTACAAACGGGTACCTGATTTTACAGTGGGTTTGTTACAAATGAAGGAAGAAGAATTCTGTGTCTCAATTTACTTAAATGTGTTCTTGAAGCCAGGAAGATGATCTTTCAGGGCCTCACTTACCTAAGGGTGACTGCAGTAGGAAGCTGGGAACACAAGGGGAGGTATTTGCAGTGAGACAAATGACAAGGGAAGAGCAGGATCAGGCCAGGGATCCATCTCCCAAAGCAGGGACACTGTTGAAAACCTAGCATGTGGATTCTGTTTCCACAGGACCACAAGAATCCCCAAGTGTACTCCAGCCCCTCTTAAGAGTACTTTGAACTGTGAAGGAGGGGACTGAGGAGACCACCTGCTGAGCCTCACTGCCACACCACCCCTCCTTAGAGGAGACTGGAACAGCACTAATCCAGGCTTGAAGCTAAGAGTCACAGGGAAATGCCCCCAGCCAGCTCCATAGGATAGGAGGCTACCTAGCAATGGGCCAATGGGCTGATGGGTCAAGGACCACCTACTATTTCTCAAGTGCACACCTGTCCTAGTGTGGTCTGTGCTACATGCCTTCATGTTCCCCTCAGGGACATGGCTTGTAGTTTTGTTCTAATGTGCCCCTGGAAGGTTAGGGCGCATGATGAAAGGGCTTCCCACTTTTCTGCTGTTTAAAACATTTTCTTTTAGGGCCCCTGGGTGGCACAGTGGGTTGAGTGTCTGACTCTTTATTTCGGCTCAGGTCATGATTTCAGGATCGTGGGATCAAGCCCTGAATCGGGCTCCACACTGAGCATAGAGCCTGCTTGAGATTCTCTCTCTCTCCCTCTGCCCCTCTTCCCTGCTTGCACTCTCTCAAAAAAAATATATATCATATAAATTTTTTTCTGATTATTGATACTTTTACAATTAAATTTTTATTAGCTTTTTTTGAAGGTCAAGAAAAGTACTGCAGAACTAACAATTACTAACTAAATCATTACATGCTACTGGAAAACTTTTAAATAACTTACTTTTATCTTCAGCAAGTAAAGATTTTTGATTCATTTTGGGGGAAGAATGTCACATGATACCTGTTATTTGTACAGAACCTTAACCTTACCTAATCATGTACACAATCACTGTCAGAATTTGTTTTTAAAAAGATTTGGCTCCTTCAAAATATAAGAGACTCTTAAAAACTGAGAAAAACTGAGGGTTGATGGGGGGGGTGGGAGGGAGGGGAAAGTGGGTGATGGGCATTGAGGAGGACACCTGTTGGGATGAGCACTGGGTGTTGTATGGAAACCAGTTTGACAATACATTTCATATTAAAAAACAAACAAAAAACAACACAAAACAAAAACAAACAAAAGATTTGGCACGGGCCTGAGGCTTGGCAAGGCAAGCAGAAAACTTCCAGGCCTGGTTAAGATAACACACCAAAGATATCAGAAAAGCTGAGGGCAAAGGAAGGCATAGAGAACAGGGCTAAGCAATTAGAAAAAAACTATAAAACCAAGAAATCTTCAGGAGATTGAAAGTGGTTGAGACCAAACGTAGGAAAAACAGGCGGGAGAGCAGGAAGCTAGAAGACAGGCTGTTGGCTCCAGTTCCAGCTGCCTCCCTCCCTTCCCCACACTGTTCTGTGGTTGCCCAGATGGGAGCTGTGACAGGCAGGCCAGGTCAGGCCAGAGCACTGTCTTTACATGCACAGTCTCTGGTGGATACTAGCCCACTGGTTGCAGAACTGCAGTGGGAGAAGGCAGAACTTTTTTAGGCCAATTTAGGCCAGAACTACATGGGCTCTCGCCCTGCCCTTGAAGCTCTGCCATCTGGATCAGAGGAGGCACTAAGAGACCCCAGAGCCCCTAACAGAAAGAATGAAATCTTGCCATTTGCAACATCGTGGATGGAAATAGAGTGTATTATGTTTAGCGAAATAAGTCCGTCAGAGAAAGATAAATATCATATGATTTCACTCATATGTGGAATTTAAGAAACAAAACAGATGAACATAGGGGAAGGAAAGGAAAAATAAGATAAAACAGAGAGGGAGGCAAGCCATAAGAGACTCTTAAATACAGAGAACAAACTTATGGTTGCTGGAGGGGAGGGGAGTGGAGGGATGGGCTAAATGGGCAATGGGCATTAAGGAGGGTACTTGCTGGGATGAGCACTGGGCATTATATGTAAGTGATGAATCACTATATTCTATTCCTGAAACTAATAATAATAATAATAATAATAATAATAATAATAACAACAACAATAGAGACACCCAGAGCCTGGCTGGGGCAAAAAGTTCCTGAACATCCTTGGCCACCCCCCAGATACTGATGGAGGGAGGCTTCCTCTACCATAGCAATGACCACAACAGACAGAGATGGAAGATGCCCATGCCCCCTGTAGGGGCAGTCTGCCCACGGTCAAGGGTTACTCACACAGAGGGGAAGAGATGACCAGACCTCTGTTTCTCCCCTTCCCCCTAGGTCTACATCATAAGCAGGGGCAGCTGATATTATCAAGAAAATAAAGAGGGCTACACAGTCTAAAATCACAGATACCCACAAAGCACGGGGAAGGTCTCCTGAATAAGTCATTGAGTGGCACTTTCCATGCTGTTAGCCTCTAAAGAGGGATAATAATATCTTCTCAGCCTACTACAGAGTTGTCTAAAGAAAAATAAAACACTGCAAAGTGTTACACAAATCAAAGGAGGGGATGTTGTTCTTCAGGATATCAAACACAGAATCTTATTCCAGGACATGGATTCCTTCCTCCCCTGCAGTAATCCTTTCCCTATGGGCCTACCCTTGTACCCTTCTTAGACTGTTTCCCAGGAATACTATGGCTGAACAGGGCTGTATCTCACTCCCAGAGAAAGGAGGATGAAAAGTGGGCTTCAGAGGCAGTCTGCGCTACAAAGGCTCCAAGCAAAAGTCACACCTGAAGCACGAGACGCTTTCTTTTTTGCTTAATCAACGTGAGCCGTAAGTTCAGTCCCTGACACTCACACTGTCTGCAGTAAGCGAAGTCATATTATGCAGTCACGAACCCCAGATAATTCATTCTTCCAGACCATGTTGCTTATAGAGGCTCACTTCATATGCTGGAGTTCATCTATGTTGTAGGGACAGCTGTGATGGATAAAGGACTGTGCACCTGTGTGTCCAGGGCTGAGAAGAGTGTGGCTGAATTCTGAATGGCTAAGTTGGCTTCTGTCAAGATAGTAATGCAGAGTCGTACCAGTGCTTTTGTAGTTAAGAAATGCTGTGCATTCTTATGTTTTACATATTATGTAGCTGATCTTACTGGTTTATATTTTATATTTTACATATTATATAGCCAATCTTACTAGTTTGAAGTAAAAAGCTGTCAGTTTCCAGTCTGATGGATTCAGCAAATGAAATACTCTCCTTAAAAAAGAATGGAGGGGCGCCTGGGTGGCTCAGTTGGTTAAGCGTCCGACTTCGGCTCAGGTCACGAGCTCGCGGTCTGTGAGTTCGAGCCCCGCGTCGGGCTCTGGGCTGATGGCTCGGAGCCTGGAGCCTGCTTCTGATTCTGTGTCTCCCTCTCTCTCTGCCCCTCCCCCGTTCATGCTCTGTCTCTCTCTGTCTCAAAAATAAATAAACGTTAAAAAAAAAAATTTAAAAAAGAATGGAAAGCTGGGGTGCCTGTGTAGCTTAGTCGGTTAAGCGTCTGACTCTTGATTTCAGTTCAGGTCATGATCTCAGGGTTTGTGATGACTCTTTCAGCTTAGTCTGCCTAAAAAAGGTCTAGAACATTCTGACTTGACACCCTTATATCACCACTTCCTTCTTCCTCCTCAGCCACCACTCCCACCAGCACTCTAGAGCTAATGCAAATGCAAGGTCCACAATCGTCAATATCCTAGGTTCATTTTCTAAGAAGGTACCTGATCTTGGGACTTTGCTAATGCAAGAATAGAGAAATGTATGTGCACTTCAGTTTGCAGCTTATATATGGGCAGTGAAAATGCATGGACACGTCGTAAATTTTTATCATTTAGGGCACTGAGAGTCTCAGGCAGTAGTAGGTCCTTTAACTCCAAATAGAAACCAGTGTTTCAGAATTTGACCTCCTAAACACTATTACTGTATTGCAAGTGGAATTCATTTCCTTCTGTATTACCAATTTCATTTTTTTTAATGTTTATTTATTTGTTTTTGAGAGAGAGAGAGAGACAGAGAGAGAGGCAGAGTGTGAGTCAGGGAGGGGAAGAGAGAGAGGGAGGCACAGAATCTGAAGCAGGCTCCAGGCTTCGAGCCATCAGCACACAGCCTGATGTGGGACTCGAACTCATGAACTGCGAGATAGTGACCTGAGCTGAAGTCAGACGTTCAACCGACTGAGCCACCCACCAATTTCATTTATTAGAAGTTAGACCAGATATAAGTTATTGTAATAATACATTTGCATATTTTCTTAATTTCTACATGAAAGTAGTTTACCTTGAATAAATGGAGAGATCTTCTTCTGAGAGACCATCTGAGAGGTTAATTCCATATACTTCTTTCATGGGCTGGACCACATTCTGGGGTTAAAAACGACAAGGAACAAGGCAGAATTTTTAGACATCTAGCATAATAATTATTTCCAAAGGTAAAGAAAACGAACCTGTGAGATTTTCCACAAAAGTAATCACAGTATTTCTTCAATCTATTCATTAAACTTCTCAGTTAATGGTTTTTTAAAAATCTGATTTCAGTTCACTAAAAATAACTTTGTTTTAGGGTCAAAAGCTATTAAATAATTACTAGTTTCTTTGGTATAATGCAGGAATTAGAAAACTTTTTCTGCAAAGGCCAGATGGTAAATATTTTAGGTTCTTTGGGTCATGGCACTCTGCTGCAACTACCCAATTCTGCTGCACAGTACAAGGGCCGCCAGACACAACATGCAAACAAACACACATGGCTGGGTTCCAATCAAACTTTATTCACAAAAACAGGCAGTGCACTGGATTTTGACAGTTGGCTGTAGTTTGCCAACTCCCGGAATAATGAATTCAGTTCTTATCACGCTTTATTTGCCGTATCTATCTCTACGACTTTTGGCTATTTTTGGAAATTGCATGTCCCTAAAGCTAGATTTGGTTCTTTTGTAGTTTACTTTCCCTTATGTTCCCTTGTATTGGTAATGTCAAATTGAGCAGGTGAATTTCCCACTAGGGCTAGGCAAAGATTGTGAGGCTCAGGTCCAAACCCTACATTCCAGCAATGTGCTGAGTGAGGAAATGAATGGACCTCAAGTGGATGTGCTGCTCAAAATGAGACCGGATTCTCTTAAAAAATTCCGAAGTGATAAGAAATTTGCTATTATACATGGGAGCAAAAATACCGATTTCACAATGAAACCATTTCAATGAGACCTATGCTAAATGTATTCATCCCTTAATTACCAAAATGTGAGACCTGAAAGCATAAAACTCCTAAAAGAAAACACAGGCAGTAATCTCTTAGGCATCAGCCTTAGCAACATATTTATGGATAGGTCCCCTCAGACAAGAGAAACAAAAGCAGAAATAGACTATTGGGACTCCACCAAAATAAAAACCTTTTGCACAGCAAAAGAAACCATCAACAAAATGAAAAGGCAACCTGCTGAATAAGAGAAGATATATCCAATAACAGGTTAATATCCAAAATATGTAAAGAACATCTACAACACCCAAAAAACAAACGAGTCAATTAAAAGATGAGCAGAGGACCTTAATAGACATTCTTCTAAAGAAGACATCCAGATGGCCAACAGACACATGAAAAGATGCTCAACGTCACTCATCACTCAGCATCAGGGAAATGCATACCTAAACCATAATATCACCTCACACCAGTCAGAATGGCTAGTAACAAAAAGACAAGAAATAACAAGTGTTGGTGAGGATGTGGAGAAAAGGGAACCATCATACCCTGCTGGTGGGAATGTAAATTGTACAGTATGGAGTTCCTAAAAAAATCAAAAATAGAAATGCCATATGATACAGTAATTCCACTACTGAATATTTACCTAATAAAAACCCCAAAACAATTCAAATTCAAAAGGTATATATGCACTCCTATGTTTACTGCAGTATTATTTACAATAGCCAAGATAGGAAGCAACCTAAGTGTCCATCAATAGATATATGGATATGAAAGATGTAGTATGTATATGTATGTACACACACACACACACACACACACACACACACACACACAGTGGAATATCAGAATGAGATTTCTGGCATTTTCAACAACATGGATGGATTTCAAGGGTATTATACAAAGTGAAATATGTCAGACAGAGAAAGAGAAATAACATATGATTTCATTTACATGTGGAATCTAACAAACAAGTAAACAGAAACAGACTCAAATACAGAAAACAAACTGGTGCTTGCCAGAGGAGAAGGTGTAGGGGCATGAGTAATAGAAATACATGAGAAATAGTAAAGGAGATTAAGGGATACAAACTTCCAGTTATAAAACAAATAACTCACAGAGATGAAAAGTACAGCACAGGGAATACAGTCAATAATATTGTCGTATGGTTACAGATGGTGACTACACTTACCATGGTGAACACTGCATAATGCACAGAATTGTGAAATTATATTGTATACCTAAAGTTAATAAATATTGTATGTCAACTATACTTCAATAATAACAAAAAAAAATATTCATCTCTGGAAGTGCCTCAAACACCACATATTAGAATGGTGTGCATGTGGCCTTTTCTGACTCTAAGTCTTTTAACAGAAAGTAGAATTTTAGAGATCATTCTCTAGAGCCTAATGCCGGACCACACAAGCTCATCTCTTGCACACCTCAGTCACTTTGGTACTGTCTCCCGTGTCGGTCATCTTCACTGGAGTGGAGCGCTGAGACACAGAGCCCTCTTCTTCCCGGTCGGTCCCAGAGTCATCCTCAGAGCTGCTGGACACAGCCTCCTCGCTGGGGGGAGGCGGGGCACTGGCTGCTGTTTTCCGCTGTAATACAGCTTCTTCTCTATTGCTTTTGTTCCTTTAAAAAGATGAATATTGACATAAAGCATCTTTAAATCGATCCTTTGACACTCACTATGCATGACTGTCCAAAATCCTAGTGCTAGAGAAGCACAAGAAAATGGCTGTGAAAAACCAGTTTTTGGATTCAAGTTGTGATTAAGAGAAAACCTTAGCATTTTACCATGTACATGTACTGACCTTCTATGAAGTTAAGCCCTGTTATAAATTCAGAAAATAAACCAGTAAGTGGGTGTAAACCAGTGCAGAAAAGTCTTCTCACCACTTGGTTACTGTGCCTTCCTTTGGTAACTGAAACCAACACTTTCAAAATTTGTGGTACAATAATAGAAAACCATAAGTTTGGGATATTAGTAATGTTATCTGTAACCTGTAAAAGCTTCAAGAAAAGGTCAATAGCCAAATCCATGTAAATTTCCTTCCCTTATATGATTTTTATCAATCATAGCACCAGCCGATGATTTGTACCATAGTAATGAGCAACTGATGAACACAAACTAAATTTTAGTATTTGTATTGTTAGTAAATAACTATATTTGCTAGACATTCCTTCTAATAGTAGGGAGTAGATGGAAAAAAAACCCCAAAAAACTCAGAATTATGAAAGTATTTACTTTCAGTTCCAAACATGAGAGTGGTAAGAATACTATTTTTTTAACTCAGATAATATTTTATTGTAATATTTTTGGGTTTAATGAAAAATACTTAATATTTCACTCTTCAAAAAATACTCTACAAAAGACTTAAAATATCGTAATATTTGGAAATGTTTTAGGAGAAGAAAAGGAAATACTATCTGACCATGGGTTACATGTTATAGAAAATAAACTAGTTTCTGACTTTCTGCCAAGTAAAAATTAAAAGTCAATGGTATTTCTGTGCTATGCAGTAATGTAGCTGGTCATTTACGTATTTGTTCCAGGAACTTCTTGAATCCTGACTCCTGAGGACATTTCTTTTAAATTCCTTAGTTTCTGGTCTAAGGCTTAGCATACAGCAATTTAAGACCACATATTTAAGCCACAGAAATGGTGTATCAGGAAGTAGTAATATATATCCCACTGCATAAACCACACGTAGCTAAAATCCAACCAGGATCCCATTCACACTCCCAAATACAATTAGGACTCAGTATCTACAGTCTGGCCAGGGTTTCTGGTCAGAGTCTAGAAAAAATCTTATCACTGGGGTTATTAAGGTCAGTGGCAGTAGTAACAGATTCTTATGCTAGAACACATCACATTTCACTCCAGTTTCTAAGCATGAAGATGTAAATAAATAGTCTTCCCCAGAACAATGGTACAGTAATACACAGAATATGTATTAATTTCTCTACCTGAACATATTTGCTTTAATGGTTCCTTGGGATGCCAACAAAAATACAAGAAAACGAATAGAAATTTTTACCTAAGTATTTTATGTCGTGGGAAACAGAGGACACTGAGTTATTTATAGGACATAACACATAATATCTGTTACCTGTGCCTATGCCACCTGTGATATTCCTAATTTAAAATAATAAAATGCACCATGTTGCTGAAACTCCTACAAATTCTTTCAATGTTGAATTCTTTAGTAATCCCAGTGCTATGAATAAACTACCTGTAGAGATGCAATAAATGGAATGTGCTCCAAACGATGTGACTTGAAGTTATTCTTTTTGGTGTAAATTATACTGCAAGTGCCGTATTATTTTACATGAATCTTTAAAATTTCATCCTATATGCAAATCTTACCCCAATACCGATTTTCCTGTTTCATCTGGTTTACGCACTGTAAATGGACTTGGATCAATGCCAACGGTCTTAGGCATAAAGTCACTGGAGAGAGGGGAAAGAAATTCCATATGAATCACTGTCCATCCTGGTTTCCATTCAATTCACATTCTTACACTATTCCTTCTTAGCCCTCAGAGCTACATATATTCTGAGCCAAATGTTCAGGGGAGCTCAGGTGATCAAAAGGCCATAAAATCCCATGAATTAATGGCACCAGGTAACTTCAATGTTATCAGTCTTCACTGTGAATTTTCTTCATGATTATGGGACCCAATGGTTTTGAATTTAAGATTTTTCTCTATTGGAACAGAGTTGATATCTAAATTACTGCTAAGATGTATACACTTTGTTTATACATCACAATTACTTTTGAGGTAAAATTAAACTCATAAAAACCCATGGCAAAACACTAAGCCACTCAGTTTTATGGACAATGTTTTTATTACACTATACCACCTAGGGATGCCGACATAATGTTCAAAACCACAGCAGTATCTATTCGAGTATCAGCATCTACCTCATTAGGCTGGGGTTAATTCATTAAAACACTATTGGAACACTTGAAATAGAAACTTTTTGTTCACCACGCCCTAAGATAAGCTGAAGCTACTCTGGCACTGTGCAAGGCCTACCTCACCATTACTGCTGAAACCGGACCAAACTCCTCAGAGAAGCCAAAAAGGCAAGAGGTGCATGATTCATGCTGATGAGACTTAGGGCTCCAGCAAGGATTCTGCTCCAAGTGCAGCCATTACATTTTTGGAAGGAAAACAAAATAATATTGAATTTGACCCAAAATGCCTATTTGACAGTTTGTAAATATTGTTTTAAATATATAAGTGGTTTAGGGGCACCTGGGTGGCTCAGTCAGTTAAGCATCTGACTCTGGATTTCCGCTCAGGTCATGATCTCATGCTTCATGAGATTGAGCTCCGCGTCGGGCTCTGCACTTATAGAACGGAGCCTGCTTGCGATTCTCTCTCTCTCTCTCTCTCTCTCTCTCTCTCTGTCTCCCTGTCTTTCTCCCTCCCTGGCTCATGTGTGCACAGGTATAGACACACACACTCTCTCTCTCAAAATAAATTAATAAACATTTGAAAAAAAATGTAAGTGGTTTAGGGCCACCTGGGTGGCTCAGTCAGTTAAGTGTCCAACTCTTGATCTCGGCTCCAATCACGATCTCACAGTTGTGAGACTGAGTCCCACGCCGGGCTCTGCACTGACAGTGTGGAGCCAGCTTGGGATTCTCTCTCTCCCTCTCTCTCTGCCCCCCCTCCCCCGAGCACTCTCTCTCTCTCTCTCTCTCTCTCAATAAATATTTTTTTCAAAATTGTAAGTGGTTTAATTTTTTTTTATTTTTGAACATATATAGTCGATCCTCATTATTTGTGGACTCCTTATTTGAGAATTTGCTTGCTCACTCAAGTTTATTCATAACCCCAAAACCAATACTCAGAGCTTTTGTGATCACTTGTGGACATGTGCATGCCCAGAACACTGGAAAATTAGAGTAACCCAATGCTCATGTTCCCAGCTGATGGAGAACAAGGCGGCACTCTGCCTTGTTTATAGCTGTCATGCTATAAACAAGTGTCCTTTTTACAGTCTATGTACTGCCATGTTTTGCACCTTTTTGTGCTGTTTGGTGGTGACCTTGTTGTCCCAAATGACCCCAAGCATAGTGCTGAAGCTCTCTAGTGTTTCTAAGCACAAGAAAGCTGTGTGTTGGAAAGAAAATACGTGTGTTGGAGAAGCTTTGTTCAGGTAGGAGTTATAGTGCTCTTTGCTGTGAGTTCAATGTTAATGAATCAACAATATACCTTAAGTAAGGCATCTTTAAACAGAACCATACAACATGGTTATGTATTGACTGGTTAATGAAAATGTTGTGACCAGAGGCTTGCCAGGAACCTAAACCTGAATTGCAATGATTCAGTATTCTCTAATTCAGTTATTACAGGAACTTTATAGAACATAACTCATGCAAGTAAATAATCAACTATACAATATATACACATATGCATAACATCATTCATCCTTTGCTGAGTTGAAATATTCTGGAAATGACAATGACCTCACAGTTAAAACTTCTAAACTTTTAATAAGTTTCACTCAAAATCAACCAAGTAAATATTCTCAACTTTCCATCGGAAACTAAAGCAAAATATGGAGTGGTTTCTAGGAAACAAAACCATAGGATATGTTTCTACATGTACATTAAGTCTAGGCATACATATATCACATTGGAAGAAAATGTAAAATACACAAATGTAAACTTTATTATAAAAAATGATAATCAAGAAGTTATTTGCTTTGCCTAATTTTCTTACTCTAGTCCCATCACTTTTCTAAAGATCCCACAAAACTCTAACAGAGACACAGAAAAATGAAGCATATTCAAAAGTGACATACCAAGATGAAGAGTCTGAAAACAATGTCATGTGAATTATGAAAAGAATGAAGGATATTTACCCTAAAAAAATTAATACTGCTTCTTCAAATATCTGGAGGGCTGTCATACAGAAGAGGAACTAGACTTTTCCTATTCTTAATAAGAATAATAAAATAATGATAGCCACCATTTATTAGTCACCCACCTAGGTTGGTCACCCCATTAAGGCATTTGGCATGTACGTGTATATATGTGTGTGATACACATGCCCCTATCTACATAAAAGAAGAAGCTGAGACTCAGATAAGTTGGATAATTTTCTCAAGGTCACACAGGTAGGCAGTGGCTGATCTACAATTCACACCCTTGCTTTTCTAGTACCAAAGACTATGCTTTATTCTACTAATTTATGCTGGCTCTCAGTTTCTGTTCAATTTTAAAAAGTGAGTTTACTCCAAATGACAAACTAGGACCAATGGGAGGCAGATTTCAACCTACTAAAGGGAAGAAATTAACTCCAGTTATCTAACACTAGAAGGGACTATCTCCTAAAGTAGTGGGCTACTCATCACAGGGGGGGTATTCCGAGGCTGTACAATCCCTGCTAGCAGCCTTGCAGAATGGACTTATGACAAAGCAAGGCTTATCTATATAAACTGGGAAAACTAAAGTTCCCAAATCTTTACAGTATCAGAGCATTCACAACATACCGTGCTGAACTTGTCATAGCCAAGCAAAAGGTATCATCAAAACTACTCAGTTCGTATGGTCGAAAGAACTCGTTGTGGATGTCAATCTCTTCTTCATATTTGTGGAATTTCTTCACTATCAACTTCTTTAAGTTCGCGGCACAGATAACTAAGAGAGATAAAGACTTTACTCTTAAAGTCTTTAGATTACATCTAGCCAACGAGGTTCTGCTCCGGCCTCTAGCACTCAGACACTTGACAAAGAGATGAGCTATGTGCACAGAATATACAGTGCAGAGCCGAGTGTGATAAGCTCCAAGGGGGCAGGAAGGCCTCTGGAAGTCAGGGTGGGAGCAGGGAGTTATTTCAGAAATCAAACAACTCAGCTCTTTGAATTCTGTTTTGCTTTGAAATAAATACCCTCTGCCTTCTAGATATAAATTGTGCAGCTATTTCAGTAAATTTTCCTTCATATTTATATTTCAAATCTTGTTTAAGGCCAAGGTTAGACTTCTATAGTTCTTTCCTTTCTCCTGGAACAACAAATCTTCTTAGCAATAGGAATTATGATTTTTCCCAGAATTTCAAGGTTACAAATACTTTTTAAAAATTAATTAATAATTTATTAAAGGCTAAAAATCATTTGCAATCTTCTTAGTTCATGGCCTTTACCATCAAAGTTGGAATGCCTAACCATGACTAGATGGAATCCTCAACTGGAATGTTCCAGACTGGAAAAATGATGGAAACATCATTTGAACGCATTGTACATTCGAGGTTATTCATTTAATAAAAAAAATTTCTTGCCTTTCTGACAAATATACGAAATGAAATTTAAACTTTAGTGACTAAAATGTAATTTTATATACATATCTGTATATTTTTTCACTGTTTAGACACAGGAAAAGTTTTTATTTTTCCTTATGAATGGGTCTTTACTTCCTTCCCATTACCCCCAAATATTTAGAAACATAATAAGTACTAGTTTAAAATGGTAAACTAATATATTATATCCATTAAACATTTAAGGAACATACTTAACAACTGTAAAACACAATAAAAGAAATATAACACAATCCCTGGAAGTCATCTAAGATGTTAACAATCCCCTATAATAACAACAACATAAAACTGAGTAGTCACTAATTTCTTTTTAATGAAATATTATATGCAAATAATTTAATGCTTCAAGTTCATTTAGAAATATTTCCAGAATACGTTGGTATAAAAACTATATAAAAACTAAAAGAGAAACAGCGTACCTACCTTCATCATAAGGCAGCGGTAAATGTTTTATTACCTCTGGTGTCCACCAGTAAGTGTAACTATAAAATTAAAAAAAAAATAAATAAAAGAATAAGGTGAACTAATTGTAAACACTGGTTTTCTACAATTCATTGGATAAAAGGAGTTGAAGGTCTATAGTAAGATGCTGCCTCCTACTTTAAGGTTAGTTTTTTTTTTCTTTTTAAAACATGTTTGTAAAGCTTGGGGCATAGTAGGTCTCCAACATGGCTACTGCTTTCCCAAACTTCTTATTTCAGCTGTGTCATTGATGTACAAAAATTCCATGAACACATCTGAGAGTCAAGTGCTCTGATGTTACTTAATTACTGTTAGCTAAAAAAGATTTGGGTATACCAAGCCAGACTCTAGGAGCTGCTGTTTACTTCTCCCCAGATTGTTGCCTGCATTACTCTGCAAGCCAGTGAGCAGCAGGACCTTGACCCAAGTTCTACAGCCAAGACTCTTACACATGGTTATCTGAGAATTAGATTACTTCTTCCACTCTGCTCTGCATGTATGGGTCTGTGTATAGTTAATTACAACAGTTAACCAAAATCATTAAGTGAATGGACAGTCCTGAAGAACAAGTTCCCTTAGAAAACAGTATAGGCCCTGTTAATCTTTAACTATAAATATTCACTACTTGATTACAGAGGCCAGTTAGAGGAAGGTAGGGAATTTCAATCATCTGGATTTCTGCCAGAAGACTCATCTACTGTGAGCAGAGAATCTGAAAACAACAACAACAACAACAAAACCCTGAACTGCCCTCTCTCTGAACATTGGATATGTTCTGATAATCAAATTCTGATAAATTGGGTCTTCAGGGGGAAAATGCTATATCAAAGTTCATGAGCACTAGGAAGGAGAGTAATGTGAAACAGTATATCAAAATATATTAAAAACACAGATTTTCAAAACATTTATTAAAAAAAAGCCTATGACCAAAAATGCTAAAAAGATAATTTTAAATAAATGAAAGCTTTCTAAAAATAAAATGCTGACATTATAATCTTGAATAATCCCAATTATGAAGAATAGGGGTATTTAAATGAAATAGGCAACAGAAAGAACTTTCCTAGAGATGGCAAGCAGAATATATAACCAAGGATAATGGAAAAAAGGAACATATGCCTAATGAACTGGGGGGGGGGGGGGCAGAAAGTGAGATGATAACAGGAAAGGCTCTTCAAGTTTTGCTTGAGACTGAAGTTATGCTTTAGAATAGTGCTTCTCAAAATTCAGAGCATACAAAAACAGACACACAGACCAATGGAATAGAAAAGAGAACCCAGAATTGGACCCACAAATACAAGACCAACTAATCTTTGACAAAGCAGGAAAGAGTATCCAGTGGAAATAAGACAATCTCTTTAGCAAATAGGACTGGGAGAACTGGACAGCAACATGCAGAAGAATGAAACTAGACCACTTTCTTACACCATACACAAAAATAAACTCAAAATGGATGAAGGGACCTGAATGTGAGACAGGAAATCATCAAAATTCTATGGGAGAAAGCAGGCAACAACTTCTCTGACCTCAGTTGCAGCAATTTCTTACTTGACACATCTCCAAACGCAAGAGAATTAAAAGCAAAAATGAACTATTGGGATCTCATCAAGATAAAAAGCTTCTGCACTGCAAAGAAGACAATCAACAAAACTAAAAGGCAACCAATGGAATGGGAAGAGATATTTGCAAATGACATATCAGATAAAGGGCTAGTATCCAAAATCTATAAAGAACTCACCAAACTCCACACCCGAAAAACAAATAATCCAGTGAAGAAACGGGCGGAAGACATGAATAGATACTTTTCTAAAGAAGACATCCAGATGGCCAACAGACACACAAAAAGATGCTCAATGTCAATCCTCATCAGGGAAATACAAATCAAAGCCACAATGAGATGCCACCTCACACCAGTCAGAGTGGCTAAAATGAACAAATCAGAAGACTACAGATACTGACGAGAATGTGGAGAAACGGGAACCCTCTTGCACTGTGGGAATGCAAACTGGTGCAGCTCCTCAGGAAAACAGTGTGGAGATTCCTCAAAAAATTAAAAATAGAACTACCCTATGACCCAGCAACAGCACTGCTAGGAATTTACCGAGGGGATACAGAAGTGCTGATGCACAGGGGCACATGTATCCCAATGTTTATAGCAGCGCTTTCAACAATAGCCAAATTATGGAAAGAGCCTAAATGTCCATCAATTGATGAATGGATAAAGAAGATGTAGTTTATATATACAATGGAATACTACTTGGCAATGAGAAAGAATGGAATCCTGCCATTTGCAGCAACGTGGATGGAACTGGAGGGTATTATGCTAAGTGAAATAAGCCAGGCAGAGAAAGACAGATACCATATGTTTTCACTCATATGCAGATCCTGAGAAACTTAACAGAAGACCATGCGGGAGTGGAAGGGGAAAAAAAAAGTTACAGAGAGGGAGAGAGGCAAACCATAACAGACTCTTAAATACAGAGAACAAACTGAGGGTTCATGGGGGGTGGGAAAGAGGAGAAAGTGGATGATGGGCATTGAGGAGGGCACTTGTTGGGATGAGCACTGGGTGTTGTATGGAAGCCAATTTGATAACAAATTATATTAAAAAAACAAAAATAAAAAGCAAAAAAAAAAAATCAGTGCACACACGAACACTTAAGGAGATTCTGTTAAAAGACAGATTCTGATTCAGTAGGCAGTGCCTGAGATTCTGCATTGATGACAAGTTCCCAGTGATTCCAGAAGGGGTGGTCCTCAGGCTGCTTTTTGAACAGCAAGGTTTTTGAACATGAAAAGAACAAAAAAGAGTTATGCCTGCTGCTTGCAGATAATTCACATTTATTTTCAACATTTAGTAAGCACCTACTGTGTCAAACACCATTCTGTGTCTTAGAAATGCCACGTTGAAAATAATGACAGAGAAAAGTAAAGCTACTTAATTCCAGCATTGTTTCTATCTTCAACAGACATGGTAAGTTTCATGCTGGAAAGAGAAAAACGAGAGAAGAGAGAAGCATGTATAGCCCAAGAGATGGAAGGAAGCAGTGGAGCATCTCTTAAGAGCATTCAAGTGTCCTGGTCTACAGATGGGATCAATAATCTTTTCAAGAAGAGTGAAGAACGGAACTTATACTAAAAATGAGCAAATGTAGTCTTGATGCTCAAAAGTGAGAGGGTAATAGATTACAAAAACTATACATCAAAGAATGTGATGTCAATTTCAGCAAGATAACAGAATCAAGTATTAAACGGAGATGTGAATAACCTAAAAGGATAAAAGGATAACTTCTATGACTCCACATCCAAACCACACCAATCTAATCTCATTTTCTTTTCTTTTCTCATAGGAGAATCAGACTATCAGATCAGAAGAATGAGAAAGCATGGATTAATTAAGGTGTGTGTGTGCACGCGCATGCATGCACATGCATGTGTACACAGGTGTAAATTCCATTTTGTAATCACTTGATCTTCACAGAGGAGGAAAATAAAGAAGGTATCAGCTAGTATATAAGAAATTGCCTAAAGAATGATGCTCACAATTAGCTTATCTAAGATAAAGCAGTAAACATTATAAAGAATATGTTTAAACTCAGAACATACCACGTGGAGGAAAAGAATTAAGAGACAGTCCTGTTTTAGCAACTTGAAACAGGCCATAGATTTTTTTCTGAATATTATTAAACTGTAATTCCCTAAGCAAGATAAAAGTAACTTAATACTTTTGAGAAGTATTTTGGATTTTGAAAAGTCCAGCTCCTCTAGGTAGCTCTCAGCACAGAAGCCCATGAGAAACACCTGCCCCAGGGAAGAAGAGCTGACACAAATGGAAGATGAGAGCATCTGAGAGGACTCAGCCCAGGACAGGGAGGATCTCTGTTACCTCCACCTCCAAGTACATTTATTCAGAGGAAGAGTCCTGCAGCAAGGTAGAACCTGCTTTGGGACCAGGGCTCAGAAGACAGGAGACTGCAAGTTGGTGCCACTTCTTCCTTTGCATAAAATACCTAATATGCCAGTTGCTCTGCTCTTTTTCAGTCCCTAGAATTGAGTACTCAATTCCACAGGCTCACATAGGAAGGTGAGGGGGACTAAAAAAAGACTCTTTTTTAATTCCCCTAGCTAACTTGGGAGCTCTGTGAATTAATATATATATATATGGACTTCAGCAATCAATCTTTGTGAACAAGATAGAGAAATGTGGGCAGGAGGACAGTACAGTTAAATGATGACAATAGATTAAGTCACAGCCATTTAAATAAGTCCTACCAAAAATCAGGTTAAGGTACAAGGAGTTGTCTGGTGGTGCCCCATACAGCTCTGCCATCTACCTTATTCTACTCAACATTTTTCATCAACTATTTTTATCAGGATCAAGATGGCCAGCTGATTAAATCTGAAGAAGCTACAAAGCTACAGGTAATGCTTAATAAAAAGGATACACGTTTAACCCCCCTTTTTGGAAGCAGGCAAAGCACAGAAGACCAAGAATGCTCAAATGAGCATACAAGAATGGTACAGATAAGGCACGATATCAGGATATGTTAAAGACACTTGGGAGTTCTAACAGATAGGAAGCTCAGAGAATCAACATTATGATGGCATTGCTGAAAACAGCTAATGCAATCTTAGACTTGATAATAAACAGAGTATCCAAGACAAGAGGAGCAATGGCTCCAATGGTCCCACAATATTTGGCACAAATCAGATCAAACTCTGACCATTACTGAACCCAGGTTTGGGTACCACAATTTAAAAAGAATATTGGGGCGCCTGGGTGGCTCAATCAGTTGAGTGTCCGACTTCGGCTCAGGTCATGATCTCACAGTCTGTGAGTTTGAGCCCCGCGTCGGGCTCTGTGCTGACAGCTCAGAGCCTGGAGCCTGCTTCAGATTCTGTGTCTCCCTCTCTCTCTGCCCCTCTCCTGCTCATGCTCTGTCTCTCTCTGCCTCAAAAATAAATAAAAACATTAAAAAAAAAGAAAAAGAGAAAGAATATTGATGTTGACTGGAATCCATAAGAGGAGAGCATTCTGAAGACAATGGGATTATTTAATCTGGAGAAGAAGAGATATTGAGAAGGTGTGAACTTCAGGTTTTTAAAAGACTATAAAGTGGATAGAGAAATCGTGTTCTTAAGGTCTCAGGGGGCTGAACTAGATTAGTAGGTAAAGTTACAGAGAAGCAGATCTCAGCGTGATAGGAGAAAAAAATGTCTGAAAAGAACTGCCCCCTCAACCAGACACATCCCAGATAACAAACCAGGACTAGTCAAGCACAGGCCAGATGACCTCTCCTGGGAAGACACCAAGGGAGCTCACATATCAGACAGTGACTAGAGCTGGGCAATCTCTCAACTCTGAGTCAATGAAGTGATTAATGTTTAATATCTAAAAACATCTTGGTGACATGATAAACACTGATTCAATAAATAACATCTTAGATGATGTATCTCCTATTAACCTAATGCAGAACAAAGTTTCATTTAGTGGTTGTAGGCAGATCAATGAAAGTGAGCCCTTTGAATAACAGAAGTAGTTACCTCAAGAGAACCTGATTTGGATGAACTCTAGTCAGAGCTAGGTTTACTTTCCCTTCCCTTATCATTCAATAAAAATATATCAGAATAATTCATTGGTAAACACAGCGTAAAATATAGGATAGTCACCAAGTTTGGAAACACAAGCAAATACATATAAAGTTTTTATTGATATTATATTATCATAAGTGATAAAATATTATTATCTAAGTTTCCAGATTTTATGGTCATCCTGCTTGATTTTTAGTAAATGTTACAACTAGGGAATGTAATCTCCTTTAAAGAACAGTAACAGTACTAACACCTATTTGATTTATGTGCTAAGCATTTATATTACTTCATCTGATGCTCAGAAACATGTACAAGTTAGGACAGTGCTATTATCTCTATTTCACTCATAATGGCAACGGAGTCTTAGACCGGTTATGTAACTTGCCCACAATCACAGGTTTTAACTGGAGGCCATCTCTCCTGAGCCTGAGAGCTTCAGAATCGTGTTTATTCTGTGTCAGACCTAGTACCAAAGAGTTCTCACACATCGAACCCTCAGAATGACCCTGTGAGTTGTGCATGGTCACCTCCATTTGACAGATGAGCAGAAAGGGTTTCCAGAGTTTAAGGAAGAGGTCTAAGGTCGCACATTTGCAGAAATTCTAAATCGGCCCCACCCGACCCTGAAGTCCACACTCTCACCCAGTTGACTGCTTCCGGCTAAACTGTTCCTTTTATCTGAGAGTTATGATACTGACTTAACTGTCACCAAAATAACCAGTATAGGTGGGTGACAACAGAAAGTCCAAAATAAAACAGTGAAATTTACCTTACACACTTTGTAAGTACTGTTTTTGAGCAGTATTTACTGTTGACAACATTACCTGATTTTTGGAATTTTGACATTCTGGAGGAAAAAAAAAAACCCAACAACACAAAAACAGGAGACCAAACAAACGGAGAGAGGCATGTTATCTACTGTGATAAAACTTTATTTTCAGTGGCAAGCTTGCAGATGATTCTTGCTGAATCATCTAACTAGCTAAATATCTCAGTCAAGACACATTTCTCTCCATTCTCTCTGCAACCTCAGTTTCCTTTTTTTTTTTTAATAGAAAATGGGGATATAACAGCAGCTTCCTTTGTTGCCATAAATAAGCTCCACCACTGTCTGTCTTAGTGATCAGTTATGTAACTCGAGGTGAGCAAGTCGTTTAAGGTACACTTGTTATACACTAGCTAATTTCTGCAGGAGAAAATTGAGTGTTGGTTGTTCCCAAGTTGTATGTTAATCGTTTTAATACTGGAGGGGCCCCTGGGTGGCTCAGTCAGCGGTAAGCATCTGACTCTGGCTCAACCATGATCTCTCAGGTTTGTGGGTTCAAGCCCTCTGTCGGGCTATGCACTGATAGCTGGGAGCCTGGAGCCTGCTTCAGATTCTGTGACTTCCTCTCTCTCTGTCTGTCACCCTCTTGTGCTCCCTCTCTCTCAAAAATAAATAAATATTTTTTAAAAAGAGCTTTAATACTTGGGGTGCCTGGTGGCTCAGTTGGTTAAGCGTCAGACTTCGGCTCAGATCATGATCTCACAGTTCATGAGTTTGAGTCCCGCATTGGGCTCTGTGCTAACAGCTTGGAGCCTGGAGCCTGCTTCAGATTCTGTTTCTCCCTCTCTCTCTCTCCCCCTCCCTGTGCTCGTGCTCTGTCTCTCTCTCTCTCTCAAAACTAAATACAACATTTAAAAAATCTTTAAAAAAAGCTTTAATACTTGAAGGTAATATAAAATTCGGAAAATCACCCACATATACCCATAGTGAATTGCGTCACCAAAGCTAAATACAGGTATTTACACTCATCTCTCACCAAATCAACACAATTAGTTCCAAATTTTTTGTTTATCAGCAAAAATTCAGAGGCAATCATTTATTAATAGTAAATTTAATGCTTCATTTATAGGGAAAGTAAGCTCAAATAATACGTTGGTTATTCCACTAATATGCACTTACAGGAATAAATCTGAGAAACAGAAATTCTGACACATCCCTAATATTTTAAACATTCCTGAAGCAACACAGAATTTGGTAATAACTGCAACATCAGCACTTGCTAATTCACCAGTTGTTTGTGGTCTGGTCACACAGACAGACTGGCAGTGACCCCTGTAGTGTTTGGGAGGCACTGTTGCACAAAGTAAGAGCTATATTGAACCGATGCTGTAAGAGAAAGGCATGAGAGAACTTGATATTGTAGGCCCCTGAGCAGAACGCACCAGTCTCCAACCTCATATGTGTGAATTGTCTTGCTCATGTGGCAAAATGGACTATATTAGTACATGACGCCTCAATCACAACCACTAAACAGTCTTCTCATTAAACCCTCACAATGACTCTGTGAGGTATGTCCCATCATTTACATTTGCAGATGAGGAAAATGAGACTGGGAGAAGTTAAATAACTAATCGTAGGTCACATGATGACAGAGAGTCAACCTGACCCTGAGGCCACACCACACAGTGTCCTATCAAAACACATCAGGTAAACACTTCATTTCTTTTGAGAATATTAGTATCAATTTAACTGTCATCAAAATAACCCAAAATGGCTAATGAATCTAGAAAGCCCTGAGTAAAAGGGGTGATGAGAGTAGTATCTGTCACTAGAGTCACTATTCTGGTTTCCTGTCTTCACCAGAATCACCCAAGAGCTGGTTATGCTTCCTGAAGGGAAGAGCACTGGAACATTCGAACTCTGGAATTCCAAAGTGATGTTCACTTGAAAACCAAAGATTGACTCCCCACATGTGAGGGTTCTTCAGAGTTCCCCATCTGTAGGAAGCACTCGGAAATAATGTTGATAGTTTGCTTTAGTGGAACTACAACTTACATTCAATGATGAAGTTCTGAAACTTTCTATCTTACGAAAAATGCAAACCACCAATTATTAATGACAAGTTCCCAAAACTACCATCAGGACACCAACAATACTGAATTCCTCATGGCAAACATGTAGTAAGACTGACTACTTTAGCCTATGTGATTATTTCTCAAAAATGAAAGTATCTTATATTCAAAGTAACATCAAATCTGAGTTTACATAAAATACTAGGACGAAAAATACCTTCTTCTTGTTGGTAAAAGTCTCATCGTATTTTTATGATGCAAGTAAAAATCTGTTGGGAGTTCCCAGAGATGAGGTTTCCCTTCAGTGGGATGAAAAACTCCCAGGAAGAGATTAATGGAATCTTGTCTATCAGCATCTAAAAAGCAAAAATAGGCATTTCAGGAAATCCGCTACTGAGATATACAACTCAGGAGAATGTTTTCTCAGGAGGATAAAGGGTACAACTGTGATTTCATAACACATACCTTTGAAAACAACAGTATTTATACTCCAAAAGTCATACACATACCCCAAATCTAAAATAGTCACCAAGATTTTGAGCAGAATTAAAATCTTGCTTCAAAATGCTTCATGTTTGTTCCATCCCTTTCATAATATGGAGGAGACGGAACACAAACTGCTTCTTGAATTTTGAGAGACTCTTAAAAATCTTTAAGAACCGCCATAATACCACAGTGATTTTATTTTTAGGATAAGAACATATTTTCGCTATTCGTTATTCTACCTCAAACAAATACATCTTCATTTTATTACAAAGACAAGGAGAGATGTCAGAAACAAACAAGATGGCTCAACTCCTATCCATATTCTGTTGCACAACTTTGAACAAGTTAGTTTGCACAGTTTCCACTTTTAATCCTTGAAAAGGTATCTACTCTTTCTTTAGTACCGACAACGTTTACAACATTTTCTGTCCCCCTCAGTTGTGGGCCTGGCCCATTCCCTCCTGTGTTTGATAATGAAGGCAGAGTGGGCACATAGATAACAGCCTCATTCTAACTATTCAACCACCCCCAAATTACTAACTTACGTATACATATATATTGTGTTTCCTTCCTTTCCTAATTATATTTTGATAAAAATGATGATAAGCATGAAAGGGTCTCATGAAGCACCCTTCCCATTCTGCACTGGCGTCCTTCATTCTTTCCCCTCATTTCCTTCTTTCCATTCTTGTCTCGGAGCCCTGTATATTCAAGTTTGGGGCAGGCAGCCACAATATAAATAATAACCTCTTTCTGAAAATGAGCACAGAACTAAAGACAGCCCAGTAGAAAGGGCTGCTTTTGAAACAAGATAACATTACCATAAAATCAATCTTCCAACAGCTACAGTGAACACAGATATTTCTGAAATTAGCAACACTGTTCTCATGGACTGTTTGGTCATTTCAGCAAAAGCAACAAATGAAATATGGTACATCAAACATGTATTCCCGTTACTAGTATTTTGACAGGAAGTGTTCCATTAAAGCAGCATTTACCTTTCAGGCCAAAAGTAATATATAAAAGGGATGCGTTCATATGCTGAATATATTTGGAGACTTTTTGCCACTTTTGAGAGAAAACAAGTATTAAATGATGCAGACATTACCGCCCCAATTTGCACCCTCTTTACACAGTACAAAAGTAAACAAGCTGCTTTTATAGTAATTACATTCTTTATGCTTCTTGAATAGCCTTGATGGCACTTAATAACTCATACTATGCAGGACCTCAAAATATCTTAATACTATCTAGAGAAGCTTTCCATTTTTCAGCTGCGTTTTCAAGGAGTCTTTCATTTTTTAAACCGGATAGTTGCTTCAATTTTTAGCAAGTATGATAAAATGTGAGATGTGAGAAACATAACCAAATAAAAGATATGTCTTCAAAGGATCATAATGAAGACTTGTTGAATGTGCTGCCGTTGCTATAACTTAAAATATATCTATGGTGTACATGGTCCCTGAGGACTCCAAGGCCGGTTTAATGAGCCTGAGGTTCTTTTCCTGCCTACTTTTGACTGCAAATAAGACAATCACCCTCAGGAAGACAGTAATACTTTGGATATGGATAAGGGCTTAAAACAGGTAGGTTCTCTGTAGTTGTAGACAACAAGAGGACAATGATTACCTATTTTTGCACTCAATCATGCTTTAAAGGAAAAAAGAGTAATACTCCATTCAAACTCCACTCAAACAGCTAAACACTAACCAGTTTATTATGTATGTATGAAACAGATGATGCTTGAATATAACAATCCTTTTTAATTATTTTTAATTAGTGAAAAATTATTTTGGAACTAGAATATTTATTATGCTAATACTAAATTAAGTTTGTAATGAAGTAGCCTCTGAAATCAGTAATGGAAAGGAATGTTATTCAATAAATAGTACTGTTTAATTATTGCAGAGGAGGGGACAATAAAATTAGATCCCTACTTCATACTATTTATTGAAATAAATACCAATTAAATGTGAGAAAGACAGAGATCAACACTCGAATAGAAAAAGAGAAACATGCAATTTTCGAAAGAAACAGAAACGGACAATGAACATACTAACATTCAACTTTACTAGTTATCCAACAAATATAAATTAAAACAATATACGATTTCTTACCTATTTAAGGTGGCAAATAGTTGTCAAAATGGGCACTCCCATACTCTGCTTAGGGAACATTAACTGCTCGATGGTATCCATTCTCTAAGGCAATTTGGCAACACAGATATTCCTTGCTTTCTGAAAGTTTGCATTATGCCTCTTGGCTTAGGAAAGACCTACATTAGTGCCTGTTAATGCTAACAGAAAAATCTGAAGAGGATTTTAACTTTTATGAAAATAGCTGTTACTAACGTAGGACTTTCCTAAAAGCAAAGTGGTGTAACTCAGACTTCTGGAAAGTGGGGGATACTCTTCACTTTATGCCATTTCAGCTTACCAAAGTTTTCACAGGAACATTCTACTTTCCCTGAAATATCTATAGTCTCTGACCTGATATGCTTCTGGAACTTTCCTAACATCAAAAATATGCCAAAAAAGAGTGTATGTTTAAAAGGAAACTAAATGCAAAGTAATAGCAACTAAGTTACGATGTTTCTAAATGATAGACTGCCATAAGGCTGCTAAAAATCATGTTGTAGAAGAATATTTAAGGTCATAAAGATTACTCACATTATCTAAAAGGGCAAATGCAGAATATAAATATTACATGTATGGAAGAGTCATGTTCTCCTAAATATGAACAAGTGGCTATCTTTGGAAGGTAAAGATTATATGATTTTATTGTGAGCTATTCTGTACTTTCTATAATTACTTTCATAATTAAAAAAAAAGAACTACCATTCATTCACTCATCCAAGAACCTATATGTTCCACACCGGGGAAACAGTAATATAGAATACTCTGGCTCCAGGTGGGGTTCACATTCCAATTGGCAAATAAAAATATACACAAGTAAATAATGTATAAGGTACATTCAAGGGATGTAAGTTCTATGAAGACACTGAACGAGAGCAATATGGGAGCGAAGGGAGGGGACAGAGCCACTTAGATTGGGTAGTCAGGGCAGGGGTAGAGGCTGAAATGTCTGAGGAAGTCACATTTGAACTGTAAAAATGAGAAAGAGGTGGTCACACAAAGCTCTGGGGGCTTTGTGCTCAAGCAGAACAGACACAAAGGCCTGCTGGGGTAACAAACTGGGCAGCTCCGGGAATAAAGAGAAGGCCAGAGAGGGTGGAGGGCAGTGGACCAGGGAAACAGCCAAATTAGAGACAAAAGGCACCAGGTCACACAAGGCCTCGTAGGTTACAGTAGAGAGTTTTATTTTATTTTAAAGAGGGAAGTGACACTGTCTGACTTCAGTTTTGAAAAGATCCCTCTGGCTGCTATTTACAGCAGGGGCAGAAGCAGGGAGGCAGGAGGTGGATCAGGAGCTAAAACAGTTGTTCAGACTGCTTGCACCAGCATGGCAGCAGTCAGGATGAAACACAGCAGAAGGATTTACAATATATTCTGGAGGTTGAGATGAGAGTTGCCTAGAGATGGGGCTGGGGCGGGGGGAGGGGGAGGGGGAGATAAGTAAGGAAAATAAAAGGAATCGGGGATGATTCCTAGGTTTCTGAACTGAGCAATGGGTGCTGAAGTGGAAAAACCAAGTGGAGAAACACATTTGAGTCAGTCTCAAAAATGATCACTTGAGATTCTTACTGGATACCTGTGGTAGTTAGTGCATTTTTCACAGAGCTAGAACAAGCAATCCTAAAATTTGTATGGAACTACAAAAGACCCCAAATAGCCAAAGTAATGTTGAAAAAGAAAACCAAAATGGGAGGCATCACAATTCTGGACTTCAAGCTGTATTACAAAGCTGTAATCATCAAGACAGTTTTGGTACTGGCACAAAAACACATACATTGATCAATGTAACAGAATACAGAACCCAGAAATGGACCCACAAACACATGGTTAACTAATTTTCAACAAAGCAGGAAAGAATCTCCAATGGAAAAAAAAACAGTCTCTTCAGCAAATGGTGCTGGGAAAACTGGACAGCGACATGAAAAAGAATGAAACTGGACCACTTTCTTACAACATACACAAAAATAAATTCAAAATGGATGAAAGACCTAAATGTAAGACAGGAAACCATCAAACTCCTAGAGGAGAACATTCGCAGCAACCTCTTTGACCTCGGCCACACCAGCTTCTCACAAGACACATCACCAGAGGCAAGGTACACCAAAGCAAAAATGAACTATTAGGACTTCCTCAAGATAAAAAGCTCTGCACAGCAAAGGAAACAATCAACGAAACTAAAAGGCAACCAACAGAATGGGAGAAGATATTTGCAAATGACGTATGGATAAAGGGCTAGTCTCCAAAATCTATAAAGAACTTATCAAACTCCACACCCCAAAAACAAATAATCCCATGAAGAAATGGGCAGAAGGCATGAAAAGACACTTTTCAAAAGAAGACATCCAGAGGGCCAACAGACACATGAAAAGATGTTCAACATCGCTCATCATCAGAGAAATACAAATCAAAACCATGATGAGAGTCCACCTGACACCTATCAGAATGGCTAAAATGAACAACACAAGAAACAACAGGTATTAGGGAGGATGTGGAGAAAAGGAAACCTTCTTGTACTGTTGATGGGAATGTACACTGGTGCAGCTACTCGAGAGAATAATATGGGGGTTCCTCAAAAAATTAAAAGTAGAACTACCTTATAACCCAGCAATTGCACTATTAGTTATTTACCCACAGGATAAAAATACATATTCAAAGGGGTACATGCACCCCAATGTTTATATTTATAGCAGCATTATCAACAATAGCCAAACTATGGAGAGAACACAAATGTCTATCAACTGATGAGTGGATAAAGAAGATGCAGTAGAGGCGCCTGGGTGGCTCAGTCGGTTAAGCGTCCGACTTCGGCTCAGGTCATGATCTCACGGCCCGTGGGTTCGAGCCCTGCGTCGGGCTCTGTGCTGACGGCTCAGAGCCTGGAGCCTGTTTCGGATTCTGTGTCTCCCTCTCTCTCTGACCCTCCCCCGTTCATGCTCTGTCTCTCTCTGTCTCAAAAATAAATAAACATTAAAAAAAAAAAATTAAAAAAAAAAGAAGATGCAGTATATGTAGACGATGGAATATTACTCGGCAATCAAAAAGAATGAAATCTTGCCATTTGCAACAATGTGGATGGAACTAGAGTGTATTATGAGAAGTGAAATAAGTCAGTCAAAGACAAATCCATATGATTTCACTTCTATGCGGAATTTAAGAAACAAAACAGATGAACATATAGGAAGGGGGAAAAAGAGGACAGAGGGGAAACAAACCACAAGAGACTCTTAATGATAGAGAACGAACTGAGGGTTGATGGAGGGAGATGAGTGGGAGATGAGCTAGATGGATAATGGGTATTAAGGAGGGCACTTGCTGGGATGAGCACTGGGTGTTGTATGTAAGTGATGAATCACTGAATTCTACTCCTGAAACCAATATCTGCACTGTATGTTAACTAAAATTTAAATGATAAATAAATAATTAATTTTTAAAAAGATATCCATGGTAGTAAGAAATCTGGCCCACAAGACCTTTTTCTCTCTAGTGTCACACACATAAATATTTTATATCACATGGCAAAGGGGACTTTGCAGATGTAACTGAGGTTACTAATCATTGACTTCAAGATAGGGCAACTATCCTGTATTGTACATGGGTGGGTCCACTGTAATCACAAAAATCCTTCAAAGGCAGAAAAGGAGAGTAGAAAGGAAGGCAGAAAGATTAGAAGCACAAGAAGGATTCAGTGTATGGTTGCTAGCTCTGAAGACGGAGTAGGCCACAAGTCAAGGAAGGCAAGGAGCCTTTGGGAGCTGAGAATGACCCCAGCCAACAGCCAGCAAGGACACAGGGACGTCAGTCCTTTAACTTCATGGGATTCTGCCATCAACCTGGATGAACGTGGAAGCCTCCAGGTAAGAGCCCAGGTTCCCGACACTGACTGAATCTTGGCTTCATTTGACTTCATCACCTTCATTTTTACTTCAGCCTTGTGACACCCTAGGTGGATAACACAGCTGAGTAATTCTGTGCCCAGACTTCTGGCCCACAGAAACTATGAGATAATAAATGGGTGTTGTTTTAAGGCACTAATTTTATGGTAATTTGTTACAGAACCTACAGAAACTTCATACAACATTCAAGAAGAGATGTTAGCTAGGTCAGCTTTTAGATAAACAAGTCTGGGACTCAACAGAGGAGTCAAAGGTTAGAGATACAAAGGTGAGTGTCAAATGCATGGTACTTAAGAGCTGAATGAGATGCCCCTAAGGTAAAAGTGCAGAAAGAAAAGAAGAGGGTTTAGAAATGGGGCAGGAGACATCAATAGGGAGACTCAGTGAGATATTACACAGGTGAGTTTCAAGAAAGAGGGACTGGTCAACTGTGAGCAAAGCTGGTGACAGGCCCCATAAGATAAAGGCAGAAAAGTGACCATTGGCTTGGCAATATGGAGACTCCTGGTGATTCTGAAAAGTACAGGTTCAGTGGCATGATAGAGAGGATGCCCAGTGGAACAGGTAGAGAGAACAGGATACAGGAGGAAACAGGCAGGCAGATAACTAGAGAGGTTTTGCTTAGGAATGCAAAGGAAAAGGACTGTGGACTGAGGATGGAAGGAAAAGTCAAAAGGAAAATACCAAGGAGTGCTTTCGTGCTAATGGAAATGAAGCAGTAGAGAGGGGGAAACGGATTATGTGCAGCAATGAAAGCTACAGGGAAAGCATGAAGGGATGGGATTCAAAGCATGACAGAGGGGTTAAACTGAGAGTACTTAGTTGCAACTTTTTCTTCTGCCAAGTTTAACTGCTTTGGTTGCAGGAAAGGTGAATAGTTATTGTTATTTAAAATGTTATTAAAACAAAAATTATTGCTAAGTATCTTCTTCCTGCTATAGCCAAACACAGCTTATTCACTCTAAACCTCAGAAGGATCACCTTAGAAGGCTATCTCACTAGTCTTGATAAACTAAAATGTTCTCCCTCGTATGCCCCTGTTCCAGTGGTGAGCAGAAAGGGAAAGAAACTGTCCCACTACTTTACAGCACTATCATAATGCTGTGTGGTGCCATCTCCATGTGTTTTCCAAGTATGGTAGGCTTTGTGGTCTTTACTTTGTGAACTTTTCTTTTTTTTAAATCTGTTTGAGAAGGATCTGATTCTCCCCTATGCATGCATGCACACACATACATACACACACAATAATTATAAATTACACGTGTGTGCCTGTCTGTATGTATTTATGCATGTGTACAGATCTGTTAACTGCTGAAGGTATCATATATCTTCTCTTTCTTTCTTATAATAGGATTTATTTTATTTATTTTTCTTTTGGGGGAGAGAGAGAGTACATGCACGCAAGTGGGGGAGGGGCAGAGGGAGAGGGAGGTAGAAAATCTCAAGTAGGCTCCATGCCCAGCACAGAACCTGACATGGGACTCAATCCCACAACTGTGAGATTATGACCTGGGGTGAAATCAAGAGTTGGACATTAAACAGGCAGCTTAACCATTTCACCGGCCACTTAACTGACTGAGCCACCCACCCTCTTATAATAGGATTTAAATTCAACAAGCTTCAGCGAAAAAATTCAGCTTACCAAAGTAAATGTAAAAAAAAAAAAAAAAAAAAAAAAAAAATTTAGAAGGAGCTTAACAAGGTCCTTCAGACAGTTATAATTATAAAGCTCTTCCTAACACCTGAAGGGAGTATCTAGGTATCTCTTCTTTCCTTATTGGCATCCTCCAACTGCTGATGTAACCAGCTATGTTGGAAACCAAAGGTACTTCTTAAAGACAAAGCTCAGAGCATGCTAATATGTGAAGCTTCAGAACAATTTTTAAAATGAGCCTGAAAGAGACTCAGGTGGGTTGCCCATATAGCATCAATCTGTCTACACAAACTAACAATAAAATTCCTAACAACCTAGGGCAACAAATAAACAAATGGGACTACATCAAACTAAAAAGCTTTTGCACAGTGAAGGAAACCATCAACAAATGAAAAGATAATCTACTGAATGGGAGAAGATATCTGCAAATGATATACCCAATAAGGGGATAATATTCAAAATATATAAAGAACTCACACAGTTCAATATAAAAAAAACAAAACAATTGATTAAAAACAAACAAACAATTGGGGCACCTGGGTGGCTCAGTCGGTTAAGTGCCCAACTCTTTGATCTCAGCTCAGGTCATGATCTCATGGTTTGTGAGTCTGAACCCCACACTGGGCTCTGTGCTGACAGCGTGGAGCCTGCTTGGGATTCTCTCTCTCCACCCTCCTTCCCCATCTCTCTCTCTGCGCCTACTCCACTTGTTCTCTATCTCTCAAAATAAATAAATAAACTGAAAAAAAAAACTGATTAAAAAATGGGCAGAGGACCTGAAGAGAAACTTCTCCAAAGAAGGCATATAGATGGCCAAGAGACACATGAAAAGATACTCAACATCACGAATCACTAGGGAATGAAAATCAAAACCACAATGAAACATCACTTCACATCTGTCAGAATGGCTATATCAAAAAGACAACAAGTAACAAGTGTTGGCCAGGAATCAGAGAAAAGGGAATCCTTGTGCACTGTTAGTGTGAATGTAAAATGGTGCAGCCACTGTGGAAAACAGTGCAAAGGTTCCTCAGCAAATTAAAACAAGAACTACCATATGATTTGGCAATTCCACTTCTAGGTATTTATTCAAAGAAAACAAAAACACTGATTCAAAAAGACGCACCCCTATGTTCACTGGAGCATCACATACAATAGCCAAGATAGTGAAGTTGAGCTTTCTTTCATATGTTTGGAATCCATTGCATTTTTTTCCCTACGAACTGTACATTTCATTTGCCTATTTTTTTCTCTTAAACTGTTGGTCTCTTTATTTTGGCTTATTACATCTAAAGGAAATACTGGCTCTTTATATCTAAAGGAAATTAGCATTTGATGGTAGGTTTCAAAATTCTCCATAGCTTATCTTTTGACTTAATTTGCTGTTTGTCTGTCTACATAAATTTTTTTGGTAATGAGAGGAAAAAAATTCCTAACAACTTAATTTCAAGCATCTTCCTGCCCACCCCAGAGGAATAACGTAAGGAAGTTAAGTTTTGTAAAGTTATCTTGAGTGCTTTAAAGAGAATGGTTCTATAAATATATTGTCCTAACATAATATCCACTGTATTTTTAAAATAAGTTGTACACCCCAACGACACCATGCTTCTCAAAATAAAGTCTGTTTTAGCCACATTATTCATAAAATAATTGCTTTCATAGTAGTTCTTCTCACAGTTGTGGACAATTTTGTCTTATCTTTCCACGACCATTTTCTATCTTTTAATAGTACTCCTTGCTTTTTAAATAATGTACAGCTACACATTCATTCTCTCTGTCCCCCAGTCTTATTAAAAAACACTTTACTTGGTCCTTATATATCAATAATCATTCCCATTATAGGGACAATGATAACAGAGTACAGAAGAGTGGATGCTCCCTTTCCATCAGAACAGTTTTCAACCTTTTCCATGGTAACCCACCCCCAGAGAGATAGGAACATATTGGCACACTACTTACACAAGTGTTACAGGTTGAACTGTGTCCCCCCAAAAGATATGGTAAAGCCGTAAGCCCTGGGACCTGTGAATGTGACCTTATTTGGAAGTTGAGTCTGCAGATATGATCCAGTTAAGATGCAGTCACTCTAGGGGCACCTAGGTGGCTCAGTTGGTTAAGTGACCTTCGTTGGCTCAGGTCATGATCTCATGGCTTGTGAGTTCGAGCCCCGCGTGGGGCTCTGTGCTGACAGCTCAGAGCCTGGAGCCTGCTTTGGATTCTGTGTCTCCCTCTCTCTCTGCCCCTCCCCCACTCACACTCTGTCTCTCTCTCAAAAATAAACATTAAAAATTTTTAAAAAAAAAAACACGCAGTCACTCTAGAATAGGGCAGCCCATAATCCACTATGACTAGTGTCCCTACAAGAAGAGAGGGACTCACAGGGAAAGTGCCATGAAGACACAGACACAAGGGGAAAATGCCAGGCAATGTCAGAGGCAGAAATTAAAGTGCCGTACTTGCAAGCCACGGATCACCAGCAATCATCAGAAGCTAAGAAGCAAGTTAGGATTCTCCCCTGGAGCTTCCAGGGAGAAGGAGCACGGCCCTGCTCATACCCTGATTTTGGACTTCTAGCCTCCAGAACTGTGAGACAACAAATCTGTTGTTGAGCACCTTCAAAGTGAGATTCTATTTTATTTAAACTTTCAAAATATTTAATTTTGATTTCACTTAGCCAGATTGCTTAAAAAAGGAAAATGCATAAGAAGAAAAATGCACATCAGGTAAAGTTGTAGAAATGCTTATTATTCCAGAATTACCTGAAAAAGCATTGCTATAATATCTAGACAGGGTCTGCATGATGTCTTTTGAATGCTGGGTCCATGGTGCTATCTTTCTGTAGGTTTTGACACGGTGAACAAGTTGAGAACCACCATACTGAAGGGACAGGGTATCCCCATGATCTTCATAGAGTTCCTCAAATAACCTAAACCAAAGAAAAACAAACATTAAAAAATTTTACCGAAAGTGTTACACACGCTCTTCACTTAGCCACCTTTGAATTCCTAAAAGCCTTTCAAGTAGACTCTTGATGATAAATGTACGTGCAAAATATACACTATAGTAATAATCTAAAAAGTAACAAAATCAAAGAAAACACTGAAAAGGAAGTAAGGGCACCAAAAACGTAACCCACCAAAGCCAGACCACGGTGGTTCTAACCTTATTGAAAGACTTCTAACATTTTTCATCTTTCTAATTGATTTTTCAGATCAATTTATCTCCCACAACAGAATTTTCTGCCTTTCTGGGACAGACAAACCATATTCTTTCCTAAAAACACGTTTGAAACTCGTATTTCTTCACGTGCCTGTTAAGATTTTCAGTGCAGCGGTATCTGTGGATTTGGCCATTTGGAAGCTGATCTCTTTGCTCAACAGAGCCTTTATGACTCCATCAGATGACCAATAACAACCATCATTGTATTTTCAAGAAACAGCACTTCACGCAGTGCCATGGATCCAATGAGCAATGAAGACACAGTAATCCTTAATGAAGAATCAATCTTTTATATGCCTTATATTTTTAATTCCAAATGTACGAAGTCACATTACTTTTTCTTTCTAATGCAGTCTGAATTTATTTTTTTTTAAAACCACTAGTCTGTATTTATCTAAAGCACTTTGGACTTATCTAAAGAGCATAGTGTTTACTAATAATTAACACCAACAAAAAATAAAAACCATGGCAATAACACACAGGTCTTTAATAAAAGTATTTATTACAGAATTAATTTGAATAGTTTTAGCAACATAATTTTTGAGAAGCTAAATGAAGAAACGAGTCCATAGAATTCCTTATTACTAACCAGTTTTGCTTTCTGTCATTACCAGCAGTCAAAAGGCAGAAAAGAAGATTTACCTAACTGCATCTGTATCAAACTGTAGATTAGGCTTGTCGATCAGTCCCAAGGAGTACAGCTGATAAGCCAAAGCACATTTTCCCACCATAAACTGTGCCGTGTTGGTGCGGTCTAAACAGTCCACACAGTTGGTTCGAAGAACACCAGTCTAAAGAGAAATACCTTAAGACTTTCCAACCATTATTCAGTGACCAAAACTGCTTCTATCCCACTTTAGATTTCTTTTCTTAAAAAGCAGAAGAAAAGCTGTAGGCAGGGTATTATTCCTGCACAAATAATGAAGAACATTATAAAAGGTTACATTTGCTGCTCACTTAATATTGCTGCAATGGCATTGTTATACCTTCTAGTCTATATTTGAATTTTCTTTTTGAGTTTAAGATAAAACAGATAACTAACATTTTCCACATGTACCGATTAGTAAAATATGTTGCTTTTTCCATGATAGATCTTTTATTGTAGAAACCAAATATTCAGTGGTTGGGGCCTTATTTTTATTAAAGCATGATTAATATATATGGTGATTGTATCTGGGTCATTTTCCAAAGTGATTCGAATTTATTCTTTTCCCATTTGTTTATGTTTCAATTTCCAATAATAAAAATTATAATGTTTAAGAAAAAATCCACAGGCCATTATTATTTTAGTTTCACATCATTTGTAAGAGTTAAACACTAGCAGTAAGGCTTTTAAAAATCCTGATTAATAATTTTGCATTAAATAAGAAGTATATCTCTCTCCACAACTACTTTCAGAAAACATCATGCACTGCGAATACAGATTCTATTCACTATTAATATAATATCTATACCTGCAGGCGACCAGTGGGAATCACACATCCTCCTAGTTCATTCCACCTGTGTTTAAAAATAGATGCTTTAAAAAAATTTTAATAGCATAATCTATATTCATTTTTGGTACTAGCTCTTTATAAAGAATCAAAGTAATAGGGCTGAATGCACCAGAATGACCAGCTGATTCTGCTTACTTTCATTCTTTCTGGTAAGTGAATATGCAAATAACCAAGATGGAATGCTATCCCTGCTCTCCCTCCTCACGGAGAACCCAGGGAAACCCAGGAAAGAAGCAACTTAACTTGCCCCAGTGTCGCACAACTCAGGCATTTATCACCCATGTTCAACCAAAATCCCTGTTGCATTAATTTAAGCCTATTTCCTCTTTGGTCTCTACAGACACGAATAGTAATTGCAGGGGATCTTTCTAATAAAATCTTCCAAGCCTTATCCTCCTTCCCTCAGTGTTAAGATTCTCCACCTCCTCTAGCTTTATTTCATGGAGTTTTGTTGCATACCTTTGGTTGTTTTTGCAGACTTCCTTATTATTTTCCCTCCTTCTTATTTTCTCCATGTGCTAATGAATGCCTGGGGGTATGTTCTAAGTACTATATAATGAAATTGCTATTTTATTTTAATTATTTAAAATATTATAATTATTTAAAACATTTTAATTTCTTAAGAATTAAATTTTAATTTAAAAATTTATTAATTTTAATTATTATTTTTAATTATTAAAAAAAAAAATTTAAGTTTGAGAGAGACAGAGACAGTGTGACCGGGGGAGGGGCAGAGAGAGAGAGGTAGAGAGAGAGAATCCCAAGCAGGCTCTATACTGTTGAGCCTGGACCTGGGGCTAAAACTCATGAAACCATGAGATTGTAACCTGAGTCAAAACCAAGAGTCGGACATTTCACCAACTGAGCCACCCGGGGAACCCCCAAGATATTTTAATTATTTAAAAGAAGGTGCAGTACAGAAAAGAGTTAACAGGTCTGACTGCTTTCCTCAGAAAGGCCTGCTAACACAGTTGGTCCTTGGCTGGCATCTGGGAACTTGTGTTCCCATTCCCCGACAGACAAGAGTGCCTCACTGTACCTAAACTGTCTGTAGAGACAATATGGTTTTGCTGAACAACCTCTTTCCTTACGGGAGTCAGGAATTTTGGTATGTGTCAAGCAGAGCCGTCTAGGGGACCAGCCTCCAATAAAACACCCTGGCGCTGAGTATTTAATAATCTTCTCTGATTGGCAACATTTCACACATGCTGTGACAACAGGTTGCAGGGGGAGTTAAGCATGTTCTGTGTGACTCCATTAAGAGAGAACTTTGAAAGTTTCACCTATTTCCTCCGGACTTTGCCACATATGCCTTTTCCCTTTGCGAATTTTGCTTTGTATCCTTTGACGTTAATAAATCACAGCCATGAGTACAACAATATGCTGAATGCTTTGACATTTCCTTATGAATCAAGGATCCTGGGGATGGTCTTGAGGACCACCATCACAGATATCCCAAAATTCAAACTGTAAAAAAAGGATGCTTTCTTTTATTATTTTTTTGTCTATTTATTTTTGAGGGAGAGAAAGACAGAGACAGAGAGACAGAGTGTGACCGGGGAGGGACAGAGAGAGAGACACACACACACAGAATTGGAAGTAGGCTGCAGGATCTGAGCTGTCAGCACAGAGCCCAACATGGGGTTCGAACTCACTCACGAACTGTGAGATCATGACTTAAGCCAAAGTTGGACACCTAACTGACTGAGCCACCCAGGCACCCCAGAAAAGGATGATTTCTAAAGATATACACACGACAGTTGGTTTTTGCTCTGTGCGGTTTTTTGGTTTTTTCCATTATAATTAACTTTGTTAGCTGAAAATAAAATGCTGGGAAGGTATAACATTAGTTCATTAAAAGACACATAAAACAGGATCCTTGATCTGAAGAAGCTCACAAAGTAGTAATGAAGAAAGGTTTGTGAACAATAACTATAATACAGTGATAAACATGATTTTCATAAAAATGTCATAGGAAAAAATTTACATTTCATAAATGTATTTAGTCTATGGAAAAAAATTCCTGCCCTTAATGCTGAAAAATAGAATTCATTGCAGAAAATTTTACTTGGCAGAAACATCTGATGTAATGTTTATTCCATGAATAAGAGACATTCTGTGGCTTCCATCAGAAGTCTATACAACTGCCAGAGGAAATCCCATGCCGATAGTGAAAGTTCATTCCACAATCACATGAGTAGCTTGTCTTGTCTCCCCAAAGAAATAAATTCATCCATCTTTCAAGTAATACAAACGGCTCATATTTACAATATTTTTATCCACAAGAGCAAAATTCTTGATTTAAGTTTTTATACCATACATACTTTTCATCTGGCCGCAAAATGCTACAGTAAGAATCAGGGCGGTTTACAAAGAACCCAGTTTTCTTCACCACACTTTCTGCAATCACATTCAGTCGATCAAGAACATTACACAGCTTGCTGAGGAGAGAAGGAAGAATGAGAAAAGTGAGAAGAGACAAGTCTAATGTATACTTATCTTTGCATCAGAAGCAAATAAAGTCTACAGTAATGATAGGGATTTAAGGTTTTTGTTTTTTTTTTAATATGAAATTTATTGTCAAATTGGTTTCCATACAACACCCAGTGCTCATCTCAACAGGCGCCCTCCTCAATACCCATCACCCACCCTCCCCTCCCTCCCACCCCCCCCCTCCCTCCCACCCCCCCATCAACCCTCAGTTTATTCTCAGTTTTTAAGAGTCTCTTATGGTTTGGCTCCCTCCCTCTCTTTTTTTTTTCTTCCCCTCTCCCATGGTCTTCTGTCAACTGATGAATGGATAAAGAAATTGTGGTTTATATACATAATGGAATACTACTTGGCAATGAGAAAGAATGAAATATGGCCTTTTGTAGCAACGTGGATGGATCTGGAGAGTGTTGTGCTAAGTGAAATGAGTCACAAAGAGAAAGACAGATGGGGCACCTGGGTGGCTCAGTCGGTTAAGCGGCCAACTTTGGCTCAGGTCATGATCTCGCGGTCTGTGAGTTCGAGCCCCGTGTCGGGCTCTGTGCTGACAGCTCAGACCCTGGAGCCTGTTTCAGATTCTGTGTCTCCGTCTCTCTGACCCTGCCCTGTTCATGCTTTGTCTCTCTCTGTCTCAAAAATAAATAAACGTTAAAAAAAATTTTTTTTTTTTAATTAAAAATAAAGAGAAAGACAGATACCATATGTTTTCACTCTTATGTGGATCCTGGGATTTAAGTTTTAAAATGTCCGGTTTGTATTCAACAGGAACATTGTAACAATTAATTTCTGCAATATAATGTGTGTTCAATAACTAGCAAGATTTGGTGCAAGAGACATGAAGGGCCTGTATCAACTCTTGGCAAGCCTTAATCTTGGCACATTACACCCCCAGGAGAGCTTCTCCTAAAGCCTTTCGCTACTTAAGAGTCAAATCAGTGAAGTCAATAGGCATTCATAAAATGTGAGCAGAATACAATGCACAGTGCGGGTGGCAGGGGAAGAAAACACTGGAAAATAAATATAAATGGTGCCAACCTGTAATCAGTCTTAGACTCTAGGAAAATGTGTGCATATGTTTGTGTGTGTATGTGTGTGTGTGTGTGTGTGTGCATGGGTATCTAACTACACAAAATGAGTTAGAAAAAAGTACAATGAGTTAAAGTACAAAACAATACGGTAACATTAAAAAAATGAACAACACCTCAGAATAAACTTAGTGTTAATATGAACACCTAGTAAATGAGTAAAAGGACAACGTAAGGTTAAGGAAAGAAAGTTCCTTGGATGACCAGAGTTTTGAGTCAGGTCCTTGACAGGTAAAGGAGAGGTAGGAATGCACCCCAGGGAGGTGGGGGTCAAACCACAGAAGAAAAGGCTCAGGAATGGGACCCTGGCTGCCACCCTGGGCGCTGGGCATGCAGTTTCATCTTCTAGGAAGAGAACAGCCCGGGTATAAAGAAAAAGTTACTACATTCTGGAATGGGGCTTTCACACTACACTAAGAGTTAATTGCCTATGAACAGTCAGGAGTCACTACAGGTTCATCCACAAGCCAGATCTGCCAAAAGTGGTATCTGAGAAGGTGACCAAATGGGGACAAGATGAAACAGGGCACAGTGACACTAATGGCTGTAAGGGAAAGCGTGGAGCAGAGATGTCCTCAAGTGACTAGTTACTTAAAAGAGAATGTGCAGGTGGTATCGGTGGTGGGCAAAGAAAAGAGTTTGGTCAATTAATTTAAGCACTCAAATTATACATCAGCACCAAAACAGCCCCTCAGTGGGTTCATGAAGGAAATTAAAAGAGAACATTCACTTTACCATAGAGAGCAGCTTCCGGCTACTTTATGTCACAAGAAAAGGAAAATATCAGAACCAAACATATGGACATCTACTCACCTCTTGGTGTACTTGGCCATATCCCAAGGAATATAAATAATGGTGTGCTCAGGAGGCAAAAACTGGTTGAGGTACGTCACAGCAGCTACAAGTTCTTCACTCAGAATTCTCTCATGCTTTCTTTTCTCTCGTTCCTTTATCAAAAATGAAACATTTTCAGGGTTCTAGTTACCTTAAGTCAGAGGAAGAGACTTTCAACATTTTTACTTTTCAGCTAAGGCAAGAAGCCTAAGTCTTAAATATACTGGGGAAAAAAGCCTAAAATAAAAATAATATAAATTCAAAGAAATAAATACTTCATTGAATTAAAGTCAACAGATAATTAGCTTCAAAAATTCAAGGAGATGAGATTTTTTTTTAATAACCTCCTGCAGCTCCAAGATGCTCGGTTCACCCTCCCAGGCCTCGTCTCCACCCTCCACACCCCACTCTGTCAGAAAAGAACTCCCCAAGGACCAGAAGAACGAAACCCTGAACTCCAGCCCGCTAAGGACAAGACAGAAATCCACTAGGTCTGGATGCATAATCTCTAAACTGGCTGAGAGTGTTTTGCAGCCTACATGTGTTTCTAAATTTGACTCTTAAACACCCTGTGAGGTAGCCAAGCGAGGCACTTTCTCCCCTTTCAACACTGTGGTTGAACTGAAGTTGAGAGGTGTTCATGGACCAAATCTTACCTTCTGCCTCCCTGCCTGCTGTACCTCCTTACATATTACATGCCTCTCATTTAAGAGACATTAATGCAGGGGTGCCTGGGTGGCTCAGTTGGTTAAGCATCCGACTTCAGCTCAGGTCGTGATCTCAGGGTTCATGGGTTCGAGCCCCACGTCAGGCTCTGTGCTGACAGCTCAGAGCCTGGAGCCTGCTTCAGATGCTGTGTCTCCCTCTCTCTCTCTCTCTGTTCCTCTCCCACTTGCTCTCTATCTCTGTCTCTCTCTCTCTCTCTTAAAAAATAAACATTAAAAAATTTTTTTTTAAAAAAGGAGAGAGGCTAGTGTGTTCCAGTACAGCTCTGTGGCTGGAATGCTGGCTCAGCTGCCTGCTAGCCACATAGCCTTGGGCAAGGTTCTCACCTTTCCAGGGCCTCTATTTCTTCATCTATAAAATGGGGTAACAATAGTATCTCCCTTACAGCGATGATGTGAGGTTTAAAAGAGATAAAACACAGTAATCTCTTATCAGAGTAACTGTCATGTGAGAACTATGAATAACAATCAGCCATTTTTATTGTTATCCTGATCAGGACTTCACTTAGAAACAAAGAAAAACAATTCAGTGACAGTGACACCAACATGGTGTCGAGGCACTATCGCTGGCATCAAAATGGGTCTCTGCGGTTTTCAGTCACGGTATTAGTTATTAATTGTCATGAATGTAATTAGATAGCCACTGTGGAAACAAAAAGGGTATCTCTTCTGCACAGCTGAATAAGTCAAATGGAGGAATTAGAAAAGAGTTGATTAAGAACAGTGTTAAATCAGTTTAGGATGAACATGTATTTAGCTGTTTACATCCGAGAAAATTAAATTATGTATCTGGAATTTTTCTCAGAAGCACTTTGAACCAACTAGGGAAACAAAACCTTTTTGAAATTTTTTGATCAAATCTGACATTTTATGAGAGGGAGAGAAAAGGTTATTTAATCAACCTTAGATCATCTCCATGTAAAAAGAATCTGCTTTATGCCTTGTCTGTCCATCGTGGATTAGTGGTAGTGGGTTTAGTCAACCTCCTTTGGGTCGCAGAGTCCTATTACAACCAGATGAAAACGTCACAAATGTAAGTGATTTTAAGTATCACTTCAAGAAGTCAGAGACTCCCCCACTGCCTGTCACCCACGGCCCCCAGACTAAACACGTTCAGTGCTTGATTCCAGGTTGACTTCCTATTGATTCCTCAGTAGTGGTACTGACCGTGCATGGATTGCTACAAAATGTCAACCAGCACCTCAAACTTCCACAACTAGGGAAGGTGGGGTAGGGGTGGGATTACAACACAGGGTAAAAAAGAAAAGAAATCAAGAAAAGCATTTCATTTTAGTGACTTCATACAGAGGCAGAATAAAGAGTGAACATCCTGGGGTGCGGCTGACTGGGTGGCTGACTCTTGATTTCAGCTCAGGTCATGATCTCATGGGTTCGTGGGATCGAACCCCACATCGGGCTCTGTGCTGACAGTGCAGAGCCTGCTTGGGATTCTCTCTCCCCCTCTCTCTCTCTGCCCCTCCCCTGTGCACATGCTCTTTTTCTCTCTCTAAATAAATAAATAAACTTAAAAAAAAAGTGAATATCCTTCAGTATCATTCAATACACACAAATGCATTCTTTGACTCTAATCACAAATTAGTACTTTTTCCAAATGAACTGAATAAACATCTTTTAACGTATGAATAAAATAACTAACAGCAAAAACAACAAAAAACTTTTTTCTATTCCACAAAATAGCAACTTAATCTCCAAACTATTTTCTACTTATCTCTAATTATTGTCAGGATTTTTAGGACAATGGAATGATGAACGAGTACAATTTTTTAAGTCCCCTGATTAACCTTTAAATATTAACAAATATATTTTGCTAATAAATGTACATTTGAGAAACCTGGGTAAGCACACTTTACAATCACATGTATCAGATGTTATTTTTGAATCTGCGTATTTAATACAGAATTACTTCAAACATCATAGACTGAATGTCCATTTAGCCATAGCTTCTAACCATATTGTATGGACTTTGTATACCATGAAAAAGAGCCAGCGTTCCCTATTTTGGTGAATGGCATCACCATCCATCCACCTGAGTAACCAGAAGCCCAGGGATCAAACCTGACATCTCCCTCTCCCTCATCTCAAATCTAGCCCATCACCGAGTCTACTGCTTCCATACACTTCTCCTCAGCTCTACCATACCACCCTGGTTTAAACCAGGGTCACCCCTTTTCTGGATAACTAGAATAACCTCCTATGTGGCCTTCCAACATATTCTTTAACCTTGTGCCAATCTACATGTTCTCTTTGTTGAGGTCAGGATGACCTTTTCAAAATATACATCAGACCACAATCCTCGCAATCATGCAAAACCTTCAATGGTTTTCCATTACACTCCCAGGATAAAGACCACACTCATCAACACACCCTACAATGCTCTGCATGGTCTGGCCAGAACTATCTCTTCAGCCTCGTCTCACAACAGGCTCTCTGGTCCTCATCAGCAAGGCCCCTGCCATAAGGCCTTCCCTTCCTCAAAGGTACCATATCCGACCCAGGGCCGTGGTACCTGCTGTTCTGAGTTGAATATTACTCCCTCTCTTCTTGGCCTAGTTAATGCCTCTTCCTTCAGTCTGTGCTGACTCATCATCTCCTTGGGGGAAACTTCTCTCCCATTATAAGCTCTCATAGCACCGTTTAGCCTGTCTCGGTACCTCTGCATTACTTCACCATCTCCTCCATTAGACTATTAGCTCTGTGAAGGCAGGAATTGTTTCTGTGACTGCCTTGGCACAAAGGAAACCTTCAAGAATACTTGTTAAATAATGAACTAAATGGACACAGGATTCCTTGGTGTTGATTAAATTAACATTTCTTAATCAACCTCTCAGAATAACCTCAGACACTACTAAGTTGTTGGCCACTGCTGTGACCATAACAAAACCCTTGCTCTTCATGCTTTCGGTGTCTTCGTGGCTGTGGACTGAGATTCTTTCAATGCAACAGATATAGATACAATTTATTACCTGCTCTCCCTGCTCTCCATCCTAGGCTAATGACCTGAGTGCCTACTTATATACACGAGGTATGTCGCCCAGACGCCTCTCACAAGGAAGCACAGAACTGTAAGGCCATGCCACCACTTTGTCCACCTGGTCCTTGAACCACAATAGTACCCCAATTTCCGAATCTAGCCTTTAGACCCTACTACTACATATTAGCTTTCCTAAGAGATCTCTGGATTGTCTAGGGAATGGGGTGTATCAAGACTAGGCTGTGACTGTGTGATCTCCATGCTTCCTTCTCCAATCTGTCCTGGAAACTCAGAAGACGGGCAGACAGCACCACCCTCTTCCCTTGAAGACACACTGCTGATTCTCCCAGTTACCCAGGGAAGAGGCCACACAGAATCTAAGGCCAAAGGACAATGCCTTCGACAATCAGACACAGTGCTCTGTCACAACACAGAAAGTCTATAAAGCAAGCTTGTTAAACCCCTTTGTGCCAAGGAAAGATTTTTCTGGTGTGACTGAATTTCCTAAGCAAACAGATGAGCACACCATACCTTCACTAAATTCAAGATGATGATGGGGGAGCCAAACCTTTGAAGCATCTGGTCAAAGTGAAGGGCAGCCACGTGTGCAAACGGATCTGCCTGATCCACTGAGGGGGATAAAAAGGATGAATAAATAAATACCAAAATAAAAATTATAAAGCAAGAATAAAGACGCATAGGGCTTGGTTTTGTTTTTTAATGTTTAAAAAATGCAATACAACTAGTAGTTTCAATTAATTAATTCAATTAATCACTTCCCAAATTCCTCTTGAGCTTATCAGACACTCCTTCTACACGTATTTATTGAATTTGACTGATTCTTACATTTCTGAAGTAAAATACAATTTACTAGCAGTCAAAATTAAAGAAAACTTATAAAGTTATTGAATAAAAATAACATGTCCTTCTTCTAAATTATCTACCTTCCAGTAGCAAAACTTGGTTAAAATCTAAGAATTTATGAGATTTCTGTTCATCATCTCTAAATGTGGGTTAAAAAAAAGGGTTACTATTAAAAAGATTGTTCCACGTACACGTAATAGGTGGTTTAGGCATCATAGTTGAAATGTCCTGAGACCAGTATAAAGGCACTGATCCTCTAACTTGTACATAAGAAGAATAACTTCCTGCAGTAAAAGACATCACAGAAGCATCACAGAGTATTTGTTCAGTCTCCACTTCATTTGCAACATCGCCCTGGAAAGAAAGGTGGCATTTAAAGATATTTTATGTTCTCAGAATTTTTTAATGGAACAAATTTCCAAGTATATAATGAAATTATAATTCCCATTTTAGAACATTTTAAAGAGGTAAATGTTGATCAATATTCAATGTGCACATTAGAAAAGGAAAGCCATTAAAATGCAACAACAAAAAAGGCAATTAAAAATAGCCGAGAATAGATTAGGAAAAAATCAAATTAAATAGCTAATAATACAAGTAGCAGACAGAGAACAGCCTGAGTGATATAAATGGCAGAGAGGAACAGAAAAGGAAAACAATTACATGAAATTATACTGGAGGTCAGCAAGACCAGCAGAATATAAAACTTTAGTTCTGAAGACCGGGGAGGAATGGAAGGGACAAAACAGTGAGATTCAAATAATGCCTGATGGAAAGAAGCAAAAAAAAAAAAAAAAAAAAAAAAAGTTCTTGAGTTCGCTTTACTTGTAAAAGTATATAAGGATATGACGAAGAATAATTTTCATGTCTGTTTGATTATCCTTAAAATATTCAAAAGTAAGTAACATAGCAAAATTCCAATTTTTCTTAGAGCACCAGTTATAAATATTTTCATTGTGTTGATATAATTTTAAGAACAATGTTGCTATTTTTGCCCTGGATTAAAGCCCAGTGTCTCACTCAATCTGTCTACTCAAACACACATCTGCATAAGACTCAAGCTGTCTACTGCAAATGGAGATGAAACACTCAGAGGGGATTACATGACTGATGGCAGGACGGAATTTCTGTTGTGGTTATTTTCCAGGGGTGAGCTGAATAAGGAGCCTCCCTTGAGCCAACCTAAAGCAGAGGGAGTGGAATTAAGGGTTTCCATGCCTTGCTCTACTTTGTCTTCTCATCAGGGAGGCATTTCCGGGGCACCTGGGTGGCTCAGTTAGTTAAGTGCGGACTTCAGCTCAGGTCATGATCTCCCAATTCGTGGGCTCGGGCCCCACACCCGGCTCTGTGCTGACAGCTCAGAGCTTGGAGCCTGCCTCGGATTCTGTGTCTCCCTCTGTCTCTGCTCCTCCCCCACTCATGCTCTGTGTGTCTTTCTCTCAAAAATGAATAAACATTAAAAAATATTTTTTAAAAAGATGCATTTCCAGCAAGTGCTCCCCTCCACTTATTCCTCAGATGGAGGAGCTTTGCTATTTTAGTCTTTACACTAAATATGCACTACATTTTGTCATATATTACTGAAATGGCTCATTGTCCACAACGTTAGACTTGTCACAACTCCCCAAGGCATTGCATAACTTGCTCTAAGATAGCTGATTTTCCAGAACATCTGTATATATTAGTCATATTTCCCAAGTTTCAGACACTCTGGGGAATTAATTATTCTCTTGATCATGTCTCAAACTAACAAATGCCATCTTCTAGAATTCCACTTTGCTTCCTCTGAAAGCAAAGCAGATGTGAAAGGTGAAAATGTCAGCAGCACTGTTGCTTCTCCATCTTACCTCACAGTTTGCGCCTCTCTTGAGAAAGCGGGTCCCGGCAAACTTACTGGATCTTCTAGCTATTAGAGTGACATAGACTGGTCGTCCATAGATCAACAGCTCTTAGAAATCGAGTTAAAGCTGTCAGAGCATTCACACCGAACGGTCACACCAAACCAAGAGAATCATTATACCTTCAATATGCACTTAAACATACCTTGTCCAGAAGGTTAAACAAAACCAAAAAGCTCCACCCAAGAATGGAATAGCATTGGGTCTAACGGTTCCTCCAAGTTATGCAGGTATTAAAGCAAAAACAGGCCTACCTAAGGAGTGGTTTCCATGAATTCTAGAGGAAACGGTAATCAGGTATAGGGTTAGTGGCCAAGGGAAGACCTGGTCTCACCTTACAGCCAGCTAAAGGATGTCAACAGGTACAACTAATCCTTCCTTAGTCTTCAGAGATCATATACTTCTCAAAGAGAGCATATCTCACTTAACAGGGGGTTTAAACTATGAAGCAATATATGATACTTAGGGGATGGATAAGTTTAATACAGTAAATGCTTAATGCTATAAATGCTACCCAAATTTGTCACCTAACTGCAAAAACTAAACACTGTGAACTGTTTAACCTCTATACAGCTTCTGTCACCTTATTTAACTTTCTGAGCCTCAGTTCCATCTTCTGTAAAGTGGTGTGAGTACTAACAAAGTAACTAACTTTATTACATGGTTGGGAGGACTAGGCTAGGTAATGTGTGTAAACCAGTGCCTGTCCTATGGCAAATGCTGAATAGATAGCAATTCCTTTTATTATAAAGACTTCCAAAATTTATTACATGCTTGATAACGAGGAAACTAGATTCATCATCTAAACTAATGGGCTTTAAAATTATAATCCATGGTGCTATTCCTTATTCTAAAAACATAAACATTTTTACTGTGCTTAATATATGCCTGGCCCTGAGTTAGCTCTTGGCAATACAAAAGTTTGGAACTACCTTTTAGAAAATGCCTTTAGAAACTGTGGCACATTCCTTTTTGCGCTCTTGGTGGTGAAAACCTTGTGTTCTTTCCAGGTAGATTTCACTTTGGGAAACAGAGAAAGTAATTTGGAGCCAAATCTCATTATTCAGTGAATACACCAAGCAGATAATACTACTCACTGCTTGAAAATGATTATAAAGTAATGATCTCAAGTGTCGCACATAAATCTCACTCATTCCCATTTCAAACCTCCTCTATGTCCTCAGCTAGCCTCCCTTCTTCCCTTATTTGCCATCAAGAAGGCACCACCGGCTGCCTTTAAGGCTAACCTCTCTAGATATACCCCTGGATCCCACTCCTCCCGAATGCTCTGGTGCAAGAAGGAATATTAATTAATTACATTTACCCACTGAATGGTCTCAAAACAAAAAGTCCTTTAAAGTTTTCACTCTAGGTCTTAAAAAAAAACCAAGGCACAAGAATGTCAACCAGAAAATAAGCTAAGTGTACAAATGCCCTACATGATATCGAAAAGGGACAGGAAAAACCTAAATACCACTCCTAGAAAGTATACACTGCCTTTCTAAACCTCGTAGCATGACAGCACTTTCTTGAAAGGCTTCAACCATAGCTAGAAATTAAGTAAAAGGAAAAAAAATATTTGTAACATTGAACTCGAAATCACCTTAACCCAAGGTTCAACCTACTTCTACTTAATCTGTTATGTCCCTTCCCAATCCAGGCTTTTAGGACATTATGCCTGAACCACTGCAATGTCTTCCTAACTCATGTCCCTGTTCTAGTCTCATTTTTCTTAATCCAGCTTGAAAACAGATGTCAACTCAACCCTCCTAAGTACTCCTATCTACATTACCCTCTTGAAAAAACTTTCCAAAATTCAGGTACCAAACCCAAAATGCTTACTTAGTCTGACCAGCATAGCAGTCTGGTGACCGGCAATCTGACTCCCCACTACCCACGACATTGTACCTCCCAGGGATTTTACATGCAGAATGAAACTACTCCCATGACTTTCTCTACCCCTACGCTCATGATGCTTCCCCCCCCACCTGTGTGCTCACTCCTTGCTTGCTGCTAAGGTCTGACTTTTGTTTAGAGCCCAGGCCAAGCCTGCCCCATCCTCCCCACCTGTCAGTGATTCTGCTCCTCCTCTCAAATAAGAATGATACTTACTGCCTACATCCCTTACTGTGCATGCAGCATTTTCTTCCCTGTTGTTTATCCTTTTGTGTACAAAATAGACCTGTTCAAATGGATTGCATTCCTCTGTATTTCCACTACCCGGTATCATGGGCAAGTTTTCCTGCTGGGTGCATAGAATGGTAAATATAATCTTATAATTCATATATGGTTTCCTACAGACTGACACAGCGTAAGTTTAATAATATATATCTTAGTTTTTTTGAAAAAGGATACTTGACTGTCCACAGAACCCATGAATAATATACAACAGCCAGTCACGATGCACAGTATTCTTAATTATATCCAGAAGTTCACCGTTCCACACATACTTCATATAAGGCTCACTGGAGATCCCAAATACTCCTGAAAAATAAAACTTGGTATCAGAAAGATAAGGAAATGGGTCAACGCTCCACTCATTTTTGAGTTCTTAAGTTTTTAACTTCAAAATAAAATGCCTGGTTAATAGCACTGCCATTTTCAGTGGATATAATTCACGTCATCACTCAGAACAGCACAGAACTGTGCTGATCCTGTATAAAGTAAAAGAATAAACACATTTTTCTGATTTCTAAACACATTTTCCTAGCTTTTAACCTAGGAGAAAGGAAAACAATAGGGAAATTAAGGACACATGTACAAATACATGACTAAGGCCAAGAGACAGCACTTAAGCTGGCTGGAAGCATTGCTCTGGGGTCAGGCAGCCGGGGTCCAAATACTGGCTCTGCCTCTCATCAGCAGGATGACAGGTGTGATGAAGAGCGTTACTTACTATCTCAATGCCTCTGCTTCCTCAATCATACCTGTGTCATGTGGTTGTTGTAAAGATGAAATAAGTTGGAAATACACATAAAGTGCTTTGAACCAGACTGGTGCCTTACTGATACTTCCATAAGTGATATAGCTATTATCACATCAGGTTTTTTCTTTGTGAAGAAATTAATTTCATCAAACATGATTTCAGCATATCCAGATACATTTATTAAACACCAACAAGTTTTATGAAACTTACATAAAGTACAGCATAAGAAATAAGTATAGTTAAAAGATAATGGCTTAAAAGACTAAAAAGTTCTGGGTAGCAGGCTATTTTCCTTCTCAAAACATGGTATGTTAAGAGTGTTTATATACTACGACAAATACACTTGGTTTGATTCATAAAAACTAAATCTTCTCTGCCCTTTCAATGCTTTACGCAAAGCATGAATAGTACACACATGAACTAGAGTCCAGTCTTTGCCACCTACCAGACTCTGTGACCTCTGGTGAGTTGCTTAAACATTTCTGAACTGTGAAATGATGATACTACTACTCACCTCAGAGATATGTTCAGATTAAATTAACATACCCAAAGTAACTAATACACTGCCTGACAGAGTAGAGACTTTTTAAAAAATGTATTATTGTTTTTGTTTTCTACCTACCCCATACCTTCTACCCTTACTCTCTGTTTCCTATCAGCTTCCCCCTCTGTGGTAAGAGAATAGTGTACCCACCAAAAGATGTGTATGTCCTAATCACCAGAACATGTGAATATGTTATGTTACATGACAAGGAGAAATTGAAATTCAGATGGCATTCAGGTTGTTAATTAGATGACTCTGAGATGGGGAGATTATTTTGGATTATCTAGGTGAGCCCAATGTGATCACAGGGTCATGGTAAGGAAAAGAGGAAAGCAAGAATGTGAATGTCAGAGTGACGTAACGTAGGAAAAAAACCTCACTGGCCATTGTTGGCTTTGAACACGGAAGGGACCCCAAACCAAGGAATGTGGGCAGCCTCTAGAACACGGAAATGGCAAGAAAATGGATTTTCTCCAGGGTGTCAAAAAAGGAACGCAACCCTGCCAACACCCTAATTTTAGTCCACTGATACCTATTTGGAACTTCTGACTTCTGTAACATAGTACATTTGTATAGTTTCAAGCCACTAAGTTTGTGGTAATTTGTTATAGCAGCTATGAAAACCTAATACACAATGTTATTCATATCTGCCAAGTAGAACTGCTCTAGAGAGAGTAAAAAAATTAAGTGGCTTTTAGAGGCTTAATTAGGATTCCAGAACAAATATTCAAATTCATATTTAGGATGACAGTGCAAATTTAGTAATACTTTAGCTTTTCTATTACGAAGCTTGGTATTTAGAAGAAATGATACAAACAAATATTCAGGCACACATTGCCTTATCCTCCACCTGTGTCTGGCAGTATAGGTTACAATTTGGGAGTCTGAACCAGGGCAAATTTATGTGGTCTGGATGTTCTGAGGTACGTGGGGTGTACTGAGTTTGGCCTCAGTATAAGAGAGTCAATCTAATAGGTTAATAATAGTCAAGGGCAATGCCAGGGATGATATCCAGTTTAAGTAACGCTCTAAGTCTACTTAGAGTGAACAAGAACCTTTGGCAAAATGTTAATAGGGCACAGCCTCTTCTTGAGTGTCCTACAAGGACAAACTTTCTGCAACTTTAGATTACATTCTACCTCTCCACCCACATCTTCATCACCATTATTTAAGTTGCACAGAGCAAGGTGACCAAGACACCATTGACTTACTATGTCTCCATAGTAAATCCAATTCAGCTAAACTACTTTAAGCCTGAAACGATTCCTTCACAATATTCACTTTAGCTGTGCCCCTGGCTTTAGAGTTCTAGACCAACCCAAAAATCCAGGGATAAAGGTACCAATTCTGTTGTGTGACCAGTTGGTCTAGGATTTCCAGGGTGACCCTAGACTAGTCACATGTGGTCCTGCAGTGATCCTCCAGTGGCCCTGACATAAAAAGGCCTGTCTTGATACCATATGATTTCACTCTTATGTGGATCCTGAGAAACTTAACAGAAACCCATGGGGGAGAAGAAAAAAAAAAAAAAAGAAAAAAAGAAAAAAAAAAAAAGAGGTTAGAGTGGAAGAGAGCCAAAGCATAAGAGACTCTTAAAAACTGAGAACAAACTGAGGGTTGATGGGGGATAGGAGGGAGGGGAGTGTGGGTGATGGGTAGTGAGGAGGGCACCTTTTGGGATGAGCACTGGGTGTTGTATGGAAACCAATTTGACAGTAAACTTCATATATTGAAAAAAAATAAAAATAAAATGAAAAGGCCTGTCTTGCTTGACTCTTGGGTCAAGCTGGGACCAATCAAAATAAGAACAGTTTTTGATATGCTGTACTGGTTCCTCAGCACACTGGCCATGTGATCTTAATCTCTACACCTAGGTTTTCCACTTAGTATTTATTTCTTTAAAAGTGGCATCATATCTACTGAGAAGAGTTTTTATGAGAATCAGAGATACTGCAGCAAATGTCTAGGACATAACAGATAACCCATGATGAATTTTTTCCAAAACTCTCCAAGAAGTAAAATAGTGGTGTATTCTCCAATATTCAAAAAAACCAATTTCCATTTCAAACTTCACAAGTCTAGACCTAAAATGTATTCCATTAAAAGTACATGGAAATTTCCTAGGAAATGTCAGCACACAATTTTCTGGCTGGCCCACAAATGAAATCACATCATGATTAACGGTCTCTCCAAAAATGAACTGGTTAAGTTCATGTATCTGAAACAACCTCATGTAAGGACAAAGAACAATAAGGGATAGGGAAATATGAGGGAAATGTGAGTTAATTTCATGAGATGCCATTTCACGGATGCCGTATTAACATGCGTTAGATGTGCTGAAAACCACCTACCACTTCCACCCTGTGTAATTAATCCTTCATCTTCAAAGATGTCGAAACTCTCCTGGCGAGTCTGGGTTGTTTCTGACTTTAACATCTCCAGGGGCATTCGCAAGACAGTGAGATTATATTGAAGTGAGTGGGACAAATCATAGCTGTAACTAAGAACATAACTGAAACTTAGTAAGAATTATAAAAGCAAAACATATTTCAGTCTTGGCTCCTATATGGAATCAAAAACTGTCAACTATATTAGCACCTGTTCTGTTACTTGGAAGCGATGCTATTCAAGCAAGCACTATAAAACCATGAATGTAACTGGAAATTTAAAAATCACTGCATCCCTAAAAAAATTAAAAACAGAAATACTTTCAAGCCAGTAATTCCACTTCTGGGTATTTACCCAATGAAAACAAAAACACTAATTTGAAAAGATATATGCTCCCCTATGTTTATTGCAGCATTATCTACAATAGCCAATATATAAATATGGAGGCAACCTAAGCATCCACTGAAAACAATAAAAAAGAATGAGCTCTTGTCATTTGCAACAACAAAGATGGACTTAGAGGGCATTACACTAAGTGATATAAGTCAGACAGATAAAGAGAAATACTGTATGATTTCACTCAAATGTGGAATCTAAAAAACAACACAAACAAAAACAGAAACAGACTCATAAGTGCAGAGAACTGGTCATTGCCAGTGAGGCAAGAATGCAAGATGGGCAAAAGAGATAAAGGGGATTAAGGGGCACAAGCTTAAAATTATAAAGTAAGTAAATCACAGGGATGAAAAGCACAGCATAGGGAATATAGTCAATAATATTGTAATGATGTTGTATGATGATAGATGATGACTATACTTACCATGATGAACACTGAGTAATAAGCAGAATTGTCAATTCATTATGTTGTACACCTGAAACTAATATAATATTGTATGTCTACTATGCTTCAATTAAAAAATAGGGCACCTGGGTAGCTCAGTTAGTTGAGCATCCGACTTCAGCTGAGGTCATGATCTCACAGTAGGTGAGTTTGAGCCCCGCATTGGGCTCTGTGCTGACAGCTCAAAGCCTGGAGCCTGCTTCAAATTCTATGTCTCCCTCTCTCTCTGTCCCTCCTTCACTCACGTTCTGTCTCTCTCCCTCTTTCTCTCTCAAAAATAGATAAACATTAAAAAAAAACCTTTTAAATCACTGCATGACTTAGGCATTTGCACAATTAGAAATATATGAGAAACCAACATTCACTGACTTGCAATGTGCATTTTTTGCTTTACAGTGAGATCGGTATAACATCACAGCCTTGTGCAAAGAGGTCACACTCTCATACATATCTGAATAGAGTTGTATAGATGTTACAGTATCTACGCAATAGTGCATGGTCTGTACTCTAGTTTACCTATGAACAAAAATAATTCTATTAATTTTTAGTGGCAGTTCCATAACCGACTTCATAATAAAACAGGAATAAGAAAATAATACAGGGGCATCTGGGTGGCTCAGTCAGTTAGGCATCCAGCTTCGGTTCAGGTCATGATCTCATGATTAGTGAGTTCAAGATCCGCGTCAGGCTCTGTGCTAACAGCTTAAAGCCTGGAGGCTGCTTCGGATTCTGTGTCTCCCTCTCTCTCTGTCCCTCCCCCATTCTCTCTCTCTCTCTCTCTATCTCAAAAATAAATAAATATTAAAAAAATGTTTTAAAAGGAAAATACAAGCCATTATGATAAAATTTGTTTTAGAAGAGTAATACTCATCCAAAAAGTTATCACAGTCTTTGCAAATAAAATTTGGCTTTGAGGCCATAAGAAACCCATTTTACAATTCTGATTTCACATAATTAATAATTTTTAAAGTATGTCTAGTTATATATTTTAGCACAGAATGTCATCTAGAATTCATGTGTACCCAAATTCATAAAGATGGCTGCAATTTTGTCTGAAGACTCACAAATTATTTCAATTATTATTTCTTCTTTATGAATAATATAATTTATTCATATAATTTGATTGAAATTTATTTTTTTCATTTGTGAAATTCAATTTTACTACATTTGCTAGATGAAGCCATTAATTTTACTAGTATCTAATCTCAGGGATAAAAGTTGTATTAAGAAGTTGGTTTTTCAATCATATTTACAATAGCATCAAAAAATAAAATACGAAGGAATAAATTTAACCAAGGAGGAGAAAGATCTTACACTAAAAATTGTAAGACACTGATTAAATAAACTGAAGATACAAATAAATGGAAAGATTCCCCATGTTCATAGATCAGAATTAATATTGTTCAAATGTCCATACTACCCAAAGTCATCCACAGATCCATAACAAAATTCCAACGACATTTTTCACAGAGGTAGAACAAACAATCCTAAAATTTGTATGGAACCACAAAAGACCACCAATAGCCAAAGCAATCTTAAGAAAGAACAAAGAGGGGTGCCTGGGTGGCTCAGTCGGTTGGGCGGCCGACTTTGGCTCAGGTCACGATCTCGTGGTCCGTGAGTTCGAGCCCCGCGTCGGGCTCTGTGCTGACAGCTCGGAGCCTGGAGCCTGTTTCGGATTCCGTGTCTCCCTCTCTCTGACCCTCCCCTGTTCATGCTCTGTCTCTCTCTGTCTCAAAAATAAATAAACATTAAAAAAAAAATTAAAAAAAAAAAAAAGAAAGAACAAAGATGGAGGCATCACACTTTCAGATTTCAAACTTTTTTACAAAGCTACAACATTCAAAGTAGTGTGGTATAAAAGCAGACACATACGTAGATCAGTGGAATAGAACTGAAAGCCCAGAAAGAAACCCATGCATACAGAGTCAACTATTTGACAAGAGAGCCAAGACGACACATGGAGAAAGGATAGTCTCTTCAATAAATGGTGCTGGGAAAACTGGATAACCACATGCAAACAATGAAGTTGGACTCTTGTCTTACACCACTCACAAAAACTAACTCAAGATGGATTAAAGACTTAAATGTAAGACCCCAAACTGTAAACTTACTAGAAGAAGACAAAGGGGAAAAGCTCTTTGACATTAGTTTTAGCAAAGCTTTTATGGATATGACACCAAAAGAACAGGCAACAAAAGCAAAAATAAATAAGTGGGACTACAGCAAACCAAAAAGCTTCTGCACAGAAAAAAAATCAACAAAATAAAAAGGCAACCTATGTAATGGGAGAAAATATTTACAAACCATGTATCTAGTAAGGGGTTAATATCCAAAGCACATACGGAACTCATATAACTCAAGAGCAAAAAATTAAAAAATAAAAAATAAAAAAAAACCCAAACAAAAAAACACAACACAAATCACCAAAACGAAAACCAAACAATCCAATTAAATAATGGGCAAAGGACCTGAATAGGCATTTTCCCAAAGAAAATGCCCTACAGACACATGAAAAAATGTTCAACATCACATCAGGGATGCAAATTAAAAACACAATGAGAGTGCAACTCATATCTGCTATAATGGCTATTATCAAAAATACAAGAGACAAGTGTTGGTTAAGCTATGGAGAAAAAAGAACACTTGTGCACTGCTGGTGGGAATGTAAATTGGTTCAGTCACTGTAGAAACTGTATGGAAGTTCCTTAAAAAACTAAAAATAGAACTACCAGGGATGCCTGAGTACTCAGTTGGTTGAGTATCCAACTTTTGATTTCAGCTCAGGTCATGATCTCAAGGTCTGTGAGTTCGAGCCCTGCATCAGGCTCTGCATTGACAGCACAGAGCCTGCTTGGGATTCTCTCTCTCCCTCTCTCTCTGCCCCTCCTCTGCTCACACTCTCTGTCTCTCAAAAGAAAAAAATAGAACTGCCATATGATCCAGTATTCCCACTTATGAGTATATAGCCAAAAGAAATTAAATCATCATCTTAAGAGATATCTGCATACCCATGTTGACTGAAGCATTATTCATGATAGCCAAAACATGGAAACATCCTAAGAGTCCAGAAATAGGTAAATGGATAAAAAGGATATGGTGCACGTACACACACAGGTATCACTCAACCATAAAAATAAAAGACAGAAATCCTGCTATTTGCAACAACATAGATGGAACTTGAGGGCAGTATAGTAAGTGAAATAAGTCTGATTATTTCCATATGTTCTCACTTCTATGCAGAATCTAAAAAAGCCAAATAAGCTGTGTACTGGTCACACGGTACAAACTCCCAGCTATAAGACAAAAAAGATCTGGGCATCTAATGCATAGCATGGCAACTGTAATTAACAGTAATGAATTACAACCTAAAATTTGTTAAGAGCACATCTGGAATGTTTTCAACACACACACACACCCTCATAATTATGTGAGGGGATGGAGGTGTTGACTAACCTTATTGTGGTAATTATGTCATACTATTTATGTGTATCTAAACATCACGTTGTACACCTTAAACTTATAGATGATATATGTCAGTAATATCTCAATACACGCAGGGGTGGGGGCGGGAGGGATGTTGATTTTCAACTTTTAAAAATCAATTTTTTCCTAGTTAGAGTAACTGCTTTATTCCAGCCGAATCTTAAGAATGTAGTATATGCTTTTTTAAACTTACTTATCAGACACAAAAACCTCAACCAACATATTTTACTTATGGGATGACTTGGCCAGAGAGCTCAGTGTCAGGATACAAACGAAGTTGAAATCATGGAGCAGAGGACCATTTCTAACAGCACCACCAAGTTGCAGTGATAACTTGCAGATGCTATAAACATAAAATTAAGCAACAAAGACAGAGAGGCAGATGACTGAGATAAACACAATGGAAATATACATTCAATAAACATTTGAGGAAGTGAAAGTTCTTTCTTTAGGAGCCCTTCAATATATACTACTGTTAAAATAATGAACTCCCTTCAGTTTTATGAAGACATAACCCATTCTATATAGTAAACACGTTTTTCTTTATTTCATAGGTAAACAAGTGGTTAACTGTATAAACAATTTAAAGGGGCGCTGGGGTGGCTCAGTTAAGCATCCGACTCTTGATCTCAGCTCAGGTCATGATCTCACGGTTTGTGAGATCCAGCCCCACGTGGGCTCTGTGCTGATAGCACTGAGCCTGCTTGAGATTCTCTCTCTCTCCCTCTCTCTCTGCCCCTCCCCTGGCTCACACTTACATGTGCTCTCTTTCTCAAAATAAATAAATAAACAAAAAAAAGTGGCTAATGTTAAAAAAATTTTTTTTAATAAATTTAAAATAATGCATCAGTGCATGGCATCAGGAGTTACAACACTCTAGGCCCTCATTTAGTCCTTAGCACTCATGTCCTTTTTGGTGCATGCTATTTTGTGTTCTACCTTTTTAGTTTGGATATTACAGCTGAAAGAATTTTCCACTTAGCACAATAACTCTGTATCTCCTAGGCCTACATATTGGCCACATCAGTGGTAGTATAATACTCTATCACAATGCTCTGTTAAAATTTACTTGCCTGTCGTTCAACTATTGGTATTTGGGTTGTCCCTGCATTGGCTGGCTTGCTCGCTTGGGGCTATCATAAACAGAGAAGCTATAAGTGTCCCTTTATAAACAGGAATTAATATTTTCTCTCCTAATTTATTTTCTTAGGATATATTTTCACAAATACTTAATGCTACATTCCTCTTCAGGAAAACTATTAATTTACAATGCCATTAGCAGTATCTTGGTATTGCAATAGTTCTTCCTATCCTGAATTTGTTTTTAATTTTGCTAGATGGTTAACTAAACATTGAACTGTGAAATGGTTACAACTCTGTATTAGAAACTGAATGCAAATTTCATTTTGTAATTAAAAATTACAAAATAAGAATATTTCATTAAAATTCCACCTAAAACCAAGAGGATGTTTATAGTGAGAACAGTTGCCCTTTAATTTGCCCATTCAATATTCAATTATAAGATTTTTAAAGGGAAGAAATACCTGTACCTTTGTGTTTTTAGATGAAATAATTTGGCCAATAAAAAAAAATAAAGGAAGTACTATTGTGTCCTCTGATTTTGTTTTTACTTCCTGGAAAATAATATAAACATTTAAGTGACTAACAAGAGAAAAACTAAGTTTAGACTTACCTAAAGTAAAAATTGCTAGATAGGTCCACATTTTGAAAGATTCGTAGATACCTAAAAAGAAAAGCATATTACATTCACATAATACTATTATTTTGCATAGCTTAATTGTACTCACATATACATTTATATTTGTGAATACTCTCATTACTACTGAGGAATTCAGGGGCCACCTGGCTGGCTCAATTGGTAGAGCATGCAACTCTTGATCTCGGGGCTGTGAATTCAAGTCCCATGATGGGTGCAGAGATTACTTAAAAATAAAATATTTTTTAAAAACCCTGGGGAATTCAATCCATAGCTGCAGTAGGAATTTCATCTGAAGCAATTTCTAAGTCTGTTGATTGTCCCTTCAGAGACCCTTAACTTTATAGTTTGACCACTTCCTCATCCCTGATTGTGCCAGAGAGGGAGAGTCATGTACTGAGATGTGGGGCACTTAGACTCAGGGCAAGACAGAAGTAAATACTGTTCTTTTTTTTACAATTTTGTGCTTTGCAAATGCTTTGAGGTTGGAGAGAGGAGAGTAATGAAAACAAGCAAAAATGTTCGTGGTCACCATGATTTTAAGTTGTAAAGTTTTTCAACTGCAAAACAAACAAAAAAACAAACAAACAAAAAAACCAAATGTACAGAATAAAATATCTGCATATCTATCCCTCAGGATTAATACATGTTAACATTTTTTCAAATTCTTTCAACTTTTTAAAGACTTTTGATCACAAACGGGTACTGAGTTTGTTAAGCATATTTTCTACAAATATTGAGATGATCATAGTTTTCCCCAAAATATTTTAATGTAGTGAAGTGCTCCAGAAAAATTTTCTAGTGCTGATACAACCATGCATTGCAGGGATAACCTCTACTTCTCATTTTGTATAAAATGTTCAGTTGTACTGTATTTGTATTTCCTAATATTTTACCAAGTCTTTTTTTAAGTTTATTTATTTACTTTTTAGTAATCTCTGCACCCAACATGGGGCTCAAACTCATGACTCAGAGATCAAGACTTGCATGCTCTTCCAACTGAGGCAGCCAGGCACACCACCAAATCTTTTAACTTAAGTGACTTATTGCATTATACAGTTTTATAAATACGTTACAAGTTTTACCTATCTAGTAATACTACTTCAGCCTACCTATAACAAACTATTAATATAATTGTATCTTGCTCTGGATAATGTCCACTGCTACACAGTATTAATCCTACAGTAATTTCACTCTTTATTTTAATAAGTAATTTTAATTTTTTAATTATTTTTAAAATTTATTTATTTTTGAGAGAGACAGAGTGTGAGCTGGGGAGGGGCAGAGAGAGAGACAGAATCTGAAGCAGGCTCCAGGCTCTGAGCTGTCAGCACAGAGCTTAACGCGGGGCTTGAATTCACAAACTGCTAGATCGTGCCCTGAGCCAAAGTCAGACACTTAACCGACTGAGCCACCCAGGTGCCCCAGTAATTTCACTCTTTAAAGACAGTCAAATCACTATATAGAACAACATAATTTGTTTTACCATTCCTGGCTAAAGAATCATAAAGATGAGGTTTATAAGTAATAACCTCTTCAACTTTTTCTCACCCCTTAGATTCACATGTGCTGGTCTGATTTACTTTTTTAAAAAAATTTATTACTGAAGTATAGTTGACAAAAATGTTATATTGGTTTCAGGTGTACAACATGGTGATTTGACAATTCTGTACATTACTCAATGTTCACTATGCTAAGTGTACTTACCATCTGTCATGATACAACATTATTACAATATTATTGACTATATTCCCCATGCTGTACTTTTCATCTTCATGACTTATTTATAACTGGAAGCTTGTACTTCTCAATCCCCTTCACCTATTTCACCCATCCTCCCACCTCTGCTCCTATGGCAACCACCAATTTGTTCTCTGTATTCATGAGTCTGTTTCTGGTTTTGGTTTGTTATTTGTATTGTTTTTCAGATTCCACATATAAATGAGATCCACATGGCATTTATCTTTCTCTGTCTGACTTATTTTACTTAGCGTAACACCTTCTAGGTCTACCCATATTGTCACGAATCACAAGAGCTCATTCTCTTTATGGCTGAGTAATATTCCATGGTGTGTGTGTGTGTGTGTGTGTGTGTGTGTGTGTGTGTACACGCATATGCACCACATCTTATTTATCCATTCATCTATGGATGGATACTTGAGTTGCTTCCACATCTTGGCTACTGTAGATAATGTTGCAATAAACATAGGGGTGCATGTATCTTTTTGAGTCAGTGTTTTTGTTTTCTTTTGGGAGTACCTAATTTACTTTCAATCAACATACTATGTCTTCCTGTAAGATATGCAGGATATAATGTTTTTCAGTTAGTATAAGACAAAGGACTACTTTGTTAAATTCTTATTTAATCTGAATAAGTAAATAATCTGAAACCAATTATTTTTTGACAACTCCATTTCCATATATCATCAAGGACAGAATCATGAGAGTCCAAAATCCACTAAGAGGTTCTTAAGCAAGAGAGCCACACCACCTTTAAATTTTGGCTCATGTATCTAGAACAACACTATAAAAGTATAGAGTGTAACTAAAATTTAAACTTAAAAACAAATAAGCATGCCTAACTTTGTTCCATTTTAACCTTTATTATGTTCATAATAAATAAATTTATGTATTAAGATAAATCAATTCTATTCTTTTCTCTATCAACTTATTATCAACTCTTTTCTCTATCAACTTATTAATAGCCTTTTCCCACATTCCCAAGGCTCCCAAGGCTAATTTCCCTCCAAAACGTTTTAAAGATTTCAAGTCTACAGAAAAATTGGAAGGAAAAATAGTACAATAAATCCCATTATGTCCTTCGTTTGAATTCACTGTTAGATCTCTCTCCTTAAACACACACATGCACATTCCCTCTTTTTAAATACACAAGTACGTTTTATTTTCCTAAAGCATTTTCAGTAAGTAGCAGGCATGATGACACTTCACTCCTAAATATTTTAGTATATATCTATTATGAACAAAGATAATCTCCTAAAAAAAAAGAATATCATTTTTACACTTAAAATTTAATATTGATTCAGTACCTCCTAGTATATAATCCACGTACAAACTGTGCACATGAAGTTCTTTGCAGCTCTGTGTGTAAATGCACACACCTGTGTACGCACACATACGTTTTAATCCAGGATCCAACAGATATTCATGTGCTGCATCTGGTTGTCATGCCTGTTCTAAAATCTAAAACTGTCCTCTGGCTTTTTCGGTCTTTGATGACACTGTCATCTTTAAAGAGTTCAGGCCAGTTGTCTTACAGAATGTCCCACAAGATGGGTTTGTCTGATTATTTCCTCATGCTCAGATTCAAGATAAATATTGCCAGAGGGGAGGGGGTTGGATTGGAGGATGGGTGAAACAGGTGAAGAGGATTAAGGGGTATAAACTCCCAGTTGTAAAATAAATCACAGGGATGAAAAGTACAGCACAGGGAATGTAGTTAATAACACTGTAACAATGTCATATGGCAACAGACAGGAACCACACTCATCATGGTGAGCACAGCATAAAAAAACAAATACATATATATTTTTAGCAAGAAAACTATGCAGGTAATCTGTGTCCTTCCCATTGCTTCACACTGAGAGGCAGATAATGTCAGTTTTGTCACATGATGCTAAGTTTGAACATTTGGGTTAAGTATGTTTGCCATTCTTTTTTTTCTTCGTAAATAAAAAGATTCATGGAGTAGATGTTGAGACTGAGTGAATATTCTTCCCTCAATAACATTTCACCTAATGCCTTTAGTAGCTGTTGTTGATCCTCACCTGAATCAACTGTTGTAACAGAGGTTAATAATAGACCTTGGACAAAACTACAGAATTATGAGCTAGTATTTTGCATCTTTAACATAATACCTATAATATTTTGACTGTATTTTGTTTCCTAGTTGGTCTACCACATTTAAAAACAACAACAACAACAAACAGTAGTTACCACTGCTACATACCGGGCTTCATCAGGATGAGTAATTCGTACAGAATCGTTGGGTATATAGATCATATTTGTATCTTCAACCTTATATATTGCATGACCTCCAATATCTGCCATCTTCCTCCTTTTAGTTATTAACACAATATAATAGCCTTCTAGAAACCTCACAAAACCTATGCAACAAAAAGAAAAAGTTTCCTACACTTAGTAATGCTTTTAGATATATATTTAACATTTATTTATTTTTGAGACAGAGAGAGGCAGAGCATGAATGGGGGAGGGTTAGAGAGAGGGAGACACAGAATCTGAAACAGGCTCCAGGCTCTGAGCTGTCAGCACAGAGCCCGATGCGGGGCTCGAACTCATGGACCGTGAGATCATGACCTGAGCTGAAGTCAGCTGCTTAACCGACTGAGCCACCCAGGCACCCTAGATATATATTTAAAAGGCAGAAGTTTTCTGACACATTTCCTACTTTATTTCTGATTCACAGCCATACAAATTTTCAGTGGTATTATAATTAATCTCCATACTGACATATATCTCACTTAAAAAATACTACTCTAAACCATTTTATCTCAGTCATTCTTTTGTATTTAGTCTCATTCCAAATAGGATTGATGTGCTTTAAGCAAAAATATACATAAGATTAAGGGGAGTTGGTTATTTAATAGGTATAGAGTTTCATTTCACAAGATGAAAAGTCCTAGAGATCTGTTGCACAACAAGGTATGTATAGTTAACATTATTATACTGTACACTTGAAAATGGCTAAGACTGTAACTTTTATGTCATATTTATAAACATATGCAAACTAAGTCAATATATATACTAGTAAAAAGTACATAAAAGCAACAGAAAACCAAGTAAGTTTTCAGAAACTTACAGTACTGTGCTAACATGCACCTGTGAATCTCGATGGGGGATAAAGATTAAGAACCTCATCCTCTTTTTTAAAAAGAAATTAACCAGGGCACCTGGGTGGCTCAGTCACTTGAGCATCCAACTTCAGCTCAGGTCATGATCTCACAGTTCATGAGTTCGAGCCCCTCATCAGGCTTGCTGCTGTCAGTGAAGAGCCCGCTTTGGATCGTCTGTCCCCCTCTCTCTTTCCCCTCCCTGACCCCCACTCACAATCTTTCTCTCTGTCAAAAATGAATAAACATTTATTTTTTAAATAAATAAACAAATAAAAATAAAAATAAATTAACCAAAGGATAAGTTCTGAGGAACATACTTTGGGACATGTTGCTCAAAAGGAAGAATAAACTTCATAGATTCTTGATTACTAGTAGCAAAACCCAACTGGAGCCACCTTTAAAAAAAGAAATTTATATTAAGGGTACTAAGGTGATCCAAGGCACCAATGGGCAACAATATGATTGGGCCTCCGAAAAACACCTAGTGTCAAGATCTGAACATGTGCTCCATTCTTCTCTCTCTATATAGACTAGCCTCCTCCACAGACCAGCCCCCTCCACCTCTCTGGAAACGTGGTGGGAAACACAGCTGCTAACAGCTCTAAGTTTTACCCCCAAAAGCTTTACTGGAAAAAACAACTTTTTTTTATCAAGTTCAATTCCAGAATTCCTAGGAAAGGACGTGGACTGGCCCAACTTGGATTGGGTGCCCAGCCCTGGACCAATCAATGGTTGCCAAGGAAGAGAGTAACACCGCATTGGAAGCCATTTATACAATAATGAGGTGACTTCAATGGGACAGGGAGAGGTGGAGCCAGATCCCAAAAAAAGTGGAGGGTTTCAGCAAACAATATATCCAGTAAATTGCATATCCTTCATGCAATCTTCCACAGGTATCACCTGTGATAGTTAAGCTTGAAAGTTGGAGCATTATAAAACTATATTTTCTGCCAAATCATTGAAGTGCACATGTTGTACATGGGTGATTAAAGACCATATGTGTTATGCTTAGTAGCACTAAGTTCTTAGCAACACCCTACTTATTCTATAGTCTTGATTAAATTTTTTTTGGCTCCCAGAACTTTTGCTTTGGGAGTGAAAACTAACTCCCTTTGGGGGGAAGGGTCATTTCCAAAATGGCAAAATGAGGAGACCAGCAGACCCTCTCTCCAGTGAAACAAACAAAACTGGTAAAATTTATAAAAACAAAACAAAACTTAAAGTTTCTGGAAATTGTTCTAATGGCATATAACAAATGGAGAAATATTTATTCAAGAAAATCTACTAAACCTTGGTAAGAACAGCAAGTGTGTGACATCTGAACCATAACCTACTTCCCTTTCACACCTCTCTCCCAGTCTGGTGTGACTGGATATCAACTCTGGGCAGGTGTAACCAAGAGGATAGTGTTTTCCCTCTCTCCCTAGTTCTCAGTCTAAGGCCAAGGTTTCTGCTCAGAAGGTGCAGGCCACCAGAATGTCTCTTCCCCTCCAGCTCTGTGTTATAGGAGCTCTATTCCCAGGTAAGCTCTGCTGAGATTGGGGAATTCCTTCTTCTCCCCAGCTCCTACTTGTAGAGACTCTACCCCAGCATGACTGGTCAAGAATACTGGGTCCCCATTGCCCTCACCCCAGCTCACTGGTAGCAAGAGTCAGATACTATCATACAGCTGACTTCCTATCAGAAACGATGGAGGGCACAAGGCTGTAGGATAATATATTCAAAGTACTGAAAGAAAGAAAAAACTGTCAACCAAGAATCTTATATCTAGCATAATTATCTTTCAAAACTTTCTCATGTGTACATGTGCATGTTCTCACACACACCTGCACTATCTCTCTCTCTCTCTCTCAGAGTGTTATATTCTGTAACGTCTGAGCTAGGATTTGATACTATGAATTTTTTGTTCTAGAATTGACAAATACCTAATGTCTGTGTCTTGTTATTCTCAGCTGACAAAAAAAGGAAACTAGGAATTGACTATATTAACATAAGTGAGCTAAAATACACAAGAGAAAAAGCTACTGAGGAAAAAACACCATTTAAAGAGTGAAGCATACTTATATTTTAGAGATCCACAAAGTGCAAAGTGCTTCTAAAAAAAATGTTCATTTACTCCTTTCTTTGCCTTAGAGACTGACAAAAAATTCCCTGACTAAAGCTGAAGGACGCAGGAATAGGGAGGAAAAGAGCTGATGACAATCTCATTAAAAGCAAGTAAAAAAGAAGCTATCCTTTTACAAGGATAAAACTCATAAAAGCCCTTGGAAGCAGAAAAAAAAACACTCAAGGGTTTAAATAACAAGTATTTCCAAAATGAATGAGTTTTCCTTTTATTCTTGCTATATATTTACTTTTTATTTAAAAAAAATCTCTAATATTCTCAATCTATACTCCAACTGAATTTTAATTTTATGTTTTTTTAGCTCAAGACTATTTATACCATTCTACCTTTCTCTTCATAATCTGAATACAGGGAAGTAAATATATTGCACAAAAGAGACTCTTCTACCAGCACAAATGCCTTCGGTTTATTATAAATGAAATTTTTTCCTTCTTCCTTTTTACTACCAACTGGAAATGTCACTCTCATTTTAAAAAAGTTCCTATCAAATACAGCCAACAATTAAAAGACTTCAGAAAGGCACAGACATCTGCCAGGAGTTAGCCTATTCACCACTTTAACACACCAAAAGCAGAACAAGTTTTTTCATCTTCATTCTGTGTACTTATGACCCCAGACCAATTTCACTGAGCACTTCTCAGAAGCCATGATGACAGTCATCTTGCAAAAGTGATTTCTCTCTCTCCCCATAGAGAAGGCATTTTCATTTGAAATGGACACCGAGCAAAGTATACAGAAAAGGACAGTATAAAAGGATGCAGTGGGAGTTCTGGTGGCTGGAGAGGACCCCACCAGCCCACCAACAGAGAAGAATGCAGTATCCCACTTCAGGGGTCACCACCATGCCAGCTAGTCATTATCTTAAAAGCCTTTAGGGAGAACAGCACTCTGGCAGAGAAGCATGAAAAACCTCCATAAGGTACATAGGATCTAGGCACAACGGAGCCCTCTAGAACCAAAGTGATGCTCTAACACCAAATCTACTGGTCCCTTACTGGTCTGAGGCTCACACTATGTTGCTGTTATCTTCATTATTATCATGGATCTGCAATCCATTTCTTTCTTTTTTTTTTAATTTTTTAAATGCATTTTTGAGAGAGAGAGAGAGAGAGAGAGAGAGAGAGAGAGGAGGGCAGAGAGAGAGGGACACACAGAAACTGAACCAGGCTCCGGACTCTGAGCTGTCAGCATGGCTCGCGCTCACAAACTGTGAGATCATGACCTGAGCCCAAGTCACCCTGAAATCCATTTCTAAGCGTGCTGCTTTAAATAACAACTGTGTCTTAGTCTACAATGATACTTATTCTACTACTCCCCTTCAATATGCTAGAAACTTAGAACAGTATCCTCTAACAGGCAGAAAAAGGACATTGACCTGAAGCTATGTAGCAAAAGGGCCTGGGATGTCACAGAGCTAAGCCTAGTAAAGACTATAGGTAACCAGCCACCAACTCCATCCATGTGCCCCAAGATCAAATAAAACAACTTTGGGAGGAATGCTCTCAAATGGGAGTGATCCCAGTCAGTGGTTGCCCAAACCTCCTGCTGGCTATCAAATAACAATGGAGTGGGTCAGAAATGTATAAGGTAGACATATGACTAGATTGACTCGTATCTAGGGACCAGCGACGATCCATAAGCTTTTCGTGAGTACCATGCCCATGAAAAGACAAGAAAACAAGTGGAAAAAGTAAGGATTTAGAAACTTTAGAGCAATTTGAGATTGCTACAACATCCAAGTGTGTCATCAATGAACTTGCCTTGAATAGGGCATAGACTAGTTTGGGTCTTACTGAACTTGTGTGATGAGTCACATGTGCTCCAAGCTGCAGACTAGTTATGCACAGTAGGATCATGTGTTGGTCGGTGACATTTCTGTAGAAACAATCTGGTCCATTACTGCAGACAACTGAGAATCACTGCTCTAGATTCTTACAGATGATGAACTAAATTAACCGTGATAACAGTCTAAAAACATTCCAGCAAAATACTATTCACAAATTACACATGCTGAAAAAGTTAACTAAGAAAATATTTTGGTCACAGAACAGAAGACAACCATGCTAGTCACTTCTCGTATGTATTATTTTGACAACCAGACTATATATTTTTCAAAGATAGGCACTTTGCGTTTCACTGTTTCAGTATCCCTCACGGTTTCTAAGACAGGACTTACGAGACAAATCATAGATTTCCATTAACTCTCTATTTACTCTTTCAGTGATCCTAAGCTTCACTGACATGGTCGAACAAGAATACATAAAATATATTTCCATAAAACCAATACATCTTTACTTAGTACATTATTGTGTCACTTTACTGGTAGGTCAGTCTGTCAGTGACTTCATTATCCAAGGATAGTCTCAATCTTAAGAGGTCTCTAACCGCAAGAGAAACAGCTACCGCAACACCTACGGATGTCACCTCTATGAGAGACAAGAAGACACCTTCAGCCTTCACCCAAAGTTTCCTAATACTTGTGTATAAAATAAATTATCTGGTTACAAACCTGGTTATCAATTGATAAAAATCAAGCTCTGGTTTCATAAGTTTAGTTATCAATAGATAACTCATTTTAAAACGAGGCAAGGAAAAAATAAATAAAATAAAACGAGGCAAGGAATACTGCTAAAAGCAAATATGCCAAGAACAATGAAGGATGACTAAAGAACCATAAAAACAAAACAGTATAATGGTCTAGAGACCATTTAATGTAAAGGCAAGCTGCCCAATTCAACTCCAGAATACCCAAGGGTAGCTATTTTTAAACAGTTCAATAACTGATCTTCACTTCGTTACTCTTAATCATCGAGGAAGGTTCAATTTTGGATAATAAACCCTGGCTAATGAGGCATTCAACATTACATTCACCTTAGGAAATTTTCGTTTTAAAAAAGTATAAGTATCAGCATTGAAAGGAATAAGTTTAACCTATTAAGTAACTAATACTGAAATTAAAACCTACTATATTTAAGACACATTGTATTTCCAGGGTTTTTTGTTTTTTTGTTTTTTTGTTTTTTTTTTGCCTTTAATTTAAAATATACATGGGGCACCTGGGTGGCTCAGTCGCTAAGCAACCGGCTTCGGCTCAGGTCATGATCTCATGGTTCATGAGTTCAAGCACCGCATAGGACTCTGTGCTGACAGCTCTGAGCCTGGAGCCTGCTTGGGATTCTGTGTGTGTCTGTCTCTCTTTCTCTCTGCCCCATCCTTGCTTGCACTTTGTCTCTCCTCTGTCTCTCAAAAATGAATAAATGTCAAAAAAAATTTTTTTTAATAAAAAAATAAAAATAAAATAAAATAAAATATATGCAACACTGGGGCACCTGGGTGGGTTAAGTGTCAGTTAAGTGTCCAACTCTTGATTTCAGCTCAAATCATGATATCACAGTTCATGAGGTCAAGCCCCACATCAGGCTCTGCGCTGACAGTGTGGAGACTGATCGGGATTCTCTGTCTCTGCCCCATCCCACTTGCTCTCTCTCTCAAAATAAATAAATTAATTAAAAAATATATATGTGACACTTAAAGTGGAATTTAACACTTACGGCATTCATGGAATTTAATTAAACACATGAACTCACTTGACATACACAGACGTGCAAACATCCATAAACATTTATCTGTTAAACATGTAACTTCAACATACTTGTCAAGACTGAGCAGAAGGTGTAAAAAAGGGGCCAGTCCAAAGAAGAAACTAAACACACCTACCACTCTTGACCTTCCCTGACAGCCACTTAGACACAAAATGGACTTGAAGGGATTACATATGAAGAGCTATGAGAGCACATGGAGAAAAACTTCAAATATGGCAGAATATAATCAAAGTTTCAACAAATAGTGTCCCAAAATAGAAAGTGCTAGTCAGAAAAACATAAGCATTTGAAACTACACAGCACAGTTAAGTCCATATTAATTTTGTTAACATCTATAGATACTAATCACTCAGTTAACATTGCATACAGTCCAGCTGGTTTAAAGAGCACAAAAATAAAGTTGTTAAATGTTTAAAAAAAAAATGCAGACTCAAAACAAGGCACTGCCATCAGAGAAGCAATCCCATACAATTGTCCTCTGCCTGGCTTCCAAGGTCCCATGCAGTCTGGCCTCACCCAACTACGTGCCAACATTCCAGGACCCAGGGATATCTTCAAGCCTGTGCCCCTGCCATCGTCCCTACTGGGGTTCTTTCCCCCTCTTCCCCACATCCATCCAAATCTCGTTCCTCCTTCAAGGTCCAGCTGGAGTCTCATTTTCCCCAGGAAATCTTTCCTGGCCATTCCTGGTCCAAGTCATCTATCTCTTACATAATCTCCACCCCCATGTAACTTTTCACTACACAGCTTGGCTCTTAACCACAATAGTGGACTTGTCTTGCACGTATTAGATTTTGTCCCTCATCCTAGTGTAGTCAGCCTAAGACTCCCAGAGACAAATCCATAGTATGGCAAAGACAGGTGTACTGACTCATTGCAATAAGGGATGATGTACACATCAGAACTGTGGGGCATCTCACTACTGTCCCAAAGCTAGACAGCAGAATCCATAAAAGCCAAAAGTATATCTACATTTGTTTGTGAATAAATGAAGTAAAGGGGTTATGACTGAATTTGGGGGAAGGATGCAGGCTCTGTGCTGACAGCAAGCCTGACTCGGGGCTTGAACTCATGAACCATGAGATCATGACCTGAGCCGAAGTCAGTCACTCAACCGACTGAGCCACCGAGGTGCCCCAGAAATCCCTGTTAATTTAAACCAGTTTTACCAGTATCTGTTTTTCCAGCTGATGAATGGCAGGGCAGATGTTTATAACCCAAGCTAATTTTTTTCTTTTTCTTTTTCTTTTTTTTTTTTTTTACTTTTTCATTCCTCAACATGCCCGACAACAGACTTCTTAAAGGCCCAAACCATTTCTATATTTATGCTTATCCTATATGAAATTGAACAGCACTTAGCAGATACTGTAGGCTATTTGATATCTGATTGATAGATAATGAAATTGAAACAACCAAAGCCACAGATTATGGGTTATAATTACATAACTACATAAAACTATCTTTTAGTAGTCTACGTAGAGGAAAAAAAAAAAAAGTAGTAAGAAAGAGATACATTTCTTACCTACAACACCAAAAGCTGAAACAGCTCGAAATAACCCAGAGGATCCTTTCTGTCCCATCTTTGTTCTATTTCCTAGATCCAAGCGGCCAAGAAGTTCTCTCACTTCTTGCTGAGTATATACATGCTAAAAATAAACAAATTCAATCTGTAAGATTGTACTTATTCTTAAGATGATGTATTGCCTATAAGAATCACTAGCTATTTCATAGAGAAGCATATAATAGTGCACAACTAAGCTATAATTTTTAAAAGCCAACAAATTCTTTAATATTAGCAATTACAGGTAGTTATTGGATCACATGCTGCTTTACCAAAAACGTGTCAAAACTTTATCTTCTAAACCATACACTTAAAGGCTCCACAAGACAAATTTCAAGAAATCTATGAACGCCTTAAGACTGTGTGCAAAGGTTTAATTGCACAAATATACTTTTATTTTTATAAGGCCCATAGCTTTTCTTAGATTCTCAAAGGAATCTCTGATCAACCGCTTCTATCTCTAAGTAAAACCAAGAATCGATACAGTATATTAATAAAAACTCCCAGAATAGGAGAGTGAAGAACAACCATATCCACGAATGCAGGAAATCACAATATACAATCTATCTAAAATTATTATAACACAGAAAATAGATTTACAAAGAACTTACTGAAAATGGGTTCCAAACTGTAGCTACCAACATATTTGAGAAGCCGGCAATCTACATGGATTCAAAATGTTCACAGACAGAACTTCAATACAAAGGGAGTTAGGTTCTTTCATTTGAAAGAGTTACAATGAACTGTTCAATATCACCACACTGTATTTCACTTTTGACTAACAGTCTCACGTTTTTGTGCCACCTGAATGAAGTCTGTATTCCTGCTCTAGATAATATAACATCTGGAAAAGAACAGCTTAACATTTCTCTCATGCATCAGAACATCACCTAGAGGTGATTTTTAATAGAATAAAAGTCTGCAGCCCAGACTTAATATGAAGTAGCTTCATATCAAAGCATAGTAATAAATAATCTCTTCGGTAGATGCAATATTAAGAGTTACATTAAATCCTTAAAATGTCACTTCTAAAAGAAAATATACTCATTATCTTATCCAAAGAGTTTGCTTGGTGAAACAAATCAAAATGTATCAAAGCGCAATTCCGGCATACTTTTTAACACCAATAATTTCTAGAAACCAGATTAGAGATTTAAATTCCAGCCAACCATAAGAAATAATTGTAATTTTCAGATGCCTGATTTAAAAAGGAAAAAAATATATATACATCACTAAGAGCTGTGAGGCTCTTTCATATCCTTTAAACAACAGGTACAAAAGTTTCTGTTTGTATTCAGGTTTGCAAGATACTTACCCTATCATCAATTATGACCAAATCTTTCGGTTCTGTTCTATCAATCTTCAAAACATGATATTTTGTTTCTGCATGATTGCTCCCAACTAGAAAGTATCTCTATAAATGACAAAGAAATGTCATTAGTTTTTGAATGTGCTTTGCCTTATACACATTTTATAACTACTTTGGTTTTTGAAATTAAATACTGTAATAACGTCACGTTACTTTAGAAAAGAAATATTTCTGTTAAATATAACTGGCAGATTCTAAAAGTTCAATTTTAAAATTGAAATATTCTTAGTGATGTCATGATAAACATTAGTCTGGTATCTTAAATGTATGTGGTAACCAGGTCAGATTAATTTAATCATATTATATAGAGATTAACCTAACTGATTTAGAGACTGATGTTTAAACTTTGCCAGGAAGAAGCAGCTCTATAGTAAGAATTAGAAAGCTCAACACACAATTAGTAATGTTTAGACAATTATAGCTATGAAAATATTGAAATTTTATCAAATAAATCTTTACAAATTTTCTGTACAACACCGAAAATGACTTTAATATAGCAACTATAAAAATCCCAAAGTCCTATAAAAGATTTAAAAGAGTGTAGTTTCCTAAATGGCTTTTTGAGGCTACAGGAGGAAATAATAAATATTCTTTTTTTTCTGAAATACTTCTTTGGTGCATTATACCTAAACACTTTAGTCTTCTTAAATAAACATTCAGAATAAAATTAATTGATAATGTAAAAAAATAATCTTAAAGATAAAAATACTTTTTTAAATTTTATTATTATTATTTATTTTTGAGAGAGAGAGACAGACAGACACAGAGCACAAGTCGGGAAGGGGAGAGAAGAGGAGACACAGACCTGAAGCAGGCTCCAGGCACTGAGCTGTCAGCACAGGGCCTGACGCGGGGCTCGAACTCACAAACCTTGAGATTATGACCTGAGTCGAAGCTGGACGCTCAACTAGCTGGGCCACCCAGGCACCCCTAATGAAAAATGCTTTTAAGAAAACTTAAACAAGGTGAGTAATTTTTAAGTTGAATTTAAGAAAGTAAAATGCATTAGGAAAAATATGTCATTTAAAAATATCTTGCTCTACACTGCTAGGAATTTACCCAAGGGATACAGGAGTACTGATGCATAGGGGCACTTGTACCCCAATGTTTATAGCAGCACTTTCAACAACAGCCAAATTATGGAAAGAGCCTAAATGTCCATCAATGAACATTGATGGATAATGAACATTGATGAATGGATAAAGGAATTGTGGTTTATATACACAATGGAGTACTACGTGGCAATGAGAAAGAATGAAATATGGCCTTTTGTAGCAACGTGGATGGAAGTGGAGAGTGTGATGCTAAGTGAAATAAGCCATACAGAGAAAGACAGATACCATATGTTTTCACTCTTATGTGGATCCTGAGAAACTTAACAGAAGACCATGGGGGAGGGAAGGGGGGAAAAAAGTTACAGAGAGGGAAGGAGGCAAACCATAAGAGACTCTTAAATACTGAGAACAAACTGAGGGTTGATGGGGGGGTGGGTGATGGGTATTGAGGAGGGCACCTTTTGGGATGAGCACTGGGTGTTGTATGGAAACCAATTTGACAATAAATTTTATATTAAAAAAAATCTTGCTATGGGGCGCCTGGGTGGCTCAGTCGGTTGAGCGCCGACTTCGGCTCAGGTCACGATCTCGCGGTCCGTGAGTTCGAGCCCCGCATCGGGCCCCTGTGCTGACAGCTCAGAGCCCGGAGCCTGTTTCGGATTCTGTGTCTCCCTCTCTCTGACCCTCCCCCATTCATGCTCTGTCTCTCTCTGTCTCAAAAATAAAATAAACGTTTAAAAAAAAATTTATAAAAAAAAAAAATCTTGCTCTAAAAATATCCTTTAAAAGTGGTGCCTTTGTCAACATAGCAAAAATCAAGGGAATACTGCTACGATCAACTGACATCTTACCATTTCATTGGTCAGTTAAGAAACAGATACACAGGGGTGCCTGGGTGGCTCAGTCGGTTGGGTGGCTGACTTCGGCTCAGGTCATGATCTCGCAGTCCGTGAGTTCAAGCCCTGCGTCGGGCTCTGTGCTGACAGCTCAGAGCCTGGAGCCTGTTTCGGATTCTGTGTCTCCCTCTCTCTGACCCTCCCCCATTCATGCTCTCTCTCTCTCTCTGTCTCAAAAATAAATAAACGTTAAAAAAAAATAAAAAATAAAAAAAGAAACAGATACACAAAACGACTAAATAACAAATAAGATCCTCTAGATTAATGGCCAAACTGAAGTATGAAGACCATGGGAGTTCAGAGCAGGGAAGATTAATGCAGGGTACTTATTACAAGTGCAGAAAATGTCAGAGGGGTCAGGACTTGAATTAAGCCTTAAAGGATGGGTAAGATTTTTTAAAGTAAGACTTTAGTGTGTATCAGAAGATGAGCACTTGGTTATACTGTTTTAACACTAGATTGGCAAAAATAGGTGTAGTTTTTGTTATTAAATATAAATCCATTTATAAGGTTGGATCTAGACTTCCAGGTTATATAGAACAAAACTGTACGTTAAAATAGGACTAGTTCTGGGGGCTCCTGCCCCAGCCCCTGCACCATCCCTGCTGCTGCCAGACAGGAGGAAGGGGGGAGCATGGTACCTGTAATTATTAAACACGAATTCAGTTAAAAGATGATTGGTTAGGGGTGCCTGGATGGCTCAGTTGGTTGAACGTCTGACTTCAGCTCAGGTCATGATCTCGCCATCCATGAGTTCAAGCCCCGCATGGGGCTCTGTGCAGACAGCTCAGAGCCTAGAGCCTGCTTCCGATTTTGTGTCTCCCTCTCTCTCTCTGCCCCTCCCCCACTCATGCTCGGTCTCTGTCTCTCAAAAATGAATAAATGTTAAAAAAAATTTTTTTAAAAGATGATTGGTTGCCCAATCTTAAGAGGAAAGCTAGCCAAAAAATGGAATCCCTTAGCTCCGAGGAGAGGTACAGTCTGAATGACACTACCACTTATAATGAAGTAGAAATAGAGCAATTTTGGTAAATATTAGTAAACTGACTTGAGACAGCCAGTGACCAGGACTTGATGTACTGGGGGAGCAGCCAGAAGGGCAGAGACAATGAGAGGGAGGAGATGGCAGGTTCTCAGCCTAGCCTCAGCTAATTCCTGTCTCTGAGACCCTACCCACCTCTGAGAGGAGGGGTGGATAACCAATCTGAAAAATTAACTTCAGAAGGATGGTTTGTAAACTCTACATGTTTGTTAACAGAAAAGGAAGATACCTTCTTGAGCACTTGAGAAAGTCCCCATGAGAGGAAATACCAAGTGCAAAGACCTGAAAAGGGAAGAGCTTGGTGCATTAGAGGAACAAGGTTGAGTGAGAAAATGCTCATAAAATACCTAACATAGTAAAGAGTATTCAACACAAGGCACTCAGTAACAGTTAGTTCTTTTTCTCTCCTTTACTTTTTAAGATGTCAGTGAGTCTATGCCACTGCATTTAGAAAGAGATTGCATGTAGAAACAGACGGAAAAAAGAGAGTACTCTAGAAAAAGAAAATCACATGCAGGACCAGAATGGAGCCAGAATGGGAGAATGCACAAGTCTATTAGTAATCGGTCTTTGTCCTCAGGAGAGTAGCACGCAAATTAACAACAGTGGACAGCGTGCCGTAAGAGAAGGGTGAACTGGATGATGGCAACATAGGAAGGGCACTTCAGCCATCTGGGGAGGGTCAGAGCAAGCGATCCAGAGGCTGGTGACCTGATGCTGAATTTGGGCTTGAAGGACCTCACAAAAGGACTCCATGTACTGAGCCATGACAGGATGAGTGATACCTATGATCTCCACCTGAAACAATCCTTTCTCACCACCTGCCTCCTCCCAAAGCACTTTCCTTTGTATCTATAGCACTTACTGTTGAAGGCCTTATCTAAATTTGCTTTGGACATGTCTGCCCCTTCACCTAATTATAAGCACCTCAGGAGACTTGGGCTAACTCCCTGACCTCTGTGGTTCTTGTTTCTAGTCTGGTAGCACAATCTGGTTCCACAGGCATTGAATAAATGCTAGGTGAAAAACCACCCCCTACCCCAGATGAATCATGTAATTTTCTGGGTAACTTTCTACAAGGTTTATGCGAACCCGTCTTCTTTGGGTAAGTCATTCTCTCAGTAAAGAAGCACATCACAGCTTTAAGAGAGGTAAAATCCTTGGGTGAAATTCCTAGAATTTTAATAGATCCTAGGACATTTATAGAGTAACTGCAGTAGGACAATGATTTGGCAGTTTGTCATAAAAAGACAGTTGTAATTCCTGAGTGCTAGGAGGTGTTATGCCTTGTTGGCTGATAGAGTACAAACATGGGAGGGCAAATCTGTACTTCTCATACCCAGGCTCTTCCAAAAACTCCATGAAGCAGAGGACCCAATAGCTAAAATCCCAGAATTTACAAACAGACCTGAAAGGGGAAAAAGAAACAGGAAGGAGTATAACTATCCACATTCTCTCTTCTAAAGTGGTCTAATAAGCCTAAAAATATTTTGTGCAGAGAAAAGCGACCTCATGTGGAGCCAGTTAGGTGGGAGAGGAAACAACAGCTCTTGGTTGGCCTGCTGTGGACAGAACCACTTGCCTGTACTGCCCTCTGGTGGGCAGTTGCCTGTCCACTTCCACACATTTTTTTTTTTTTTTTTTAAATATAATTTACTGTCAAATTGGCTAACATACAATGTGTAAAGTGTGCTCTTGGTCTTGGGGGTAGATTCCCGTGGTTCATCACTTACATTCAACACCCAGTGCTCATCCCAGTAAGTGCCCTCCTCAATGCCCATCACCCGTTTTCTCCTCTCCCCCACCCTCCCATCAACCCTGTTTGTTCTCTGTATTTGAGTCTCCTGTGGTTTGCCTCTCTCCCTCTGTGTTTGTAACTGTTTTTTCCCCCTTCCATTCCCCTATGGTCTTCTGTTAAGTTTCTCAAGATCCACATATGAGTGAAAACATATGTCTTTCTCTGACTGACTTATTTCACTTAGCAAATGACTACTGGATAAAGGGTTAGTTTACACCAATTTTTTTAAGGAGAATAATCAATCCAATTACTTTTGTCTGGGCATGGTGGTGCCACTTACTGATGTGGGGACGGCTGCAGGGAAGCAGGTTTGAGGGGAAACCAAGAGTTCTGTTTACAACATGCCCAAAGAGATCAAATGGGAACTTCTGAGTCTGGAGCTCAGAGGAGAGATCTCAGTGTGTGTCAGCAGCACATACATGGCATTTAAAGTCACGTGACTGGATTAAGCCTCGTAGGAAGAATGAAGATAGAAACAGAGCACAAAAAAACTAGCCTGAAGCACTCTAAATAAAATTATTTTTAAAGGCCAGATATAAATAAGGAATCAGTTTAGAAGACAAAAAAAAAAAGGGTCAGTGTTTTGGGAAACCCCAGGACAGCATGGAGTCATCAAAGCAAAGGAGATCAGTTAGAAAATGAGGGGGCAGTCACATCCACATCAAATGCTGCTGAGAGGTCAAGTAAGATGAGGGCACAGAGGTGCCCGGGGGCTCTGACAACAGGATCTTGTGAGTGACCATTCTGTGTGCAGTCTCAGTGATACAGTGGTGGGGGCAAAATCCACAACGGAGTTGTTTGAAGAGCAGATGAATGGTCTTCTGGGTAAAGATGGAAGAGTGAACACCTCTGTTCTTCCCAAACACCTTACTAAAACCGTAGTAAAGTTTTTTATGTTCATTTCCTTACACATAAGCCCAAGGGCAAAGGGAAGAGTGGAGATAGCAACAACGACAAATCATTTGAACCTGAAAAGCATGCCCAAGAAAGCTGAATCCTAAACTGGCGTTGGGGAAGTCAAGAAACAATCCAATTTATACTACAGAACCTCCAAAAGGTGTGGAAATTTGTGGCATGTCTTATCTCTGGAGGTAGGAATGTAAAATTTCAGAAAATTGAAGTAAAACACAGCTCAAGCTTCCAAAGAGGAAAAAAAAAAAAAAAAAAGCAGGCTTCAAACCAAAGTTCAAGAACAGAGTTAACATCAGAAATTCTCAAGAGCAACAAGAGAAGACAGAAACATGTCGTCTTCGAAATTCTAAGGGAAAATTCATTTCAATCTTTATTTTGACATTAAATCTGTCAATCAAATGTGAGAATGGAATATGGACATCTCAGAATGCACGCGCTCAAAAAAGTTACTGTCTGTGAACCCTTTGTCACGAAGCAAATAGCAGAGGTGCACCACTAAAACGAGGGCGTAAATCACTAAAGAGGAAGACGCTGGATCTGGGAAAATAAGGAAATCATCACAAGAGAGGCTACAGGATGATGTAAGGGGAGATCCCAGGAGAGCAGCAGTGCTGCAGGCCTTGGGAGCAATTAGTCCAGATGTGAGCCACAGTTTTAAGAAGATGAAACCCATAAGAACACCCACCTCCTTCCCTCCCTACTGTGTATGAATGCACTGAGAGGTTTACCTATCTGGGAAAGTTGGGGTTAAATTCACCATGAGTCCTTAGAAGGAAAATATTGGCAGCCTGAAGTTCAAACGGTGAAAAACGAGGTAAATGAAATGCCCAAAACAACAGGGAAGGACAGAGGGCAGTAACTGAAGTGTACAGGATTTCCATACATCAGGCCTGCATCAGCTAGACTGATGCCTGGACTGCATCAGCCTGAACACACACGTACACGCAGGCACACAGGACTCAACACTGCTGGGGAAAACGTTTGTGTGTTTGTAGACATGTTGGGGGAGTGGGGTCAGCAGGAATCGGGGTAGAGAAGTAAGATACTCCAACAAAGCTACATTTCAGTGCCCATTCAGATAGTCTTCCAAAAGTTAAGCATCGCTGTGCAAGAAAAAGCTGAAAATTTCATTATGTGGCTGTAACCGTGGTGACTTGGTATGAAGATGAATGTGTTTCTAAAATATATACATGAACTGCAAATGGAACACAATAGGTAATCCATTTAACAGGAAATTCAGTATCTACTAACATTATTATCTCCTTTTATAATGACAGGCTAATTAATCACTCACTTTTCCTCTGAGAGAAGAAAATCAGCTTTCTTCAAAGAGAAGAAATTTTAGGTTGCCTGACAGCTTCAATTAATGTTAAACTTCACTTGAACTTTCAGAATAAAGGTATTTTTAAAGATCACCATGAAGTTACTTCTCACAATCCAACAGTATTGCAGGCCTGCCTCTTCACCTATTCCAGCAATCCCAAAATCAGTAATGCAGCTCGAAAGAAATAAGCCTCTAATAGTCAAAAAGGGATGTCTCCAAGTTCACTCTTTACAGCTTCAGGGCTTTACTGATGGTGCAGCTTCAAATCCCCAATAGAAAGAAGTGGAAACTTGGTCATCTTCAACCCGCCTTCTAAATCTGCTGTAATCACTATGCTTCTCTCTCCCATTTTATATCATTTGCTTCCGTGCTCCAATCCCTTGGTCAACCACATCTTACACTGTTCTCTCCCATTCCCTCATTACACAAACCAAGGCTACCATCAAGGCTAATTAAGCTGCATTCTTCATGATGTGGTTCTTACTCATATTATTCTATTTTGTATGACAGGGTAGAAAGGAAGGACAAGCTTCCTTAAGTCCTTTTGGAACAAGGTAGGAATTAAATAAATACACACACACACATACATACATATTAACAATTTTGAGCTAGCAAGAGTAAAGATTATCCTCACCCCTACTCATGCAGACACAAAAATCCCCCAGAGTTCTGTTCAGCTACCAATTTTAAACTCAACCACTATGTATTAATTTCTTTGATCACTTACTGCAATGGTAAGACCCCTACCGCATTATATATTAAGTAAGGGCTATAAATTGGAAATCATCTAATGTAAACTGCAGTTTCATCCAGCATAACTTCAGGTTGCTAAATCTTCTGTGGGCAACTCCAATTGCACTGGGCCATATGAGCAGTAAGGCTGGATCTGACCGCAGTTTACCTGTAGGCCGGGGTCACAGGACAGACAAGGGCCATGGCATCATCACAGGAGCCAAAGGGCAGCGTGAAGGCACTGGGCACCAGAGAGAACAGGTAAGTTTGGGAGGAAGCCAACCCTTCACAAGGCCAGAACTGCACCTCCGGCATGCTATCTACCAACCCACCCCCCTTTCTCCTCCAGAGTCCTCAAAATCCACCTCCAAACACAAGTAACAATGACAGGCTGAATGTCACCTCAGGAGCAATCCTGCCCAATTATCCTTCTAAATGAAGGCTCAGGACAAGAGGCAGCTCATCTTGTCCACTGTCTCCTTTGTTCTTTTGTTCCCCTAATTCTTTCATAACCAATTAATACACTCCCACCAACCAAATTAAGAACGCACTGGGGCATCTGGGTGGCTCAGTCAGTTAAGCATCTGACTTTGGCTCAGGTCATGATCTCGCGGTTTGTGAGTTCAAGCCCCGCATCGGGCTCTATGCTGACAGCTCAGAGCCTGGAGCCTGCTTCAGATTCTGTGTCTTGCTCTCTCTCTCTCTGCGCCTCCCCTGCTCACACTCTGTCTCTGTCTCAAAAATAAATAAAACATTTAAAAAAAAAAAAAGAATGCACTTATTCTGACTCATACACCTTGCCAACAAGGACTTTGGTCAATCTTTCCAATCTTTGCCACTTGGATAGGTGAAAAATGGCAATCTATTTTCATTTTATTGCCTTAGTTATTAGCAAGTTATGTATCTTTTTATATTCATACTTCTTTTTTGTCAGATTACCTATTTGTGTCCTTGTCCTTTTTTGTTGGGTGTTTTATTTTTCAGACATAAAATAATAAGCAGTATTATTTGTTGTTCAGGCTACTAATACTTTCTTCATAGTCTTTTGACTCTTTCTATTTACATTTACAGTTTTAAGTGCTTTCTATTAGAAAAGAAAAAATATGTCAATGGTCTAAATTCCTACTTCATAAATCTAGAAAAAGGTTAACTGATTAATCCAAAATCCATTAAGAGGAAGAAAATAATAAGCCTAAGAAGAGAAACTGATTAAATAAAAAACAACAATAGAGAAAATTAACCAAATCAAAAGTGGGTTCTCTAAAAAGTGTACTATATTTGATAAATGCCTAGCAAAATGGATCAATAAATAATGAGAAAGAACACAAAATACCAATGTCAGGAAAGAAAAGTGAGAGTTTTACTACAAATCCTCCAGAAATCAAAAGTTTAATGAGAAAATATGAACAACTCAATGCCAATAAATTCAACGACTAAGATGAAATGGACAAATTTCTTGAAAACTACAATTGATCAAGTGTGATTCAAGACCTACTGAAAACCTGCATAGCCCTATTATTTACTATAGAAATCGATTATCAAAATTTGTCCCACAAAACAACCCCAAGCCCAAATGCTTTCAGAAGTAAATTCTAACGAACATTTAAGCAAAGAAATAACACTAATCTTATACAACCACCTTCAGAAAATAAAAGAAGGAGCACTTCTCATTCATTTATGAGACCAAGTTACCCTAATGCCCAAATCAGACAAAGATGTTAAAGAATGATAGACTAATATCCTGAACATAAAGGTAAAAATCCCTAGCAAAATATTTGTAAATAGAATCTGGCAATATGTGAAAGCAATAATACAGCATGATGGAGTGTGGTATACCTCCAAAATTCATGGTTCTTTTAACCTCTGTAAATGAATTAATGTAATCCACCATACTAAACAAGTAAATGTCATATGCAGATGCAGAAAAAAACATGCAACAAAATTCAATATCTATTTATGATTTTTTAAAAAACTGTCAGCAAACTAGGAATAGAAAAGAATCTTTCTGGGGCGCATGGGTGTCTCAGTTGGTTAAGCATCTGACTTTTGATTTTGGTTCTGTTCACGATCTCACAGGTTCATAAAATTGAGCCCTGTGTCGGGATCTGCACTGACAGTGCAGGGACTGCTTGGGATTCTCTCTTTCTCTCTCTCTCTCTCTCTCTCTCTCTGTCCCTCCCCTGCTCGTGCTCTCTCACTCTCTCTCTCTCAAAATAAATAAACATTTTTTAAAAAAAGAAAACAATCATTTTCATTCTGATAAAGGGCATCTCTGAAAACCTATAGCTAACATCACACTTAATACTGAGACTGCTTTCCCCATAAGATCAGGAACAAAACAAGAAAAATGTCTGTTCTTGCCACTTCTATTCAACTTCGTACTAGAGATCCTAGTCAGCACCAGAAGGCAAGAAAAAAATAAATAAATAAAAGGCAACCAGATTGGGAAGGAAGTAGTTCCCCTTCCTAAATTATATGATTATTAATGCATAACGCTAAGGAAATGGACCCCCCCCCAAAAAAAAAGCTACTAGAACTAATGAGTGTGATGAGAAAAATGACTATTTTGTGTTGAGGACTAGGTATTTGACAGTATGATAACCCTGTTCACACCAAGTCTAAACATTTAGATAAGGACCTGAGTTTAGGATTGCTACCATAATTTCCCACTTTGCTCTTCCTATGATACCTTTTTAAAATAGCCACTTAGAGTTAAGCCCACAAAAAGTTAATGACCTCTGCTCCTATCACCTGTTCAGTCATAGGTATTTGCTACCCTGCTCTCTATCTCCTGCTCACAGTGCCTAGGACAGAGGACTGCTTTCCCCCCAGATCATTCCCTCCTCTCCCCCAACACTCCCACCTCTGCCATTTCTAAGAGTTGTAGCCCTACTTCCTTTCTGTGGGTGTACTGAAACTGTGCCTTCAATCGACCCTGTGGGTTTCACTTCCCCAAAGTAAAAGTTTGATGCTGAGGGAGCTATCTGCCAACCCCATGTGAGTGGCCTGTGCCCCTCAATTCAGCCGGTCACAGTCTGCATTATTCTTAATTCAACACACTAGCTCCAACTTCTCCACATGGTGACTTTAGCAAGGTTTCAGAATATAAGGTCAATGTACAAAAATCAACTCAATTTCTGTATGCTAGTAACAAGCAATTATTAAATCAAATTTAAAATTCCATTTGCAATAGTATCAAAACTCATAAGATACTCAGGAATAGGTTTTTTTTAAAGACATAAAATTTCAACACTGAAAACTATCACATATTGCTAAGAGAAAATAAACCCCTAATAAATGGAGAGATATACCATGGATTAAAAGATTCAATATTACACGATCCTGCAATGTATAATTTTAGACAGTCCCAATTACAAACATTTTAAAAATTTAATCTGTAGGGGCACCTGGGTGGCTGAGTCGGTTAAGCGTCCGACTTCAGCTCAGGTCATGATCTCACAGTTTGTGAGTTCGAGCCCCACATCGGGCTCTGCGCTGACAGCTCAGAGCCTGGAGCCTGCTTCGGCTTCTGTGTCTCCCTCTCTTTCTCTGCCCCTCCCCCACGCGCGTGCGCACGCGCGCGCGCGCGCGCTCTCTCTCTCAAAAATAAATAAGAACATTAAAAAAAAATTTTTTTTAATTTTAATCTGTAAAGCAAAGTCCATGTGTTCTAAACTGACTGAAAGAAAATGGTCTCTGTACACATGGTTGAGTGTTCTTCCAGAATATCATCACCTAAAGGTAGCTTTATTTTTATTTTTCCAGAGCAAGGTTTACTATGCTCTGTTTTTCTTTCTTTGCTCCTATTTTCTCCATTATTATTACTATTACAATAGAGGTTTTTGGCTTAATCTTGTTAGTTTGTTTGCTTGCTTATTAAATTTCTTTATAAAACAAAGTGCTCTATAAAGCAAAAATGAAAAGAAGAAAATCTTCTTGTAGCAGGACATGGGTGTGGAGTTTCATTTTATATATTTGAATTATACAAATATGAAATATCTTAATAATTCAAATATTAATAAATCTTCATTTTATATAAGTAATTTTATGATAATATTTCAATTAAAAATAATAAATAACTTCCAATTTCAGAAAAAGATTCAATATTACTAAGATTCAGTTCTCCCCATATTGGTCTATAAATTGATCTATAAATTCTACAGCTTACCATATATGAATGACTCAAAGGTAATACCATCCTCAATTATGAAAAACTGAGAGTTTCCCCCCAAAGGTCAGGAACACAACAGGGATGTCCACTCTAACTACTGTTTTCAACATACTACTGGAGGTCCTAGCTTCAACAATCAGACAACAAAAAGAAATAAAATACAAAATAAAAGTTTGACTTTTATTCTTTCATTCTTTTTCATTTTTCATTCTTTGCAGATGACATGATACTCTACGTAGAAAACCTGAAAGACTCCACCAAAAACTGCTAGAGCTGATACATGAATTTAGCAAAGTCGCAGGATATAAAAACAACACATAGAAATTGGATGCATTTCTATACACCAATAATGAAGCAGCAGAAAGACAAATCAAGGAATCGATCCCATTTACAATTGTACAAGAAAAACCATAAGATACCTAGGAATAAACCTAATCAAAGAGGTAAAAGATCCATATGCTGAACATTATAGAACACTTATGAAAGAAATTGAAGAAGACACAAAGAAATAGAAAAACATTCCATGCTCATGTACTGAAAGAACAAATATTGTTAAAATGTCTATACTACCCAAAGGAATCTACACATTCAATGCAATCCTTATCAAAATAACACCAGCATTCTTCACAGAGCTAAAGCAAATAATCCTAAAATTTGTATGGAAACAGAAAAGACCCTGAATAGCCAAAGCGATCTTGAAAAAGAAAACCAAAGCAGGAAGCATCACAATCCCAGACTTCAAGCTATACTACAAAGCTGTAATCATCAAGACAGTATGGTACTGGGACAAGAACAGACACTCAGATCAATGAAACAGAACAGAGAACCCAGAAGTGGACCCACAAATGTACGGCCAACTAATCTTAGGAAAGAATATCCAGTGGAAAAAAGACAGTCTCTTCAGCAAATGGTGCTGGGAAAACTTGGACAGCAACATGCAGAAGAATGAAACTGGACCACTTTCTTACACCACACACAAAAATAAACTCAAAATGGATTAAAGACCTAAATCTAAGACAGGGAACCATCAAAATCCTAGAGGAGAAGAAAACAGGCAGCAACCTCTTTGACCTCGGCCACAGCAACTTCTTACTAGACATGTCTCCAGAGGCAAGGAAATCAAAAGCAAAAATGAACTCTTGGGATCTCATAAAGATAACAAGCTTCTGGGAGTACCTGGGTGTCTCATTTGGTTAAATACCCGACTTTGGCTCAGGTCATGATGTCGCGGTTCATGGGTTCGAGCCCCACATCAGGCTCTGTGCTGACCTCCTAGAGCCTGCTTCAGATTCTGTGTCTCCCTCACTTTGCCCTTTCTCCACTCACACTCTTGTCTCTCTCTCTCAAAAATAAAACATTTAAAAAAAGTTTTTAAAAAGATAACAAGCTTCCGCACAGCAAAGGAAACAATCAACGAAACTAAAAGGCAACCAATGAAATGGAAGAAGATATATACAAATGAACTATTGGATAAAGGGTAACTATCCAAAATCTATAAAAAACTTGTCAAACTCAACACCCAAAAAAACAAATAATCCAGTGAAGAAATGGGCAGAAGACATGAATAGACACTTTTCCAAAGAAGACATCCAGATGGCTAACAGACACATGAAAAGATGCTCAACACCACTTATCAAGGAAATACAAATCAAAACCACAATGAGATATCACTTCACACCTGTGAAAATGGCTAAAATTAACAACTCTGGAAACAACAGATGTTGGCAAGGATGCAGAGAAAGGGGAACACTTTTGAACTCTTGACTGGGAACGCAAACCAGTGTAACCACTCTCAAAAAAAAATATGGAGGTACCTCAAAAAATTAAAAATAGAACTACCCTACTACCTAGCATTTGTACTACTAGGTATTTATCTAAAAGATACAAAAATGCGGATTCAAAGGGGCACATGCACCCCAATATTTACAGCAGTACTATCAACAATAGCCAAATTATGGAAAGAGCCCAGATGTCCATCAACTGATGAATGGATAAAGATGTGGTGTATACACACACACACACACACACACACACACACACACACACACAGGCATGCACATATACAATGGAATATTATTTGGTGATCAAAAAAAATGAAATCTTGCCATTTGCAACAACATGGATGGAGCTAGAGTATATGATGCTAAGTGAAATAAGTCAGAAAAAAACTGATACCATATGATTTCACTCGTATGTGGAATTTAAGTAACAAAACAGAAGAACATAGATAGGGGAAGGGAAGGAAAAATAAAATAAGATAAAAACAAAAAGGAATGCAAAACATAAGAGACTCTTAAATACAGAGAACAAACTAGAGGGGAGGTAGGTGGGGGGTGGGCCAAATAGGCAATGGGCATTAAGGAGGGCACTTGTTGGGATGGGCACTGGGTGTTATATGTACGTGATGAATCACCAAATTCTAATCCTGAAACCAATACTATAATATATGTAACTAACTTGAATTTAAATTAAAAAAATAATAACAATCAAATTCTATTGTTTAGATTTGCGCATTCCAACTTATTTAAATTAAAAAAAAGAACCTTATAAAACAGTAAGTGGTAGGTGGGGAGTGGAACAAGTTATAGCTAATAAAGGTAATTCAGGAGCTGGTGATGGATATGTGGGTGTGGATATGTGGTGTGGATATGTGGGAGTTTACTATTCTGTTTATTTTGTATTTGCTCAAATTTTCCGTAACAAGCTAAAAAAACAAACAAAAAAACACAAACCCAAAGACACACAAACCACAAACCCATGTTCTAAATTAACTGATTCATCAGATATACAATTACTTTGTCAAATAGCTATAAAAGTTTCTAATCACTGACTCTCTGTTTCTATATGTAATCCGTCCCAGTCCAGTTACAAACTATCTATGCTGGGCACCAATTGTCAGACCACACTCTCAGTAGCACTACTGATCTTCTCTGCCTCATTCTTTTCTTCACTGAACAATAGTAGTAATAGTAGTAGTAACAAGATTTACTTCTTAGAGGTTTTATTAGGATTAAATAACAAAATATATGTGGAGTGCTTTGTGACCAGTGGCTGGCATAGAAGTGTTCCATAAGCATTAGCTCTATTATTCTCATTAACACAACCTGCTACAGTTGGGTTTTTTTTCCTTTTACTTCCTAGGACCTCTTTACTTACCGACAATTTTATGCTTTTTTTCTGAGTTATTTATGTCCCTTAAACTTTGAACTTATTACTGAAATAAATCTTTCTGCTTAAATCTTTATTTTTTTTATTTTTTAAAAAAAAATTTTTAACGTTTTATTTATTTTTGAGACAGAGAGAGACTGAGCATGAATGGGGGAGGGTCAGAGAGAGGGAGTGACAGAATCTGAAACAGGCTCCAGGCTCTGAGCTGTCGGCACAGAGCCTGACGCGGGGCTCGAACTCACGGACCACGAGATCATGACCTGAGCCTAAGTCGGCTGCTTAACCGACTGAGCCACCCAGGTGCCCCTCTGCTTAAATCTTTAAATCCAAATATAAAAAAGAAGAATCACATACTTTACTGCTGAGGAAACTGAGATTCAAAAATTAAATTCAGCAGACATTTCTCAGGGTGGTTGCCTTGGCCCAACCATTCCTGAAAACAAAAGTCATTACTGCCAGACCCCATCCTGGCCACGATGATTTGCCCACCAAGGGGCAGATTCCCAATCATAGCTGAGTCAATCATGTTACTTCTCCTAATGCCTATGGTATGTCCTCAGCAACACCCTGAGTGGCTTCTCTAATACTGCTCTCCTATTCCTGCCTTTCCAGAAGCTGAAGAGTTAGCCTTTTCCAGTGATTCCAAGCAGTGGCTCCTCCAGCATCCTTCTGATAAACTCGCTTTTTATCTCTAAGCTGGCTGGAGTTAGTTTGCATTGCTTAGATGACTGAGTGGGGTCACAACCAAGTTCTGGAATACGTATCTCTTTCCATTAGACACTCTCAAGTGTATCTAATGGAAGTCTACTGTTTACAAGGCACTGTACCACCATGTGTGCTGTGAGGACCAACAGGTTATGACAGGACAAGAAGGGGTGGGACTTTACTAGGAAAGAGCTGCAGAAAAGACACTAGGTAGGTATAAGGAACTGAAAGCAATACGGATTTACCGCAGAATAAGGCACATAAAGGCACAGCGTTAATCCTCAATAAATATTTGTTGAATTGATATTAAATTAGACATAAAATCATACAGGCTGATGACAAATCACATATAGTTTTCAATGCCAAACTAAAGGATAAAGTGTTTACTCTCCTCAGAATGGGAGCTACTGAAGGTTTGTGAGCAGAAGAGCCCTGAGTTATGCTTTGAAAAGAATACTAACATCTCAGACAGTCCTAATGAATGCTCAGCTGATTAATGGGCTGAAGTTTCTGTGTTTTGAGTGTAGTATTTATGTTTCTAACCAGGGACATTAACCAGCACATTGTACAGAAAGCAGAAGGTTTTGTTTCAATGTCAAAATGATACTTCTGTATGACTCTCCTCAGAGAACAACTCAAGATAGCTACAGATATTTGATAATTTCCTCTTCTGGCGTGGATCTAATCAAATGAAGTTGACAACAAAATTAACTTAGGTTCAACAATACTTCTCCATTAATTGTGACCTGAGGCAGACCTGATATTAGAACCAGATTATAATCGAGAAACTGTTAAGTACCTACTTTATCAATGGAAGACAACCCAGGTTCCATTGAATGTGCCCTATGAAACACTCTACAGCATACAGGCAGGCTTCCAGCATAAAGCAATCTTATTACTACAAGTGTAATTTTAAACACAGACGCTAACATTACTGTTACCCCAATTCAAAAAGTTGTACTTTATTTTCCAACCACACAAATGACAATGTGCTCCTATAAACACTATTCTGTAAATCTTAGGGACCCAGTAATCTAACCACAAAAACTGATCTTATCCTATAGTAACTATTTACACGGCCATTTGAAGTAATGAAACAAAAAGTGCAAAAAAGTCAAGTGAAAAAGCAAAATAATGTTACCCAAACAAACCAGTCTTTAAGCAAAACAAGTTTTCCTTTCCTTTCAAATAAAGAGAACCAAATATTTTAGCAATAAAAGCGTACGTAATTAACAGTATAGTAATTGGTATGCCATGGAATCGGAAAACACACAAATTACTCATTCAAAGGTCAAAAATATTTTTTCATACCCTTGCCTGTACTGTAAGTAGCGAACTACAGAACTAACAGACTCTGAAAGTTGGAAAGAATCCATACTCGTTCAGAACTTTATGAACAGTTTCTGAGATACACCCACAAGCACCTGTTTCCAGTGTATTTCAACTGTGGCTTTTAAATGGAAACATGTAAAGGCAAAAGCAGCAGTGCCCTGGGTGCGATAACAAGGCGAAGCCCCCTCAGACACATGCCCAAGGCTGGGATTAGGGACTTAGGGAGGAAGATGCTGTCGCCGTCCTCTCTCGCGCGCCCCGCCGCGCCCCGCCGCGCCCCGCTGCGCAGGGAACTCACAGCTCTGGTCTCGTACAGAACCAGCTTCTGGACGGAGCTTATGATGGGGGCAGCGGCCGCGGGCATGGTCGGAAGAAATGGGGGCCCTCACGACAGGGCACCAGGCCGCGGCCCAGAGTGCGGCAACCTCCAGACTGCTCCAGGAGCCCGGGAGAGAAGACACCTCACACCCTGGACATCAGATCCAGACGGAAAAAACGCCCCTTGTGCACTAAACAAACAAGACCGGGAATAGCTCAGGTGTTTCCGGATCCCGGATCCCCACCTCCGGGCAAGTCCCGCCCCAGGCACGTCGGGGGCGGAGCTGGAGGATATACCATAGAGAGGTCGCGTAGAACCTGCGCGTTGTTTAGGGAGGAAGCGAAGGGCGCCATGTTTGGTGCGGGCGGGAGAAAAAGTGGGCGGAGAAAAAGTGGACAGGTTAGTCTGGGCTCGCGCTTCATCTAGTCCTCTTTGGAAAAGGAGTAGGGTTTGCGACTGGATTGCTTCTTTTGAATCGGTTCTCTGAGTTGTAGATAGATCCATTCGAAGTTGGTCTCTTTTTTTCTGCCTACCTCTGCCTTTATTTTCCTGGAAATATATCTGCTAGCCCTTCGCTGTGTGCCGGTGTTTTTCCCCTTGCGTCTCTTTATCTGTATTAACTCTTAGGAGAGTCAACAAAATCCATGCTGTCTGAAAGCTGTGTTGTTCAAGGAATTTTTTTTAAATCACCTTTTTAAAAAAATCACCGAAAGTTGGAGATTTTGTAAATTCTACAAACGGACTGTCGTGCAATGTTTAGTGCAGTGTGGTGTGGCACCGACTTTGAGACCGGCAGTTCTGGGTTAAAATAAGGCCTCTTCCATTTGATATGTGTGAACCCAAGTGGGCAATGTACATGCCCTCTCTAATCATCATTCATTTTATATTTGTCAAAAGGAATGTATTAAAAATACAAAGTTAAGTGAAAAGTGAATAAGTAAAATTATTTTAAAAAATCAATAAATTACAGCCCCACCTACAAGACCCGGTCCCCCAAGAGGCACTGCGCGAAGCCCCGCCAGGGGTTCCCTAGGCAACCGCTGCACCGACACAGCAATACCAGAGGCGGCTGCGGTCCGGCAGGTGGGGTCCTTTGGGCTCCTGGGGACTCCTCTGTGCCCAGGTAAGTAGGGGTCGTAGTCCCCCTCCCCGTCGCGTTTTGTGTCTATTGAATGGAACCTTACCTCCTGCGGGGACCCCAGGCCAGTTCCTTTTCCTACAAAACTAAACTTAGGGATTTCTCAGTAAAATACTTTTTAAAACAATTTTCCCTTCCAACCACTGATGTCATTCCACAAATATTTACTGAGCACCTACTGTGAGAGTATAAGACATCGCCTAAGTAGAAGTGGTAGGTTTCCCAGGAGATGGGCCCCCTGTAAACCGCACAACCCACCTGGAGAGTTTCTCAACGGCTTAAAAGGTGAGGGAACTTGTAAAAATTCTATTGAATTATAGTATAAACCTATAACATAATGTGATATTAGAGATTATATTACATAACAATGAGATGTTAGAGATCATGTTGTAAATTTAAAATTGAGAAATTACCAAATTAAAAAAAATAAATGTTTAATTATTTAGTATTTTAATTTTCTTTCATAGTTTGGTCCTATTTTATTAAGAACTAGAAAGATGGCCATGTCAGTTCTGGCATTTTACATTGACTTGGATCTTCCAACTGGGAAGAATATTTAGTTGTGTTTTTTTCATAGTGGAAACCAATTCTTCTGAATATGAGTTAAATATCTGCACTATGTTTTTATTTAGGATAACAACTCTTAAAATGTGTAGAATTCTGGTTTCCAATATTTAGTTTTCAATTATTTATATTATACTGTAATATTGCTCTTCATTTGAACCTTGTCTTAGGTTGGTTCACCTGGAAGCACATCCTGAGACAAAAATTCGAGGGCAAGTGGTTCATATAGGAAGTAATCCCAGGAAACATCAGGGAACAGAAGGAAGCTGATAAAAGGAATATTATCAAGCAAATTTCTCTGTGGGCTGAATTCACTGCGGAATACTGAGATATTTGTCTCAGAGTAATTCCCTCTTAAGGGCAAAGGAGCTGGGGCATTTATTCACTGCCTCCCATCAGTTATTGGCTGAGGCCTGCTATGGCGGAACATTAATTTCCTGGAACTTGTGATCTGCCTGTGCTCAGGCAGACTAGGTATGGCAGCTGGAAACATTCCTTAGGCAAAGAGCCACACGTGCTAGAAGTTAGAAGTCAGACTGACCATTCATGGAAAAGTTACATGTCAACTGGTTATGGGCACTAATAGCATCTGCTACGTTCCAATGAGATATACTCATTTGCACTAGTCATTTCCACTCCCCCCCCCCGCCCACATTAAGTTCACACCATCCCCTCAGTGATTCTTCTCAATGGTGGTTGGTCTCAATTTCTGAAAGAAAAGGACTCACCAAAAGATGATTAGTGGGACAAGCTATAGAATCCACTACTGCAATTAATCCGAGGTCTGAAATTGATAATTCATCACTTGCCTCCTCTACCACCCATTCTAGATTTCTCTTACCCTTGGCCAGCACTTCTGCTGAGCTCAGTTGTTTTCCCAGTAGGGTAACCAGTCTTCATCCCTGAGGGCTGTAAGCCTCTTCTTACCATGTCTTTGTCAGATCGGGCTTGCTACAATTACAAGAGGAGTCTCAGAGAATCCCCTGAGTTCAAGACATACATCTCCTGCTCCAAGCAGTAAAAGCAACCCTGTCCTCACCTGCCAGTGCAGTAACTCCTTATGGGCATGTGGAGCCACAGAGGACCAGGCAGCGGTTTTAGGTTTAGTGAAACCCACCTAAAGGGGTCTCCTGATAGAAGCATCTCTCTCCCCTCAATCAAAGCCAGGACCTCCAGTCCAGCAGAGCCTGAAGTCATGAGGAAGGATGGTACAAATTCCTCATGTCAATCACTGAGAGGGATGGTAGTGTCTTAATCCCACACAATCTCAAACTGGCATTTTCATTGTACCTTTAAGAGGCCATTCCAACATTCTGTCAGACCGGTAGCTTCTGGATGAAGAGGTATGTGGTAGAAGCAGTGGATCCTTCCTATCATACCTCCTTTACTAAAAAGAGGGTCTTTTGATCCAAGGCAATATTATATGGGATCTCATGATAAATGAGACACACTCCAAACCCTTAGATAGTAGTGCTAGCCAAGGCATTGTGGGTAGGAAAAGCACACCCATACAAGGACACATGTCACCTGCTGTATTCTCCAAGGTGAAGGAATTCCATGTAATCAGTTTGTCACTGAATGGATATACCATTTTGAGGGCTTAGCCTCAGTCTCTGTAACAGGTGAGATGCTTAGTGATAGAATTAACTAAATCAGCCTGTTGAGAGGGAGATGCGTCATTGAACCTATGCAATGGCCTCCATCACCTCCATCCCTACCACCATGCCTCCTCCATTTATGAGCCCATTTTGGAAGCATTGAGGTGACCAGGGATAAAGACTGGCTAGTGTTTACTGGAAAATCAGCCTGCTTTGTGAGGCTCAAAAATCCACATATTTTGTGTCCACTTGTATTTTTTTACTATGTGGTATAACAAAATTACCACAAATTTAGCAGTTTAAAACACATAACATATATTATCTCATAGTTTCCATGTTCAGGAGTTCAGGCGTAGCTTAGCTGGTTTCTCCACTGAGGGTCTCACAGAGCTGTGGTCAAGATGTTGGCTGCACGGCATTTTCATCTGGAGACTCGACTAAAGAAGAATCTGCTTCTGAGCTCGTTTAAATTGTTGGCAAAATTCATCTCTTTGTGGTTGTTTCTTTTCTTCCTGGCTGTTGTCCAGGGGCTCTCTCCATGACTGGAGGCCACCCACTGTTCTTTGCCAGCAGTCCTTTCACATCATGGCAACTTAATTCAGAGCCAACCAGGAAGTCTCTCCAGTGTGCTAAAATAGGATCTTACATAGTACGATGTAATCACAGGAATGGTATGTCTAATACCTTTGCTAGATTTAGAAGCAAGTCACAGAATCCATCTTCTCTTAGGGAATGGGATCACACAGGGTGTGACTTGGTAGGGCTTGCCATAGAGTGTGTTTGCTATGCCCCTCTCATAGGTCCATTCGCATGCCTCTTCCCCAGAACTCTTTTTCTCTTATCTTTCAATCTTACTCCTCCCAGGCCTTTGACCAAGCCATTCAATACTGTCCTCCAAACTGAGGACCTAGGTACACTGCCTAAAACTCTGCCCACAAGGAGGATTTCCCTTCATCATCATCTTTCAGGGCTGCCTCTGAGTGGCATTAAAGCCTGGAAGCATTCCATTTACAGTTTGCACCAATATATCATGATTCATCCATGACTTTTTATAAGTTCCTAGGGAATTCCTTATGATGTCTGAGCTGAAAAAGAGACATTGATAAGCAAAAGATAGATGACATGGTGTCTGGGCTGCTTATTTATAAAACTCATTTGTACCCTCCAGACATGCTTGGACCTGATCCCAGCGTTCCATTTTTGTCATTCAGTGGATTGCCCCTGTGCCTGCCCAACTTGAGGACTAGATCTAATGTACCCAGTTCATGATGGGCACTTCCAGTTGCATAGTCACTTGATGTCCCATGGCCAGGCATTCATTCTCTCCCAGAGCCCAGAGCATTGCCAGGAGCGGCGTTTTGAATGGGGAGTGGTTCTCTGCTGCAGACAGCAGTGATCTACACCGAGAGGTTTCTGTTGTGGCTTTCCTAAGACTCCAAAAGTATTCTCACCTACTGTAGGTGTCTCCCTCTAGCATCATGGGATCTGGCCAGGTATATGGCCCAAGAAGCAGGCCTCTGGTACCATAGACTAAAACTGCTACAGAGCTCTCTGTTGCTCTGAGGTTCGCTCAAAACTGACAGCTTTCCAAGTCACCCATTATATGAATCAGAACAGTATTCCTAAGTATGCTACAGGCTGTCTCCAAAAACTAAAGAGACATAAAATACTGCACCTCTTTTTTTTTTTTTTTTAGAGGTAGAAGGTATAAGGTGTAGTAAACTTGTCCTCCACCTTGGAGAGAACATCTCGGAATGTCCCAGACCACTGGTCTTTTAAAAACTCACCAAAGTAACAGGGCTTTAAATGTTTGTAGATTTATCTTCCACTTTCTGCTGCTCATGTGTCTTATGAAGCCATCCAGAACACTTGCCACTTCCTGCTCACAGGCTCTGATATTATCAATATTGATAATATATCAACAAGGGATCAAAAAGACCCCTTTGTACTATAGCTGTTAAAAGAGCAGGAGAGTCCTGGGGCAAGCCTGAATGTTCCATGCTGACTGTTCTAAGTGAATACAAACTGTTTCTAGTCTTTTCTGAGGGGGATTTTAAAAAAACACAACACATTTGCCAGATGAGTAGCTGCATACCAAGGACAAGAAGCTGTGTCTGACTAGTAAAGATCGCATCTGCACAATTACGAGTGGGGCTATCACTTGGTTAAGTTTTCAGTAGTCCCCCATCATCTGTCATGATCTATCTGGTTTTTATAACAAATCACACTGGAGAATTAAGCAGGGCTATCTTCTAGATAGTTTTGGGTAACACCTTTCCATTGCATTTGGAATGACTTACTATTTATTTCATGAGCTTCCACTTGGCTTTTCTACCACAGTGGTGCTTACTCCACAGGCAGGGAACGACTGGGAAGATTTTGCCAACTGCAATCCCCATCACATAGTCAGGGACCAGGAAAAGAACCACGAGGTGATCCTGCAGATCCTGCACTGTAAGA